>NW_026706836.1:2400000-3600000 GCF_024137745.1 Phymastichus coffea | reverse complement strand
TCCTTATTATTTTTTTTTTTCGGTTTAACTAATAAGATTACTATGTTAAAAATATTTTTAATTAATTAATTAATAATATTATTTTATAATTTTAAATTTTCTAATTTCAAGGTTAATTTCGCGATTTTTGCGGTTAAAACTTTATTCGAAATTGCGGTTTTGGAGATTAATTTATCTTTAATTCCTGATCGCTTCCTAAGTTTTTTTATTTCCTTTTTTAAAGTTGTGTTAGATTCAATAAGTTGACGCAGAGATGTCCTAAACTAGCTATCTGGTAAATTCTGTTCTTATTTTCTAGCTCTAATTCCGTAACACGTGCACTTAAACTACGACCGTTCTGATTTATTTTCGCAATATCGTTACTATGACTATTTACTCGACTTATTACCGCGTCCTGACTTTCTCTTATTGTTGAAATATCTTCTACAACCTGGTCTACCGTTTCTATTAGATCGTATGAAACACCGCTAAATTCTACAAAGGGAGGCATAACAGGAGGCAGAAGAGAAAAAAAAGGTTAGATTTCACTAAAAAATTTTTTTTTTATTTGATACGTAATAATTTTCTCTAATTTTTCGCTTTTGATTTATTTTATTAATTAAATCTTTGTAACTTCTCAATTTTGCTACCTCGTTATTTTGTTTCAAATTTGTTATATATATTTTTTCGAATTCGTTATTTTATTTCAAATTTGTTATATTTTTCAAATTCGTTACTTTATTTCGAATTTTTTTTTTTTATATTTTTTATCAAATTCGTTATTTTATTTCAAATTTGTTATATATTTTTTTCAAATTCGTTAATTTATTTCGAATTTTTTATATTCTTTATCAAATTCGTTATTTTATTTCAAATTTGTTATATATTTTTTCAAATTCGTTAATTTATTTCGAATTTTCTATATTTTTTATCAAATTCGTTAATTTGTATTAAATCCGTTTTTCTATACAAGAAAAAGAAGACAGGAAAGTATGTGATTGTTAGTACCCTATAAAGCTCTTTTTCTCCAACTTATCCCTCCGGGGCCTCCAAAAATTTTATGTGACGTCCGGGTCACTATCGCAGGTATGTCTGAGGCGGACGTAATCTCAGGCGCTCTATTTGGTTTGCGTGCGTACGCTCAAACCGGGACGAGCGATTGGAGAATTAGAGCTTTTCTACTTCGCGTTTCGCGTAAAAATAGTGAAAAATAAACTGGACTACAAGCCTTCCATCAAACACCAGGGTCCAATGGAATCGGGACTTGGATGTGAAAATCCCAAACCTTGCGGGAATTAACACATAAAAAGTATTTTAATTTTTATTTAACGGCGCAACTGTCTTATTGAAAAAGTATCCCAATTCCTGCTGAAATACTTATTCGAAGACCTATATCTCACGAGTTTCGATCGGCTATTCTAACAAGAAGAGGAAAAGGAGAGATAGAGATAAAAATTTTGTTTCAACTTACTTTTCTTTTATTTAATATACTGGTACTGGGAGAAGTCAATCTGGACCTGGCACTTGGTCGGACGAGATGCACTTAGAACTTTGCGAGGAGCGTGAGAGAGCGATTTTCGCTTGCGCACGCCCTTTTAAACCCTGGGGGTGGTTGGGAGAAAATCCCTCTTTCAGTCCCTCAAAATTTGGGAAGAGTGGAAATGCCAGTGAATTCTAATTGGCCGACTGAGATTTTCCCTCCTTTTCTCCTTCGGATTTCGGGCCCTAATTGGTTCAGGGGCGTGGTGAGAATTGGGGGCGCGCGTTCAAGAGTTTGGGCCTTATCTCGCTAGATGACTCTCCAAGTACCATTTTTATTACAGTTTCTCTTATAATTATTACTTTATTTATTATATAAAATTATTACAATTAATTCTTAAAAATAACGCAAGTTCCTTATTATTTAACATATTTTACGCGAAAATCTTTTGATCCTACATGTTTACAATTAGTAACTTAATTAATTAACTCACTTCGTTGTTTAAATAAATTGGAACGAAAAAAGGGGTATTATTTAATTGTGGACTGTATAACCGATTTGCTAAAATTCATTCAAGTAACTGTTTTCGACTATATACCTCATTTTTCTAATTTGTAATTTTAAAACTTTGAGTTATTTTCAATGATTGCGCGGCAACTATGTTTCTAATCAAAAAGTGTGTGGGAGGTTTCAAGAAGCTGTGAAATTTTCCTATCATGCTGTTATTTTCCCGATTCATTTATGTAAAATTAGTTATTAAGGTTTTTTTTATATAGCAAAAGTTTTGGCTTCTAAAAGTGGAAATCTTTTGGGTGAAATCGAATAACAGGATGCAGGCGGAATTCCGCGGCTCCTTTACTCTATATCTAAACCTACTCAAAAAAAACTTTACGATCGTTCGAGGTAAACTTCGGAAAGCGCGCGATAAAGGGATGGCTATTTTCACCTGTCCTCCAGCTGCTGCAGCTGAAGGCTCTCCTTTGCAAGTTTACCGAGTTAAAATTTAAGCTACGCAAAAGTACATGAGGAAAAAAAAATAATTTATTGCTAATAAACGGCCCGACGTTACATATTATTCCAAAATGAAATATTGAAAAAATTAGACTACTTGATATTACGACTGAAAAAAAATGTTTTAATATGATTATGAAATTTCGTTCACGTATTCTACTTACAAAATAGAGTATTTTCTTCCAAGAAAATTTTTTTCTACAATTCGAATTTTCCGAGATACAGAGCAATGAATATAGATGCTGTTTTTGAATGAAATGCTCATATAATCGCTGAATATAGACGAAAATTATTTTTGAATGAGTTTTTTGGATAGTGCAGAAAAAGAGCTAAAAAATGCTATGTTTAGAATTTTTCTACGATTTTTTTTCTCGAAATGGCAAGCGGTTAAAGAAAAAGCAAAAATTTCGTAATTTTTGTTTTGATATTCGCCGTCCTATCTGCAAGGGAAATATCTGAGCATGATTTTATTATACACCATTGAAAAGTGCTCGAAAAACCCTTTCAAATGAGCCGCCGCATAGCTCTGTAAGTTTATTTCCAGCCGAGATATGGAGTTTTAAAGTTATAGTCGTTTTGTTCTCAGGTGGGTAAAGATTATTGGGCGGGAGTGTACAATTCATATAAAAGATTGTTCATAAAATTGTTAAGACTACTTGAAAATAATTAGTTTTACTATCATCGAAAATTCTGTGCTCAGAATTTGATTGCGTGACTTTTCATATCAGACTTTTCACTATTCGTACATATTGGATATTATATATATTTAAAAAATGCCTGTTGATGCAAAAGTTGTAATAACCTTACTTTCAATGACATTTAATCGAAGCAATAACGGCGAACCAAAGTTTTTAATCAGTGACGAAGAAATGCAATTGCACAACATACTGGAGGAAATAATAAAACAGCATGCAGAAAATTCTGATGTTGATGTTCAAGAAGAAACAACATTGTATTTTTGCGATGAAAATGAAATTTATCCAGAAGCTATTGAGTATGTCATGTCGATACGAAAGAAAAAGTACGTGACAAATTATAAGTTATGGTAACAAACCGGGTATCGATAATTTAGTTTTCTATTGTACCAACCCTCCCGGGAAGATTTGTAAATCTATCTAGCGGGATAGATTAGTCTAAGCACGTCTCCATAATATTTCCGCGAATATTACTCACCGCATATTAAATTAGCGAAAACACAGGAAGGGCCATCTCAGCCTACGGTATAAAAAGGCTGGATTGGAATTCGCACAAGCAGTATATAGTATACAGTACGTAGTACACAGTTGACGATTCAGCATTTTGGTAGTTTCGCAAGGTTATTTTTTAAGTCTAACTATCCGGCTACTTAGAACCAGGATTATACTCTGTTAAGTATTATAATTAACTTTAAACAATAAACCTTAAATCAAGCGCAAACACCTAAGACTGTTCGTAAAAAAACCTCTTCTGAAATCCAATCCTAATAAGGTAAGAAACTATTTTATCTACTTAAAACGCCCTACGTATAATAAAGGCGCTATCCCTTTAACCAACCTCTGCTTAACTCCTGACTAAGATCCAACCTTTACCAACGCGACAATACTTGAATATATTGTTACGTCTGGCTGTAACATCTCCTCGCCTAGACATAACAAGTACATGGAAAACGAAGAATCTGAGGATTTTCTAGAAGAATTAAATAATCCATGTGAGCAAGACAAAATTGACTTTAAATATTCAGAAGAAGCAGTAAGGTTTTGGTTGAGTGGAATAGGTAAGCCTTATTCATTTAATACTGTACAGCACAAATACAAACAAGTAACTAGCGAGAGGCAATTACGACGATGGAAACAGCAAGTTGAAGCAGGAGGCAGTAGATATGATAAATTATTCAAGATATCAGATTATGTTTTTAATTATTTTAATGAAGCTATGATATCGAAGATGACTACATGATATTGATTTGAAAAGCTGGGCTTTACAAAAAAAAGCTGAAATAGCTATGCCTTTGTTCAAAGCATCGAATTGGTGGATCTGGCAATTTAAAAAAAAACATAATATAGTATCTCGAAAAATCACTAAATTTGTTACAACAGATTCATTGAAAAATATTCATGAAATTGAAAATCAATGTGAAACTTTTAGAGTTGAAATTAAACAATTGCTTACAAGATACGGTGCAAGCAATGTATATAATTCTGATCAGAGCGGATTTAATTTGGAGATTCACAGCGGTAGAACATTAAATTATAGAGGACTGAAAGAAATTCAAAGCATAGCACAATCACTGTCTTCCTTAACACACAGCTACACTATTCAACCTGTTATATCAGCAGAGGGTAATTTGCTTTCACCTTTATTTTTAGTATTGAAAGAAGCAAGTGGAGATTTTGGGCCTCGAGTTAGACAGACATTATTTACACCAGAAAATGTATTAATATGAGCTTCTACATCTGGAAAGCTTTCTAAGCAACTGCTTCAGACGTGGATGCAAGAAATATTTTTAAAAAATACTGGGAATTCATCGGTCTTACTTTTAGACTCTTGGAGTGGGCAATGTAATAATACCATACAAGAAGTTGTACCGGAACAAGTAAGTTTAATGGTAATGACAATACCGCCTGGCACTACAGGTAAAATTCAGCCTTTGGATATTTATGATTTTCGATTCTGGAAAAATTTTGTAAGAAAGCTATCTGATTTTATTATTTTAATGCAATACAATATCAATTTACACGAAAGAAATTTTATCATAAAAATGTAATCCCTCGTACACAATCAGTTATCTTCTCCGAGGTATCATAATACTTTTAAGTATGCATGGTTCAAAAGTGGTTATATTGATAGACCTCAAAAATTTGATAATCCTGTTGAATTTTGCTTTGCCACAAAAGAAGAACCTGTATGTACCTACGAAGATAACATTGCAATTATAATTTGTAGTTGGTGTAAAAAAAAGTTATGCTTCAATCATTTTTTTACAGAGTATCATTATTGTAAGAATTATATACTATAATTATATAAAATAATTCTCAAAAATATCAAACATATGTACGGGATAAATAGAAAGTTGTATTTTATATATGTTAATATGTATATGAATGTAATGATTAAAAAAAATAAATAAATAATATTTATAATAAACAAGATATATAATAAAATGTTTTTTTATTGCCACTTTGGGACTCAAAATACAAATTTTTTCGGTAAAATTTGATATCACGTTTGAACGTGTAATTTCCCCCATAATTCGAATCTGCCATAAGCAACAGTAGTTTCCATTTGAAATTTTCAAGTAGAGCCAGATTTGGGCCAATTTTTGGAATTGGACCCAAAAAACTGAGTTTCCCATTTGAAAGAACGAAAAACATTACAAAAGAAACACTATAAATCTTTTCAAGTGCAAAAAACACGACTTTTACACATATTTGAGGTTATGTAAGATCATAAGATAATTTTTTTCGGTCAAACTAATTAATATATCTTAAATATGAGTCTTTCCCTTCAAAATGAATTTTGAATCGTACAGATATCTTGTTCTTTCATCGAGATATGATAATTTGAATTTAGCGTCTCGCCAACTTATGCACTTCAAGCGTATGTAGATAATTATAATTGGCAACCCTGTTTTTACCACCTAAATTACCGTATGGGCCGCTACAAAAAAATACTTGTCCAATATTTTTCGATACTCTAATCGTATGCAAAGTTTAAAGAAAATCGGTGACGGACACCTCCCTGCCTTCCCTTGTAAGTAACATTGAATTCATTAAAATTAACGTTTATTTTTTTACTTTCTATTTTCTGCTTAAAACTAAGTTCCGGAGCGAAAACTCGATGAGAGATTTTGAGAGGCCAAAATTATGTCTGACATATTGCTAAGCTAAAATATTCAAATTCAAAAAAAATTATATCATGATTTCTAATGCTTGATTTCTAGTTTGAAAGGGAAACATTCGTTAGTCATGATGAAAACAGAATGCAGACGTGGTTTTATGGCCCTTTTCTCTTATCGGCATCTCGGCGCTCACGTATTCGGAGGCTGCATGCACTTTGTATGTAAGTGCAAGAGGCGGAAGAGCGTAATAAAAAAAGGAATGCACACTTATATGAATTTGCACTATAGATTTTATTGCCGTTTGGATACTGTCAAGGAAAATATCTCCGCGACACTACTACAAAAAAGTATCTTATTGATTTAATATTTCTGCGTGGATAGTGGAAAGAAATTGAGGATTGAACTAAATATTTTAGACTCTACATTCAATACCCAATACTCAAGTCTGCAATAAAATAGTTAAATTACATGATTGATATCAATTAATTTGATCAAAATTTCTGATACTTACGGACTATTTGATCTTTAGCGAGGTCATCCTGAAAAAAATAAAATATGTTATCAAAATATATTTACACAACTATTTTTGGCAGTTTATCCGAGTCATAGAATGTCTATTCTTTATAAGTTAAAATTTATTTAATATATAAATGAATTTTATTTTATTTAATAAATAAACTACATATATAAAGAATGTTCCGGGATAGGACGCTGAATCGAATTTGATCAATACACTTTGTGATCAATTAATATTAATTATTAATATTATTATTAATATATATTTAATATTTAAAAAATCTTGATTGAAGTAATAAAGTATAAATTATATAAGGAGTGGGTAGGGCGGATAGGTCGTTGAATTAAATATTACATTATTTTCTCAATAATTGTGATTAAAAAATAATATATATAAATATATAAAACAAAATATATACGTAATTTGAACAGTATTAAAAATATACTACCATCACTACGTTTGATTATTTTCAACGTTGGCGAAAAATCTTCTTTGGAGCGGTAGTGTTGGTGATAGTGGTGGTGGAGTAAAAGGTTTTCCAACTTTGCCTCGGTAGAGCCGAAGAGAGGGATGATTCCCGATGATTTCAATGATTTCTTGATCATTGGAGAGAGGAGCATGAATCGGTGGGACAGCGCTTGTACATGTATTCCACCGAGTCCGCCTTTTGCGTCGCATCCTCTTGCTATGCATAGCGACAACTTCGACCTTGTGCACGACGACAAACTTGTCCTTCTCTCGGGACTCCTGTATCTTCCACAGCACGCGAGTCAACCTCAGCGCACAGAAGAAACTAAAGCCAAAAGCTTCAGCCTGTAAAAGAAAAAAAAGAATTATCATTTTCAATAGTAACAAAATACACACACATATACATACACACGCGCGCACATAGACAGACACACACACATATAAAGAAAAGGAAAACTTACATTTGTTTCCGCCAGTTGCTGCTTCTCATGCACTAGCTTTTGCTTCTTTCCCACCAACTTTATAAGTTCCGAGTAGGAAGCAAAGGATAATAGCGGGAGATCATACACGATCTGACCATACCCCGTGTATTGTCGGGGATCTACAAAGTGAGGATCAAACATGGATCCTCTTAGTAGCTGTTCCATGGGACGAGGAGGCGATATCATCTTTTTTAGAAAGACTTATATATATATATATACATATATATATATATATATATATATATATATATATATATATATATATATATCCATACAGCCATTTTAAAATCCAAAATTCGTGTGTTTGTGAAAAATATTTTAGATGAAAGTTGTTTACGACAAAGAGGGCCATCTATCTGTATAATTAGTTGTGACCTTGAACATCGTTTTCAAGGTCATTTGAAGGTCGAATTGTTTTTTTTAAATGGGAACCCCTATTTTTGACACCGGATTCGGAAAGAGCGGGAAATTTTACGTCCAAAACGGTATTTTTAAATTTTTTTTCATGGCCTTGAGAAGGTCTATTTAAAGTCAAATGCTTGAAAAACTGCCTAAAAGCGTTTTTTTAATTTTTAAGATATCGAAAAATGACCTCTACAAAATTTGTTCAGAACAGAGTGGGCCACCCAATGCACCAAAAACCTTTGACCTTTAACCTCATTTTGAAGGTCATTTCAAGGACGAAGTGTTTTTTGTAATGGAAACCCCTCTTTTTGACCCCGGATTCGCACATAGCGCGAAACTCAACATAATACCTTATCCAAACGTCGGATTTCGTGCTATGTGCGAATCCGGGGTCAAAAAGAGGGGTTCCCATTTAAAAAAAACAATTCAACCTTCAAATGACCTTGAAAACGATGTTCAAGGTCAAAACTAATTATACAGATAGATGGCCCCCTTTGTCGTAAACAACTTTGATCTGAAACATTTTTCACAAAAACACGAATTTTCGATTTTAAAATCAGCCTCACAAAAAACAATTTTAAACGATTTAGCTTTAACTTATCTTTTTTATAATAAATTTATAAAAGGAATCCATCGCACATTCGTGCACTACCGACTTTCAAAACCAGACAAAACTAAACATACCTGATGATTGAGGATGACACTAGATATGAGCCGTTGCAGGTGTTATAGACAGTCACCGCGGAAAGTCGAAAGACTGTTTGAATAGACTCGTCGAAAATTTTCTTCAAATTCGCTCGCTAGAAGCACGCACAAGGAGCAGACACCCTCTCTCCCTTAGGTAATAAAGATAAATACTCGCACGCTGATAGGGTCTTGAAAGCTTAAAAGCGAGCGCAATATAGTCAAAATTTCAATTAGATAGATGCAGTGGACGGAGACATACGATATACAGTGTAATACAGATTTAGCTCAGAGAAAAAGATGAGCAGACACCACGGGGAATCGATTTCCCGTTTTATGGATCGATAGACCGTAGCCTCTAGCAACTAAGCCACGACTACTTTTAGCTCTTGACAGCTCTTATTGCGTATATTAGCTATACAGCCAAAAAGTGACGAGCACGCCCCCCCCCCCCCCCCGGAGTTCATCCGTATAACTTTTTTAATATTTTATTTTACATAATTTTAATAAAACATTACTAAATTCATAATGCAAGAGAGAGGTAAAAAAGTATTATTCAATAAAATAAAGCATTATAAAATACAAACTGATAATTGAGGAAATAATTATTTTTACATGTAAACTCTTATGCATCATAACATACATGAAAATTAATTTATACTCTCTACCATACTATACTATACACAATAGTTTATGTGTAAAATAGTTATATGCGCAATCGTCGACTTGCCTTGTAAATTTCGTAATGAAAAAATAGTGTAAGAGAAATAGTGGGAAATAAAAGAAAAAGACCAAATAAGTAATTAAACGAATAAACTTACCTAATTGATTGAGGCGGTGTTAACGGCATTTATATTGTTTGCGCCGAATGAATCGATGGCTCTTCCACTTCATTCGGTTCTCCTACAGGTATCTGTAGCGCATGGTGATCTCTTGCTTCACAGCGTCGAATTCATCATTTATGCGGGAGTCTTCTCCCAAAGCTTCAATAGCTCGGTTGAGAACATCCTTCCACAACTCACTTCCCGGCGAAAAAAAATTCATTCACAATATCTCCGCACTGCATATTGTTGCACTTTACACTTAGACTTGTAGTTTTAACTCTTAAAAAACGTATACTGATGCAATGAAGCAAACTGAGGGATATTTTATTCATTTCCACCAAATTTGAGCGTGCGTCAATTATTGGTCCACTAGTCGAGGCTGTGATTATGCAAGAGCACTGATTTTATCGCGGGCATAAGTCGAATATAATTAATAGTGGGAGTAGCTAAGTCAAAAAGAATTTGTGCGGAGCATCTTGGCATAGGTATATTAATATGTTTTTTAATATTTTACGCAGCAGGCAAGACGTAAACGTCAGCTCAACGGCTTTTCACATAGCAGGCCAGTCATAAAAATCAACGAATAGGTCATGGGTGGTATAGCTGCGACGACTTGAACGATCCTTTTTGAAGATCATTTTTTCAAGACGATCGCACAGCTATTCAAACATTTTTTTCGTTCAATTGAAATATAAAACAGCACTTTTCAGTGCTAAATAACATCATCTGACAAAATATTTTTTTTCAATAAATAAATGAATTTTATTTGAAAAAACTTATTGAATTTCTATAGAACAGCAATTTTCAGTGCTAAATCGCAAGAATTATTAAAAACTTTGCCTGGTATTTTTTCTTTTTTTCTACCCAATTTGCAGCAAAGTCAATAGGTAAGTATATGGTAGGTGTTTTTTAATTAAGTTATATGCACTAGGTTGAAATAAAAGACTAACGTGATCATTTTTTTTTAAATAATTATATATATGTCCCCAATTATCATAAATCAAGAATTACCATTTCGTTAATTGATAAAATGGTCTGTCTTATTTTTATAGCAAATTCTAATTATTTATACATAGCCACAAAATAAATTTTTTTAACAATCTTTACCAATTTTTATACATTTAATTATATTACAGAATATGAATATCTATCAGAGATGATGGATATTAAGAATACGCAACGCGCATAGTGACTAGTACTCTCTGAAAGAATGGTGATGGTTCAAGTGGCATAGCGTAGTCTGGCGAACGCACGAGGGGCGCGGGATAGATTGCCCATATTGCTGATATATAAATTTTTTTATTAATATTATATTTTTTATTAATGATAGATATTGTCTTATTTTCCAGAATTATTTATTTTATTTTTACCCAAATGGAAGGGTATAAGGATATGACTGCCATGAAAGAATAAGTTGATATATTATAAAAAATTTCCATTTATTTGTTCATATGAAGAGTTTAACATGTTGTATGTAGAAGTTAAAGTTTAAAGTTTTTTATATCCTTCTGACTTTGGTATAGATTTGGTGTTGGTTAAATAATTTTCAGTGTATGATTTCCATTGCAAAGACGGTTTTGTTTTCTTATCATTTGCATTGGAACTTTTACTAATGTCGGGAAGACGCGTGTAAGGTACACTATTTTTCTGTCCCATTTTGATGAAAAATGATTACAACAAACAAAGTACGTTAAATTGATAGTTTAATCTTTAAAGATCAATCACTGATAATCTTTTAAATACTTGTGGAATCATCAAATTTTAATAATTCACTAAAGCGTTTACTAAAAATGTGTTGCCTTATACAGTCGATTGTTTTGAATGGATAGAAAATTAGGAGGATGGGGGTAATTTTCATCTAGTCCATCTGCTTCTCATGGTATAAAAATGGACTGAAATACAGTGACAATCACATTTAACTATTCGAATCAAGCGTGTTAGTGTTAAAAAAGAAGAGGTAAGAGCTTTCTGTAACGCAACGTTTACGTGTGAAAAAGTGATATTCTGCAACGATTATGAGTGAGAAGGTGATAGACTACAGGTAACTATTTTTATTCGAAATTAATTTATATAATTTCTTTTCATCATTATTCGCAATAACGCTTGCGGTAATGTACCAATCTGGTCGAGCAATGTATCCATACTGACACAAAGAGGTAGGAATGTATGAGCTCGAGTATCGGTTTGGGGCGTCAGGACAACCAGCGCTCGCAACGAGCAGCGTAGCTACAAAGAACTTGAATGAAAACAGCCCAGCTGCAGCTAGCACAAGTACAGCAACAGCCAAGCCAATCGTAACACCAGTAAAGGAAATCACAAAGGTGCTTGCTGATTTTAATTTATTAGAAAAAAATGACGACTGCCTCAGTTAGCATAGCAACTATTTGTCAACAACTCATATGTAATTTCAAAAAGATTATTACTAAACACAATAAAGATATGTCAGAAGTCATTAAAAAATCAGAAAGAGATATAGCTGATATCTTACAACAGCTTAAATTTAATGTATACAAAATATATTTGAATGCGAGGATTGGTGTAGTCTTGTTACCATGCGCGCATGTTGTTTCGCGCGGTGTGTGTGCAGTAAGACTCAGTCACTGTCCGATAAGTCGCCAAGTATTTACGAGACGTGTTCATGATCATTTTGTATAAATTTGCTTTAATAAAACATTTTCTATTAAAATTGTGCGTATTGCTTTTTACTATCAATCACTCAATTAATTTTCTCAAAAGGATTAAATAATTCAAATTCTTTATACTATCATATTCATCTCAGGATTAAAATCATATCTGAACTCTAGTGAAATAGTATTCACACGTCGTTACAATTCCACATCATGGCTCAGTATTTTAAGGACACTGCTTCAATACTTTTGCGCGCATATCGCTTTACGAAGGCTGGTGATGCTACCGTTTAAGATATCAAAACGTGGTTGACATTGCGTTCGTTGGTTTTGCAGATAGCTGAGAAACTTTATCAATTGTCAAACTTAACAGTAGCTAACAGACAGAAATTGCAGGTAGATATTTCTACAATTAGAAGTGTTTTGCATCTACTCAATGTTTATAAAATTAAACTTGTAGCGCAGTCCATTACTATGCAATTTAATGTAGTAATCTCGCGTAAAGAAGCTAGTGCCTCGCAATCGTTATCATCATCATCATCATCGGTACACGAACCTCTGAGTGTAATTAGTACTGGTGTGAAAGCATCCAGTGCTCCACATACGACGATAAATGTAGCCTAAGATGCAATAGTTCGTTGGAGTGACATTAACAGTGCTTTCAAAGATAGAATCAAGACTGGTGTTATTACCAATCTGAAGCATTTAGATTTGGCTGTTTTTGAGACATGCCAAACGACTATTTCATGCTCAAATCGATAAAGCTTTGAAACTACATAATTCTATAAAAGTGAATATTGTATGAGATGCTGAGTATGCAGTTACGAAGAATGATGAGGTAACACTTGATGTAAAACATTTCAATACTAAGATGATGCCGATATACGTAACTACGAATATTAACAAATGGTATATTGAGAAAGTACTCGAACCTATCAGCACCAGTATGGAAGAATTCCAAGAGGAAGATTCAGGGTAGTCTCTTCGCGTTATACTAAATTTAACTGTCAATATCAGTAAATACAATCCTATGAGAGCTGGTTCTTACATTAAGTTGCCAGAACCTATCAGAAAAAGGAGGGCCTCTATAAATGTGCAAAACTATGATGACGATGAGTGTTTCAAATTGGCTATCCTCTCATCATTACATCCGGTTGCAATGAATCCAAATCGTGTCAGCGCATATACTATGCATCAGAACAAGTATAATTTTCAGAAACTTACATTTCTCGTGGATCCGAGGCAAGTCGTTAAATTTGAAAAAGAAAACGATGTTTCAGTAAATGTGTATTTTTTAAATTTGAAAAATGACATCTACGATGTTTTATTTCGGCATTTGACCGCTGAGAAGAAGGAAAAGCACGTGAACCTTATTCTAGTGGAGAATCATTATGTTGATGTAAATGCTGAAGAGAATGAAAATCAAATACAACGTCATTATATGCCTTATAAAGTACACTATATATGGATAAAAGACTGGTCTCGACTAATGTATCGACAATTATCATCTAGAAGATGTAAGTCACATATTTATAATCGTTATCTGAACTATTTCTGAACTGAAGAAAAATTGAAAATACACGATATTAATTGTAGAAATGTAAATATGTGTAAAATTGTGCTTTCCGATGAGCAAGACAAATTTTTATAGTTTGAAAACATTAAAAATGAGTGCTTCATATCGTTTGTTGTGTACGCTGATTCTCTTGAAAGCGGTGTCTAACGATGAACGGATCTATCAATGTCACCAACCGTGCAGTGTTGGTATTTTCATGATAACTCTAATTCACATTACCGAAGCTACAGACAGAAAACTATCGATGACATTAGTCCAGCTAAGTTAGTTCGTACATAATCTCTATGACTTAGCTATGTATCTGCACAAGTTATACAAAAATCCACAGCCTATGACAAATTCAACTTTTTATGAGACATTCAGACTATCTATGTCTTATACATTCTTGAGCAAAATTGAGCAATACTTGAGCTTGATTCACCGTTATCATTTCAATAGATTTCATACCAATCGCTCTGTGTTTACGATTATTGTAAACAGCAGTGAGCTTTGGTAGTATATCTACCCACTTATGATTGTCGCGTAGACTAAATTTCATCCACATCGCATTTTTCAACGTACGATTGAATCGTTCACATATTGAAACTTTGAGTGAACTGTAAGTCGAGTAGAGATTAATGTTATATTTTTTCATGAGAGTTTCAAAAGTTGCATTGTAAAATTCTTTGCCTCTGTCCGTGTCAAGATTATATGGTACTCGACCTTTCATCAAAACAAATTTCAGTGCCGCTGCTACATCACTACCGATTTTCTTTTTCAGTGGTACGGTCCACGCATGTTTTGAGAAATTAACGATTATCGTGAACAATCAATTGTAGCCGCGATTTTCTCTAGAATAAGCCTGCATATCAACGAAATCGGCTGCCAGGTCTCGTCTATTCTTCGAATAATGTACTTTCGTCGTGGATAATTACGTCTGGCTGGTTTATAAAGCTCTTCCTCATCTAACACTTTTAGATGTTCCATGGGACCACACATCTGTATTTTGAGTATCTATTTTTATCGCTGATTTATTTATTTCAACTAAGTTACTGAGATTACTTTTTAAATATACTATAATGGTGTTTGTAACAGTTTTGACTTCCGACTGCATGATGTTGAACAATTTGCAAATTAACGACATCGTTAGAATTTAGTAGTGGAGCAACATTCTCTAATATTTTGTTTTGCAGATCGAAATGACCTTCTGACGTGAGATTGAATCCGAGGCTCGATGTCTAAGTTTACGTCCGAATACGTTAACGCTCATTTTGATAATGAATGGATGGTAGTAATGCTCTCAATATATACGATTCACCCTCGCGTAGTTCCTGAATTATTGAATGGGTTTCGTTGATATAACATTTGTTACCTACTGATTGTTCAACTACAAGTAATTGAAGACGATCAAGAAGCTCATTTGGATCATCCCAATACACATAATCTATATTAATGTTGTTGTTGTTTCATGCAACCTTATAACTACGTAGAAATGCACCAATTTTCAATTCCTTCATTTATATCTTAGTTTTATTAGTCTTATTATACAATGGTCTGACGATGTTATTATATTTGTGATGTGCTCATATAGGCTCATTTGGATTCATGCTTTTTCTATGAATGCTAGACTTTTCCTAAATTTTTCGATATCTCTTGAGATCGTCTTGCGTTATTATAGTTCTATCAGGCTGTTTTGTCACAAGTAACTCCATTGAACCATTTGTTTTCGGATACTTGAAATCATCAACGCTCACGGTATTCTCATCAAAAGTAACTGTGTAATTACCAAGCACATAAGCTACGCTTTTTTCTTTGCGCATATTATAAATGAAATCCAAGAAACTAGAGTCATTTTTATGTCACTCATCGACAGGCAAGCACTTATCCTCGCTTAATTCAGATAAATTGTGATAAATTTGTGTACTGTTGTGCGTAACTTTAGTATCGGTATTTTCACTGCTAGACTGTAGGCTTTCATACTTATCATTAACAGCATCAAAATAATTATTTTCATGTTGTGGTATTTTCTTGAAAATCTCAATCTCATCAAAATTCTTGATTGGTTCTACTCATTTTTTTATTGGTTCCATTTCGCTCACTATAGTATTTAGCGAATCAATTATTGGCTTGAACGTCTTATTACAGGCTTTATTAGCGCAATCTCGAGCATGCTTCAGTAGATTAAACTTCTTTCTGATTGCATCTTGTGCATCCACAAGTTGAGAAAGCACATTTTTTTATTTTTGATGGTCCTCCAAGTTAACGCTTCAACGCATACTATTAGACTGTGTATTATATTACTGCTGTGATATATTTATAATATAGCAGTCAAAACCCTTTTGATCTCATCCATTATTTATTGCTCTATCCTTGTCAATTACAAAAAATCTATATTTATCGTCGAACCAACATTTCGAGCATACTTCTTTAAATTGATTGTAAGTCATATCCGAATTCACATGATAGTCAAATATATTTTTATATTTGCTTTGTCTTGTCGAAAAAACGCCAACAAATTAACGTTATCTCTTACAAGATGTTTAGGAATACGAGCACACATTTGTGAGAGATAGAAGCAGTCGACACTTCTATGTCTACCCATACAAAATAAAGCACGCATGTTGTCTTCCTTCTAGCACGCGATATCATCGAATATCGTTATCGAATTGGATAATACATGTTGGAGATCAATCACTAACTCATGCTATTTAAAGGGAAAATACTTTACTCCGTCTATAGGCTTTAGCATCTCTTTCAGTAATTAATATTTTGGTTGATTGAGAGATTTCGAGTAAACGTAAACGTTTTCAAATCTATCGCCATTGAGATGACTAATTAAGCCCAAAAGACTGTTGGTTTTATCACAATTAGATAGAACGTAAAAAATTGTTCTAATACTATGTGGAAGTAAATCTCCATGACGCTTTAGTAGTTTATCTTCCCGTACTATGACGTCGAAATTTTCGACAGGAAATTTTACAGTTTGCTCTTTAAAATCCATTCTCACGAAACAATTTTCAAGCAGTAACTGGCCCAATGACTATATATATATTTACTTTTATAATTTTTAAAAGTTAATCGTGTACTCAACTTCATAGAGTGATCACATACGAGGTGTGATCAAAAAGTAAGGTGAATTTTGAAATTTAGTGGGCTACGTCAGTTGGATCTTCGACTTTTTTATTTGGTTATGTCGGTACACTCGTCTAGAACATACGTTCCAAATTTCAGCTTTGTAGTATGTTTGGTTTGTTTGTGAGAGGCATCAAGGTTAGAAGTGTTTTGCGTGCTCCACGATTTGTTGCTATCTAAAAACATGGATCAAAGAGTTTGCATTAAATTTTGTGTGAAAAATGGAATCAAATGTTCCAAAACACTTGAAATGCTGAAAGTGGCATACGGTGAGTCTACTTTAAGCCAAAAAAATGTTTACAAGTGGTATAAACTCTTCCAAGAAGGCCGAGAAGACACCGACGACAAACCTCGTTCTGGACGCCCCAGCACATCAACAACTGATGAGAATGTTGAAGAAGTGAAGAAAATATTGTTGGGAAATCGTCGAATTACCATTAGAGAAATTGCTGATGATATTGGCATCTCGTTTGGTTCGTGCCAATCAATTTTGACGAGTGTTTTAGACATGAGACGTGTGTCAGTGAAGTTTGTTCCGAAATTGCTCAATTTCGACCAAAAGAAACGTCGCATGAGCATCGCCCAAGAGCTACTGAATGACGTCAACGATGATCCAGATTTACTCAACAGGGTTATAACAGATGACAAAACATGGGTATACGGTTATGACGTCGAGACTAAGACTCAATCGTCCCAGTGGAGGCATTCTGGATCACCAAGACCAAAAAAAGCACGCCAAGTTCGATCAAATGTAAAGGTTTTGCTTACAGTTTTCTTTGACTGCAGGGGCGTGGTGCATCATGAGTTCTTGCCACAGGGTAGAACAGTAAATAAGGAATATTACCTGCAAGTTATGCGCAATTTGCGCGAAGCAATCCGCCAGAAACGTCCGAATTTGTGGAAAAATAAAAATTGGCTTTTGCACCATGATAACGCCCCTGCTCACACATCGTTGCTTGTGCGCGAATTTTTGGCTAAAACCAACACAGTAACGATGCCACAGGCACCGTATTCCCCAGATCTGGTCCCCTGTGACTTCTTCTTGTTCCCAAAACTGAAGAGGCCCATGAAAGGACGGCGTTTTGCCACGATTGAGGAGATAAAGACGGCATCGAAGGATAAACTAAACAAGATCACAAAAAATGATTTTTTGAAATGCTTTGAGGATTGGAAAAAGCGTTGGCACAAGTGCATTATATCCGAGGGGGATTACTTTGAAGGAGATAAAATAAAAATTGATGAATAAATAAATATTTTTTGAGAAAAATAAAAATTCACCTTACTTTTTGATCACACCTCGTATAAATATCAAAGAGTGAAGAAAGGGCAATGATTAGTTAACAAAGTCATCAATAAGCTTCTCTTTCAACTTCATATTCCAAGTTACCAGTATTGTGGTCCGGAAACTAAATTGCAGGAATGAATTGCTCGAGATGATCCAGGCATTAATCTTCTTGACGCAGCTTATAGAGAGCATAATATATTTTATTCAAAAAATCAAAAAAGTGTAGAGTATAGAAAGATCACAGACAGAATTTTAACCGAGAAAGCTTGGAAGCGAGTGTTCGATAAAAATTGTAGCATTGGTGAAAATGTGATGTTCTTATCACTTATTATTTATATTATAGTTTGTACTCTCGTGGTCTGTCGCGTCAATGAGTAAGAATTCGTTTCTTTTTAATATGATTCTAATTATTACTATGAAATAAAGTAATAAATAATATGTATGATTATTTAAGTGAGATTTCAATAAAAAGATAGACTTTACCCTAGTTTCTTATGATGCGAGTTATCCTATAAGCAGAGCTTAAGTTTTTCTTATAAAGGATGTAATTCAGTCAAGTTTCACATAGCGCGAAATATTTTATGATTCGAGCACGAATTACAATAAGGAAAGAGAGGATTTGCTCAGTTAATCACTGTGAGAGGAAGAACTTAGGTATTAGCCAAGTTTATTCAATCTCATGTGCTCACTTTGCAAGGCTACGAGTGAATGTTAGCCTGTGCAAAAATCAGCGTATTTATACACAGATTTTCCCGCCTATTTTCGCAGGACAACTCTCTTCAAGTTGTTTACGCAATTTTGAGAAACGAATTTTTCAAATTTACAAGTGAATAAATAATAATGAAATTTTAAAACATGAAAACTTTATAAAACTAGATATTAATCATTTTAGTATAATTTACAATTATTGTAAATAGTATCGTCAAAAGTTATTGGGAGTACAAATATAAAATCGCTGTTTTTTCTAATAATTTGAGGTTTTATTGTAAAAAACTCGTTACAATCTCATTCTTCAAAATAATTTCCATCCTTAGTCACAACTTTTTCCCATCTTTCTGGCAGCTTCTAAATTCCTCTTCGAAAAAACTGGTCGTCTTTTGACGCGATCCACGAATCGATCCAATTTTTGGTTTCATCGTAAGAACGAAAGTGCTGTTCGGCCAGGTCATGCGTCATCAATCGGAACAAGTAGAAATCAGAAGGGGCGATGTCAGGAGAGTACGGCGGGTGCGATAGTATGTCCCATTTCAAAGTTTCCAGGTATGTTTTCACGACCTTGGAAACATGTGGCCGAGCGTTGTCATGCAGAAATATGACCTTGTCGTGCCTTTCCGCGTACTTTGGGCGTTTTTCCTTTAACGCTCGACTCAAACGAATCAATTGCGTCCGATAGAGGGCTCCTGTGATGGTTTCACGTGGTTGCAGGAGTTCATAGTAAATTACGCCAAGCTGGTCCCACCAAATACACAGCATCAGCTTCGAGCCATGAATGTTTGGTTTCGCTGTCGAAGTTGATGCATGGCCGGGAAGACCCCACGATTTTCTCCGCTTTGGGTTGTCATAGTGTATCCACTTTTCATCGCCGGTCACAATGCGATGCAAAAAACCCTTCCTTTTTTGCCGTTGGAGGAGTTGTTCTCACGTGACAAGACGCCGTTCGATGTCCCTCGGCTTCAGCTCGTACGGCACCCAACATCCCACTTTCTGGATCATTCCTAAGCATTTCAAGCGATGGGAAACGGCTTGCTGAGTTACGCCCAATAAATCCGCAAGTTCTTGTTGCGTTCTGCAAGAATCTTCATCCAGCAAAGCCTCCAATTTCGCATCCTCGAATTTTTTTACGGGTCCGGGACGATCCTTGTCATCTACGTCATACTCGCCATTTCTAAACTTTTGGAACCATTTCCGACACGTTCTTTCACTAATACAGTTGTTACCATAAGTTTCTACAATCATTCGACGCGCCTCAGCTGCATTTTTTCCCGAATGAAATGCCAAAAGCAACACTTCCCGCAAATGTCTCCTCTTCGGCTCGAATTTTGCCATTTTTGCGCACGAACAAAACAAAGCACAGTAAAAATAGACAAGCAAGGTGATGAAGAGTTGTTGACAAATACCTCAGCTGGCTATGTAACGTTCCTGTTAACAATTTTTTACCAACGTGCAATACTGACGCAACCTATGGGAAAACGGCGGTTTTCTATTTGTACTCCCAATATTAACTAATAAAATTAATTAATATAATAGCACAATATTTACAATAAAACAATAATAAAATTTTACATAAATTATTAGTTTATCAATTGTAGAAGTAATTTCTAAAAAGAAATACTCAAGTTAGTTAATAACATTTGAATTATAATAAATTTTCATATTTGTAACGGTTTTTTCTAAAATCTTATAATGTAATTACTAGATTAATTAATTATGATTAATAAATTATAAAGCTGTCATTGTTATGTACAAAATTAACGCTTTCAATTTATATACAACTTTATGTTTAAATAAATTACTAAATATTTATTTATTGATAACAGTAATAATTGAAGTGTTATCAATGAAACCAATTCTTACTCATGTTCCAAAGATATTCATCATGAATTTAGAGTATCCGCATTATTCTAATAATTAATAATTACAATGTAATAAACAAATTAACTTTGCATATTAAAATTCAATATAATCTAATAATTAAACTCATTTAAAATTATAATAATCTAAATCTATACCTTAAAATCTATATGAAAATTGCTTTGTTTCATCAAAATTACTCTTAGTTAACATATTTTAATAAAATAACAAAAAATATTATAGCTATATCTATATGTGACGTCATGCACGTTATATGACTCTGGTACTAAGACAATCAAATAATATGTGAGGCGGCGCCATTTAATATGCTAATTGATGTAAACAGATTGATGTGTTTAGCGAATTGCAGTGATTCAGTGAAATAAATAAATAGCCCATAGATAGGACCGATACAAGCTGCTTACGCTTTAGCTAAAGCCATGAAATTAAAATCTAAATTCGGTATTGGACTCAAGAATAAAAAGAGACAAAAAAAACTCAAGTCAAAAGTTCGCAAAAAGAAATATCAAAAGTTAATAGACTTGAAAAACATAATCAAAGCTACCTATTTTAAATGGCCAAAAAATAAATGTGCTAACAAATATAAAAAAATATAAATAAACGAACATCGACACTGCTCTAAAGAGTTCGTGCAGCCTTTAAAAAGTTTGGTGGAAAAGCTCAAATCAATACTCTACGAATTCTGCCAATTTCCAAGAAGATGGATGGAGTTTTACCCTTTCTCATTCCTCGTTTTGCTGGTTTAAGCGAAACTGGGGCTCTAGCTGGTGGAGCTGCCGGAATTACAAAAGCTGTAAATAATGCAAAATCTGTAAAACGACAATTAGAAGAAAGCAAAAGACACAACAAAACGATGGAGGCCATTACACTAGATAAAGGGATGTTTCTTAAACCATATAAAACAGGATATAGACTATACTTTAAGCCTTACTTGGGATCAGCTGTAAAAAAAAAATTTGAAGTAAATTTACCCGATAGAGCTCTCACAAATATCGACTTAATGAAGTATGCCAAAATTTTAAGTATACCAAATTTCCGAGAAGTTTTTATGAGAAATGACTTACCAAAGTCTGGACCACATTATCAAGAATCAGCTATAATTAATGACGTTGACGTTAACAAAATAGGCACACACTGCATTGCTTATCAGAAAATTAGAAATAACGTCACATATTTTGATAGTTTTGGAGATCTTAGATCTCCATTTAATTTAATAACATATTTTGGAGTAGATGAGGTCAAATACAATCCAAAAAAATATTAAAATTTCGATACCTATAATTGCGGTCATCTTTGCTTGCAGTTTTTGTAAGGGGCTATATCAATAAAAACACCGTAAAAAGTTATCAGTCGTATTTAAACAGTCAAGGAAGGATTATTTACTTTTACTCTCGCAAGTAATTCTTCTGTACTGGAAGCGCAATATTTTCCACCCATTAAATTATCAGCTAATAAAAGATACGTTTTGGGTTTAGTAGAATTTTTGACATTAAACTCTATACTTAATATAGATATAAATAACAATAAATTTTACGTTGGCGATAAATCACCTATAAACTTACTTGTGAGTAGTTATGAAATTGAAGATATTAATAAATTTCATAGTAAAACCTCAGAGCCTGGAATAAAAGTGAGTTTGAAACCAACCAATAATCCTTTAAGTTATGTAATTGAAAGCTCGGAAGATATTGATTTCCGTCTGCAAGATTCCATTGGTCGAATATTGGGATTTTCACAGCGTAAACTAGACGTAAAAAACTCCTACCATTCGGATCTTCCAGTAAAAATTCCCAAAATAAATGGTCTCGAGTGTAACTTTACCACAGGTGTACATATAAATGGGTGTAAGGTTCACAATATTCATGAATATTTTCCTGCAGTACCACCTGAATATAAAATTATCGAAGTTCCTTCAAATGTGATTTATCTCCCATTTACCGCAAAGTGTATAGATAATTTACAATTACGCATCGTTGACTAAGACGGAAATTTAATAAACTTTCGAGGTGAAGTGATAACAATTAGATTACACCTGAAAAGTATGTGATGGGAATCGTTTACAATTTAAACAGTAGTGGTAGCTATATAAGCAGTAAAATATACAAACAAATCATCAGTCGGCGATTGAAAGTAAAAGCGAAAACACGGCGAATTCCAAGTTTCAATCGTCATCGAAAAGCGAAAGCATTGACACATCAAAGCATAAAGTTCTTAAAAAGTCTCGGCTTAAAAGTAATTTCTAGTGGAATGTAATTGCATTATTTTTTTATGCTTTCAACGAAATAATGGAGAACCTTCTAGAGATACAGTCACCTGTCGCCTTTGATGAAATCTTGTCTCATTATGAGATTCATACTCATCAACCATACACCAATACATCTTTCAAAAATAGCCATGAAATTCGCATATCAATCCAACATCAAGACCTGTATCTTTATTATCTCGTAGCTCCCTCCGTATTTATGGTAAATTTTGCGGCGATAAGAATGCAGTCTTAACGAATACTCTGTTACGTCCTGAGACGTAAATATTTCTTCATTTTGATTTCATCATCAATCGATTAAAAACGAAATAATGTATAAACGACGAACGGCATTTTTACGAAATACAAACTGAGCGAAATTAAAAGATGAGTAGTCCGAAAATTTGGGGCGCCCGACATTTTGATTTTGTGATTACTCAACACATTAATACTTAATAGCACTAAAAAAATTGTTAAAGTTCTTAAGAGCTGATTCGCGATGCGCGACGGCCGAATAACGTACAATTTATCTATTGTTATTTTTGAGAAATCATTTCTGTCTTTTGAATAAATAAATAATTAATTGAATCGAGTGTTCGTACATCATTACCGACCGACGTCACATATACTTCATTGAGATAGAGCTAAGCAGCCAATTTAACTCGAAATAATAAACCCAGGTAAGTTCCTGTCACAATAATAATTATTAACAAATGAATGATCATACATATTCTAAAATCACACGTCACGGCTACGTAGTCGCAATATAACAATTGGTTACGGTACTAAATGGGTGTTTGTTTTATATAAAATAACATTCTAGATGAAACCACATTTTAATGAGTAACAAAAACCTCTCTAGCCCTATTAAAGCAAAACGACTCACGCGGCTTCAGGTAAAAAATAAACCAGAGTTGGAAAGTGATATAGTGCAACCGAGCACATCTGTTATAGATCCTTTCAAACGATCAAGGAAATTGGTACACTCTTCTCCTAAAGGAATTAGTAGGAAAAATACGGAAAAAGCATTAAATAATATAGTAACACCTAACGAAAGCGCGGTACAAGAAGTGCAAGTTTTTAATACGTTGGACGTAAACAACTCTGTAGAAAATCCACTTAAACGATTAACACAAAATTTTGAACACTCAAATTCATTATTAGATTTGTACTTTACTCTTGATCAGAATTACGAATTTTCATTTAATAATAACGAATACACAGATATTGGTGGTATCTGTAACGAAGAGAGTATTTGCAAAGACGCGAAACGTACAATAGATACGAACGGAACGGACAGACAAGTAATACTCTATAATCCAATCATCCACACAAATAAATTTAAGCTAGTCGATAACGACGGTGTAGAAACAGGCAACAAAATGACGCAACCGTTACGTTTACCGCTTAAATACGTTGCAGATTTAATTCCAAAGTTCGATGGAAAAAATATGACAACTAATGAATATATTGAAAAATTGAAACACGTAAAAACAATTGTTTCTGAGTTAGATGAACCAAGTTTAATATCAATTCTGAAAATTAAATTGGGCGGAGAAGTTTACAAAGCATTAGTAAACATCAAAATAGATAAGATAAATGATTATATCAAAATGATAAGGCAGCTATTTCCCTCCTTTGACAATATTCATAGTTTATATGGGAAATTTACGGAAATCATCCAAAAACCAAATGAACCCGTTTTAGTATATGCAAACCGTTTACAGGAAATAGTTTTGCAAATTAAAGAAATGAAAAAGTAAGATGCAGACGTAACTGACGAAGATTTCAAAACGTATGAAACAGTATTAAATGTGGACGCGTTAAAAATTTTTAAACAAGGTTTACAACAAGACATTCATTTAGAATTAGGAAATCACATTAATTTGGGTACTGCTTTACAAGACGCTATTGAAATTGAAACAAACTTAAAAAAACAAAGATTATTGAGGGGTGATATTGCTAGTCCTTTTCATAGTGATGTAGACTCGGTTACTGCTTCAGCAAATGTTACTCACATATATAATTGTCAAATTTATCAGGACTATAACCATGAAGCTTTATTTTGTTACAAAGGAGCTTATGTATATTGTAAAAACAAAGATCACCAGTCAAACAATTGTAAAATTGTAAATAAAAAGATCGAATTAATATATAAATTCTGTAATGCTCAGGGGCATTCTATAGACGGTTGCAAATTTAACAGAGTCAAAGGAAATCATTGCCAATATTGTCAGGTGATGGGTCATACGGTTACAGAATGCCCATTTATTATAGAATTTGAAGTATGTTGGAAACGTAAGGAAAGCGGACACGCCCCGCACAACTGTTCAAAATCTTTCAAATCAGCAAACTTTTGCGCTGTTTGCGACAGCAGCGACCATACGATACGCAATTGCCCGAATGTGACATGCAGGCGTTGAAATGAAATCGGTCACTCAGTAAAATATTGCTCAAACGCGGACGAAACGAAAGAATGTAGTTTTGCAATGTGTGCAATCTGTAAGGAAAAAGGTCATGAAGCCAATAATTGTGAATTGGCAAGAATCCTGGTTAGCTATAGTAAGAACGATAGAAGTAACGATAATAAAATCAGTTAAAATACAAATTTTAGTGACGATAAACGTAGAAATGGAAATTTTAGTTACGATAACGGACCTTCACGATTCAATAAGTTTGAGAAAAGAAATAATAACACTAAGTGCGATTATTGCCACACGAATAATCATGTAATTGAAAATTGTTTGAAATTGAGAGCTTTAGAAAGAAACGCAAAAACTACTAGTATTTGTACTTATTGCAAGGAATCAGGTTATAAAGTCGAATCATGTCCAATTATAAAATCACTAGAAAATAACCAAGAAAAATTTTGTACAATTTGTAAACGTATCGATCATACAGAGTCGACTTGTTTTAGACGTAATAATCAGGGAAACGAATAGATTCTTCCGAACATGAGTGCACGGAGGAAATAAATAAAAAGTCACTCGTTGCAGAATCGGAGATGAAATAACGACAACACGAAACATGGACATTGATGAACAAAATGAAACTCACGCATTAAATTTAATAGGACAATATGAGTCGCAAACCAAAACGGAAAAAAATAATAAAGTATGCCTCCGAAATGAGAAACAAAGGAAACTTTATAATGAATGCAATGGCAATATAGAACTTACAAGTATTATTGAAACTAAAATGCCAATGTATTTCCTAAAGTTAAAAAATTTGTTATAATACATACAGGTACCGAATCCGTTTTCGGGTGTTAATTGTAATTTACTTATAGATAGCGGAGCTCAAATCAATATCATAAAAAGCGATTGTATACCATCAAACGCTATTTTGAACTCAGAAAAAATTTCATTATCCGGTATTACTGATAAAACAATTCAAACATTAGGTTTGATAAAAATAACAATTAATGGGTTGTTAATTGATTTTCATATTGTACCAAGAGAATTTTCAATCCCTTATGATGGTATTCTTGGCATACCTGTTCTAAAAGAAAATAAGTTAAGATTAGATGAAGGTTATTTGGAAATAAATAGTAAGAAAATAAAACTTGTATCACTACCGTTGACTCACATGAACTCAATCGTTTTTACCGAAAACAAAAAGAAAGAGGAATCAAGGATAACAGATGAACAAAAGGGATTTTTAAGTAAAATTTTACATGGCATTAATAAGGAAAATAAAACAAAAAACGAAAAAGAAAAACACTACGAAGAATTGAAAATCTTTGAGGAAAATAACAAATTTCATCCACTAGAAAGAGAAAATATACTAGAGGACCCCGAATCTGTTACATTTCCTTGCACAATGACAACGGATAAAATAAATAACGAAACAATGACTGTAAAGGATTTAAAAGTAGAACGCGAGATCGAAAGTTGTAAAAACTCATTACTAATACCTTTTTCTTCCAAGGGAATAACGAACTTGAAAGCTGAATTAGAGAAAGACCCTTCGAAAATAGAACACATGATTACTGATATAAATGTAGCAATGAGTACTGATGAAATGACTAACACAAAGGATGATTATGCAGATAATTATGATTATAAACAATTTATATCGGTTATAAAAGAAAATATAGGAATAGAATTCCCTTCGGAAAATACTGTTTCAGAAGAAATCCAAACATATCAATATTTATCTTTCGACTTAGAAAACTTTCCAAGCAGTATTGAACTAACGGAAAATATAGATTTCAATGTCAATGAAAATGAAATTGTATACGCGGGTAGCATAAATTTTTTAGGAGAGGAACAAAAAAAATTGAAGGAAACCAATTAAGCCACAAGGAAAGAGTATTAGAAAAAATAAATTTGAGAGATTTAGTCGGAAACAACTATAAGATAATGAAAGAACTTATTGAGGAAAACGAAGATGTATTTTGGGCCGATGGCGACAGATTAGGTACATGTAATATAGAACAACATGAAATTAATTTAACAGACAACAAACCGGTTTACGTGAAACAATTTCCCTTGCCACACAATTACGAGAGATTGCTATTGAGGAAGTAAAATCATTGATATCTAATAATTTAATAAGGAAATCGAAAAGTGCTTTCAATGCACCAACATGGGTAGTGAAGAAAAAGAGCTTAGCAGACGGGAAAGCTAGATGGCGATTAGTAATCGACTACAGGAAATTGAATGAAAAAACTGTTCCTGACCCATATCTAATTCCAAACATAATAGAAATATGTAATCAACTCGGGAAAGCAAAATTTTATCATGTTGTCGATCTAAAATCCGGCTTCCATCAGGTAGCAATGCACCCGAAAGATATTTTCAAAACAGCGTTCAGCATACATCCATTAGGAAGATTTGAATTTCTCGTTTTTCCATTCGGATTAGTAAACTCGCCTAGAACATTTCAAAGAATTCTTAATACAATTTTGGGGGACTTAATCGCCAATACATGCTTTGTTTTTATCGACGATATAATCATCTTTGGAGAAACAGTGGATGAGGTCAATAAACGTTTTTCTGAAATAGCTCAAAAACTAAGAGAAGCTAACCTAAAACTTGAACCTCAAAAATGCGATTGGCTCAAAACAGAAGTATCCTCTTTGGGACATATTATCAGTGAATATAGGATTAAACCAGATAAAAAAAAAGTACAAGCCGTTGAAGCTTTTCCAACACCGACAATTACGAAAAACGTTAGAGAGTTCTTAGGGCTATGCAATTATTATAGACGTTTTATTCCAAATTTTGCAGAAGTAACAAAACCATTAACTATACTCTTACATAAAAACAACAATGAACAACAGGAAGCTTTAAATAAATTAAAAAAACTACTATGCGAAGCACCTATCCTACAATATCCACAATTTAATAAACCTTACATCGTTAGAACAGACGCATCGAATCATAGTTTGGGCGCGGTCCTTTCCCAGGGAAAATTAGGGTACGATAGACCCATCGTATACGCTTCAAGGGTTTTGAATAAAACAGAACAGAATTATATGACTTATGAAAGAGAGGCTTTTGCAATAATTTTCGCTATTAAAACATTTAGAACGTACTTATTCGGAAATAAATTTACGGTAGTAACGGACCACAAACCTCTACTTTCATTAAAGTCGGCTGATAATAATAGTAGAGTACAAAAATGGCCACTAAAACTAGTTGATTACGATTTTGACATAATTTATCGCCCAGGCAAAGAAAACGGTCCAGCTGACTGTTTATCACGGATTGCGGTAGAACTAAAAATTTGTGTTATGACACGAGCACAAAGAAAAAGAACCGAGAACTTAGACGAGGTAGTACAGACAAAATCATTAAATATTGACAA
Source organism: Phymastichus coffea (assembly GCF_024137745.1). Taxonomy (NCBI): domain Eukaryota; kingdom Metazoa; phylum Arthropoda; class Insecta; order Hymenoptera; family Eulophidae; genus Phymastichus; species Phymastichus coffea. Next base: position 3,571,086 of record NW_026706836.1, on the reverse strand, counting down.
AAAGAAACAAATTACAAATCACGCATGCATTCAGGAAAAGGGCAAACGGAAACATACATACAAACCCAACAATATAGATAAAAAATGTATCAAAAATAGTAACATTAATAATGATTATAATAGAGGTCATGTCATTTATAGCAAAAGTTCTATACAACTTCGTAATGATAAAATTATCCATTTAATCTCTGAAAAACATGAGGGGCTGGACAAAAATACGAGTAACATACTTGCAGAGAAAAATTTGAAAATAAACAAAAATTTATCCAGTAATAATCTGGAAACATTAAACTACGGTAAGCGAAAAATATTTATTTTGTGCCTGAACACTGCCACAGCGACGGAAACAGTAAAACAAAATTTAACCGAATTGTTCAAAAATTTGAAAAGACTTCTATTACAAAATAATATCTCTATGCTGAGTATTTCAAAAAATATTGACATAAGAAACATACAATGGTCAGAAATAGAAGAAATCATAAATAATACTTTCACAGGAACTAACATCTAGACTATTGTTTGTATGAATCATGTTGAATATATATGTGAGTTAGACCAGAGAAATAAAATTTTTGAAATATATCATTCTTCAAAATAAGGAGGTCATTCGGGAGTGAATCGAACTTACAATAGAATTAAAGATAAATATTGTTGGGAAAACCTAAAGAACGACACACAAAAGAGAATTTCCATGTGTATAGAATGTCAAAGAAACAAATTAAAACGTAAACCTACACGACAACCAATGATTATAACAGATACACCTTTCAAAACTTTTGATAAAGTTGCCATGGATATAATGGGGTCATTTGATATTACAAAAAGTAATAATCGGTACATACTTTCAATTCAAGACCTACTTTTAAAATTTATCACATTAGTAGCATTAAAAGACCAAACAGCGGAAGCTCTAAGCGAAGCTTTTATAAAAAGGTTTATTTGTACTTTCGGAACTCCAAAAATAGTACTAACGGACAGAGCACAAAACTTCAGAAGCAAAATGTTAAAGCAAATTGCCAAAAGATTTCATTTCGAAAAAATTGAAACAACGTCGTTTTCACCTCAATCTAATGGATCTATCGAAAGGGCTAACCATCCGCTTTGCGAATACATCAAACAATTTACATCAAAAAAATGTGATTGGGACGAACTCCTAGAGTTGGCCCAATTCAACTACAACACCAGCGTACACACTAGTCACAATTTTACACCACATGAATTAGTTTTTGCTTTTCCAGCTAAATTACCACCTAGTGTACCATTAAAAAAATCCGAACAATTACCAACTTTTAATGGATACCTAGAGAATTTAATAAAAAACATGAATATAATATCACACATGGCTAGAGAAAATCTAATAACCTCAAAACAAAAATCAAAAAATTATTATGACCGATTTACAAATCCAGCAAGTTTTAAAATTGGAGATAAAGTATGGTTCATGAAAGAACCAAAACCGGGAAAATTAGAGAAAAATAAATATTTAGCACCTTTTGAAGTATTAAAAATAACTGAAAAAGGCAGTGTTGTAATCGATTACAATGGAAAACCAAAAACAATCCATGCCAATAAATTAAGCGTAGCAAAACAAGCATAGTAATCTTGTTCTATTTCCAGGAAACACAATGGCGCAAAAATCAATGACTATCTTAATCATAATCACCTTCTTTTCAACAAGCAAAGGACGTATTGGCTTCAATTGCGGCTCAACGAACCCTACCATTACAACATATTCACTCTTGGATGCAGGGGAATGCAACTTTCAAGAAACTCAAGTAAATAGCACACAAGCCACTATCAAACTAATTCAAAAAACGGAATTCAAATCAATGAAAATCATACAATGTAAAATAGAAATAAGGCGAACAATTTTTCATTGCGGTATGTTTAGTCATTTAGGCCCAACCGAAAATGCAATCCAAGAATAAATTTACGAAATATCACACGACAACTGTAAAGCTATACATGATACGGGTATTTTTAAATATGATAACGCACACACAATAGCCGACCTAAGGATTAACTCGACAAAAATTGTAGGTTTAGATCTAGCAGGAAACGTTAAGAGAAAAACTTGTTCAGGGGCAGCCTACGCCGACCGATTTGGTACGTGGAGCGATGTTCTCGTACAGGGACTTATAAAAATAACTTTGTTAGAAAACTATGCAGCAGTCGAATTAAACAACGATAGATTAAGATTAAATTCGGGTACAGTATGTAAATTTTCGGACCAACATTGTATCGATATGGAAGGGGGTTACACCTTTTGGTCATTACTACCGCACGAGAACTGTTTCGAGAATCAATACGATACACTGTATAGAGGAACGGTCACTAAAATAAACTCATCGATCATGAAACCATTTTTAGCATAAGTACGAACAAAGTATCCTTTGCATTGTCAACTAGAGGGAACATGAATTTTTGCAACAGAATCTTAATCACAACTGAACATCCCAAACTTTTTATGTATGAACGAACCCAATTCAATATTTTGTACGACAATGATATTCAAACGAAGCAAGGGATACTTAGCTATGATCTATTCACGTATTTCAATAGCAAATTTGTGTATGTAAAGAAACATTTCAGGGTCGAAATAAAAAGCCTCTATATAGATATACAGGGTGGACCATTTTAAGTGAGCCAGTACGTTTTCTCGGAAACTAGTGGGGCTAGCGAAAAATATTTCAAACAAAAGTTGTCCAACTTGGAGGGGGACATACCCTTATGACCTTGCCTGTGTCCTTGGATGTAAGATTCAAGGTCATTTCAAGGTCAACTTTGTTTTCTTAAACGGGACCCTCTATTTTTGACCCTGGATTTGGAAAGAACGGGAAATTCTACGTTCAGATGACCTATTATACGTGGGGTCTGGGATGACCCTCAAGGTTATTTGAAGGTCATTTTTATTTTTTTACGAGTGTAAGATTTACGAAAAATAGTTTCATACAAAAGTTGCTCAACTTGAGGACATACCCTTATGACCTTGCCTGTGACCTTGGAGGTCAGGTTCAAGATTATTTCAAGGTCAACTTTGTTTTCTTAAACGGGGCCCCTCATTTTGACCCCGGATTCGGAAAGACCGGAAATTCTACTCAACGTCTTGTTTAGCCGTCACGTGTGCGGTCTATGTTGCCCTGTTTATTCATGGTCGTAATGTGATGAAGAAGATAAGTGATTAAAGTATTTTAGATTTACTATTTATTTACCAAATTAATCAATTGTTAATTACATGTGAAATATCAAAAACAAAAAAATTTCAGGAAGGCCTAGGAAAACTACGAGCGCTACTGATAAACACATTTGTAGTACAAGTACACATAATCCAAGACTCACGGCACCCGAACTTGCTGTTGAAACTCAAAAAGCGTATGATGTTAAACTTAGTGTTACTACGATAAAGAGACGACTTCATGAAGATCGACTATACGGTCGAATAGCAATTAAAAAGCCTTTACTAAAACCGATTAATAAAAAGAAACGATTGGCTTGGGCCAGCAAACATAAAATTTGGACCATTGATGATTGGAAAAAAGTTTTGTGGTCTGATGAGAGCAAATTCGAGGTTTTTGGTAGTAAACGCAGATGTTTTGTGCGGAGAAAAAATAAGCAAAAACATTTAGAGAAAAATATGTGCTTCGGGTAAACATGGTGGCAGCTCAGTAATGGTATGGGGTTGTTTTGATGGTTCTAAGGTTGGTAACCTTCTTAAAATTGATGGCAAGTTGAAAAAAGAAGGTTACAAAAAAATTCTTGAAAAAAATGTTATATCTTCCGGAACAAGAATAATTGGTCGCAAATTTACGTTCCAACAAGATAACGGCCCAAAGCATACTTCAAAGTTATGTAAAAGTTATCTTGCTCAATCGGACAAGAAAAAAAAATTAGTTGTGATGGAATGGCCACCGTACTCTCCTGATCTTAACCCTATCGAACTGTTGTGGGGTGATCTAGATAGAGCTGTAAGGAAGGTAGGACCTACTTCCCAGAAGGATCTTTGGAATATCTTAAAAAATGAGTGGAAAAAAATAAGTGCAGAAACTTTAGAGAAACTTGTAGCACGAATGCCTCGAATTTGTAAAGTAGTTATAGCAAACAAAGGTGGACATTTCGATGAAAAAAACGTTTAAATAATTAGTATTGTTTCGTTTTTGTTTACAACTGAAATTTATATTCAGATTGTGATAATATATTAATTACAAGCGTTATTAGTATTATAAAAAATGAAATTATTATTGTTATGTTATTATTGAAATGTTGTAATAAATAAATTTTGTAGAAAAATTGTAATCAAATTATGTTAATCTATTCTGAGTAAGTAATAAATTATGGTTCAATAAATGTATCTTGTTATCATTGTTTGTAAGCCCATTCAGTTATAAATACTAGTTACTTACTAATTTTATTAAATATATGTAATTTCAGTTTTTTTCTAGAAAAATTTCAATTCTAAAAAACGTGAAAAAAAAAATTTTTTTTTTTTTAAATTCTGAGTGGCGCGTTTAATAGCTCTTGCAAAATATTACAATTTTCTTCTGAGAGTTTTTTCTTTAGAGTTGAAAATAAAAAAAATACAGACCATTTTTTGAAAATCTTTGTTTTTGTATAAAACACCATATAGCTCATAAAAAATTTTCCGCATATGGATTTTGTAGCTTTTTGAAAGCTCTATCGAATGGCTTATACAGTTTTGCAATCGTAGAATCCGTTATATAAATAAATCGGGGTCGAAGTTGATTTGAAAAAATTAAAAAAAACAATTTGTTTATGACGTCACAAGTTATACAAAAAACAAATAAAATCAATTATGTTTTACAACATTTGAAAGGTCTTGGCAAGACCTTTCAAATGAGACCCCGCAGTATTTTCTAGCTCTTATAGAAACTGAGCCATAAAACTCTAAAATTTTGATGATTTCAGCAAGGGGATGGCAAATCTTTATGGACGGTAGTTTACAACGATCTAGCCACGGAGGTGTTACGTCCTGAGACGTAAATATTTCTACATTTTGATTTCATCAGCAATCGCTTGAAAACGAAATAATGTATAAACGACGAACGGCATTTTTACGAAATACAAACTCAACGAAATTAAAAGATGGGTAGTCCGAAAATTTGGGGCGCCCGACATTTTGATTTTCTGATTACTCAACACATTAATACGGGCCGAAAAGTCAATGTCCAAACAGAGACTCGACTTTTCGGCAGTTGATTCGCGACGCGCGACTACTCAATAGTACTAAAAAAAATTGTTAAAGTTCTTACGAGCTGATTCGCGATGCGAGACGGCTGATTAACGTACAATTTATCTATTGTTATTTTTGAGAAATCATTTCTGTCTTTTGAATAAATAAATAATTAATTGAATCGAGTGTTCGTACATCATTACCGACCGACGTCACATATACTTCATCGAGATAGAGCTAAGCAACCAATTTAACTCGAAATAATAAACCCAGGTAAGTTCCTGTCACAATAATAATTATTAACAAATGAATGATCATACATATTCTAAAATTACACGTCACGGCTACGTAGTCGCAATATAACAACTCTATTAAAAAACAACGCCATCTGTCACTTGTTTCAAGAAATTAAATGCTATAGAAATCGATAAATGTAAACACGATGGTCTAACAACTATTAGGAAAAATTGGCTATCACTTAATCCAAGTCAAAATTGGACTGCTGAAAATCCTGGATGGATAACAGAAAATAATCAAAAAATAATCAATGACGAAGAATATTTCGATGTTCTATTCCTTTAAACTTTATTCTCGAATTTATTAAAGATTATCGCAAAATATTGGTAAACATGAAACATGATCTCATTCTCAAACGATCTAGCAGTGATTTAAATGCCGTTATCCAAACAACAAAATTAATGGAACTAGTGTTACGTCCTGATACGTAAATTCTACTTATTTTGAGATCAGCGGCAATGAAGCAAGCTCAAAGTAGCAAAATAAGCACTAAAATGTATTACACCTTTACGAAACACAAAATTGCCAAACTTATAGAACTCAGCAGAATTCCAACCCAGAATTTGTAAAACTAAGATACTCGTATTAACTTGTTGATTGCTCGACATATCAAATGTAGGCTAATTAGTCAATATACAATATATAAAATATCGTGCCGATTTCTTTCGGCAGTTGATTCGCGACGCGGGACAATTCCATTGTATTAGTTCAATTACCACTCACGGAGTGAATTTTATCTATCAAATACAAGTGAAATCTATTTATTAAATAAAGTGAAATTTTTACTAGTGTTCTTAAGTATTGTTTTTGGAATTCATTGCTACCAATTCCATTAGAATTAATAGAAAGACATCCAACAACGAGGATAAGAATCGGAAATAAGATTCCTCTAATAGAGAACGATCCAGATTATCCAGCAACAAAGTAAGAATTGAAAAATAATAATTCTTGATAGTTAATAACCCACGTGAGTCTTGCTATAATCTGTATATCTCGACCATACCATCTTGAATTGAGATTCATTGATTTAAATCAATACATGTCACGGCTACGGAGTTGCGACATAACACTAAAAGTAATCATCGAAAAATTCAAGATCGATATAACACGCATCGAATGGCTTATGCTGTACGTTACTGCATCGAATACTCAAAAAAATTTTCTACTTTATTTTATGAAAAGAGAAAGCATTTAAATGAGTTTTCGTAGTTGAAAATTATATGAGTATCCAATGCTACTTATTAACATAAGTCATGTATGGACAGTCAAAATTGCAAATCAATTAGAAAAATCACGTTTTGTCATTTTAGCTTTTCAAACTAAACGAAAAAATATTTCAACAGTTAATGCAAGGGTATTCGATCATTGTAACGTTAGTAACATAAAACTTTTCCTCAATTCTCAGTGTTATCCGGATGGTAATCTTAATATTGATATAAATGAGCATCAGTTTGCAATATTATACGACCTGTATGCCAATTTCCAGAAGACATGAACCGATGCTAAACAATCTATCTTCATAAAACAAGTACCACTCATTGTTACTGATTGCTTTAAAGAAAATGAGACATCGAAGACCTCTGCAGTTGATGTGCGCTTGGAGTTTGAAAGAAGGAAAAATATTCCCGAAGGAACTGCAGCGTATTGTCTCATTTTACACGATCGCATCGTTCAATACAATCCAATATGCGGAGATGTGAAGAAACTAATTTAGAGAGTGGAGATCGTTGTATTAAAGATGTGGCTCTTCCTTCGAGCAGCTGAGTAGCAGCCAAAATAGAGTACGTAGTGGATATGCAAGGTTTCATGATGCCTGGCAAAATATATGCCTTAGAGGAGCTAGCGATACTTCCACTTAAATGCGACGAAGAACCACTTGTACGATTATTAAAACTGCCGTTTCCATGGCGAAGACTAACTGAAAAATTTAAGCGTTATGGTCTTTGGATGGCATTCTACTACCATGGATTAGAATGGGACTTTGGTGATTTCAAGTATGAAGAGCATAAATTCATCATCACAGACACGCTCAAAGATGCTACGAAAATTTTTGTGTCCGGAGATCTGGAAAAAGAGTCGTTAGAACGATATGGCCTCAAAGTTTTCGACTTGAATGATTGAGGGTTATCTCCTTTTGAAAATATTAAAGCAGTTAGTGTGAGTCCTAATCATAACGGTAAATACGTAACGACGTGCGAACATCAAAATGTCAAATTTATGAAAAGTTTTACTTAAATGGTTGCTGCATGGATTGGGAAGAGAGCGATGAAATTATTGAAGGATTTCTAAGACTATTCTTTTAATAAATGACTTGTTGAATAAAACTTATTTTTTATCAATAAAAAAGCTTTATTTAAGAAAAAACGATATATATATGTAAATATATATTGCTATTACCCCCCACTCTTCTCCACTATTTCTTTAATTAATAATCAGTACATCTCGTATATGGATTCATGCATGCATACAAACATACGTTGTGATTAATTGTGTATACAATATATATGTATATATGAAAACAATATATACGAATATGCATCCAAGCACACATATATATACAGGGTAGGCCATTTTAAATGACCCAGTCGATTTTCTAAGGTCACCTAAGGTTAAGCGTAAACTCTTCAAACAAGTTTCTTCAACTTTCAAGGGTACATATCTGTATGACCTTGCCTTTGAACTTTCAGGTTATGTTCAAGGTCATTCCGCCTTCATCTTCGGTTACAGACTAAGCTTTCGATTTTATGTTTTTCTCATTAAAGAATTATGTAGATATTTATTGTCATATTCTGACATCACCATTCCAAAATTCAGATGATAATCTTAAAGTTATTATTTGTATTTTGTTATTACATAATATCAGAATGATGTTACATGTAAATTAAATATTCATTGCAAAAAATTACTAATGCAACATCATACTACAAATGTATGAAAAATTCTTCAACTTAACAAAAACAAAATAACTTCAATTCCTTTACTTTCCAAATTTTGAAAAATCATCAAAAGGAAATTAATCATGAAAGGACCCCGCACAAACCTTACGGAAAAAGACTTTCTGTCGAAATGGTTCAAAATTTGGGATTAGCTAGCCAAAATCATGTAGATCAAAAGTCTCCATGGGCGCATCGACCGGCTATGACTAGGTTTCGAGATATGATGCCTCAAATGTAGGCCAAATGATGGATTTCTGAATTACCGGTAACGTCTGCGTGATCAACTTTTAGTATGCATATGTTGATACGCGCACCCATACAAATAACACAGTAAACAAATAAAGAATTATTAATATATGTATGCATATATATAGACATGTATATATACATACATATATCTCTCAAAAAATCATATCGACGACCAGGCAACCGCATACGTGTATTATTGGGTTATCAACATCATATATATACGATATATATGTGTAGCCCTGTTCAGGGCAGTTGGAGACCTACACTGTACTGCGGTGATTTTCTCTTCGACAGTGCTTTTCAGGATAGTTGGAGATACTCTCTGCACGGCGGTGATTTTCTCTTTGACAGTCCTTTTCAGGATAGTTGGAGATACTCTCTGCACGGCGGTGATTTTCTCTTCGACAGTCCTTTTCAGGATAGTTGGAGATACTCTCTGCACGGCGGTGATTCTCTCTTCGACAGTCCTTTTCAGGATAGTTGGAGATCTTCACTGTACTGCGGTGATTTTCTCTTTGACAGTCCTTTTCAGGATAGTTGGAGATACTCTCTGCACGGCGGTGATTGTTTTTATACAGCTTTTAAAAATCCTGTTGAATCTTTGATATTTGGTTTTATTTCCGAGAGTTCCTATCAAAGCAACTAAATAATGGCTTTCCGCGCATTAATACAGTGTTATGTCTGTGGTAATCGTAAAATACCACGTATTACTGCATTTATTGGTGATAAAATTGCTCTTCTACGTGAAATCGCAATTGCAAGACGCGACGAAAATGGTATACCACCAGCTGAGATAACTCCTAATACTCGCGTGTGTAATAATTGTATAGTGACAATGCGTCGTGAAATAGAGATTATGGCCAATGATCCTCAATGCTTGAGATTAAATGTTTTATCACAGACTTCTTCTCAATCGTGCCTTATATGTAATGGTTATAATGATATCCACAGACTGACATTAGAATGTAGGATACATATTTTCGTAAAGAGAAAGATATATGTTCCCAGAAAATATGTGTGTTGTAGAAATCATTTGAATGATAGAGAATTTTTGACAGAAGCTCAGATAGACGAATTGAGATATATCAATAGGCCATATATTATAAATGGTCAAGAGTTGCAATCATTTTTAGAAGGTATGCGTGGAGAAATAGAACAAGGTGATCGTCGCTGGTACACAGATGAGCACGACGTATCTGACGAAGAGTTTCGCACGCTTTATTCTATAACTAAAGTTGATTTTAATGATCTATTTTCTTATTGTGATCCAGTACCTATACCAGGAGGATACAGGTATATTAGCAAAAAGGATCTTCTCTGTTTTTTATGCAAGTTAACTCAAGGTCATAGTGATGAATTTTTATGTGTAATGTTTCGTTATACTTCGAGGCAGGCTACAAGCATGGCAATAAGTACAGTCAGACAATCATTATCAAATAGATTTTGTCTCGAAAAGATTGGATTTAAAGTCATTACCAGGAACGAATACATAGAAAGACATTTCACACATTTTGCAAACCAATTGTACAATCCTACGCCAGAAGATCCAAAAGCCATTGTTTACATTGATTGCACTTACATAGATATTGAGAAGAGTTCCTGTTTTCAAGTTCTACGTCAATTGTATTGTGTTCATAAGCATAAGCATCTTATGAAACCATCAATGATTGTTGGTCCCGATGGCTATTTTTTGGGTATCCAAGGACCATATTTTTCCAACGCAGCTAACAATGATGCTCGCATACTTTTGAATGAGCTTAATCGAGACGTAAATGGAATGCGGGATTTGTTTCAAGAGGGCGATATTGCTATAGTCGATCGTGGGTATCAAGACTCAATTCAAACTTTACAAGAAATAGGCCTCATTACGAAGATGCCACCATTGATAGATCGCAACGAAAATTAGTTTCGAACTGAAGAAGCAAATGCTTCACGTTTAATTACTAAAACCAGGTGGATTGTTGAAGCACGGAATGGTCACTTGAAAAGTATTTTTAAAATATTTTCAAATACTGTACCAACGTCTCATGCTGCAAACTTGTCTGACTTTCTTTGCATTGCTGGTGCAATTATAAATAAGTACTATGGGCCTATAACCATGCCAAACGCAGACGTAGATTTGGCCAACCAAATGCTTCATCGAGCAGAAGAAGAAAATGTAGTACAGGCAAGAGTAGAGGCTGAAAATCTAAGACAAAGAAGAGCACGCTGGCTTCTGCTTACTCCAGAGCATGTTCCGCTATTTCCCGAATTAACTGTAGATGATTTACATTCTCTGACATATGGAACGTATCAAGTTAACTTAGCATCTTCTTATATACAAGACAGTTCTTTAAGAGCCGATCAGGAATACGGTGAACAAGAAGACATGACTTTCCAAATCGATTTAAATACGAACGAAATAGGATTTATAAGAGTCAGGTTGCTTTCCCGTTTCAGAAATGCTACTAAACATCAATTATGGATTGCTTTTAATCCAGAATATGACGCCGAAGAAGAAAATAACGATATAGATGGATATTATTGTACTTGCAAAGCAGGAGCTCGAACTTTAGGTACCTGTGGTCACGTAGCTGCTGTTATTTGGTACCTTGGATAAGAAAAATACCACGGAAACGTTCATTATCCATCGCTTCGACATTGACGTACCATAATGGATGCTCAAATGGAAATAGACAATCTCAATGATATTGAAATAGTAGATCCGAATAATCTGAATCAATAATGGATTTATATTAATGTGAATTGTTCGTTCACCATTTCTATCAGCAAGAATCTTCCCTTATATATATATATATATATATATATATATATATATATATATATATATATATATATATGTGTATATATATACATATGATGTTGATAACCCAATACTACACGTATGCGGTTACCTGGCCGCCGATATGATTTTTTGAGAGATATATGTATATATACATATATATATATATGTACACACACACACACACATATATGCATACATATATTAATAATTCTTTATTTGTTTGCTGTGTTATTTGATTGGGTGCGCGTATCAACATATGCATACTAAAAGTTGATCACGCAGACGTTACCGGTAATTCAGAAATCCATCATTTGGCCTATATTTGAGGCATCATATCTCGAAACCTAGTCATAGCCGGTCGATGCGCCCATGGAGACTTTTGATCTACATGATGTTGGATACTTAATCCCAAATTTTGAACCATTTCGACAGAAATTTCTCTTCCGTAAGGTTTGTGCGGGGTCCTTTGAGTAATTTTTCAAATTTTCTATTTCCATCAGTCTTGGAAGTTCAGATTGAAATTACGTGATCTTAATTTTGTTTGAGTGATTGAAACCTCTAAAAATGCCTGACTATCAGCCGAATAAGATTATGGATATGTTATTGGTTTTAGGGACAAGTCATAATAATTATCGTGCTGCAGCTAGACTTTACGCTGAACGCTTTCCTTACCGACAACACCCAGATCATAGACAAATAAGTCGCATAACTCAGAGAGCTCGTCGTGGACGTTTGGTTAGGCAACGCAGGCGTCACGTGTATGACGCAAATGATGTACGTGTTCTGGTTGTTCTTGCAATCATTCACCTTGATCTTCATACCAGCAGTCGCCGAATTGAAAGAGGGCATGGTATAGCAAGAAGAACAGTTTTAAGAATTCTCAGAGTCCTAAAATATCATGCTTATCATATTACTTTGGTCCAGGAGTTACAACCTGCACATTTCCAACAGCGAATTGCGTTTTGCCAATGGGCCTTACAGATGATACAGAATGATCCCCTTTTTTTCAACTATGTCCTTTTATCTGATGAGGCTAAACTCCAAAGTGACGGGGAACTTAATAGGCATAATTGCCACTATTGGACGAATGAAAATCCTCATTGGCACAGAACTGTGAATCACCAGAGGCGTTGGAACCTGATGGTTTGGTGTGGAATCATCAATGGTTATTTGATCGGTCCTTATTTTTTTGAAGAAAACGTTAACGGGAATAGTTATTTACAACTAATAAGAGATCAGTTACCTGCAATGATGGAAGATGTTGATTTACACACGCAACAAAGAATGTGGCTTCAGCAGGACGGTGCAGCACCACATTTCGCTCGAATTGTACGGGCTTTTTTGGATGATAACTATAATGGTAGATGGATCGGACGAGGAGGTCCAATTAACTGGCCTGCAAGTTCATCTGACCTCACATCCCCAGACTTTTATTTATAGGGCTATTTGAAAAATGTTGTTTTTGAACAGCAGCCGACAACTAGAGAAGACATGCAGAATCGCATTCGCCGAGCATGCGCTGCAATACCAATAGAAACTTTGCTTGGCACTGTACGCCATTTCCAGAGGCGATTCGATTTATGCCTCCAAGCAAATGGAGGTAACTTCGAACGTTTGCTTCGAGGTTAAATGAATGATATTTAGAATATGCTTAATAAATGACTTCGTAAATATCAGACATAAGTTGTATTTGACCTTGTAATCCTCCGGTACAATAAAATAAACATTACAATTTTACTTTTTTCTAATTCCGAACCCTGACCCCACTCATATTACCTCATCTGAGCGTGGAATTTCCCGCTCTTTCCGCATCCGGGGTCAAAATTAGGGGTTCCCATTTAAAAAAACAAAGTTGACCTTCAAATGACCTTGAACATGACCTTAGAGGTCAAAGGCAAGGTCATAGGGATATGTCCCCCTCAAAGTTGGGCAACGTTCATCTGAACTATTTTTCGCTAACCCCCATAGTTTCCGAGAAAATCGACTGGGTCATTTAAAATGGTCCACCCTGTATATACAAATGATAACGCGTGATCTTCAAACATGCGCACGTAACCGGATAAACTCGTGGCGGGGGAGGAGGAGGTGGACGCCGTTCTAGTTGCTTTTTGACTGTGTAGCTAATATACGCAATGATCGCTATCAAGAGCTAAAAGCAGCTGTGGCTTAGTTGCTAGAAGTTACAGTCTATCGATCCCCCGTAGTGTCTGCTCATTTTTTTCACTGAGCTAAATCTGCATTACACTGTATGTACGTAAACTAATTGCATAAATAAATTAAATTCAATTATACGTAAATAAATTTTAATATTTAAAACGCATTTCACGTTTCGCAAAAGGGGCGAGAGGCGGGGACTCTCGCGCGTGATTTAAGAGTGCTGATCTGATAGATCATGCACTTCAGATCACTGATCTCAGGCCCTCCTTAATCTGAAACCTCCCTTGAACTGTGACCCTTCCTGATCTGAGGCCCCCAGATCTGTGGCCTCTCTAGTTTACCTATTCTAGCGAGAGGCTAGCTAAGAAAATACAGATCATCTAGGATTCTGATAGCTAGAGGTTGGCTGAGAAAATATATATGATCTTATATTCTTTTTTCAAAATTTGATCATTCCTGTTTGCCGCGTATTTATGAAATAACATTTTTTTTAAAGGAATGTTCTTATAGCCGTGTAATTTGAAAATTCATTTAGACAGTGGGTTAACATTTTATTTCGTTCTCCTCCTTTTTCTTTTTTTTGTGAAGTTAGTGGTAGGGGTATCGGTGCGACGTCGGTCATTCAGACGATAATCACATAGACAGCGATTCCACTTCGTATTCTTCTTCTCCTCCTCCAACTCCTCCTCCTCCTTATTCAGCATCTATATCAACCGTTTTTCAACATTCTGTAAAATACACACCTGCAAAGAACCACATTTGCAATTGTGATGATATACATGAAATTTTATATCACCGTTAAAAAGACTGTTGAGAGATGGGCAACCTATGTTAGCTTCCATGTCACCAACTGATCTGTAAGAAAAAAAAACAACATTGCATCGCTTAGTAAATTAATCGAACACCTTTGAAATTGTAATTACATACATCCCACGCAGATGATAGCTCAATAAGTTTTTTTTTGCGTATCCTTGACGTACACCTTTTTGTAATACAGTAAATTTCATTGCAGCACCATGGTTCGTGTATGGAATGTGATGCTTTCTTTCAATCCACTTATTCTCGTTTTGAAAGAAAAGTGGTAGTATATTGAGAGGTTCTGGCGGTAAGAAATAGTATATCTTCGGAAGACCATTGCGTTTAACGGGAACTAAAGCAAGCTCCTTGAAGATAAATTCGCCTGCTGGACCTTGGAAACTCTGCATATCAATGATGTATCTCATCTTGAAAGTTTCGATTCTGTTGATGCTACTATCGCCGTTAATATTAAAAAGAAGAGGGTCCTTTCCAATTCGATCGACTGCTGTAAATGAGGCTCTGACTGCACAAGTTTTCTTTTATAGCCAAATTCGCGATGCTGTCAACCGTTAGCTCACTACGCAGATGCACACTCCCACTCCAGCTTACAGTGCCGTCGCCGCTAGGTCGTTGCGCAGGCGCGGATTTTGGGTATAAAAAACCGAGCCGAAGCTCTCAGAGGTCATTAGCTTCAGGTCATTAGAATAGCACCAGCATCAGCACTAAAATCAGCAGCATCAGTATCAGCAGCAAGATGTCAACTATGAACTACTACTCGAAGACGATATAGTAGCTGCGGAAGTTGAAGTGAACAGATCGGAGGGGCAAAAATATCAGAGTTATATGAATCGTTTTCTCTTCATTCAAATAGGCTCAATGGTTTTACTGAGATTTAGCGGAGCATTGACAACAATAATTAGATGAGATAGGAGTCATTTGGCAAGACGTCCAATCAGCGTTCAACAATCAAATTGGCACAGGAATTATCATCAATCTTGGACATTTGGACATTATCTCTTTCAAGAATGCAGAACGTCCTGTGTTCGAAACGCTAATCAAGCTAGTTCTCAACAGATACAATTCTATCAAGTTAAATACTGAGCTAACAGCGGAGTTTGTTATTCAGAAAAGTGGCTCAATTAAATATCTACAGTTAATTGATCTTCTTACAGAAACGATCAAGATCTTACAGTTCAAGTATCATGATCGCAGTGTATTGGAACCATTTGTTATCTATGCTGACTCGGAGAGTGTCTTGAAACCAGTGAAAGATGATGAACGTAACGTTCAAGAGCACGAGGCTTACAGCATTGAATTATACGTGAAATGCAGCTTTGACGACAACCGCTCTATTTACAATAACTACAGGAAGGTGACAGATGAGGAATAATCTCATGCAGAATGGCTCATTCAGCAACTTCAGACTCTATCGACTCATTTAAAGGAGAGATTCGAGAATGCTAAAGATATACGACTCTCGGATCAAGAGACATTTTTATTTTTTGCGGCTAAAAATTGTCACATTTGTCATAAACCTTTCAAAAAGGATTAAAGGATAGTAAGAGATCACTGTCAACTTACGAGCCGGTGAGTAAATAAAAATCTACTTATCTTACTGTTACTCATCCACCTCGTTTATTTCAGTTACACACTATTCCTGCAATCTCAACTATCAAAATGCATCGTTCATTCCCATAGTATTCCACAATCGCACCGGATACTCCTCGCACTTTATTGTTAAAGAGGTCGCGATTGCAAATAATTTTATGGGTCGAGTTACATTTCTCGCAGAAAATAAGGAAAAGTGCATCTCCTTCTCCAAGAACATTGATGGCATGGGCATACACTTTCGTTTCATCGAATAATATTGATTCATGCCATCATCGTTAGATAAGTTATCATCCTACTTGGATGAATTGGTTGCGGCGAAGACTGAACTTTTTCCACATATTGTTCTTGAGGCTGCGATTGAATCTTTCACAGATAGCTGCCTTGAGATTGCTGAACATAGAATATCAAACAATATTATACCTTTTCATTATTTCTTGGAAATGTTAAATCTCTTTTCTTCGATCGGTATGTAGATTCGTTGGTTTACAACCTTTCGTAAGCACCGATTCAGAGACTTTCGACACGTTTTGACCTATTTTACTCTTCACTGGAATTGCTCGAGCATGCTTAGAAAAAATATCGACAATCGTCAATAGATATTTGAATGCCTTTTTGCGACGAGCCGGCTTGTGTAACTCTTCAACTATTCTTTAATGCTCCATTGTTTAGTATTTCATCACCACTATCTATATTACAAGTACGAACTATTGATTATTATTATTATTATTATTATTATTATTGTGTGACGGCTAGCCGTAACTTAGTTTTTTTAAATTTAATTATTAAATATGACGAACGGAGTGGGAACCTTCCTGATTTCCCAAGATGAAAACGCGTTCGAGATAAAGTGTTTATAGTGGCCCGAGCCTGCGTACTCGGCCTTACAATCAACGCTCTATCCTACTTTGTCCCATGCGCATGTGTTGACAGGAGCCTACGATAATCGCGTATACATCGTGAAATGCTATCACGCTGATAATGGAAGGGGACCATAAAAATGCAATCTATCTTTTTTTCCCACCGAATTTTAAGAAAATATCCGTAATATTAAATAGATTTTCATCAATTTTGTAAGTTATTATAATGCGCATCTTTTTGTCACCGAATAACCAATAAATAATTTTATATTAGAACAATAATGTATTTTATAATAAATCGTAAAAGGTTTGGATTTTTCTGAATGTTTATAATAATCGCTATGTATCGTTAAAATTAATTAAGTTTAGTACGATTTTGTGTAAGTAATTATAAACTATAGCGTTACTCTTGCTCTTAAAAGTGGCACTCCGAGAGCCATCTCTGGAGAAAAGGGCCCAAGTTAAAAGGGGACCGCCCTTTCTCTCTCTGAAAATTTACGCCCACAGACCAATAAAGAAATCCTAGATATGATTAGAAAATTTCCCACCAATACAAAATTTGGCCGTTATCGCTTCATGGGCCTGAGGAATGGGATTTCCACCCAACCACCCACTGCTTATAAAAAGCTCTGTACAAGACTGGAGGGCAGAGTGGAGTGGGCACCAGGAAGTGCCTAACAAGAAGTGATTACCAGTAAGTGAGTGCTGGAGGAAGCATCAAAGAAGAAAAAGTCAGCCAAAATTCAATTAAGAAGCCACCCAAGTATATTCAGAATATATAGAGAGAGAAAGAGCAGAGAGAGCGCAGCCTTAATAATAAGTAATTAGAAAAAATAAAAGTAAGCAATCCGCCCTTTTTTTTGGCAATTCATTAAGCGTGAGTCTGGTGAATTTTCATTAAAGTCCCTTAAGAACACATTAAGCGTGAGTCTGGTGTGTTCGTAATAACATTTGGTTATTACATTCCGCGCTAGCATACAGTTTTCTTAACGCAACAATATTGCTCGTCCCGGCTTATGTGTTACACGATAGCCAAATCAGAGCAACCCTGAGTTTACGCTTACTCCAAGCGTACCTGAGAGTGACCCCGACGTCACAATTGATATTACTATTGATGTGACGAGCTTGTTCGTTTTATAGATGTAATGTCGCTCTTGATCGTTAATATCTGTTGGTCAATCTCATCTCTGTGCAACTCCACTTGAGTATTCAATTTGTGCAATTTTTCTTGTAATACTGTTGTAATAAGAGTGATTTTATCAACTGACATCTTAGTCATTCGTTGAACAGTATTTAAGTTTGCAGCATCTTTTAGTTCCTTAGGATCAGCTGTATTGCAGAGTCTCTTGTCGTTTACGTTATACTGAACATTCGTAGTGACCGTGAATCCAATACTTGGAGAACTTCAAGAACCTTCCTTTCGTTCCAGCTGACGTCCAAACACATCAGCACTCATGATAATAATGATTAGAATACTATAAACCCTCAGTATATATACCTTTCCTTGTGTATCTCCTCAATGATTGAGTAAATTTCGTTCACGTAACTCGGATCACCGGCTAATTATTCTGCGATTAGCAATCTGAGCCGATCGATCAACTCATTAAGATTATTCCAATAAACATAATCCATTGACGTATCTACTCTAGCGACTTTATATCGAGGTAGTATACCTTCTTCAATGATTGGTTTTCTTTTCTTGTTTGATGGACTAACGTATGGAAGTATGTAAGTTTTGAAATTTCTACTATTTTTATTTTAAAAGTCTGCATCTTTTTTGTATTGTTTCCTATATGCATTTGTTTCAGTAAAAATTTTGATGTAATTATTATCTTTATTGTCAATCACAGAAATCGTAAGCTGTTTCGATACTAAAAGTTCCATTAGACCAACTGTTTTCGGATATCTCTTTCCATTGACGTAGATGCTGTCTCGTTCGAAAGTGACTGATGAATTACCAATTACATAATTTTTTCCCTGTTTACGCTTTCCATATGATGATATGATCTATCCACTAATTTTTTTCTTTTATTGGTGCTTAGTAATCGCAAGTATTTTCCCAATACAGAATCCTTGAATTCAGGTTTGTCAAACAAATAATGATTCTCATTGTTATTATCTTCATCATCATCAATTTCACTATCAGTAGTCTCAAAAGAAGTGACCTATACTCGATTAATACTGTTGAATTCATTAGAAGTTTCATTAAAGTAGTTGGAATCTTTGGGTTTAAAAGTTTCGTCAGCATCAGAGGTCACATTCACTGTCTCATGTTCACTGAAAGTAAAGTAATTGACTTCATCTATCGGCTTGAAATGTTACTCAAGAAATTTGTATTTCGAGTGATTGAGTAACTTAGAATAGACATAGACCTTATCAAACCGCAGGCCATTCGGATAATAAGGTCATTCGAGTAATAAGGCTGAGTAAGCTATTTGTTTTTCCACAGTTTGATGGACAACAGAATATTGCACGTGAACTGTTTGGCAACAACTTCCCATGCTTCTTGTCACGCTTCTCTTGTTCCACCTCTCCGTCAAAATTTGCGACTGGAAGTTTCAATAACTCCTCGAAATCCGTATATATCGTTCATTTACTATTACTGGGCCATGAGTATAAGTATGTACCGTAGAGCTCAGTCATGCAATAATTGTCGAACAGTGATGATCAAATATCTCAGACGTCGAATACATGGCATTGTTAACAAATTCATCAACTCGCGTCTGTTCGAACTTTATTAGCCAGGAGATTATCAGTACTGTGGTCAAGGAACGCGACTAAAGGAACAACTGACACGTGATCATCCGCATTTTAATGCTCTTTATGCTGCGTGCAAGTAACCTGATATTACGACTGGCGAAATCAAGAAAACTCTGCAGCCAGAAACGAAACAGATAGAGTTTTGGTTAATAAAGCTTTGAATAGAGTGCTGGCAAAGGACAGCAACTTTGGTGAAAAAACAGCAGCAAACGCTGTAGCAAAATTTATGAAGATTAAAAATATATTCGGTATAGATATATACTTGAAACCTTACAAAAAGGAATTTGGTGTATATCTCAAACCAAGGTCGGGAAGAGGTTTAGAAAAAAAGTTCGAGAAAATGAGATTACCTACTTGAGCACTAATCAACTATGACTTGATAAAATATGCTGAACTGATCAACATTTTTTTATGAGGATTTATGAGAAATAGTCTATCTGCTGGAGGTCCTTACTACAGGGAATCAGCAATCATTAAAAGTGGACTTGGTACGCATTTGGTGACCTATCACAATACGGGCAATAACCGCTGTTTACTTTGACAGTTTTCATGAGCTACAATGATCCCCATTGGATTTATTGCTTTATCTGAATGTTGATAAAGATAAATACAATCGCGAAAGATATCAAGATTATAATACTTATAACTGCGATCATTTTTGTTTACAATTTTTATCAAATAAACTTAGCGAACGGAAAGCTATATAAGAAGCTGCATATGTTAATAGCGAGTTATTCAGTCGAGATCTATTATATAGAGCTCACTGATATTGAGTCTTTCGGGTACATCATCGATACTCAAGTCCTACTCTTTTCCTTCAATAGAGCTATCACCGAACAACGGATACATCTTAAACTTGAAATGATAGACCTGATAGGCTGATAACGTCATACGCTTTGAACTGCTAACATTCAACTCTATACCAGACATCAAAATATCCAATAATAAATTTTACGCTGGTGATGAGCAATTTATTTTACATAAAAGAAGCTAAGAAATCGAGGAGATTCAGGACATACTTCAAAATGCATTCGCTCAGAAGGGTGTGAAAATTACTCTCAAACTTAATAACAGGAGTCTTCATAGTATCATCAATTGCAGTCATACAGTTAATTTCCGAAAATAAGATTCTATTGGACGACTGTTGGACTTTGGACAACGAGAACTGTCATCCAACATTTCTCATTAGTCCGACTTACCTATTCACATATTGAAGATTAACGCATTGAAGATTAAAGCATTCAGAGTAGTACCTCACTTCTAAAACATGTATAAACGAAACATAAAGGATATAGCATTCATGAATTTTTTCCAGTTGTCCCATCGGTATATAAAATTATTAAAGTACCTTCTCATGTAATTTATTATTCGGTAACATGCAAGTCCATTAATCATCTAGAAATATGTATTACTGATCAAAACAACAACTTAGGAAACTTTCGAGAAGATGTTATCACCGTACAAGTTCACATCAAGACGATAACGTAATGGGCTTGGTATTCGATAGGAAAGTTGGGTGTGACTATATAAGTAGTCCACCATGTCAACGAAATATTAGATGACAGCTTACTATTAGAGCGCTAACACGTCGAAACATACAATTCCTGAGAAGTCTCGGTTTAAAGGTCGTAAGTAGTGATGGAAGATAACGTATATGCCACTTTGATTTTTTTCAACGAAATGGAAGAAATTCTAAACATTTAATCGGGTGTCGCGTTCGATGAATGAGACTCTCATTATGAGATTTATGCGCATCAACCTTACTCATCGTCGTCATTCAACAACAACTACGAAATTTTCATTTCAATTCAACATCAAGATTTGTGTCTTCTACCATCAAGCAGCACGTTTCATGTCTTTGGCAAATTGACAGCACATGATGGAACAGTATCGAATAAAGTTGAATTTGACAATAATGCCATCTGTCATATGTTCGAGGAGATTTGCTATGAGATCATGCCATTGAAATTGAAAAGTCAAAGAATATAGAATTGACTAATTCTATGAAGAACTGGGTTTCACTCAATCCAAGTCAAAGTTTGATTAGCAAAAATGCCGGATGGTGTGTGTGGTAATAATGATACAAGAAATCTTATCTATAACGTTGATTATTTTGATTTCACTATTCCACTTAGAATGTTGCTGGATTTTGTTGAGCATTATCGTAAAATTTTTGTCAATATGAAGCATGAACTAATTATCGTACGATCAAGAACAGACACGAAAGCTGTCATCGTAGAATTTAGTAACTAATTAAATTAGTAACTGATCCTGTGACCTACAAAGATTTCAAGATTACCCTGACAAAAATAGAGTAATTGATGCTTTATGTCATCCTGTCTCTTAAACTATTTCTTAATTCGCACTAGCCATATGGAAATTTTAATCTCAACTTCAATCGATGTCAATACGTCATGCTCTACGATATGTTTGCGAATTTTCAAAATTCTTACTACAGTAAAGTTGCGGAGGCTATACTCAATAAGAAAAATTTCATTGAGAAAGTGCCGCTCATAGTAATTGACTGTTCGAAATAAAACAAATCTCTCAAGAGTGCGCCGGTTGACGTAAGACTTGAGTTTGAGGCCAGAGAAAATTTTCCAGATAATACAGTAGCCTACTCTCTGATTCCATATGATCGCACTGTACAGTACATTCCTATTAGTGGAGATGTGAAAAAAAATGGTGTAATGATTAACTGATAAAGGTGTCTCGTTAGGAGGGGATACGGGTATAAAACCAAATGTATCACGAGCAATCATTCATATTTGAAATATCTTTCGTGGTAGACGTGCAAGGATTCAAGCAGTCTGGAGGCGATTTAATCCTGAAGGTGCTAGTCATTATTTCTCTCGAGTACGACGTAAAATCTCTAGTGAGTATCGTCGAGCCACCCTTTTCCTGGAAAAGACTAACATAGAAATATAGGAAGGAGAACTCTTGGCGTGAATGTCATCTTCACCACATCTCTTGGAGTTCGGGTAACTGGCCTTAGAACGCCATTGATGAAATCATAAAAGGAATTTTGGGAAAAGCGAAAAAAGCAAACAAGGAGTGGCTAGAGACATTCAGATTGTCTCTTCACAACATTGACGATCTCGGCTATAGAAAGGCAAAAGAAGCTAAATCAGTCGCAGTGTGTTCACATTACAACAGTACACACAACGCCAAGTTGATGAAACAGTTGTATCTTGATAATGTATATACGAGCTGGCAGTTAATCAACGAATAAAATAGGACAAAAACAGTGTAATGCTTATTCAAAACTCAACGACAAAGATCAAGAAGGAAGAAGTAAACAAGAGGAAGTTAAAAGTACTTGGATAAATTATTCTGAAAAATACTCGTCCAATACTAATTCTTTCCCCAAAAATGCTGGCTATAAGAAAATCTAAAATCGTTGTAAAAAACGTCTAGGAAGGCATTAAAAGTCAAAGAATGGACGAAATGGGTCGCAGTGAGACAAGAGATGCGCGCTCACGAGAACTGTGAATCATAGTCACCGCACACACTGCTCGGCTTCGAACCTTCGGCCGAAATCCGAAGACGCGCAATAAAAATTAACTGCTGCTCTCGCATCTGGGCATTATTACGCGGGGCGACAAGTATGAAAATGAATCTGAAGGCTGAGTAATTGATAGTTACCTTAATTATGATAATTAGTTTAGCTTGCGGTTAGAGGATAAGTTTGTAACGAACTTAGGATCGAGCGGCTTACGACAACTTATTGTAATCGATTGCTAGAGAGGAGTGGACGTACGAGTGCGATCGTCGATGTGGAGTGTGAAAGGATAAACGAGAACGAATGTTGCGAGGATGTACACCGAGGTGGCTTGTTGCGAACCCGCGATTGAGCCAGCGGTACTGCTCTCGGAGCTCAAAGTCGACCCATGGACGTGCACGAGCGCGGGATGCGTTACGTGGCCGTGAAGCCAGAATTTTCAGATTCGCGGAGCTTGCTCCCCGGCTGCAGACCCCGTTTGGAGTTTTACTCTTGATTGTGTGGGTCACCTCATCTTACTTAATGAGTTTTCCGGATAGGGCAATGTTGAGATTGCTCCTAGGACCGGCAGGCTGGCGAGTGAGAGCGAGCGAGAGAGTCGGAGGGCGAGAGAGCGGGAACGCAATAAGCGTGCCAGCGTGCCAGCGCACCTGCAAGACCCAAAAGTAAACATGTGAACGCAGCGGGGTAGCGTTGGCGGCGAGGCTGGCGAGAAAATTCGGCAACATACGACGTGAAACTGAGATGCGAGTGACTTTACGTCCAGATTCTAACGAGGCGAGTTGTGCCTCTCTTTGGACTCGTACGCGTTAACTCGATCCTAGTTGAGATATTTTATTTGTAAAATAGCGGCTTTTTCCTTTTTTAGTTCTAACTCAATTGTAACTTGGCTTATTAAAAAAGAAATATTAAACTCAGTGTACTCTTTTAATTAATCTCTCCCGCGCAATTGCTCACCTCTATCAGGGGAGATAAAAGTACTTGGAAAAATTATTCTGAAAAATACTCGTCCAATACTAATTCTTTCCCCAAAAATGCTGGCTATAAGAAAATCTAAAATCGCTAGATAAAAAAAAATTTTTTTAAAGAATCGGAGAGATGGGTTATTGGTTGAATCATACGGGTAGAGAACGTGTCAGGTACTCCTATCACTTAAATCCTTCATTCGATTTCTTTAATCAAGATTTTTTTTAATCTTATATAAATATACATTAATAATAATAATTGATCAACTAGTATATTGATAAAATTCAATTCAGCGTCCTAGCCCGGAACATTCTTTATATATATAATTTATTTATTAAATAAATTTGAAAACGAATTTCATAAATTAGAACGAGATTGCTCTCACAGGTGTAGCAGATATTTGATACAGCCTAAAACACTAGCTGTTCCAGAGCGGAAACAGCATTGTCATTTATTTATAATAGTAAATACATTTTCCTCTTTTTTATTGCATTTTTTAGGATAGGGGCGTTATGATTAACAAGAATAAATTTTTTTTCATAAATAACTGCATTGGGCTCCACGAAAACCCTCTGACAGTTCTGAAATATAGACTATATTATTTATAATAATTAATAAATTTTCTTTTTTTTTTCATTTTTAAGATAGGGGCGTCTTCACGAATGATAATATAGTTTTTTTTTTTACAAATAACTGCATCCGTCTTCGCGAAAACCATGTGGCGGTTCTGAAACACAGATTGCGTCATCGGAAGCTCTCAAATGTTTTAGAACCACCATAGCATATCTACTCATTTATACTTCAGAGGAGCTGTATTAGATTTAATGTTGATCTGTTCTGAACTTGCACACTTGAGTTCACTGTTAAGATTTTTAACTAAAAACTTAGATTGCCGATGACTGAACCTAAAGAACAGCTATATATATCTAATTATCACATAGTTTCTATTGCGAATCTCTAATTTATTTAATATTTTCACGTGCAGGACATCATGGTACTAATATAGAACGAACAAACCAATTTTTACAAGACTTCATAATCTAAATAAACTCTTTTTCTGAGAAGCCGCTTTGATTGGCGTATATTATAAGTTTTGTTGGCTCATTTTAATTGAACAATTTTGCAATTTTAAATGATAGTAGTATGTGCTATAAGCTAATAGTACACTTAATAAAATTAAAGCAAAGATTAAATGAAAAAACATCTTAAAAAAGCTTTCATGATCAAGGAAGGATCAAGTACCACCAATGTTGACTAGAAGTGATTCTTGAACCACATTTTTGGGTATACTAGGATCTAGATATGATAAAAACATTGATAGTATATGGTATCTTGCTATCATTATACGATTGCTTAAATTATTGTCGTAGTTTAGTTATCTTGTGATTATCCTTGTCAATAATAATTATCGTCATAATAAAAAAATATAAAAAAATAATAACGTGATTAACACTACTGGCAATGAGAAGCCTAATATTGAAATAACGATCATTTCAAATATGCTTTTCTATAAAAAGAAGCACCTAGATACATACGAACACCATATATTCATGTAAATAGTCTGACATCAACGTCTTACATCTTAACCTCTGACGTCATAAAACAATTATTGCTGATAGTTATATTTTTTGATTTGCCATCTATAGTGCTTTTCAGGATTTTACTTTTCCATAGTAGCTGAAAGAATTACTTATTCACTCGAATACATCGATAATTTAGTTACCTACCATTCATATTTATTTAGTGGAAAATGTGTTTTACAAAACTTTATAAAAACTTTAGAATCGAAAGTTTTATGGACAATATCAAATCTTCAAGACTCGTAATGATCATAATGATATCCCATTGAAATGTAAAATGAAACGTGTCTGTCTAATTTTGTGCTAGTGAAAAAGTTATAGTCATTGAAAATTTTGCATATGATTTGTAATCATCAAGGTATCAAAATGATAGCCTTATGAGTGATCTATTTTATTTTTTCAAAATTTTTTTCAAAGATTTTTTTAATTTAACGGGTTTCAGACAAAGTTTATAAGTTAATAACGTAAATTCAAATAATCTCATTAATTTAAATTTTGTTCAAGCACTACTGTTGGAAAGTAAAGTAAATAAACCATTATTTTAATTAAATTTAGAAAATTAGATAAGGACGAAATACCATTAAATTTTGATTTTCGATTGTAGAAACATTATGCCTTTTGGTTTTAATTGTACATTCAAAAGTATTAAAAAATATTGTTATTTTTATTCACATGAGAAAAAGAATAAAACTTTTTTCAAATATTATGTTTATCTGTGTGATGTATATTGTTGAAGCGAACGATAAACTATTTAGCGGGTTGCAGTAATCCAGTGAAAATAAGAGAAGAGCTCATAGGACCGTTACAAGGCCTATCGTCACTGTTTGCCGTAGAGCAAAAGAGCCTCCCGCACCCTTCTTCTTAAAAAAAATGTGACACGGTGCTAGGACACGGACCCATTGCACGTCTCGTGAGAATAATCAAATACAATTATTCCTCAAATACGCCTGGTGAGTGTCACACACTAGATGTAAAACCTACCTTGTGTAATTATATGTACACAAATTTGGAACTTATATGACTTAAATACTATAGGCTAGAGGGATATATAAGTTATTATAATGAATGTACCATTTATAAATCAGAATTATAATATACATTAAAGAGGAAGGACTTCATCTGGAGGATCGGCATGAGCAGCATCACAATGTGATTAAGCGAGAACAAAAACCAAATGTAATAGTCAGGAAAAGTAGGCGAGACTAAGCAAGAAGCAGAAAAAGTTGCTAATAAGGGAAAGAAAAGCAGGAAAGTTAAGGTGAGTGAGGGAGAAGGAAGAAAAAGATATAAAAAAGGTAGAGTGTGAAAGTAACGTTAGAAAGGGGAAGCGAGAGTGCAGAAAAGAGGTAAAATCAAGTCAGAATAATTAGCGAAGATCAGGAAAGCAAGAAGAAAAGGGGAAGGCCAGCGAAGAAAGTGCAAAAAAATAGTGGAAGTGAGCAAGAAATCAGTATAAAGAAATTCATGGTGAAATTATGAAGGGGAGACAACAGGAGAAAAAGAAAAAAAAAGCTAGAAAATGAAAGAAGTGCAGGAGAGGGAAGTGATAAAGCAGGAAAAGATAGCGCGGAAGCAAGAAGTGAGACAGATAATGAAAATGTGATGGCGGAGGAGACACATGGCAGAGGCAATGAAAATGAAACGACAAAACAGCATGGTAACACAGGAAGTGAGATCGATAAGGAGAAAAGTTAAACATTTTGAGAAGCAGCTGCGACATAGTGGGACAAGGAGTGGAATACGGATACAGATAGAGAGAAGGAGACAGGCAGAGTAGGAAGGAAAAAAGGAGAAGGGTTACAGAAAGAAAAGTAAGGCTATTGGAAGGAATTTTAGAAAATAGTGAGCGAAAACATCGAAAGAAATTAAAGCTATTAGAAAAGAGCTAGGAATTAAGATTAAGAGAGTCATGGAGGGAACTAAATATAAAAGACAGTAAAATTAACAAATAGCAAGAAAAAATAAATGAACTAGAGAGGGAAAAGATTATGAATTCCTCCAAAAAGGAGAGATAGTAGTGGAAAGAGGAGTAATGAGAAGGTAGGAAG
Source organism: Phymastichus coffea (assembly GCF_024137745.1). NCBI lineage: Eukaryota > Metazoa > Arthropoda > Insecta > Hymenoptera > Eulophidae > Phymastichus > Phymastichus coffea. The sequence goes on along the minus strand of NW_026706836.1, from coordinate 3,543,352 downwards.
AGGAATTCAACGAGGAAGAGGAAGATGCACGTGACAAGCAGGATAACCAGGGGGTCAACATGGAGAAACTCTGGGGACGGAGTCTACAGTAAACAAGGAGAGAAAAGAAGAACATAGAAGTAGAAACCAAGGTACCATATGGGAGGAGACTGGTTCAAATAGTTACAGGACGAAGCTTGAAAAAATTACTTAAATTGGGCAGGAGTATGAGAAAAGGGAGAAGATAGCAAGAAAAAATAATATACTATTAATAGGGATGATGAAGGGGGAAGGAAGTAACAACGAGATATAAGGAGAAGTGAGAGGTGTTATTGCAGGTGCCAATACAAATTTTTAAGACAGAAACTACCAGTGAAGAAGCTATACTGACGATGTGCATACTACAGGATAAGAAAGAAAGTAGAGAAGGTAATCGAAATCGATTGGATTCCTGGTATAACAAGGAGTAAGAGTACATGGAAAGAATAGAAATACATAAAAACACATGATATAATAATTTTATAGGAAACACGGTTGGAGGAGGACAAGGTGGAAAGTATCCTAAAGAAACTAGGAGAGGACCATATATGGAGAGGAAAGGTAACAGCGAGAACAATAAGGAGAGGAAGAGCAAGCGGAAGGGTTCTAATTAGGCTTAAAAAAAGGTAGCAGCAAGATTGAAAATGAAGGAATGGAGGTATAGGGTAATAGTAGAAGCAATAAAAATGTCTGATAAAAGAAGGTGCGATGTAGTTTTAATATATAATAATGAAGTAATAGGTAAAGTAAAAAAGAGAGGTTTAGAAAAAGTAATAGATAAAAGGAGAGAAGGGGGAAATGGTCTGTTAATAATCGAAGATTTGTAATGTAAGAGTAGGGGAGGTGGACGATGGAGAAGACAACGGCAGGACAAGAATATATCACGATAAGAAGAGAAACAGAAAATGAGAGAGGCTGCTAGAACTCTACCGGGAAATGGGAAGAACGTTAAGGAATGGAATAACTGAAGGAGATTAGGAGGAACAGATAATATACATAGGTGAGGTATACAGCTCTACACTCGATTACATAATCGAAAGACAGAACGAAAAGGGTGATCTGGTGAGGAGGGTGAAAGTAGAAAGGAGACATATATCAGATCATCTACCGATTATATTCAAATTAGAAACAGAAGAGAAGAGAAGCTCAGAAGGAGGGAAGGAGGAGGATGCAGAAGTACAGGGAAAGAATCTAAGAATAATATAAGACGAAGAGAAGGGAATGAGTTTACATGCAGAAATCAATAAAAAAGAAGGCAGAAGGAGAAGAAGATGAAAGAGAGTGGAAAGATAAGGAGTATAAAGAGTTAAGCAGATTAGTGTGGAAGAAGTTGAACAGTTTCCTGATATGCAAATGAGCACAGCAACGGAAGAAGAAGACTAAGAGATATGGAGAGGATCAAGAAAAAAGAGAAAGCAGAAGAAGAGTGGAACAAATTTGGAAAATAGCAAGTGAGGTGCAGATTTCTGGAAAGCCGTATAAAGTTTTAGGAATAAAAAAGTAAGAAATAGTGAAGAAATTTTAGAGGAATAATGGCTAAAACAGTTTAAGCCAGAGGAGGACAGCGAGAAAATGATGACAGAGCAAGGCGAGAAGGTAAAGAAAAAGATAAACGAGTAAGGGAAACGAAGCAGAAGAAAAAGGGAAAAATGACGAAAAAATAGATAGAATAGAGTATTATGAACCGAGAAATAATCAGAGGGAAAATCGAAAAGACAACCAACGAATTGAAAAGAGGGAAGGCGGCAGGACAGGATGGAATCCAGGAAGAAACCTACAAGAACATAACAGAAGGCTGGCTGAAGGAGCTGACAGAGGTGATCAACGAGATCTAGGAAAAGAAAAAGTTACCGGAGGGCTGTGAAGAAGCTCGCATCTTTCCTATATATAAATCAGATAAGAAAAACAAGGCGGAGATCTACAGAGAAGTATCTTGTACACGTTAAATAGTATTGTAGGGTTAAGAGAGCTTTCGATATGGTGGACAGAAAAATCTTAGCAAGAAAACTGAAACAGGAGGAAGTTAAAGCAAGAATCCTAAGAATAACCACAGAAACATGCAGAAAAACATCATGTGAAGTGATAACGGGGAAGGGAATAATAAGAGAGTTTGAAACTTGGAGGAGAGTAAAACAAGGATGCTTACTAAGTCCGACGCTTTTTAACCTATATTTAAAGGATATAGACAAGATGTGGGAATCAAGGAAAAAAGAGGACATAGTCATAGATGGCTAGAAGATATACGGATTGAAGTTCGCCGATGATAGTAACAGCGGACACACAGGAAAGCCTACAGGAAATGGTAAATAACATGGAAAGGTATAACAGGAGAAACAGTATGAAGCTAAACGTGAAAACGATAAAGGTGATGGTGATCAGGAGAGGGGGACCGTTAAGGAAAAAATAGAATGGACATATAGAGGTAAAAGAATATAAGTACTTGGATTTTTGATTTGCTACGAAGGGAGGCTATGGAACATATATAAGAAAAATGAAACAAAAGGCGCAGATAGCAATAAACACATGAGGTCCAATAAAGAGAGCAAGACTGAACGTATTAGATAGAAGATTGCTGGTATTGAATACAATGGGAAAAGCGGGCTGTTTGTATGGGGCAAAGATTTGGGGATGGTCTATACAAAAGAAACTGGAAATATTACAGGCGAAAATAATTAAGATGGCAATGGCAATAAAACAGAATACTCTAGAATACATATAGAAGAAGGAAGCAGGAATGAAGTGTTTGTACTTAGAGAGGATAAAGAGGGTGATGAACTATGTAGGTGAAATAATGAAGATGGAGCAGAGCCGACTCCCAAAAATATGTTGGAAAGAAAAAATAAGGGTTGAAGAATAATAATTCATAAAAATAAAGGAAAAAATGGATAGAGATGGCTGAAAAAGCAGGGAACGGGGATTGGAAGGAGGTTTGAAAAAAATAAATTGATAAAGGGAAACTGCATGAGAAATTATCGATAGCAAGAGCGGAACAAGATATTCAATCAGATAGAGCAAGATAGACGAATAAAGATATTGGAGTCATTACAAAAGGTGGAAGACCAGTCTAGAGAGAAATATTGGAAAGGGAAAGGCAGAGAAGGGTATTTAAAAAAGAAATAGGCAAGAATAAGGTGTGGTAGACTAGGAATGCAGGGAAATAAAAGCTTCAGTAATTAAGAAAGTAGAGTCTGCGGAGAGGAAAAAGAGGATTTACATCACAACTGAATATGCGAGTCAACGAGGAAGATTATCAAAAAAGAGTAGATAGAACCGATAGATGGATGAAAAGAAGATAGTATAGGAGAGAAACTGATCGAAAAACTGGAAAAAGTATTAGAAGGCAAGTTGAAGAAAGGACTTTTGAGAAATTAGTGGGGAAAAGTAAGAAAAATAGGACAAATGAAAGGGATGTGGAGAAGGCGGGGGACATAGGCAGGAAGGCAGCAAAGATAGAAGAATCAGGAATCGAGAAGGCAAGCAGGATGGAGACGGAAGCAGAATAAGATAAATAGAAATGAAATAGACAAAGAGGAAGGAAGGAGAGTCAGCACGAAGAAGGTAAATGGAACTCAAGAGCGGTAAGTAGTTATTAGAATGGGGGATAAAGTAAGTATATTTTATGTATACTTTCTCAGGAAATATATATATATATATATATATATATATATATATATATATATATATATATATATATATATATATATATATATATATATATATATATATATATATATATATATATATATATATATATATATATAATGTAATATACATATATACATAACATTAAAGAGGAATTGGATGATAATACGGAATTCATTCTAGTTGATAGACTGAAAATAGTCAGTTAATTTGGTAACTAATTTAATGACAAAATTAATAATTTCAGATAATTACAGATGCCATTATATGCCCGTGACTGAGTTTATCAATAGTCTGAAAAAATTCATTATAGAAAAAAATTTAAAGAAATCACTGCATTGTTGTAAATTTTAATATAGATATTCTTAATAAACACAATAAGGCAGAGCTTTGATTCAATAATATTTAAATTTAAATTTAATAATATTTTAATAATAAAGATTGATTCAATAATAGAACAAAAACATGTTAATAACTTATTTGTACACAAGTGCATTCCTTCCTTTTTAGGTGTCATAAAACCTGCCAATAACAATATTGGCGGTCCTTGTATAAATAACTTTTTTATTAAAACCGAATGTATAAAATATACTACACACAGAGTCCAGAACGTATCTAATGATCATTGTCCAATTTTTGTCACAATAGAAAAAATTGAATTTAAAAAAAATAAAAAAATAAATACCCCATTAACCAACTACAATAAAGTGAAATACAAAAGCAAATTGGAATACCATATGTCTAAAACATCACCCAAAGATTGCCTTGAATGAATTAATAAACCTGATAAAAAAATGTGCAAACAATGCAATGATAAAGAATAAAAACAATAAAAATAAATATTTAACCCATAAAGGCGTGAAATAGCACAAAATCCATGTATTTTTGAAGTGCCACGTTTGTTAGGAAAAAGTTTCCCAATACTTCTTAAAATTCATACCGTAATGTAATTTTCCATGCTCCTTTTAAGTCTGACCTGAGAATAGTGCCCACTGGCCATTAATTTGGAATATGGCATTTTAAATGCAAAAAAGTGAAAAATGAAACCTTTAGTCTTTTAAATAATAATATATTTGAACATGGACGCATTGACATAGTGTGCTGAAGCTTTATATTCAATGGCATATCGTGTTCAGCTAAATGATTGAACTGATAGTTAGGGAAATTTCAATATGGCCGCCAAAACTAGTGAAAAAATGGTGATTTTCCGAATATCAACTAATTTACACCAAATTTGGTATATAGGGTTTTTTGGGGTAGCTGATCACGAATTTAAAGTCAGATTTGTAAAATTCATGATAATGAATTCATAATGACGAATGAAATTCTTAAAATTCTATCAATTCAGGCTAATTTTTATATTTTAGAATTTTCAGGAGCACTGATTACAAATTTTAAGTCAGATTTATTAAATCAAAAATGTGTAAAATCAAAGATGGCGGATCCAATATGGCGAAAAAATTCTCAAAATTGAATCGATTTAAGCAAATTTAGGTATTTAAATGTTTTTGGGAAATCCGAAGTCAGAGTTTTACAATCCAAGATGGCGGATCCAATATGACGTATGATACTATTTAACCAATTCAATCTGATTTTGATACATATGGGTTCTCAAGATTGTTTATTAGAATAGTCATATTTTGAAATTTCTATTTTCCAAAATTTTTTATTCAAGGTACATATTTTAGAGCAGAAAAATTTGAAAACGGTTTTATTTTGCATTTTCATTCATTCAAAATATTCCTGTATATAGTATATGTAGTATTTATAATTTGATAAATTTTGTAAAATTTCTTCTTCACTCTATTAAAAAAATCTTTTTCAATTAGATAATATAATTATTTACAATTTTTGTCAATACCTTACTATAGTTATAATCTGATATATATGATTATTAGTTCATCATCATTTTCATATACGATCATTAATATTAGTTCTCTATGATATATTTTGCTATTGTTAAAATTCCAAGTTTGGTCGGTAGATTGCATATGGTTAACCACATGTAACAAACAAAATCCTGGTACTTGCGTATAAGTCGCTAGAAAATAAACATTTGATTTTTGTATGCTAGAAGGAAGGTAAGTATTTGGTTATTTCATAAATTGGATTTTGCAATAAAGATTTTTAGAACAGCATGTCAAAACGTAAAAATGCAAAGCAAATACATTTTAGCTCAGAAGATGATGATTCTTCATTTGATAATGACAATTATTCTATAATACTTGAATCCGATAATTCAGATGTAGCGGGTAATACTGATAATGAAGAATTGGATGAAGAGAAAACTTTTTCAATGAGCATATCATATAAAATGTACAAAACGGTTGCTCGAAGCTATACAAGTCAACAAAAAATATTAAAGGAAAATCACGTATATTCGTAGGTTGATGGAGAAAAAAATATGATGTTACTTGTTGAGATAATGACATATGTAATCTTAGTTAAAAAACAAAAAAGCAAATTTGCCAATATATTCTGTAAATTTGTTGGAGTTGTTTTTTACCACTGAGATAAAGAAAAACATTATCAATGCAAAGAAGGAAAGTGGATTAGAGTTATCATTGGAAGATTTTAACACCTTTATCGGGATTTTGTTGTTATCATCTTATAATATTGGAAAGAATCTATGTGACTATTGGTCAAAAGACACGTATTTGAAATGTGAAGCATTTCTTCAGCAATGAGCCGAGATAAATTCCTTCTTATTAAATTAAAACTAAAATATTAGACTATAAGTGATGAAAATGGTCGTAACGCGAGCGACAACGCTTGGAGAGTTTGTAGTATTCTAAATATGTTTAGAAACAACTACAACAGTTCATTATTTTTTTAACAATAGTTTCAGATGATGAAATGATGGTTCGATCTGTTAATAGGACAACTCTGAAACAATATATACCAAATGAACCAGATAAATTTGCTTTGAAATTTTGGGCTCTTTGTTCATCTAATGGTATATTAGATTTATTTGATTTTGATATTTACTGTGGAAAAGCCATTAAAAAAATGAAAATAAATTATCTGCCTGTGCTGAGAGCTCATGAGCTGTATTACAAATGTTGGATGAACTCTTATTGAAGACAATCTCAAAAAAATTGGATCAGTATCATTTGTTTTGTATATAAATAATTACTTTACAAATCCAAATATATTTATTCATCTGAAAGAAATTGGTTTGAAAATTACTGGAACACTTCGTAAAATGAGAATCAAAGAATAACATAACATAGATAACCTATCTCCAAGAGGTACTTATTAAGTACAATACGATAAAAATATTGGATTAAAATATTACTATTCTAGATTCAAAGCTAGTTCCTCTTCTTTCCATGGCATCTGGTGTGTTACCTACGGTATCAGTTAAAAGATATTCATCGACAGCCAGTAGCAAAGTGGAAGTAAAATTTCCTTCAGTATTTTCAATTTACAATACATTCATGACTTATATGATTTCAGATATACACATTGACTTAAATGATTTCAGATATACATATTGACTTAAATGATTTCAGATATAAAAAAGTCGCCCCTTTTATAAAATCTAAAAAGTGGACATGGTCCGTTTACATTCGAATTTTGCAATCATCTGTTGTAATTGCAACGTTACTTACAAAGAAAGTACCCCAGGTGTCCCTCTCCGATTTCAATAATACCGAGATATGTTATAGTGCATCAAAAAATAAAAGACACGTATTTTTTTTTATCGGCGGATATGCACTTTAAGGGAGTGAAAACCACCCCCGAAAGTCGAGTAAATAAATATTGATAAATACCTGAAGTCAGTTTTCCAGATTTTGATGCTTCAACATGTACATTTTTAGGTCGAAATAAATTAGATTCAACAACTGGTCCAAACTGGCCACTTTTTTCTTTTAAAACTAGGAAAAGTGGTGAAAGTAATTCTCCATCACCTGATATTAGAGGTTGTATTGTATAACTATGTGTTGTAGACGAAACTGATTGTACAACACACTGCATCTGTTTTTCTCCTTCAACAGCTAATGTTCTACCAGAATGTATCTCTAACTGGAATCCACTTTGATCAGAGTTGAATACATTTTCCATTCCTGCCTCTTCTGCACATTATTTAACATCAGTTACAAATTCATTTGCATGTTTTCCTAACTCTGCGGCACTTTCTAAAGTTTTTCTGGTTACGAATTTATTAATTTTTCTTGATACTATTCTGTGTGTTTTCTTGAAACGATTAAGCCAGTGATTCGAAGCTTTAAATTAAATATCTTCTTTTGAGCTCGTAATGCCCATTTACGTAAGTCTGAATCATGAACGACCAATCCCGCTTCAATTACAGCTTTAAAATTCTCCAATGTAAATTGACATATTCTAGAAATTTTCTCTCTATATGTCCCTTCTTTATTCAAAGCATGAGCCCAACATTGAAACTGCCTTATAGAACTTACTTTCTTACACTTTTGTTTCACTGATTCAAGACTCAAATTTTTTGTTTGTTTATTGCTTCTCCAGTATTCCACTGCTTTTAATTTATAATCATATGATATATCTTCTTCATCTTCAGTACATTCATTTGTTGGTGAAAAAGGACGATCTGGAAAGTGATGCACGAATTCATCTTCAACAATTTCAGCTTCCATGTCTTTAAATGGTTCTTAGAAATCTTACATTTCATCTGTTATTATTTCCACTTCATTAAAATCATTCATTGCATCTAATAAAATCGTTCCAATTTTATTTGCGACCTCAATTTCTTTAAAGTTAACTTGACTTTCGGGAATATTTAAAGATTGAAAAGTCGTTCGAACAACATTGATCACCTTTATTGGATTTATTTTCATATTGAATGCTATAAAATTAATTAATTATTTCTAATAAAATTAAAATTAAAGTCTATTTTTAAATAAGTAACTATAAGTATTCAAATATAATACATATAATCAAATAAAAATTACATCTAAAAAAAAAATTTGTAATTAAATTGTTAAATTGATATGTATATTTCTTAGACTTACCTACATAGTAATAATAAAAATGAAATCACAAGTTTAAATTTATATACGACAATTATCTTCTAATAACAACACAAAATAAGTTTTTCAAAAAATGTATTTAAAAGAAATATTAAAAATGATTAAAACATTTAAAAATCTACCGAGCACGAAAAGTAGACTCAACGTTTTTAACCTTTTAAGGACGGGACTGGTCGATATATCGACCACTTCGGATTGTTTTGGGGGTAATATTATATGTCGAATATAGGAAACATAGTGTTATCATTCTAAAAAGCATATTTGACCTTGAAATAGTGAGTTCAAATTTTTTATTCGGTATTTCGACCTGAAAATTGATATACCAACGTAGTTTGATGCTTTGAATACGAAACAAATAGTGTTGCGTTTGATAAAACGCATTTTCAGAGTGTTTATTTGAACTATTTATTACTATTAGTTTCTTGGCAGATAAACACTTAGTTATTTTTCCTTGCGGAAGATTTTTTATTGATAATATTCTTATTACTTCATCATTCTCTTTATTGACTAAGTTGTCAAAAAATTACAAGCAATTACTTTTGATAAAATGGCTGATATTGAAGCTTGGGGTAGTGACGAGTTTGAACCTGAAATACAAGATTTGGAGAATGAGGAAATTCATGAAGTTTATTTGGTAGAAAGTGATTATGATGAGACTCAAATTTTTGAAAACGCGTATTTTTATCCATCAATCAAAGATTTTCAAGGTACTTCTGAAATAAATCCTAGCATCTCTATATCGGGGAATAAACCAATCAATTATTTTGAATACTTTTTTGATTCCCCTCTGATTGAAAGAATTATAGATGAGACGAATCGCTATGAAGGTCAGAATGGTGAAGATCGGCAATCCCATCAGAAAACTTGGTCTCCTCTTACAAAAGATGAATTTGAACGTTTTCTTGGCCTTTCAATTCTAATGGGCCATATTCGAAATGGTGACTTGAAAGATTATTGGTCTAAAGATCCTCTGCTTTATACTCCAATTTTCGGTCAAATAATGTCTCGTGATAGGTTTCTTGCAATCTTACGCCATTTACATTTTCATGATAATGAAGATACCTCGGAAATCGCTCACCATCCTTTAGTGAAAATAAAACCAATAATAGACTATCTACAATGTAAATTCTCAGCAGCTCTTATTCCAGGCAAAAATTTGTGCATAGATGAAAGCCTAGTATTATGGAAGGGCAGGCTTCGATTCAAGCAGTATATTCCTTTGAAAAGAAATCGGTTTGGCATCAAACTGTTTGAATTAGTAGACTGTGAGACTGGATTCATTTTGGGCTTTGTTGTCTACACTGGCGCTGATACTGATTATCAGAAGTTTGATTTGGGTGTTACTGGGGATATTGTCGCTCACTTCTTACAACCTTATTTTTACAAGGGTCATGTCATATACATAGATAACTGGTATACATCTCCCATATTGGCAGAATTTTTGCATGATCGAGATACAGGCATGTGTGGCACCGTAAAAAAAATAGGAAAGGAATGCCAAAATTAGAAAATAAATTAGAGCGAGGGGAAATTCAAGTTGCTCATAATAATTTGTGGATGGCAATCAGGTGGCAAGATAAGCGTAGTGTTTGCATGCTTACAACTGTGCACGAACCTGAGTTCTGTACCACTGGCAAGAAACACTATCAAACCAATGAGGATATTATAAAATCACGATGCATCCATGAATACAACCAAAATATGGGTGGTGTTGACAATGTAGATAGACAATTGTCTATAACCGAAACAGTTAGAAAAACAATGAAGTAGTATCGCAAGTTATTTTTCCATCTTATTGATCTAAGTTTATCTAATGCTCATTCTTTATATAAAATTAGAAATGAAGGACCAATGCCCTTTCCTTCATTCCGATTATCGGTTGTTAGATCATTATTGAAATTGGATAATACTAATGATAGCATTTCTCGTCTTGTTAGCCCTCCTACTCGATTAGTTAGTCGTCATTTTCCAAGGTTTGCTACAAGTTGAAGGTGTCACTTGTGTGCTTTACGTAAAATTACTAGTCGAACAAAATACATGTGCTCTGATTGTGATATTCCTTTATGCGTAGCTCCATGTTTTGAATAATATCACACAAAAGAGACATTATCATAAAGTCAAATATTTAGAGGTGAGATGCAATAGGACTTACGGAAATAAAGCACCCCAACGTGAGAGGCAAGGGAACTCACGAAAATCAAGCACCCCAACGTAAGAGGCAAGGGGATTCACGAAAATCAAGCACTCCAAAGGGATCAAATTTTCGCCACATCCACGCTGTTGATCCTGGGTCATGCTGAGAGCGAAAACTTTCTTGTGATACATTTCTTCTGATAAAAATGCATGTAATGCATACAAAAACGTAGAGATATCATTTTTGGTCTAAAATAGTACAAGTAATGAAGTTGACCTTGAAATACAATTTTTAAGGTCTCGGATGTCTCCTGAACATTTTCTGATATTTTTTTCGTATTCAGCGCATCCAAATACGTCTAAAGGCACTCCTAACTCGCAGAATCAAAATTTTTATATTCAACTTCGAATTTGACCTTGAAATGCGGTTTTCAAGGTCGAGAATGTCTCCTGAACATTTTTCATGACTTTTTTCGTATTCAGTGCATCCAAATACGTAGAAAAGCATTCCTAAGGGGCCGTACCCAAATTACGTAAGACACTTGAGGGTGGGGGGGTATTGAACATTTTCTTATGATTTTTACGTGAGGGTGGGGGGGTGAAGTTGATTTTCTTACGTAAGCCTAACCATCAGAAAAAAAATGACAAAAGCAATGTTTAAAAAAAAATTTCGAGAATTGCGGTGTCGTGTCAAGTTCAGAATATCGATCCGGCGGCCTAGCCAACGCCGCCGCCGACGCCGCGCACCGCGTGTCTTTTGTTTCAAAACATCTCTGAATTTCTTTCCTTTGACAGTGCTACAATGCAATTTAGTGCTTTTTAATGTCTCGGAACGATTTATACCAAAAGTTTTTTTCATCTTACAAAAAAGTGCAGCAAAGCACGAGTGGTGATATAAATCAGGCTAATGCAAATAAAGAATGGAATGAGGCGAAAGCACGTTTCGCGAAAAATAGCCTAGACTTCGAGAATTACATACAACAACGAATCAACATTTACAATGCCAAAGTAGCTCAAAATAAAGCTACTTTTTTTAATTATTTCACGAAGGTGACGGTAAGTTTTGTCATGTATCGATAAATATTTATCAAATTACTTCGATAAGTTCTATGAAATCATTATTAATTCAAATGCTTTTACAAAGTTAACTATTTACACTGATTTATACTGTGGATATCTATTTCTCAAGAATATATTATTTTTATGACGGAAAAGATTTTGAGCAAGAGCGAATAGAGATTATCTTAATTCATTGAATAAACGGAGCCGGAAGGTAAATTAACACGAAAATCATTTAAATATCTTCACAGCCATCCTCTTCGAAAAACTTGGAAGCCAAAGCTGTTGTTATCGAAGCTAGTAAAAATGCACCACCAAGTTCAACACACCCTTTCGATACTAATTTATCAACACAAAAAACACAGATTTTGCAGAGAAAATATACAACAGCTGCTCAAGATCAAACGACTTCAGAAGTTCAAGCCTTAAAGAGTATGTTGGCGAGCCAAATTCTTGTTAAAAATGCGAATCTTGGAGGGGAAACTACAAACGACGAGATTAAGTTGCTAGAAAAAAAATTGAAAGAAGCCAGTAAGAAATTGAATAAACAACGTGCAAATGCCGATTATCAACGGAAGTTCCGCGAGTCTCGAAAGCGAAAATTGACTGAGCTTTGTGCGTCAAATGATGAGACAGCGTCGTCTCTTAAACTTCGGAATGTAGCTGGAAGACTTCGAATCGAACACGATCAACCCGAAATTTTGCAGGCAATAGTTGATTTAGCAACATTTGGTGGAGCAGCACAAGATCGGCGTAGAACAGAGGAAATCAGGGCTTGTATGACGTTAGATGATCTGCACGAAAAGTTGTTGGTAAAAGGTTTCAGTCTATCGAGACATGCAACATATTTACGACTGTTGCCAAAAAATTCGAAAACAATTGAAGCGAAGACACACATTGTTACAGTACCAGTCAAGCTATGCAAAGCACAAAATGATCAACACAAGAATCATGTAGATAGGAATTTTTGTACAACATCAATACGATATGCTGAGTCATTGTCATCGATTTTGGGCCCAAAACAAGTGTGCTTTTTATCGCAAGACGATAAATCGCGAGTGCCAATAGGTTTGAAAGCTGCACAAAAACAAGCACCTATTTTGATGCATTTGGAGTATCGAGTGAGGCTTCCAGATCACGATTGGGTAATAGCTGAACGGCATAAGTTGATTCCATCAGTATATGCTGGCATAGTAATAAAAAATCAAGCTTTGGGAAATCCGGAGGATGTAACTTATTCAGGACCAACCTATATAGCTATTCGGAGTGGCAAACATGACTCGTCGACAGCTAGCACTCATTTTGATGATTTTCAACGGCTTCTCGATTTGAAAGAATTTGATGGTATTATGAAGGTCAATGGACTAATAAAACCAATAGTTGTGATAACTAGTGATGGAGGGCCAGACGAAAATCCCAGGTTAGTCAATTTCAATTTATTCATCACTTCAAAATCTGTTTCAACTACTACTAAGGTGCAAATATTAATAATTGAGAGAATTAATTTCTACGATTGATTATTATCAACAGGTACCCACGAGTAATCTCATCTGCCATCAGTCAATTTAAAGAGCACGATTTGGATGCCATATTCATCGCGACAAATGCACCTGGACGTAGTGCGTACAATCGCGTCGAAAGGCGAATGGCACCTTTAAGCAGGAAACTCTCCGGACTCATATTGCCGCACGACTCATGCGGCACCCACCTTGATAGTAATGGAAAAACAATCGATATAGAGTTGGAAAAAAAAAATTTTGCTTGTGCAGGAAAAATTTTAGCGGATGTCTTTAGTGAATCGGAAATTGATTCGCATCCAGTAATTGCTAAGTATATACGTAGATCCTAAAGAAAAAAATGCAGAAATAACTCTGAATGAAAATGATGAATGGTATGCCAAGCACGTAAGAGAATCGCAATATTTCTTGCAGGTGAGATTATCAATATTTAAAATTATGACATCAACGAATAAACTCTAGAAAAAATCTATTTTCATTTTCAAAATTCTAGGTTTCAAAGTGTCTCGACGAGCACTGCTATAACCACACAGAAGTAATTTACTTGAAGTGCTGCCAACTGGTTTTTTCCCACCACCTTGTCTAGTCAAACAAAATTTGTAAACTGGATTGCTCGAAACAATCGCTCCAGATCAAGCAGAAGAAGACGCCAATTTCTTACCACTTTTTTAAAGATTAGCTTTGAAAAATTTATCAATGCATTCTGGTGAGTATAAAGAAATGCCGTACGACTTTTACTGCCCGACCGTCCAAACGCAACTCCCAGGCCGAGTATGTTCCGTCTGTGGCCTGTATTTTGCAACTAAAAATGCAGTCAAAAGCCACGTGAAAAATTTGAAACATTCAATGCGGGCTCAATTCAAATCAAAAAAATTAATTAGTATTGAGGCAAAAAGAGATGCCGAATTTTTATGTGTTGTAAAGGATGATAGAACGGGAGAAAAGGATGCGGAGTGGATAGAGGAAGATGATATGGCTGAAGAATTAGTAGGACGTGAAGTGAATGCCAACTACAAAACCAAGGGAGTTGAAGAAGAATGTATGCCCGTAATAGAATCACTTTCTGAATGGGTAGAAAATTCGTGGAGTGATGCGTAAGATGTTGAAAAATCTGATGAGATACCTTCCATTTCTTATAAGTTTGTTTATAACTGTTATTCGATTAGTACTCAAATAAATTATATTTATACTTTCATGAATATTCACGTGTTGTTATTATCAATTAATAGAAAATTTTTTTTCAAATATTACGTAAGAAAGGGGGGAGGGGGTCTAATAAAAGTATGATTTCTTACGGTACCTTACATTAGGGGGGGGATGAAAAATCAGGCAAAATTGTCTTACGTAATTTAGGTACGGCCCCTAAATCGCCAAATTAAATTTTTAACATTGGACTTTACGTTCCAGACGGGACTGGTCGATATATCGACCACCAATTTTGTCAGGCACTCCACGTGACATATTCTTTCATTTTATGCACAAATATTGTGCAAAAAAAAAGTCAAATTTTAACGTAAAAATCCTCGTCCTTAAAAGGTTAAGACGTATAAAATATTAAAAATATCATCGAAGTAATTTATTTGATAATATTATACTACGGAGCGAAAACCATAAAAAATAAAACGGAGAGAAAGATAAGATAAACTTTATGTACATACTGACTACATTATCAATTCTCAAGATAAGATACTATGGTAAAAATAGTCAGAACCAATATATTATGGTTATTTTGCACAGTAAACATTTTCAAAACTATTCTGCTTTATATATTATATTATCAACATAAGCTGACACACACACACACACACACATTATTACTATTACTATATGTACATAATTATTATAAATTACTAAATTTATCATCATCAACATCATCATCATCCTCGTCATCACTATTATTATTATTATTATTTTTTTTTTACAAGGAGTTGCGGAATCCTCTTTGCGGATTCCCCTTGGCCTTTCTGACTGAGTTATGTGGGACTCCCTGAAAAAAAACAGGCCAACCCACTAAACTGTCATCTCCTTGGTGTCCTTCCTCCAGCTAGGGACTATGTTGATATTACTTCTGACTGAAGGTTCTGTCTGTGTTCGTCCGTTCGTGTCGTTCCTCCATATCTCGTTACGTCGCGTCACCTCGTCTGCTCAGTCATCTGTTAGGCAGCCGTCCCCGTTCTTACGTCTCAGTATAGTTTCCGTATATGACTCAAGGATGCTATCCTCTCTGCCGCTTTCCGGATTGTTTTCTGTATATGAGGCCAGAAGGTCATCTTCGTATATCGAGGGTTACCCAAAGGTACGTGACTTCCCTCTTGGTCTCCATCTCGCATGTCCCCACCCCCATGTGCAGTATCGTCTGTTTGCGTCTTCTCGTGAGAAACATCAGTACCGTTTTTTCTGTTGCGAGTTGTAGTCCCTGGTCTGTCATCCATCGTCCGACTAGTCTCATGGTCTGGTTCAACGCCAGCTGCGCCAGCTCGGGAGACCTCTCAGTAATCACCGCCGCCACGTCCTAAGGGTAGGCGACGAGGGTCAATCCGAGCGGCATCCCAAGCCAAGGCAAGCTATCGTATAAGCCATTCCAAAAGTCAGGTCTCAGTATCGACCCCTGTGCCACCCCAGCGGTGATCTGTCTTGTTACTTGTCCTTCCATTGTCTCGTACGTTATCTTATATTTTAAAAATATAGTTTTATCCCCATAAAATATAAGGTGTGCAACTCTCCATATTCGAAACCAATATAGTTTTGTTGTTTGTTTTATGAAAATTTTTTTGTATTTTATTTTATTAAAAAATTTCAAATAAAACCGAAGATACTGAAAAAAATGTGATATTGAAGGTAACTTACGGTGGTGGTTTTTGTCCACTACAAGTGAAAATTAGAAGAAAAATATGTATCACCTATTCTTCAATGCACCATATCATACCACAATTTTATAAAAACCGAGGATTCATTTATTGTATTATTTATCTATATTGCTTTATAATAGGGTTTAGGGGTAGTTCACTCCTGTAACAATAGATTATGCGAAAACACCGAAATAGATCACCTTTTTTTGTCATTTTGTATTTGAAAAACATTTTTTTATATTTTTGTAACAGTTCTGTAAAATTTTACACAAAAAAAATACTAGAAAAATACAGTTTTACCACTATTCAATCAAAAGGGTTTCAACCCTTATTAACAATACCTATATCGTTTTGTTGCGATTTTCATGGCAATTCTTTTCCATTTTGTTTTAGTGAAAAATATGAAAAGAACTGAAGATATTGAAAAAAATGTGATTTTGGGGGTAACTTTCGGGGGTGGTTTTCTCCCCCTTAAAGTGGTTTTCTCCCCCTTAGTTTGCCACTAAGATCGGCCTTGGAGTCCATTTTAGTAGAGCCCATCCTGAGAATGCTAACGAGAAAGTGCAGTTGGTTGATAGAAAGGTGAGATGGAAGGACGAGGAGGTTGAACTGGTCTCCATGGAGGAGGCTAAGGCCATTCACGAGGGCAATGTCCGGTTTGTACGGCAGTATTTATTATCTAGGCCCCTTTTGAAGTCGCTCGGGTGTGATCTTGAGTGACTGAAGGGTCTCCGGAAGAAGGAGATGTACAAAGCTCTCGTGATGCAAAAATTAACATCTCTACAAAGCCCCTCCCCAGGTCCCTCTTCAGATGTAGATGGGCCGAACATCAGCCCAACCACCTATTAAGTGACTGGGGATAGCGACGACCATCTAACGCTTCCCCCGCCCAGAAGGAGACCAATGATATTAACATCTACATCAACGCAATCAAGCACTCGATCGGGTCGGCCCGGGAGATTACATCTCATCGGGCTTCGGACCTGATCGAGATTACAGAGGCCCTCCTAGATGGTAGTCAAATTACGTCTGATGACTGCCATCGATGGGTGATGAAAGTCTTTCCTCCACCCAAGACAGAACATCCGGCTGCACATATCTCGAACTGACGTAAGAGGCGGCGGGAATATGCTGCCATGCAGAGCTTGTGGACCAAGGACATGTCGCGAGCGGCTAAGTTAGCCCTGGATGGCGAGGTGCGCGCCGTTCAGCCCTCTATGGAGCAGTTGATTGAATTTTGGAAACCCATTTTCACTGCTCCATCCCAACACCTAGAAGAGAGAATAGTCGCTTGGGAGGACCCGGTTTTGCAATGGCTTGCAGATGCAATTTGTCCCAATGACATCAGGGAAAGTGAAACACCGCTCGCCTCGGCTGCCGGTTTAGACGGCATTTCCAGCCGACAGTGGAGGAGTGTGCCAATGCGTTTGCGGGCACTGTTCTACAACATCGTCCTGGCTGTTGGAGAATTTCCATCTCAACTCCTATTCAGCAGGACGGTGTTTGTTCCCAAGAAGGATGGGAGCTAACTACCATCAGAGTTCCGTCCCATAAGTGTGGCCTCTATTGTCGTTTGTCAGCTACATAAGATCATAGCGATGAGATTGGTGAAAGCCAAGATCATCGACAAGTGACAAAGAGGCTTACATGATGGCTGCGCAGAGAACACTATGGTTCTCGACACGGCATTGCACGTAGCGAAGACATCACTTTGTGAAATGCATGCCGTGTCACTCGATGTCGCGAAGGCATTTGACAGTGTCAGATATCATGCCATTACATCGGCAATGAGGGGACTAGGCATACCATCTAGCCTCGTCCGGTACATTGATAATATGTACCGGAAATGTGGAACGGTGCTCCAAGTGGCCGGACAATGTTCACAACCAATCGTGGTAAGACGAGGTGTGAGACAAGGAGACACCATGTCAAGCATCCTGTTTGCCATGGTTGTGGACAGAGTCATGAGGTCAATACCCACTAACATCGGGTTCAAAGTCCACCAACATCGGACCAACGCTATAGCATACGCGGATAACATAGTGTTATTCGCATCCTCTAAGGCTGGGATGGAGACACTACTGAAGACTGCCGAGGAAGAGGCCCTCAAGTATGGCCTGCAATTCAATCCATCGAAGAGTCAGGCCATTTCCATCCAAATAGCGGGGAAAGCTAAGACTTATAAAGTCATGAGCACCCCGCTATTTAGGCTACAAGATAGACCTATTAAACAGCTCGGGTCCACAGAACACTTTAGATACCTAGGCATTAACATCTCGCCATTAGGTATCAAAAAGCCGGGTGGATATTTAGAGAGAGAGCTGAATAACATCTCTCGAGCTCCTCTCAAGCCTCAACAGCGACTTAAGATCCTTCGCTGCTTTCTCATTCCTCGCCTGTATCATAGTCTGGTGCTCTCACGGATCACTGCGAGGGTCTTGAAGGCGTTGGATAGGCAGGTGAGGATCGCAGTCCGCAGGTGGCTGCGCCTGCCCAAGGACACCCCGTTGGGGTACATCCACGCCAAATGCAAGAATGGCGGATTAGGAGTCCCGGCCTTTGTAACATCTGTGCCGGGACTAATGCATGCCCGAATACTGGTAATGGCCCATTCCACATCGCCTGCGGTACGGGACGCGACTCAACATCTTTATAACGTTAAGCTGGTCCGATGGGCTGCTTACATATAATGGGCAGTCACTCACGAGTTCAGAAGATCGGCGACGTTATTGGGCGCCATCCATTTCCATCAGTCCAACGATGAAAGCGAGTTGCGTGAGGCTGCTAATGTCACCGCGAGCAGCTATTGGTTAGACGCAGGTAGTACGAGAGTCCCTGGTCGGGATTATATCCAGTACCACAGGACACGAATAAACGCTCTGCCCTCCAGAATTAGAACATCTAGAGGACGCCGTGTCGGAGGTGTTCCTGTGCTTTCTCTTATTAAACTTAACCCATTATTATTAATAATTATTCACACTAAACATACGTGCGCATAACATAATCTAAATTATTGACCAACTAACTACAAAATAGAACAGTAAACTACTTACAATAATCACAAATAAATATTTCGCATTTCATCCTAATACCTAATCGCGCACTTAACCTATTACAAACTTACTTAAAAATTAGGCGAACCTATACCGGACGAATTGCCCGGCACGTGGGCGCCTGGATAATTCGCCGGTCGCAATTTACACTACTATGAATTAAACTTAAGCGCGAACCTTTAGATAGCCGGCATGTAAATGCCTGGCTATCTTATTCAACGCGTACCAGTCGTCGCATCACCAGAGAGAGAGAAGGTAGAGAGAAAGAAGAAAAGAAGGCTTGACCTTTTATCCACTGCTCCTCGTAACGTCGTGAATTTCGAGCGATGTGCTGCTGCAGGAAGTACCGGCCGTCACTGCTGGTCAGATTTTGCTAGATACTGGCTGTTGTCGCTGGCCAAGTATCTACAGGCTACGTTGGCTCTCCTTTCAGGTAGGGCTGGCTGTAGTCGCAGACAAAGCTGTTGCCGGTAGGGTTGGCTTTCCTTTCAGCTATCCCAAACTGCACTCTCTCACAGGACTAGGCTTGGACTTCCGCACGCACTTTTTCTCGCGCTTGTCTCGCGGCCGCTCAGCGGCGCTCGCTCTTCTCCCTACCTTGACCTATTAGTTAGGCGGCACGCGACGCGTCGCTTATCGGTCACGTGTCGCGCGCCTGCCTATCCCTGCATAGGCCTAATGCTCTCTCTCTCTCTCTCTCTTTTTCTCACTCTCTCCGTACTCCTCAACATATTCCCGCGCTCATCTCCGCTGGCCCGTCCTTGGCGCTAAAACAAAAAGGCCAAGTGTTAGGCGCATACTTTAATACACCTAACGTTGGCCACCACGCCTTGCCGAGTGGAGGAGGGAGAAACGCAGACGAGAGACCGGCACAAGGCCTGTTCTCATCACAAGATTAAAACCTAAGCCTTTTTAAATTACTTAAGCTACTAGGAAAATTATATGACGAAAACGGCGAATAAATTTAACAGACATTAATTAATAAAAATCACTACAGTCTTTGTAGGGCCGAAAGACTAACGCACGCGAATAGGATTTTACAATTAACTATGTTCGGTGAGAAAGAGAGAGAGGGAAGATTCGAATTCTACCGCGAACTAACGCTCGACGCGAATACGAAAAATAACGCTAACACGATTAAACAAAATACCGAATGTATTTTGTATCGCATATAATGACGGAAGGTGCACCTACCATGCGGTGCAATAACGGTGATCAGCCGTAATTGTTGAAGCAAAATATCAACTGCCGCTGCCCTTCGATTAATCAGTTGCGCTGCCTCGATCTGCCGTTATCTGCTGCAATCTGCTGCTTCCGCACCGCTGCTTGCTGCAGCATACTGTCGTTGCACATACGCACGTAATTGTCACAAGAAAACTTTATTTTGGCGAAACTAAGTGCGAAACATAAATCGGCGGTAAACTCGCGTGAGCAGCTGAGGCGTAACTGCTTATTTAAAAGATCGCGCGCCCCCTCTCTCTCTTAATTCTTCTAACTAACGCGCGAGAAACAGAATCGCGAACGGATCGATTAATTAAATCGACTACCGTTGCAAAATACTGATATATAATTACAATTGTACATTATGTATATATATATATATAATATATATATATATAATATATATATATATAATGTACAATAATATATATAAAAATAAGAAAATTATTAAAATTAATAATTAAAATGTTATTTTTTACCTCTTTTGACATAAGTATTTCATTATGGCTTTTAATACAAGTATTGGCAGAATTACTTGCATTTTCATCGACTTTCAAGCTTTTTAATAAAGATCATTCTTTCTTCACAACTTTACATGACTCTTCACATTGAAGTAATTGAAATTGTAACTTTTCATTAATTATTTTGTATTTTTCAGTTTTATTTTTTTCAGTGATGAGATTCTCCTTATGCCTAAGGCACACTTTTTCCATAGCATCTCGCTCAACAGTCATATTTTTCACAATTTTATTTAAAGACAAAACTTGCTTATTATAAAACGAAAGAGAATTTTCTTGTACTATTTCGATCTTTTTATCATCTACAATGATATTGTTGTTACTTTTGATATCTGATTCTTGCACTTCTTGTTGATGTAGATCTATTTCCATGTCTGCACTTGTTTTCATAAATTTTCTCATTTTAAAGTTGTAAATTTTTGCATCTAAATTGGCTCTTTGCTGCAGCATTCCAAACATCACAAATTAACATAATATCAATACATGTTTTTACTGTTTTCTTAAATAACGTGCTAATTTTTTGATCCAAGATCTCTTCTTGCAATTTTTTGTTGTGTTCTCTAACTCTTTTTTTTATTTCTTTATCTTCAGCGTTGATTTTTTTCTGTTTATCAATTTTTTCAATTGACACATTTGTGTTATGATCTTTTTGTCGATATTCATCTATAACAGAAGTATTTAAGCGTGGAAAATTTCCGCTTTTGGCCTTGAAATTAGATAATTCTTCATCCTCTTCTAAAGAATTTAAAACTGTGAATATAAAATAATTAAATGTATTCATAAACTTAGTCTCATTTGATTTTATTACAACCATAGGAACCTCACCTGCTAAGCCTCCTATTTATACAGGTACTAAATTTTCAACACCTTTCTCATCAGCCAGTTTGCACTCATATACAGTACCGGCCATTAATTTTGGATGGGGAATCCATTTTTTGCTCTGACTTCTCACGCGCATATCTTCTTCAATATTTGTCGGAAATTTTTTTTTAAAATATTATTGGAAAGTACTCCTTAAAAGCTTCCTTTTCGTGTTATTAAATATTTTTTTATGCCGTTTTTGAGACTGTGAGACCCTTAAGCAATTTTACAATTTTTACAATTTTTTGATTTTTGTTCAACCAGCTACAGTTTTTTTAGTAATAAAGTTGGAAAAAAACGGAAAGCAGATATGGAAAGTACTTGCGAAATGCCATATGCAAGTATTTTTCAAAAAAATTTTAAGTCATTTTGTTTTAAGTTATAATTAGAGAAAGCTATAGGTTTATTTCTCTAACATAACAATCGATCATGAGAACTCCGACGCTTGAGTACACGTAATGTTTGTTTACGTTTTCAACTCCTGTCTTTGGTTTCGAGGTACTAAAGGTGAAAATGCTCGATATGTTTATATCACACATCAGTTGAAAATGGGTTTCCAGCGGGTGAGGACATTGAGAGAAGAGCAATCTCAAATTCGAAAATTAGGTGTTTCTTTCCATGCAATTGCAAAAAAATTACGCGTCCCTTACTATCGAGTGTGCAAAGTGTTGTCGAAAAGATCAAGAAAACGTGAAACCAAACAAGACAAACTCAAAACTAGTGCTTTATCGAAAAAAGAAAAGCGTGCACAAGCTGTAGCTTTACGAAATGAAGATTTATCATATTCTGAAATTTCAAAAAAACTTGGGATGTCATATGGCTCAGTATACAGAGCATGTCAAAGATACCGAGATTTCAAAAATAATGCTGATCGCCCACGCAAAGGACAGCCTCGAAAAACGTCAAGCAAAGAAGACGAGTTCATTGTTGTATCGAGTAAACGTGATAGAAGAGTAACTGCTCCTGAAATAACAGCAAATATTAATGCATCGAAGAATAAACCAGTTAGTTTAACAACAGTGAAACGCCGCTTACACGAAGCAAACTTAAACGGACGCATTGCTGCTAAGAAGCCTCTCCTTCGACCGATTAATCGTAAAAAACGTCTTGCATGGGCAAAAGAACATGTAGATTGGACAATCGAAGATTGGAAAAAAGTTTTGTGGACAGACGAATCAAAATTCGAGTTATTTGGCAGCAAACGTCAACAGTACGTACGGCGTAGACCTGGCGAACGGTTTTCTAAACAGTGTCTTATACCGACAGTCAAGCACGGTGGAGGAAGTATTATGGTGTGGGGTTGTTTTGCGTGTAATCAAGTGGGAGATTTGAAGAAAATAGAAGGTATTATGGATAAGAAAATGTATCACAGCATCTTGCAGCGACACGCTATCCCGTCTGCATTACGTTTAATTGGTGATGGGTTCCATTTTCAAGAAGATAACGATCCCAAACACTCTTCAAAACTGTGTAGAAATTATTTAAGTAAAAAAGAAGAGAATGGAGTATTAAAAAGAATGATATGGCCTCCTCAGTCGCCAGACTTAAATCCAATTGAATTATTGTGGGACGAGCTAGATAGACGAATACGGAAAAAGCAGAAAGCAAAACAAAACCTTTCCGAATTATGGAATGCCCTTGAAAGCAGCTGGAACTCTCTTGACCGTACTGTGCTTGAAAAATTAGTGTTAAGAATGCCAAGAATCTGTAAAGCTGTGATTAAAGCCAAAGGAGAATTTTTCGACGAATCAAAAGTTTAATATTTTTTTTTGTTTGCTTGTAAATATATAATTTATTGTTCTATTATTGAGTCTAGTTTCATATTTTTGTTGAATGTTCAAAGATTTCTAAGAGTTGTGATTTCATTGTATATTTTGTTGTGCAAACTATATTTAAAATGTAATTATATACGTACCATACGACATTGATTACGTTAATCCAAATGTTATAATGCTAAAATTATAATTTTAATAAATATGCTTGAAACAAAAATGTTTTTTTTTATTTAATACTCCGTAATAAAAAAAAGGCAGCGATTGACTTGTCGTAGTAAAAATTTAACAACAAAAAGACTTAAAATTTTTTTGAAAAATACTTGCATATGGCATTTCGCAAGTACTTTTCATATCTGCTTTCCGTTTTTTTCCAACTTTATTACTAAAAAAACTGTAGCTGGTTGAACAAAAATCAAAAAATTGTAAAAATTGTAAAATTGCTTAAGGGTCTCACAGTCTCAAAAACGGCATAAAAAAATATTTAATAACACAAAAAGGAAGCTTTTAAGGAGTACTTTCCAATAATATTTTTAAAAAAAATTTCCGACAAATATTGAAGAAGATATGCGCGTGAGAAGTCAGAGCAAAAAATGGATTCCCCATCCAAAATTAATGGACGGTACTGTACTTTCTGCTTTTCATAGTCATTATAGTCACAAGAACGTTTGTCTTGGAAATCAACAACATCCGATATTTTTACAACTGTTATCTTCTTATTTTTAAAAACCAATCTAACTTTTACGTGCGTTGGTTCAGTCACAGAACAATAAGTACGTTCAGAGGCACAATTTATCTTTTTATCATATTTGTACTATAGACAGAAAATTCAAGTTTTCTGAAATTTTTAAATAGAAAATTTGTCCATTCATTGACAAATATTAAAAAATGAAATATTTTCCAGAAATCAGAAAACAAAAAGTCCATTAACGCCGTAAACCAAGATTCAAATTCGATTTGATTGCGGTTAACGAGGCAAACCAAGATAGAAATTCTATCATAATAGTTTCTTCCTATTCAGTAAAATAGGTCGAAAGAATATGATAACATACGTAACTTCCGTGAACAAAATAAGTTTTGCAGTTCGAACTACATGAATAGTAAAAAACGGAATTGTGGATATTCTAGTAAGACTGGATGTAATTTCTGAAGCAATCTTATGCGTGAAATTTGAATCCATCCTCAGAATTCAAGATATCCTAACGTAATCGTGCTAAAGCCTTTAGGCTAGATTTATATCTATATTCAAAGTTATATGACATCGTGACTAAATTTTATTTCCACAAACGAACCATAAAGTAGTACTCCTACCCCTCAAAATCCGCTTTACAGATAAGGAATTCATTTTTCTTCATCGAGACGATCGGAGATTCTCCGTGGGGTTTATGAGTGGCTACGTTCGGTAAGCGAGTGAAGTTGATGAGAAAGTTTCAAGGGTATGCGAGTGGGGTGTTTAGGAGATATATCGGAACGTTTAGGTTAATTCGTATTATTTTTCACAAGAAATAGATCGTTTTTTAAATTTTTTATGATGTGTTTTTGAATTCGGACAGTATAAATATATGTATACTCTAAATACAGTTTCACCTCTGTAGAACGTAGGGCTGGCAACCCCCAGTGACAAAACCTGTATAGTTACATTTTTCTGTTATATAGATTTCTTCAAATTTTTTTTGTCGAAAAATATCCATCAATACCGAAGATATTTCTGTTACAGGGTTTTGGGAGTGGCTTTTTCAAGTGATTTCTAGACTCCAAATTCCTTTACTACCACAACAACAGTATTTTTCTCTTATCAATTTTTAAGCGTCATAGCAAATGAAAAATCAGCGAAATTGGTGATTGGCAACTATTCATATGGCAATAGTAGGGTTTACGGGTGGTTGAAAACTAGTTGAAAATTTATTTTTAAATTTTTTTATGATAATTTTGTGATTCTGTACTTGAAAAATCCACGCAAAAATGTAGTGTTTGCCCTGCACATCATAGGGGTTACAACCCCCTGAGTCCAAAACTAAGCGGTTTTGTTGTTTTTTACGTAAGAAATTTTTTTCATTTAAATAAAAATTCATTGCAACCGAAGTTACTGCTGTTTAACTGTTTTTAGGTCTGACTTTTGAGGGTGGTTTTGACCCCCTCGACAGCTTTTTCCGACGATGAAAAAAAACGCGGCACCCATGTTACCGAAATTTTTTTCATGTCCAATTTCTTATGCAAAATTGAAATAACTGTACCTTTTAAAGCCCCTCTGACCTGAACTATTTCGCGCAATTTCATTATTACACTTACCACAATGTTGTGGATTTCATTGATCATTTCCGGAGTATTCACGTCTACAGGGCGGTCTGAACGATGTTCATTTGCAGTCAATACACGGCCACGTTTAAATTCAATTACCCAATTGTAAAGAATTGCAAATACAGGTACAGATACACGATGAATTGCATCTAACTCAGCTTTGATTTCTTTCGTTGTAAGGCCTTTTAAATAGAAATGTTTTATCACCGTTTGGAACTTATTTTTTTCATTGTTAACAAAAACTAAAAGTTGTTCACTTGAATCGACGATACAAAAGGAACTTCTCGATGGATCTAGCTGAAACTTCGGCAGCAATTTATTTAATAGTGACGCTTGCTGGTTCAACATATGTTGAGATGATTTGAGCGACTTCTCTTGGATTTTCTAATAATTTATTCACTCACCCTCATAGTAATAAGGCATAATATTCCCCTATAATAGTTTTTCCACTCTATAGTGCAACGATTACCGAAAATCGTAGACTCGCGCGAGGTAATGAGCGGCTAAACGAGAGTAGCCGCGCTCGGTTCGCGAGAGAGAGAGAGAGAGCGTAGGGGCAATGACCGGGAGGGGAGGGTCCGACCGGTAGTATGACTGTGCCACTCAGTCAGTTCGTGCGCCTAACCTGTTTCCGAGCCGTTCGAAGTTTCGTGCGTTGTTCTGGTTCCTGGTGAGAGTGCGAACTTCGGTGCGGTGTGCTCGTAGCAGCCACAGCAACAGCAGTAGCAACAGCAACAGTAGCATCAGCAGCAACAGCAGCAACAATAACAGCATCAACAGAGGCAACAGCAGCGGTAGCAGCGACAGAAGAAGAGGTGGTGCAGCAAGCAGCAGAGCAGCTTAATAACAGTGTGTTATTCGGATACGGTTGGCCACCGTATCCACATCGTCCTTGCGGTAGGTGCATCTTCCCCTTTTTAATTGTTGTTACGATTTGCATGCGAATCCGCGCAGCGAGCGCGAAGAATTTATTGTTGCGTGCGAGCAGGTAGTTCGCGGGAATCGCGGTTTTTTCTCTCTCTCTCAATCTGCGTGTGTTGTCATTCACGCGTGCGTGCGTTAGACTCTCGGCCAATTCCCCGTGTAATTTAATTAGCTTAATAAAGTGTATCTTAATCATTATTTCCGAGTTTGATAGTCGTTATTGTGTCTTTCCTTTGTCCGGAGGTCGCGCCAGTGTTTATTTTCAGGGGATTCGAATTCGCCGGTTGCGAAGCACGAATCGAGCGATTATCGATAGACGCGAGTCGATGACTTAGGTTCCGGTGGCGACCGCACGAGCGCTACAAGCAAGGGGCGACAGCGCCACCAAGTGGCGAGTTGGGGGAACCCAACTCGGAACAGCGAAGAGACTCTGCGCAGGCGCACTCCGAGGCAAGGTAGGTTACTGTGCTTTGAGCACATAGATAACAAGGCTTCGTCTAGTTGAAATAAGGGCACTTTCTGGAGATTATCGACTAAACGACAGCCTGTTACAATAGGTAATCGATTAATATTATACCACTTGAATCCTAAAAAATTGTAACCATGACTTTTCCGTCTGATTGTACCGTCATCGCTTTTCTCAGCGCAGATTCACCTGGCCCAGTCGACATATTTGACTGATTTTTCATTTTTAGCTTATAACAATGAATCCATGTTTCATTAACTGTACGCAGCGTCGCAAAAACTCCTTTGAATTACGTTCCTCAGCATCACTTGTGCTCTTACAGCCACAATGAAATTCAGTAAACATCTTTTGAACCATGCAATTCGATGGACCAGAGTCGCCATAGTATTACCGAAGTTTTTCTTTAGTTTCTTTGACAGTATAATTTTCTCATAAATTTTTAAGCGTCATAGCAAATGAAAAATCAGCAAAATTGGTGATTGGCAACTATTCATATAGTAATAGTAGTGTTTAGGGGTGGTTCACCTTCGAAATTTTGAATAACCAAAAAACTAGATGAAAATTTATTTTTTAATTTTTATGGTAATTTCGTGATTTTTTACGCGAAAAATCCAATTAAAAAAGATGTTCTTTCCCTTTACATTGTAATATCCCCTGTACTTTTCAGATGGCATAGAAAATTTTAAGCATCACTATTATAAATATTTAGATTTATAAGAAGATTATGTTGAAAAATAAATTGGAATTATTTAAATAAATAGTGTTCTTTTTATTTAAAGTCACTAAATGACCCTCGTATTATGCTTTATTACCATAATTAATATTATCAAATATGAAATAATTGCTTGAAATGGTGTTAAATTAAACAATTTAATCCTAATACAAAGAATACCAGACAGAATATTATAAATGTCTTCATTTTTTTCTATATAAAATCGTTTTCCAAACAAAAAAATATTCTCACAATCAAGCAACTTTTCCAACTAGAGGTAATAATGAACTATGACGTTACCTCATTGAAAATAATGACGTTTATTTTAGATGCCTTTTTTGACGTCTTTTAATGACGTTATTTACTGACATAAATCGATATCTCGGTTTTGAATATCCTTGGTGTAATTTTTTAAGTATAAAAGACGTCATTTTTGTAATTTGATGACGTCTTTCAGGTGGAGTGATGTCTTTTTATTTTTTCAAATTGATTATTTCGAAAGTGAAAATGACGTATTTATTTGCAAATATATTAGTGTAATTACGTTATATGTTTAAGCTCAGTAGTATAGCAATGTATGTTTCAGATCACCTGGGGGGGGAGGGTCCGTAACCCTTTGGTCCCCTGGCTTAACCCTTTCATGTGAATAATAATTATTATTATTGTTAATAAATATTGTTAAGAATATTTGTGGGGGTCCCTGGTTTAACCCTTTGGTTCCCTGGCCTAACCCTTCCATGTTAATTATTATTAATGTTAATAACAATTATTTATAATTTTTTGAGGAAGGTTCCTAGGGCTCCTAGTCCCTAGGGACCCTATACCTATTGCTTTCTGTCTAATTAATGAAATGTATTTTTAGAAAGTTATAAATATTATTGATAATTTACTTGCTGCATTGAAAATGAATGAAGTAAAATGAAATGAATAGCAAGCGACGATTGGAAAAAATGAAGAGACAGATCGGAGAATCAAACCGGCGTCTTCTGGGTTGGCAGGCTAACGCTCTACCACTAGAGCCAATGCCACATGTACCTTAGAGGATGCTTATTGTGTATATTAGCTACACGCGTATGCATTTGGTATAGGGCCCGAGCGCGCGGAGGAGGAGGGGAGCGCATGCTATCTATAGTTCTGGCTTGATGAGGATGCGCTGCTATAGTAGTAGTAAACGTGCTCTCTCTCTCTCTCTCTCACTCTCTCTCTCTTCTACGCTCTAGCTAAGCACGGATGGGGGCGTATGCCTTCTATAATTCTAGCTTGGGATGCGCTGCTATAGTAGTCAATGCGTGCTCTCTCCACGAAGGGAACTTCACTTAATACGATAGCTGTTTTCGTTAGAATGCTAGAGACTATGAGTGCAGTCGCTCAACTGACACCTCCTTGAGATGTTCCTCCTAAATATCTCTGCTAGAGAACCTTATTCCCATCCGTTCACTCTTTCTTACCATCACAATGATTATTTTATTATTTAAATAAGTTCGCACTTTATTATTTATTTAATATTTATTATTTTTTAATTATACATTGAGTAGAGTACACTTTATCTATAATTTTTATGTTCAGTGTCCGACATCGCTATTTTTAAATATTCAGTCGAATTTTTATATGAATTATAGTCGTCTGTAACAATGAGATCATATGTCTCACTTGATCGGTATTAAGCGGTCTAGCCTATTGATGGTCATCTTGCGCACGAAATTTCTCCCTAAGATTGCTTATAAGCGTCCCTTAATCCGCTCCGCGAGGTTTTAAAAGCGACGACAGCCTAGCGCTGTGTCAGAAGTAATTGAGACTTGCTGTCTTTGACAAGGACGTGGTGTGTGTGTCTGTAGCTCAAGATTATCCTCAAGCAAAATTCGTAGAGAGATCTACCGACTGCTTCAAGCATACACACGCGTACGCAGATATCTTGTAATTATAAGCTACTGACAGCGACCTTGAATCTAGGAGTCCACCATAGATTTTAAGGGAAAAATAGGAGGAACTTATCTACTTCACTTTAAATTTGGAGGATTGGTCTGCGAACGGCGGATTATTGCACGGATAAACGAAAATCATGTAAGACGCACTTTTTCTAATAAGAACAATTGGAAAATCGAAAGAGTTTAGCGAAACCGAGATGGCCTTTGACAAAAGTGTAATAATTACGATTACCGTTTAATCTAGAATCATTTATTGTATCGAAGTATTGCAAATTTTGTAAGCATGATCACGTAAACCATAAACTTATCTAATAAAATTGACAATTATTAATATTAATTAATTTAATTTGTTATTGCCACGATTTTGTTCATCAGCTCTTAGTTGTTTGCCTTTTCATCTATGCTCTACCGACATTTAAATACAATGTTTACGCTGGCCTTTTAATTTAACTTCAGCACAATATTTACGTTATATCTTCATTCTACAAATAAAAATTTTACACGTCTGTAAATCTTTCAACTATATCGATCACTTTTTATTTTGCTTATTTTTGTCTTTCCATCATCCAATCGTATATTTTTTGTGTATTTACCGCAAGACATACTATATTCTCGCGATTTTGACTATGATATATGCATGATGATTGAAATTTAAGACTTCAATCTTCCAATCGTGGACATCTCATTTCAGTTTCAATATCTAAAATGTTTCTGTAATTAAAAAAAAATCATTAAATTCGAATTTAGAATTTTTTACTATTGTATATTGTTGGAACCTACTTTTCAAGAATAATTTTTTTGAGCCATTGCTTCTTTTATAATCCTTTCACATAAATATTTCTACAATTATATAAATAACTGCGTATAGTACAATTTAAAAAATTATATGGTAAAATACCATTTCTCCATAATATACCTATAAAATTGATTATATTAAATATTTCAAATAAATGTTAATTAACGATAATAAAAAATAAATACCATGATGATGTAACTCTAACCACTTATTAACACTTTGGTATTCAATAAGCAGTTTGAACCAATGATGCGGAGGTTTAAAAAGTTGTACTGTAAGTGAAGTATTAGAACATACTGTTAAATAGGCAAACTCCTTACAAATAAAAATATTATTAGGACTCTGAAAGGCTTGAATATCTAAAATATAGTCCATCTTAGAGTATAAATCCAATTATTCTCTGTGATACGTGAACTGAATCGTATCTCAAAGCAATAATGACTATATTTTTATTCTGAAGATCTATATATAAACCCTTTAATACTAAATTAATAAGTTAGAGGGTGTTGCAGTCGGTTCACCCCCACTCTTTCGTTTTAGCTATCACTTCTATATACTACCTACAGAGATAATAGTGTTGCTTGCAGCGCCCTCAGTTTGCTAGCAGCGCCCTCACTTATCCTTTATAAGCCGCTTCGGCCTAGCAAAGGAGCGCAGTCTCTCGAAATAGCCTGTGAGCTAAGCTTGCCTTACCTTACTCCATTTGCAAGTAGTTCCTCAGTAATTAGTTGAATCCTTATTGAAATGTTAAACAAATCAATATTAATTACCAACTAAGAACGAGATCATTTTAGAGCTGTTCACTACCTTTTCCATCCTTTCATCATAATAATCCTTTACACAACTACAGAAAAGTGACTTTACAAGACAATGAAAACCAGGTAACTAACAACATGACTTCTATCGCCTATTTTGAAGAAACAATTCAAAATTTGTGGAAAGTTTATCATCATTCGGACAATTAAAATATAGACTATTGTATTAAATGGAGAAATCTAGCAATTAATGCAGTAATTTCAATTAATGAATTCATGAAACGACCTGATTTAAGTAGAGCAATTCGACAAAGATGTGAAACTTGTGCTTGTTATTTGAATTCTATTGAAGTCAATTTAAGTAAAACTATAAAAGTTGGTGGAAGTATACATCGATTATCAGCTATTCAGGACAAAATTCCATATAGTTAATCAACATCATTAACATATAAAAACGTTTCTAGTTGCTGCAAATCAACTTTTTCAAATTAATATACCTCAATTTCTTGCTATTCATAATAACTTGAAAATAAATACAGAAATGGCATCACAATTTATCATAAAGGAAAATCAAGAAGAAGATATTCAAATGAAGTATTTCAATACAGAAAATGTTTGCATTTATAAGACTACTAATCTTGATAGATGATTTCAAAATAACGTTAAAGATATTATACTTAAACAAATCGAAGAATTTCTAGAAAGAGACACAGGCTGGTCGTAAAAAAACTATTGTTGTACTCACTATAAATATAAATCCATTTAAACCATGCTCATATATATAATTACTGTCAAGCTTAAATAATAAAAGAGCCTGTGTTAATGTTAAAAATGAAGACAATGAATGTTTTAAGTGGACTATACTTTCATGCCTTCATCCACTTGAAAAAAATTCAAACAGAGTATGTAAGTACAAGCCCTATGAGAATGAACTGCATTTTGACGGTATAAGCTTTCCTGTAAAAACCAAAAGTATACCTAAATTTGAAAAGTTGAATAATATAAGTGTAAATTTATATATACTTAAAAAATATGGATAGAAATATAAAGTTTCACTGTGCTATATAATGAAATTAAAACAAACTAATCATGTGCACGGTGGTCCTGAATCAACTTTAAATAGCATGGAAAAGCACCAGAATTTTTACAGAATTTCTGAGGGCCGTTTTTGAAAAAACTCATTTTTGAAAAAAGAAATATAAAAAAGTGAAAAAAAATCACGTTTATGTCAATTTTTTTCACGAAAAAAATATTTGCAACGTCTAAATATATTTTTCGAAGCTTAAGTAAAAGTAGTTTTTCTAATTGGTATTCAAATAAAAAATTATTTTTACAAAAAATTCTCTATTAGCATAAATGATGTACATCTTTTCATTATAGTGCGTATCAATATATCAGTCTTCGTCGAAATGTTGAAACAGAGCGTCGCACTCGATTGTCAGGTGTGTTGTGGAAGTTATTTCTCTGTTTTGATCGCGTCAATGCATGAGAAGTATTGTAGTCTTTCGCGAATATGCATAAAATAAAAAGTCGCGCTCTAACCCACGAAGAAAATCGATCGAAAATATGTTTGTTGTGTTTACAAAAGAAAAATGATTTGAGGGATATTGCTGGTGCATTACTGTTAAAGATTGAAAAAGTTTGCAGTTATGATGTTAATGATGTTAATTTACCCAGTGCTATTTGTAGTTCATGTAAAATTAAAGTATATCGTGCTGCGAAGAAAAAAGAAAATGGTGATAGTATAATTAAAATCACTTTGCCAGATTATTCTGGTTTCAAAAAAGTTATTCGTAATACGAGGAATGTTGATGGTAATATTTGTTAATGCGGCTTGTGTATGATTGGAAGATTAAATCGTGCTACATCTAATAAAAATGACACTGCAAACCAAGAGAAAAGAAAATGTGCCAAGTGTCAACGGAATTACACTTATGGACGAAAACATATTTGTCGAAAAGTTATGAACTATAAAAAAATAGAACGTGTCACACAAGATTTGACCTTGAAAGAAAAGGAACATTTGGCTTGTAAATTGATTAAAAACATAACAGAAGAAACAAATACATCGTTTGATAAAGGTAAACTAGTAGCATTATCCCAAACTCACGGAAAGAGAATGCGAATAGAAGTTAATAAATCTGAGCCAAAAGGTAAAAAACTTTGTCGACAAATTTCGGCTGAAGACTTTAACAAAATTTCAATAGATCTCAATTTATCATCAAACAAAGCTAAACGTTGTGCTAGAGCTATTCGAGTTGCAACGAATGATAGAAAATTTTTCGAATCCAATCTGAATACTAAATTACAGAAACTAAATCACACACTCGATTCTTTTTTTTAAGTCAAAAACTGTGATATATCAGATATAGCGAATGGAAAAAGAACTATTTCCTCCCAAACCCTCGTATTTTGTAACAATGTTGAAAAATTAGTAAGCACAAGTGTAGAAAAAAGAAATATTAATAATAAACACTTGAAATTCGGAATAGACGGAGGTGGTGGTTCCTTAAAAGTCTCTCTTTCAATACAAAACGACGATGACAGTAT
This sequence comes from Phymastichus coffea, assembly GCF_024137745.1. Taxonomy (NCBI): domain Eukaryota; kingdom Metazoa; phylum Arthropoda; class Insecta; order Hymenoptera; family Eulophidae; genus Phymastichus; species Phymastichus coffea. Next base: position 3,509,274 of record NW_026706836.1, on the reverse strand, counting down.
TATAGAAACAAGAAAAAATACACGGCAAAGTTATAGGGATGGTATTGCTGCAAAGCAGTTTAAAGATACAGGTGTGAAAAAAATATTATTGCTTGGCTTGGTCGCACACACACAAGAAAATTATGAAAATGCTTTGATGTTATGGCAACTTTTGAAGATTAAAAATATTGAAAGTACAATAGCGACGGACTTGAAATTAGCAAATGTTCTAACAGGTATAATGGCACACTCAAGCATGCATCCTTGTACGTGGTGCACTGCATCGAAAAATAATCTCAATGAATGTGGAGTTGATAGAATTATTCAAAATTGTGAAAATAGTGCCTGTTCCTGGAAGAAAAAGGGAAGTATTAAAACAAATGCTAAAAATTATAATAACTGTACAGATAACCCAGTGTTTTCATCACAAGACAACAATAAGAAAATCATTGATATAATACCACCACCAGAATTACACCTTTTAATTGGCGTTGTAAATACTGTATATAAAGACATGCTCTCTTGTTGCGAAAAAGACAGCTTACAGTGGACTCACGATTGTAATGTAACTCGTGAATTCGTGCACGGTAGTCCAGCATTTGCCGGAAATTCTTGTAAGAAACTTTTGAATAGAGTTGATTTATTACGAGCGAAATGTTGTATCAATTGCTTGAAATACGTTCAGTGCTTACAAAATTTCCGAATCGTGGTTGACTCTTGTTTTTCTTCTGTGCTTAAACCTGATTTTCGGTCTTGTATCGCTAAGTTTAGAAGTAGTTATATTGCTTTGGATATTTCAATCACGCCGAAAGTTCATACAGTTTTTTTTCATGTACCTGATTTTTGTGCCAAAGTTGGAAGAGGTCTTGGTTTCTACAGCGAACAAGCTTTGGAGTCATTGCATTCCGATTTTCAAAGTATTTGGGCGAAATATAAAGTTCATGAGTCTCATCCAAACTATGCCGAAAAATTGTTAAGAGCCGTTCAAGAATACAATTCGAGGCACATATAAGTGATCGATCAATTAGAAATCTATTCTCGAAAACTATAAATTGTGTTATATATGTGCCTTATATAATTGTTATGCGTTACTATATGAAGTTATTTTATTTATTATGTTTTATGAAGAATATATTTATTACAAATACTCAATTGTCATTTTTATTTCTATTTTCCAACGTATCATTTATGCTAATAGAGAATTTTTTGTAAAAATAATTTTTTATTTGAATACCAATTAGAAAAACTACTTTTACTTAAGCTTCGAAAAATATATTTAGACGTTGCAAATATTTTTTTCGTGAAAAAAATTGACATAAACGTGATTTTTTTTCACTTTTTTATATTTCTTTATTCAAAAATGAGTTTTTTCAAAAACTCAGAAATTCTGTAAAAATTTAAATGAGCTTACATTTTGTGTTTCTGAATCGAACCCCATGATTTTTTTCGTGGTGCTTTTCCATGCTATTTAAAGTTGGTTCAGGACCACCGTGTGTGAACTTACTCTTAATACAAAACGAATATATTGACGAAAATTGTACTAATAGACCTCGAATACCAATAGATGATGAAAAATCCAAATTAGAAACTCACTACGTATGGATTAAACATTTATCTGCTCTTCTTCGTAGTCAAATTAATCAACATACTGAATAAATTTATCTTTGTAAACGTTGTCTTCATTATTTTACTAACGAGGAAAATTTGAAATCTATGAAGTTGACTGTTTCAAAATAAATAAGTGTTAGATTAATTTACCTGAGGATGCTACTTTAGAATTTAAAAATTTTAATCATAAAGAGGAAGTTCCATTTATTATATACCACTATTTTGAATGTCTGTTAAAACCTATAGAAGATCCGAATAGAAATCTCAATGTTAAGAGATATAGTTTCCAAAAACATGATGCCTTTAGTATTGGATTATATGTAAAATGCTGTTATGATGATAGTAAGTCGATATATAAGTCATATAGAAAAAAATTAAATGAAAACGAATCACCAGCATTATGGTTTATAAAACAATTGAAGTCTCTAGTGATTGAATTAGAACAGATATATAACAATGCAATGGAAATGGATGTTTCATTTATTAATGAACTGGCTTTCATAACGGCAAGAATATGTCATATTTGCAACCAATATTTCCAAGAGAACGAAAAACGAGTTCGAGGTTATTGTCATTTAACCAGAAAAATTTAGAGGTGCAGCTCACAATCATTGCAATTTGAATTATAAAAATGCTGCTTTTATACCAGTCGTATTTCATAACTTTACAGGCTATGACTAACATTTTATTATAACAGAAATTGCTACTAACTCAGAGCGATACATATCCTTCACAAAAGAAGTTGCAAACAATCGAATTAGCTTTCGTTTCATTGATTCCTTTCGATTTATGCCTACATCTTTAGATAAATTAGCATATTATTTACCTTAGCTAGATATTGTACAGAGAGAATTTCGGAAAGATAATTACACTTTCGAACAGATTAATTTACTCAAAAGAAAAGGAGTTTTTCCATATGAATACATCCAAAATTTAAATAGACTAACTAAGACAGAGTTACCATCTATTGAAAAATTTCATAGTTGATTGACAGATAGTGATATTCCTACTGGAGAATATAAGAATGCTCAAAATGTATTTTGGGAAGTATTTGGAAGAAAATAGATTTACGAATGTATTCTGATCTCTATCTGAAGACTGATGTACTTTTACTAACTGATATTTTTGAAAATTTTCGATCAACCTGTAAGAATGCATATGACCTCGATCCTGCCATTATTATACCACCCCTGGATTAACATGGGACGTTGTAATGCGGTACATTACAAGGCTTTTCCTGATTATTGCATTATCTGCAACACTTCAGGAAAGCCGTTCCCGTCCCTTGCCGCCCCGTAACCAGTTGTATAAAATGTAAATAAACGCGCACTAAAACAAACAATTAACCCTTTTCATGCCCGAATACCACAACCGGAGATATTGACGAGATAAGCTCGACGAACGCGATCCGACGGACACTCAAAAGCAAGGAAAAAAAAGGAGCGCACCACGAAATAAGACAGCGCACGCACACACTCACGACCACGTGTTGCCGACCGGCGAAAGAAAAACGGAAAAACTTCACTGGGAAATGCAACGGAAATGCATGTTGATGACGAATGCAGATCCGTTACACTCCCAGGCACCAACACCAACACTCACAGAGCACTAACACACCTCGGGGGAGCAGAAAATCGCCGATGAAGTGGCAGCGGGCAATCAGCTGTGTCGGGCTGCCGAACACCATCGGCGACATTCTGAGCGCCTCACACACTCACAACGGTAAACACACAAAAATACCCGGGGACACGTCACTTGACCGAGACGGGAGCGCCTCATGGGGCGCTCCAACGACCGTTACGAGAACACGAGGTATACACGCGAGAGACCGAGCGGCCATTTTGAAGCGCCGAGACAGACTGAGACAAAGCGAGCGAGACAGACTGAAAGCGAGCGAGCGAGACAGAGCGAGCGAAATAGACTAAATAAGAGCGAGCAAGCGAGACAGAGCGAGCGAGATAGACTAAACAAGAGCGAGCGAGACAGATTATATGAAATGGTGAATAGAATTATATGTAAATGCGAAGATGGGGACGCTACAATTGAAACGACGTACATTGTATATGTATTCACAACGAATAAAAATTAAAATTATAATTAGAAAATGAACATGAAAGAAATACCGAATTATAAAAATTCGCATGCGACCAACACACCCCCTATTATAATAGCGAGTGACAAATACCCCGTAAAATTTAATCAATAAATTAACCGACAGAATTCGAACCTCTGATGAAATTCGCTGGTGACGTCACGACCAATAAGCGAATTAGAATAAAATGTGATTTCCGTCCGGATAGAAAAATAAATAAGAGTAGGAGTAGATCTTTCCCATCAATTAATGATAGCTATCTTAGTGGGGGGGGGGGGTGAGAGAGGGTAAATAACGACGAAAGTAGGAGAGTTAAGGAGGGCGCTGCGTCCTTCTAATTTACATACGGACCAATGGTAAAATATTCGGCGGGCGCTACCGATATCCGAATTAGTATACCGACCAATAATAACATTTCTTCTCGGAAAGAAGAGAAGAAAAGCGATCTTTGACCGTGCAAAGCCGATTCATTTTGCCGTTGTTCTTCGAGCCAGAAGGAGTGATTGCGCCAACAAACATCTCGTTAGGCAGGATTAATTGCGCTAAAACTTCCTTTTCACGCTACTTTCGTTCGCCGAATCGCAGCAGAAAAACCGTAAGTAGGCAAAGTGCCACTTATTAATAATAATCGCGGAGTGCGGGAGTGGATTTTTCGGTGCAGTAGGTCGTCGCGACGCGTGGATCCGTCGATGCCGGTGCCTATTGAATCGCGCTGACCTTTCAGCCATTTCGTAGATTCGAACATGAGTGTTAGGATCATACGGATTAAAATCAGTGATTAATTTATTCGCGGTGACCTTTCGCCAATATAGTAGTTATTGCAAATGTAGAATTAGACGAATAAAATCATTGATCCTATTATTCGCGCTTACCTTTCGCCTGTATAGTAATTTATTGCGAATATTGGAAGTAGATGAATTAAAACTCGTGATTTAATTATTTGCGCTGACCATTCCACCATTATTGTCAATCAAAGACCGACCGGAAGAATATTAGTATTTCGATTATTTCGTGTCCTTGCTATTTCATAATTATGCAGAGTCATACTGACCCTAATCAATCCGATCACTTGCTTATGAATTAATAAATAAGTCAATAAAAGCGATTAATTGTTCTTTATATAAAATTTACTTTTGTTACCCTGCCTCATTTGCATGCTGATGATTTCACAGGACCACAAATGGGAACCGGAAAAAGTTCTTCGGCAAAATTGATACCCTATATGTATTTCGACGCGCTGATTCCAAATCCGAGGTCCACATAACCCCAGCACGTCGTGTTCAAGGACATTTGAAGGTCAAACGCATTTACTACGGGAAAACATAAAATCTGACCACGGATTCGGAAAGAGCGGGAAATTTTACGTCCAAATATGTATTTTCTATTTTTTCCAACATGACCCTACAAGGTCATCTGAGGGTCAAATGACTCACCGATCAATAAAATTCATGTATTCCATATACATCATTACACTACAGATTTTTAACTATAATTTGGTCACGTATCTTTAGGTATTTCGACGCGCTAAATCAAAATCTGAGGATCCTCGGTCTCAAATTCAAATATGAGTTACGGTGAGAACTTAGTTCATGGTTGTGTTAGCTCTCTTTATGGTTTTCTCGCGCGGATATTGCCAATCGATTCCAGCAATTAAAATTCACCTAGCTTGATATATAGACTTGATTTCAGATAGTGATGTCGATTAAAAAGATTTACGAATGACGCGTTCTTTTATTAGCAAACGATCTGCGGAGCGCTTTTCTTTTATGTGGAGTAGTAGTGTCTCTTTTAAGAGACCAACAATAGTCTGACATCATGTTCACATCCCAATAGCCTTGATATCTTCTTTCGATGTCTTTGAAGTCTTGGTGGAATCTCTCTCCTTGCTCCTCGCTAAAGTCTCCTAAATTTTCAGGAAAGTAATCAAGATGAGAATGAAGAAAATGAATTTTCAAATTCATCAAGCAACCCATTATTTTGTAATTACCCAACATCTCATTTACTATATCTTCGTAATCGTCGTCTTTATTATTTCCTAAAAATTTATGCTGAACTTCTCTAAAGCTTTGCCACGCGTTGCGTTCCTTTATCGTCATTCTTCTTTCAAATTCTTCATCTCGTAATAGTTCTCTTATTTGTGGACCATCAAAGACTCCTTCGTTGATCTTTGCTTCCGAAAGTTTTGGAAATTTCTCGAAGAGATACATAAAAGCGTTGCTTTCGTCTTGTGAATTTTTCATTGCTTTAATGAACTGTTTGACCAAACCAAGCTTAATATGCAAGGGTGGGAGGATGACTTTATTTGCAGGTATAAGACTTTCGTGTAAAACATTTTTATTACCTGGGGTCAAATTTTGTCGAAGTGGCCATTCTTTTCTCACATAGTGTTGATCTCGGGCACGGCTATCCCATTCACAAATGAAACATGGATATTTCGTGAAGCCACTTTGTTGACCCAACAAAATTGTTGTTATTTTCAAATCTCCAACCAACTGCCACCCGTGAGTATCATAATGCAATTTCTGTAGCAGTAAATCGAGATTACTATATTCCTCTTTCAAGACAATGGAATGACCAATTGGTATAGGGGCGTATATGTTACCGTTATGGAGTAAAACTGCTTTCAAGCTTCTCGTAGAAGAATCAATAAACAGACGCCAATCAATAGCTTCATACTCTACGTTTCCAAATTCATTTATCAGTCCTGCAACGTCGTTGCAATAAACTAAATCGCATTCTTTCGAAAAAAATTTTCTAAATTGTTGATCACGATTTCGGTAAAATGTGATGGAAGTACCAGGAGCCAGACAATTTTTTTCTTTCAATCTAGATGCTAATAGTTCCGAAAGTTCTTTTGAAAGTCCCGTGTCTCGAACTAAATCACTCAGCTCTTCTTGATTAAACCCATTAAATGTCTGGTCTTGCTCATCATCTTCTGTATCTTCCATTTTATCAGTGCAACCTCTTCTACTTGAACCCTCTCCCATTGATTCTTCTGTTTGCATTTCTAAAATCTCAGGTTCTTCAGCATCCAAGGTGGCGAGAACAGGAAGAGTTACAGACGTAACGAATGGATAACGTAATTGGGATACATTTTTACGATTATATCCACGTGTATCAGTCAAACAGAAGTAACAGTCTGTATTATGATCTGTCGGATTACGCCAAATCATTGGCGAGATGTATTGCGATATTTTCTGGTGCAGTTGTATCTTACATTTTAAACATATAGTTTTTGGAGTCCAACAGTTGTTTATTTGTTCAGTGATTAAAGGGAAAACTATTTTATAATTTTCTAGCAGTTTATCAGTGAAAGATTCTCTTTGAGTTTTAAAACAAAATTTACCACAAACAACACAAAAGTTGTCAATACGCTCTTTGCATGGTGCCAATTCTATTCTTGTAGCAGTAGATCCTACACAGGCCAAGTTATCCACCAGTGTAGAACTGGAACTGCGGTCGCATGATGACAACGATTGCGGGCCCGCTTGCTCACCCCGACCAACCGCCGATACTGGGCATCCGAAACCCTGCATCGTACTCTTTCGTGTGCCGACCATGACGGCATAATGCCTTCACCCCAGGGCTTTGCCGGAAAACAAAAAAGACGAAAAAAGCCGTTACCCGCCGCCATCACGAGGAGGTGCCCTGGGATTCGGCACACGAATACAATGTCCTCGCCACCTTGGATGCTAAAGAACCTGAGATTTCGATCAGTAGAAATGTGTCCGATGTAGGTGCTGAGAATATAGAAATGCAAACAGAAGAATCAACGAGAGAGGGGCCAAGTAGAAGAGGTTGCACTGATGGAATGGAAGATATAGAAGATGATGAGCAAGACCAGACATTTCATGGGTTTAATCATTCTTAGTTCGAGACACAGGACTTTCAAAAGAACTTTCGGAACTATTAGCATCTAGATTGAAAGAAAAAAATTGTCTGGCTCCTGGTACTTCCATCACATTTTACCGAAATCGTGATCAACAATTTAGAAAATTTTTTTCGAAAGAATGCGATTTAGTTTATTGCAACGACGTTGCAGGACTGATAAATGAATTTGGAAACGTAGAGTATGAAGCTATTGATTGGCGTCTGTTTATTGATTCTTCTATGAGAAGCTTGAAAGCAGTTTTACTCCATAACGGTAACATATACGCCCCTATACCAATTGGTCATTCCATTGTCTTGAAAGAGGAATATAGTAATCTCGATTTACTGCTACAGAAATTGCATTATGATACTCACGGGTGGCAGTTGGTTGGAGATTTGAAAATAACAACAATTTTGTTGGGTCAACAAAGTGGCTTCACGAAATATCCATGTTTCATTTGTGAATGGGATAGCCGTGCCCGAGATCAACACTATGTGAGAAAAGAATGGCCACTTCGACAAAATTTGACCCCAGGTAATAAAAATGTTTTACACGAAAGTCTTATACCTGCAAATAAAGTCATCCTCCCACCCTTGCATATTAAGCTTGGTTTGGTCAAACAGTTCATTAAAGCAATGAAAAATTCACAAGACGAAAGCAACGCTTTTATGTATCTCTTCGAGAAATTTCCAAAACTTTCGGAAGCAAAGATCAACGAAGGAGTCTTTGATGGTCCACAAATAAGAGAACTATTACGAGATGAAGAATTTGAAAGAAGAATGACGATAAAGGAACGCAACGCGTGGCAAAGCTTTAGAGAAGTTCAGCATAAATTTTTAGGAAATAATAAAGACGACGATTACGAAGATATAGTAAATGAGATGTTGGGTAATTACAAAATAATGGGTTGCTTGATGAATTTGAAAATTCATTTTCTTCATTCTCATCTTGATTACTTTCCTGAAAATTTAGGAGACTTTAGCGAGGAGCAAGGAGAGAGATTCCACCAAGACTTCAAAGACATCGAAAGAAGATATCAAGGCTATTGGGATGTGAACATGATGTCAGACTATTGTTGGTCTCTTAAAAGAGACACTACTACTCCACATAAAAGAAAAGCGCTCCGCAGATCGTTTGCTAATAAAAGAACGCGTCATTCGTAAATCTTTTTAATCGACATCACTATCTGAAATCAAGTCTATATATCAAGCTAGGTGAATTTTAATTGCTGGAATCGATTGGCAATATCCGCGCGAGAAAACCATAAAGAGAGCTAACACAACCATGAACTAAGTTCTCACCGTAACTCATATTTGAATTTGAGACCGAGGATCCTCAGATTTTGATTTAGCGCGTCGAAATACCTAAAGATACGTGACCAAATTATAGTTAAAAATCTGTAGTGTAATGATGTATATGGAATACATGAATTTTATTGATCGGTGAGTCATTTGACCCTCAGATGACCTTGTAGGGTCATGTTGGAAAAAATAGAAAATACATATTTGGACGTAAAATTTCCCGCTCTTTCCGAATCCGTGGTCAGATTTTATGTTTTCCCGTAGTAAATGCGTTTGACCTTCAAATGTCCTTGAACACGACGTGCTGGGGTTATGTGGACCTCGGATTTGGAATCAGCGCGTCGAAATACATATAGGGTATCAATTTTGCCGAAGAACTTTTTCCGGTTCCCATTTGTGGTCCTGTGTTTTCAGCCGCAAGCGCTTATAATCTGGTAACGCTGATTCGCTATATTTTCGGGCCCCAAGATAGGTAACATACGCGCGAATTAGAATAGACTTTCGACCTGAAATAAGGAGTCATCATCTGAGCTACCGGCATATCATAAGCGAGGAGACAAATAGGAAATGAATTGTTGGACACCGAGGCCTGGAGAAGAGGATATCGCGAGTACTCATCCGTTTGCCCACCCTGCGCAGTCGCCGTGAAGGCAAACCGGGATACGCGACGACCGTTAGGCCCTATCCCTGACGATCGCCCTAGACAAACGGCGGTCTGGCGCCCTAAATAATCGGGGATAAGGAGTTAACCAGGCCTTGTGGCGGAAGAGATTCGGTAGCGCGGTTAAGACCCCCGAAATCCCCTGCCACAACGTGATGTTAAAATATATAAATATGAAGCTTGAACTACTAATAGATATAGTTATGGTATTATTCATTTAAAAAGGTATTCGCGGAAGTATTAGTCAATGCTGCAATAGATTTTTAAAAGCATTCAATAAATATATGGGTGAAGAATTCAATAATGATGAGTCAAACAAAATTTTAATGTATTATGACGTAAACAACCTTTATGGTTGGGCTAAGACTCAATCACTACAATTTGAAGGCTTCAAATGGGTTTCAAATGTAGATATGTCAAATTTTTTCAATGTCTCCGATGATATTGACGTAGACTATATTTTAGAAGTAGATCTAGAGTATCCACAAGAGCTACATGATGATCATAAAGACCTATCTCTTTGTCCCGAATATACTAAACCACCTGGATCAAAACAGAAAAAACTTTTGACAACGCTTTATGATAAAGAACAATACGTTATTCATTACAGAGCGTTAAAAGAATCTCTCAAATATGGACTAAAACTCGAAAAGATATATAGAGCGCTAGAATTCAAACAAAAATTATGGCTGAAACCATAGATTAATTTAAATACGGAAAAAAGAAAGAAAGCTAAAAATGAGTTTGAAAAATTATTTTACAAGCTGATGATTAATGCTGTGTAACGTGGTAAGCGATAGCTTACGACGTCACACATATTAATACCACAGACAGGCGTCAGGAGCCGCGCACACGAGCTGCTGACGAACTTACGACCTGTACAGAGAGAGAGAGAGAGCTAGGACCGAAGAGAAGGCAGCGCGCTCGCGACTATCAAGCACACATAGGTAATCACGAAGCGCGAATTAGAAACAGAGTGGGGAGCGGCGAAGATATCGGCCGCCGAATATAACACGAGCGAGGCCCCGTGGCTTTTTCACTCCGTTCGCGGCACGCGACGCATCTTCCGCGATAGCACCGAAGACTCGTCGCTCGAGCGTAACCTTAATGACGAACGACCCTAACGGACGACTTCACCGTCGGCCCAGCAAGCGCACGCGGCAAAGGCCCCTCCTGGCAGCGCATATCGAGGAGGTACAATATCGGACGAGCGAGTGCAAACTGAGGGAAGGACCGCGATGTCCATCGCATAAGCGTAAGCATCGCCGTACTTTACTCTCTCTCTCTCTCTCTCTCTCTCTCCCAATAAGCACATAGCTGTGCGAGAGTCGGCTCGGCGGAGCCGACTGGTTTTGTACATTAGCGAGGCGAGGCGAGCCGATGTGGAATTAGCGACAACCGCTGCGAAAGGTTGACGCGTGCCTCTGGCACTGTAAGAGTAACAATTCAATAAAGGGATATGGAAGTCAATTCCGGACCGTCTTCTACTGGACGCTCGCACTCCTCTCCAATTGCATGTACATTTCAGGTTTAAGCAGGAGTACGAACGCACGCCTCTCCGCGGGCAATCGCTAGCGCTGCGATTGTGTACACCTGAGCTAACCGGAACTCCTTCTGCGACGTGTGGTGCGATGCTAATTGTTGTCGACATTAGCTAGTCCGGGAGTACAAATACTATCGCACCGAGCACGTTACAGTGGCGCCCAATCGTAGGTTATAAGATTTAAGCACGTGTACGATTGTAAAAATTTTCCAAACCACATTAGTTTCTAGTATAATTTCATTTTCACATCAAGAAAATCGTGTACATCAGAAACAAAATCACAAGGTCAATATATCACGCTGCTTACATTTTGTAAAGCCAGGTTGAGACTCGAAAGTATTTTCGCGAAGCTTCGATTCACAACATTAGAAGTTACGTGTAGCAAAATAATAGCGAGCGAAACCGTAAGCAATACGGAATATTCGCGCCGTATTTCGGAAGCGAAGTTTTGAACCGCTCGTCTTGTTTTGTACATCGACCGCTTATCCATTCGACTCCGAAATTAAACGCGAGTATTGCGTACATATTATAAATATCATACAAACTTCGCCGTCCTCTATAGTTTCGTGTACAATTTCTCGACACCGACAATATAATAACGAAGCATAAATTTCGGATTTTTTCAAGATCAATTGTCCTCTTCGAAGAAGCGACCACATACGTAATTAGCACCGTAACATTGTAAATACGTATACGTAAATACGTATAAATAAAGCCGAACGTGAATCGAAGCAGAGCGACGCAGGGCATACGATACACGGTGAACATACACGTAATCAAGGTCGCCAAGACAGTTGCTTGTACAAATTATACATTTTATTTTTTTTCTTTTCCCTTTTCGCCTTCCTTCAACAATCTAAACTCTTCGAGCATTTTTGATAATAACTAACGCAACTCCCTAACAACACAGCGGCGCAAATCACTAGCGCAAATATTCAATTTAAACAAATTAAACAAAAAAGATAAAATACCTTATCAACTGTCGTCGATTAATTTCTAGTAAATACAGATATATATATATAATACAGTACCGTCGACCGATCAATTAGATCAAAAATGACATCAGCTTGGAGCGAGGAAAAAGCCCGCGAGTTCGCGGAAAAACTAACCCGCGACGGAATAAACAACGCCGCGGAAGCCTTGGGAATTTCGGACGCGTTAAATTTAAACAAGAAAAAGGACGCCATAATAACTAGATTAACAGGATCATATGAAGTTAAATTTAAAGACATACCCAGCATAAACGTCGAAGAAAGACTGACGGCTATACGCGATAGCTTGCTCGAAGGATTTTTGAAACAACATGAACACACAGAACCCTCCAAGACAATCGAAAACTCAGATCAAAACGAGCAAGCACCATCACTTAATATACAAGATAACGCGACAGGGAGAAACCCAGCGTCACCAGACACCGGGACAATCGTATTAACAGGACCGGACGGCCAAAAATATAAAATACCAACCAGCGTATTCGCACAATTGACAAGCCTAACATCGCGAATAGAAAACATTGCGGATACCGCGCAAACATCAGGTTACACGAATTCGATGATACCGCGCACAGAAACACAATATAATCCGGCCAGTTTACAGCACGACCCATATACAAACTACTCACAATTCGCGAACCAACGCGAAAACATTGACAAATTCCCAAACACCAATTATACCAACATTCAATTCGAGACAAATTCCGTAGAAGACCCCAATCAAATCGCACAAAATAATACGGGCACGATACCAAAGAAAAGAGTTATACCATACCCTCAAGCAGAGCTAGGAACACCAAGATTCACACAAGCCGAAACCCCAAACAATTATGGTCCATACAGACTCTATACAGAGCGCACGTCAAACTACCAAACACCGAAACGTAAGGACTTATCAAAAATAGTAACGAACTGGAAACTATCGTTCGACGGAAGCGCGAATAGCGTAGACGAATTTTTTTTGAAAGTCGAAGAATATAAAATAGTAGCAGGATTAGATAACGACGAGCTACTGAGAGCATTACCCATGCTGTTATCTGGTACAGCAAAAACATATTATAGAATTAATTCAAAGAACTGGACAGCATAGGAAGAAGCGAAAATCAGCTTACTCGCCTACTACCGCGACGACAGTTTTATCGAGCAAAAAGAAGACGAAATCCGAGGAAGAAAGCAAAAACCGGACGAATCTCTATGCGAATTTGTAGACGCAATGTTATTCTTATACAATCAATACCCAGGGAAAATTTCCAGCGAGAAAAAAATTCACCGCATATTCATAAATATGAACACCAAGTACAAGCAACAACTACGAGGTGTGTTCAAAAAATAACGAGAATTTTCGTTTTATGAAAAAAATATTTATTTATTCATCTACATTAATGTTGTCGCCTTCAAAGTAGTCCCCTTCGGATACAATACACTTATGCCAACGCTTTTTCCAATCCTCGAAACACTTTTGAAACTCGATCTTTGTAATAGCTTTTAGCTCTTTCAGCGATTCGCTTTTAATGTCATCTATGCTTGTAAAACGACGGCCTTTTAATGTTCTCTTTATTTTTGGAAATAGAAAAAAGTCACATGGAGCCATATCTGGCGAATATGGAGGCTGAGGCATCGTTACAGTTTCGTTTTTGGCCAAAAATTCACGAACAAGCAATGAAGTGTGAGCAGGCGCATTATCGTGGTGCAAAAGCCATGAATTGTATTGCCACAAATCCGGGCGTTTTTTTCGGATTGCTTCACGCAAACGACGTTGAACTTGTAGGTAGTACTGCTTATTGATTGTTTGACCTTGTGGCAAGAATTCATAATGCACTATGCCATTAAAATCGAAGAACACAGTGAGCATAACCTTCACATTCGACCGCACTTGTCGAGCCTTTTTCGGTCTTGGCGATCCAGAATGCCTCCACTGGGACGATTGAGCCTTAGTTTCGACATCATATCCGTAAACCCATGTTTCGTTACCTGTTATAACACGTTTTAGTAGTTCTGCATCGTTATTGACTTCATTTAGCGACTCCTGAGCAACTTCCATTCGCCGCTGTTTTTGTTCGAAATTCAACAATTTTGGAACGAATTTTGCTGCCACACGTTTCATACCCAAAACATTCGAAAAAATTTGATGGCATGAGCCAACTGATATGCCAACATCATCAGCGACTTCTCTGATTGTGATTCGGCGATCGTTCATAACCATCTCTTTCACTTTTTTCACGTTTTCATAAATCCTTGCTTTACTCATAGCAGACTCACTATATGCCTTTGTTAACATTTGACAAACTTTACTACACTTTATTTCATTTTTTACGCAAAATTTAATACAAATTCTTTGATCCATTTTTTTTCACAAACGAAAATCGCCGAGCTCGAAAAACACGTCTAACGTTAGCGGCTGCCACTTAAAAAGTAAGCAATGAATATTGCTGAAAATTTTATCGTACTTCAGGGGCATGTGTACCAAAATAATAAAAAAAAATTTTATACAAGCGGACTCTCCAAACCCGCGAAATTTAAAAATTCTCGTTACTTTTTGAACACACCTCGTATACGAAGTAATATTTGGTGAATTTTTATTTTTCTCAAAAAATATTTATTTATTCATCAATTTTTATTTTATCTCCTTCAAAGTAATCCCCCTCGGATATAATGCACTTGTGCCAACGCTTTTTCCAATCCTCAAAGCATTTTAAAAAATCATTTTTTGTGATCTTGTTTAGACAACAAGATTGTTTTGACTTATGTCAAGTCAAAACAAGTCTTGTTTAGACTTATCTAAAATGTAAAGTTATGAAAGGCCATTATAAAAACGAGCGTGTACACGATCACGTACAAATCGTGCCTATCAAAGCTTTATTAACACAGTTTTTGCAATTACCTGGCGTATTTAGTTCTATATTGTCAAATATAAATAAATGTAAAAAAAGTGACACATTTGATTCTTTGTTTACTGGCAGATTGTACCAAAAGATACAGATGACTTTCGTAGATGAGATTATAATACCACTTATGATTTACAACGACGATTTTGAAATAAATAATGTTATTGGTTCACGTAAAGTTCTCCGAAAAATCGGAGCAGTCTACTTTAGTATTCTCGGTATGTCTTGCGAATATTCCAGTCAGCTCGAAAATATTTTTTTACTTCAATTGCACAAATATTTAAACCATAAAAACTTAGGCAACGAACCGGTTTTTCGGAGATGTATCGAAGAATTAAGTGAATTAGTTAAAGAGACTCTATTATTCGAAAATAAAAAAATTCGCTTTGTTATTTTCCAACTAGTTAGCGACAATTTAGGTATAAACTCCATTTTAGGATTTACCAAATCATTTTTAGCGAATAATTGCTGCCGGATGTGTACTGCCGATAAAAATAACAGACAAAGTCAAACTAAAGCAGATCCTTCGCTTGTAAGAAATGTCCAAAACTATGAAAGAGATTCTCGCGCGAAGAGAAACGGAATTGAGGAAATTTGTATATTTCATAAGATACCTTTTTTTCATGTAATGGATAATTCCTGTGCGGATATCATGCATGATTTGTATGAAGGAGTTTGTCGGTATGATCTGGGGCAGATTCTTAATTATTTTGTTAATAACAAGTCTTACTTTACACTAGAGGTGTTAAATTGTAGAATAAGTTGTTTGAACAAAATTCGTTTACAAGACAAAAACATTTTACCCGAAATACGAGAGAGCGTTTTAAGTAAAAAAATTTTTATTTGTTCGGCAAGCGAAATGGCGTTTATAATTGAATATTTTGGTATACTAGTAGGAGATTTAGTACCTAAAAAGGACAAGGTTTGGTATTTTTACTGTGTACTCAGAAAGATGTGTAACTTAATTAAAAGTCCTGTAGTAAGCGAACTATTATTGGAACGACTTGAAAATGTCATTGACGAGCATCACTCACTTTTCATAAAATTATTTAAGAAAACACTCAAATTTAAATTTCATGTTCTTCTTCATTATCCAGAATTAATGAGGTCACTTGGACCTTTGATTCAATTTACAATAATTCGTTTCGAAGGCAAACATAAAACATTTAAAGATATTGCAAATTCAATTACTTCACAGGTTAATCCCGAATACAGTCTTGCTCTGAAACACCAGCTTCAAGTCTCTTACCGTTTTTTATGTAAAACTGGGTTTGAAACGCGATTAGAAAAAGGTTCCATAGAGCTAACTCGAATAGAAATGTTAGTTGATTGTAAAAAATTCTGTTCAACATTGTCAAATTTACTCAATTGTTCTGAATATGAAATTGTTAAGTGGGCTCGAATTAATGGCACTCTGTACAAACAAGGCTCCGTCATATTTATAAACAATGATAACGTAATAATTAAACTAGGAAAAATTTATCATATAATAGTAACCTCGCGAGACGAAGTAGTATTCGTCTATAAAAAACTACTTAACGTTTCTAATAATACGCACATAAATGCTTACGAAGTCGTAGAGCGAAACGATTGGCACTGCATTTATTACAACGATCTTGCCGATTTCATACCTTCTTGCGATCATTTGATGAGTGATGGTAAACGTTATGTTCCTTCAAGAAATTAACATTCTCTTATAATAATTTGATATATTGTATAAGGATATATAAGACTTATTGTATTTTAGTTAAGTTACAGCATTATTCAATAAAAATATTTTAAAAAATAATTTTTTGTTGAATTATACATTTATGTATACGAAGTTCTAAATAATTACCAAATAAATAAAAATTACATTGATTGAACTTAACTGAATATTTAATCAAATATATGAGATAGTTTTGCTAAAATAGGTTATGGATTCAATCAATTTAATTATGTTCTGTTAATGAAAAATTTAATAAGTTCAATAGAATTATTTTTTCATTTCTGTAGTTCAGCTCTCACGACTAGATGGCGCATTTAGTACTTGACTGCAAGCGGCTGATTATTATGTTGGTTAGTATATAAGACTGAAAAAGTTTAGGTTTATGAGCGTACGTTTAGAATGTAAGGAAATATGTATTTGCGATCATTGTGCGATTATTTGTAATTAATATCTTGTCTCATCGATTTAATTCTACAATTGAACTAAGGTAACTAAATATTAATTATTAATTGATATTAATATATAATATAATATAATATAATATAGATAACATAATAACAAAACAAATTTCAGAAAAAAAGAATGCCACTTTATTCTGCAGTTGAATCATATCAATCATTTAAAATGCAAATTGGTTGTGATTAAATTAATGTAATGTGATACATTCAATTAATAAACAAAATTTATTTTATTATATGGAAGTTCTATTCAATTAAATATCTTTCTAACTTCACTGGAAAATTGTATTATATTTGTAAACAGAAAAATTAATCATATACGTGATTTAATTATTTCAATAAAAGAATCCATCAGTCGATGATATATAGACACAATCCAAACCAATACACTGTTATTTCATTGAACGAACTCTTCGGTTCAATTCAATAATCAGTGTATTTGATAAAACAATCAATTGATTTTGAAGGGAAACAATTGCCTTGTATATCTGAATCTATTACTGCAATGATACAGGCTATCAATTTAGTTAGATATTAATCGAATTTAAAAATTCATGTCAGCATTTTCCCTAAACAGCCATGTGAATCAATCAAATAAATTAATATGGTTTACTACATATTTCATCAGATCGATCACTGAACAATCGCTTCACACACGTCACTTCGTCTTTCCTACTAAAGATTATATCACGCCAGTTACATGAAAGATCAATATAAATAAATATATTGATATTGTCATGAATCTGTCACTTGTTTTTATTAAATATTTAGTATATCTGATTAAACTTTTCATGAATTCTAGCAAATAGTAATCGTTTCATTTTTGTGATTTCATCATTTCATTGAAATCATCCGATAAATAAATCAAATATTGAGTTTATTGAAAAGCGTCTATGAGTAGATTCATGAACTGGATATTGGTTGTGACAACATATTATATTCACTCAATGAAATATTTCTTGGAACTAAATAAATTTTTAGTACAACGAATAATACTTTTTACTGCATCTATCAATTCATTTATCTTTATCAGTGTACAATAGACAAATTGATTGCATTAAATATTTAATGGATTGCCGGCGATTAAATAATTTTATTGAATCTATTCTATTTTTATTGAATCGACGAACTTTTTTTCTCAGTGTATTATGAGAGAGTACATTGGGTTACGAAGTAAACAATACAGTATCTAAATAATAAATAAGGAGCCCTTGAAAAAGGCAAAAGAAGTGAAATAACGTTCGGTAAAAAATACAATCCCTCACTCAGATTATCGAAAGTGTTTAAACGAAATGGAAATTATAAAACGTACCCAATGTAATATGAGATCGAAATTATATTAAGTAATAACAGAGAGAGAAGAAAAGACAGCACTAATCCCTCATAATGATAAACGCTGTATTTTTGATAATAATCCGGACACACTTCCATCGGGGGATTATAAAACTTTCGAAATTGCCGAAATGAAAGAAAGAGTTGAACAGCTGCGAAGAAAGAGGTATAGAGAAGAAGACGAAGTGATAGAAGAAAATAGTAACATGAAAAGATCCAAAATTGAAGAAAATAATTCTAGAGGGCAGCACTACAGAGAGAATTCTACTCCTTCGTGGGAACAGCTTGCAGGAGATCGAGAAAGATTACAACAACGTATTATGCAACTGAGTAGTATAATATCGCGAGCACTATTTAAAAAACGTATAATAATGATGAATCATATTTTTGAACCTATACTAAAAAATCATTGTATAGTATATACACTTAACAAACTAAAAATCTAAGTGGAGGTAGAAGAAGCAGCAAGTGGAAGGAGGCGGTCGTGGCGGCTAGAAAAAAAGGGTAGCAGTAGGGTAAAGGTCTTAAGAGAGAGAGAGAAGAGCTCGGTAAACGTCATTTTGTTAGAAGAATCATCACCAGTAGTACCCACTTCCTTCTCCATTATTTTCAAGTCTTCGATAGCAAGACGGATTTGGAAATGTTAAATAAAATAGCTATGAAGCTTTTTGATCCACTACCGGAGAAAAATCATTATTAACTTGAAGAAAATCATTGTTATTTAGTGACAAACTTTAAAGAAGAAGATAACAATCGAATTATTCTCGAGCTCGATGCTGAATTCCAACTTATTTTACCAGAACGAATTTCAAGAGCCATAATGAAACATTATGATCTTTATAAATTACTTTCAGATCATAAAAAAAATATTGTTTACAGATTGAATATCATAGCGCTGGTAGATTTCAATTTATTATTTAATGTAACAAAAAATGTATATTTCAATAAAGCTTGTACAATAAAATGTATTGTGGAGAGGTAAATGAGTCACAGGTGTTTCTACTAAAGCAGGTCTCGACTTGTTCTAATGGACTCACAAGTGATGATGTTTAAATGGAAGTACTTCACAGGTGAGAGCAAAGGCTGGGGCTCTTACCATTAAAAATAAAACAAAAATTATTTGTTATTATTATAATATTTATTTAAATAAAGGTACTTTATATAAACGTCTTTATTGTTTCATACGTATAAGGTCTTATCTGTCCTTGAATTGTGCGATTTGTCGAATCCCAACCATTTAACGTATACTTGATTACCACATTTCTTTAAGACTTTTTCAATGAGATAATCATCAGGATACATAGCTTTCTGTAGTTCTTGCTCGTGAAAACCTCCAACAATTTAATTGCCTTTGTAATCTCTTAAATGATAACTGGTAGGCTTTATCTTCGCAACTCGTTGAATAGTAAAAATCTCAGTAGACCAGTT
Source organism: Phymastichus coffea (assembly GCF_024137745.1). NCBI lineage: Eukaryota > Metazoa > Arthropoda > Insecta > Hymenoptera > Eulophidae > Phymastichus > Phymastichus coffea. Next base: position 3,489,416 of record NW_026706836.1, on the reverse strand, counting down.
AGGAGTGTATCCTTTTTCGAAAACGTGTTTAAACTTGCTCAGACGTACTTTATCGCCTACTTAGAATTTAGGGCTCTTAACGAAAAGCCGTCGGTCGTAGGAGAATCGTCTCAACACCTGCATTTCATTCTCTTTAGTTACATCTTTAGGCCTCATATATATTGTATGATGTTTTCGATTATTGTAAGATTTCAATAAATCAGCTATAATGTCGATCCATTTGTAATTTCCTTGTAGACTGAATTTTTTCCACCTAACATTTTTTAGCGTGTGATTGAAACGTTCACAAATAGATGCCTTAAGATTGCTATAGGTCGAATAGAGATTTATTTTATACTTTGTCATTAGTTTTCGAAAATTTTAATTGTAGAATTCTTTGCCACTGTTACGTCTTACGACGCATCCTTTTTGTAACAACTGCACACTCGTGAAATTCAAAGCTTCTAAAACTATTCGCACGTCAGCAGAAAGCTGACGAAACGCGAGGTAAATGACACTCCGAAATAAAGTTGTTACACCTTGCGACACATCCTCTTTTGTAACAAATGCATATTCAGGAAATTCAAAACTGCTAAAATATTCACACGTCAGCAGAAAGCTGACAAAACGCAAAACAAATAGTACTCCGAAATAAAGCCACCGAGCACAAGAATGTATATTCAGCAAAAAACAAAATGTCACAATTCAATACTGACCTGAAAATTAACATATAAAAAGCAATGAACATCATTACGAGTCAGTTGATCAGTAGTCAGTCAGTCAATAAGTACCTGTAAGACTCAACTCCGTACACACTGGTCCGACAATTGGTGATCATTTTACTTAATAAACTCACGACTGTTACAAAGTAATATCGTGCAAGTATTATTCAACAACCTATCCTATTCAATTCAACAAGCAGTTAGAGCCTGCTACACTCATACAATCCAACAAGCAGTTAGAGCCTGCTACATTTTATCCACAATTAAAAGCTACAATTATCAAGGTAGTACAATCATCAGACATACATTTCTACATATATTTATTATAAGTGAGACATATCCGACCACTAGTCAACATATTGGAACGTCTCATTCATTAGCTATTCGTAGTTGATGCACGAGACGTAACAATTGGTTCCGGTACGAAAAATACATTCGATTGAGATAAAGGAAATTATTTTTATACATATTAAAACTTAGTTCTTATTAATGAATTAACGCATCAAACATAAAAGAAAGAGTTCGAAAACCGCGGATATACGAGTAGGCGTCGTATTACAGAAGTAAGCAGCACACGTCACTTTCTTTCATAGTAACCGAATTTCAAAATTGCAATTTTGCAAAATTATGAAACTAAGACAACAGCAGAAACAAGTGACCGAAAAATAATTTTCAGACAGTAGGTCAAATACCATACGTAGATAGAATTTCCTTTTTTCTTTTTCCCCTTTTATTTTTGTCATCTCAATAAGAAATTGTGTTTCCATATACTTCTACCATAATTTTTTGCTAACAATAATTTACCTTATTTTATATATTTTTCCTACTTCATCTATTTTGATTTTGTCGAATTCCCTTTGTTTATCCCGTTTATTACGAAAGTGCAATAAATGAGCAAGAAGTCCAGCACAACGAAGGACACATCATCCATAATTAGAAAACTTACGTGATCACAAATCGACAAGAATCCAAAATTAGAAGACCTTTTAGAAAAAGGACTGGATGAGATAGCTTTCAAAAAGAGTAACAAGCTGCAAAGATCGCCTATTAAGACCAAGACCCAAGAAGAAATCGTAAGAAAAGAGAAAAACACAGGAGCAATAAAGAAAATCATACCAACAGTTGACCAATTAGTTGATTTAACAGAAAAACAAACAAATAAAACCGACTACACTGATTCAGATAAATATTCACTATTAAACCAGACGTTTGACACATTTGACTCAGAAAAACACGATAGATATTCAGACATTGGAGGATTTTTAGGTGAACAAAGCCTAATATTAGGGACACCAAAAGATATATTATTCAGCATAAACACAAACGAAGAATCTGTCTACACAAAATACTCATTACCAAAAAACTCTGACGAACCTATTAACCAACAACAGAACATCGAAAATTCAAAAAAAGACATTAGAAAAACAAACAAAACACAATACATAAACGAAAAGGAGAGTAAAAGAAACACTCAGCAAATTCAAAGACAAATTCAAGAAAACCAACGTATCACAAGTCCAGCAACAAACCCAATAAACATGGCAAATTCACACCCAATCAAATTATCACTTAAAGAATTGGTAAATTATGTTCCGGACTTCGATGGCAAAAATATGCCACCCGCAAAGTACATCAGAAGATTACGACGAGTAAAAAATTTAGTAGAAGACCAAGATGAACATAATGTAGTAGAACTATTGAAAGTGAGAATGAAGGGAGAGGCAGAAGAAGCTTTAGGAAACAGCTGTGTAGAAACAATAGACGAATTAATTACAGCAATACGAAGTCTATACCCAATTCAAGAAGACATACACGAACTGCGTGCTAGGATACGCAAAATAACACAAGGAACTACAGAATCAATTATCCAATACACAAATAGATTATGTCAATTGGTATTAGAAATAAAAGAAATATATAAAATACAAGAAACAAATGAAATAGCCAGGAAGAATTTCTACGAAGAATTAGATGCGGACGCAGCAAAATGTTTCAAAAAAGGAATGCGAACGGAAATAAAATACGAACTGGGTAATGAGACAACATTACAAGAAATGTCCAAAAAAGCCATAGAAATTGAAAATGACATAAATATTAGAAAAACAACAGATAGTATAACAATTAATAACACATATGCAGAATACAATGATTATTATAGACCTGAATTACCAAAAAAAATCATGATATGTCAAATTTGCCATGACCCCCAACACGAAGCACTATTTTGCCATTCTGCAGCATGCGTCTATTGTAAGGGATCAGATCACTTTTCTAATAATTGTAAAAATTCATTAGACAAAATCAATTTGATATGCAAATACTGCAGCCAAAAAGGACACTCAATAAGCGCTTGCCCACTGAATAAACGAAGAAATATCCATTGCCAATACTGTCAAGAATTAGGACATGAGGTAGGTCAATGCCCCTACATTGCCGACTACATAAAATGCTGGAAATGTGGAGAAACAGGACATGAAGCCATTAAGTATAAAAATAAGATCACACAAAAGGTAAATAAATGCGATATTTGTGACGAAGGAAGTCATTCAACGCAAGAATGCCCTGAGGTCTTTTGTAAAAAATGCAATAAAAAAGGTCACTCTATCAAATTTTGCACAACAGGTAAAAATAGATCACCTTATAGAATATGCACCCTATGCCAAGAACAGGGACACAAAGAACAAGATTGTGAAGAAGCGCGAATATATTTCACAGAACAAAGAAATAAATCAAGTTACAAATGCCAATTATGTGATCAATTAGGTCACACAGCAAAGTACTGCAGACAAATCGCGAATACACAACAATCTGCAAACCCTCAGCAAAATCAGCAAAACTATAACACTTACAATAGAAACCACAACAACGGATACAGAAACAATTTTAACAATGATCAAAGAAAAAAATTCTGCGCTTATTGCAAAAATATAGGTCACATAGCAAGTGAATGTAGGAAATTACAAGCACTAAAAAATTATCCAACTCAAAATATTTCAATCACATGCGAAGGTTGCAACGAAACTGGACATAACATAGATAACTGTGAAAAAATTAAAAGATTACAAGAAGAAAGAATATTTTGCAGAATCTGTAAAGGTGTCGGTCATACAACAGAACAATGTCGCAAACATGGAACAAACTCGGAAAACTCTGGAGCTCCTTTGGGAAGGAACGCCTAAAGAATGAGCAGACAATAAAAACGTTCCAGGACAAAACACTCACTCTCCCAACACAAACAAAACATCACATAGATACATACAGCAAATTCAAAGAAAATATAAAGGAAATAGAGAGTACCATGCTACAGACAGATATAGCTAAAAATAGCACTGATATTAACCAACAAATTACAAATGACTGTACCAAAATATACATTATTAAACTAAAAAACCTGCTCAAGTACATAGAAATAGCCGAACCAAATTCGAATAATAAACTGCAACTACTAGTAGACAGTGGAGCACAACTAAATATTATCAAAAATAGCAGCATTCCACAAAAGCAGTTAAACAGAAATGAACAAATATCTATAAATATCAGGAATCAACAAATATCAGGAATCACAGAAAACGCAATAAGAACAATAGGTTCAACACAAATGTATATTGCAGATGAACCATTTGATTTCCATGTAGCACCGGATAACTTCTCTATTCCTTACGATGGAATAATAGGAATAAATGCCTTATCCAAACACAAATTAAGATTAGACAGAGGATACTTGGAAATAAATAATCAAAAAGTGCCATTAAAAGAAATCACTAGCAGAAATCAAACAAACACATTTACAGTACAAACCTCAAAAGAAATTAATGAACATCATGACACATGGAAACCCATAGCATTTGATAAAAGATACATAGTAAGTAAAAATGATATTGAAATAAATACGATTACACACAGCAAAGAAGTATCAATACATAAAGATGTAATTCAAATCCTAAATATAATAAGCGACATACAAGAAGAAACGAAAAATAGTACGAATGATCAAATATATGGGAACCCAGAAACAAAAATATCTCAACCTAACTATAACTCAAGCGTAACACAATTTATTGGAAACATTAATAAAACCCTGGAAGACGAATCCAATGAAACCAAGGAGAACTATACTATTAATGATTATTCAAATTTTTGCGACACATTGAGAGATAACGTTACAGGAGAGATCGATAGAAAATATGACAAAATGACGAACCTTCACATTATAAATGATATAGAAAATAACTTCAAAAACATCAATGAAAAATTCACACCCAAAGAAACTAATTTAAAACCAGCACATATATTTACAACTACGCACAACGAAATTACACAAAAAGAGACACAAGAACATGAAATAATAATACGACGAAAGCAACTGATAGATACAATAAATTTAGAACACCTGACTCAACGAAAAAAAGAAAACATAAAAAATGTAATACTGTCATTTGAAGACATATGCTGGTTAGAAGGAGATAAACTTGGCCAATGCAACATAGAAGAACACGAAATTAATTTAACTGATGATAAATCAGTATATGTTAAACAATTTCCTCTGCCATATACACTCAAGCAAATCGCATGTGATGAGACAAAAAAACTAATTACAAATAACTTAATTAGACCTTCAACAAGTGCATTTAACGCGCCAGTATGGATTGTGCCAAAAAAGGGATTAACAAAAGACGGAAAGAAAAAATGGAGAATGGTGATAGATTATCGAAAATTGAATGCAAAAACTATTCCAGATCCATATCTTATACCCAATATATTGGAAATTTTCGACTGCATAGGAAAAAACAAAGTTTTTACCACTATCGATATGGTTTCCGGATTTCATCAACTAAAAATGAAAGAGTCAGATATACATAAAACGGCATTTAGTATTCCTGGCATGGGACGTTTTGAATTCAAAGTATTACCTTTCGGACTAATAAATTCACCTAGAGTCTTCCAAAGAGCACTAACAAAAGTACTCGGAGACCTATTGGAAAAAGGGTTCTGCTACCTATACATCGATGATATAATTATCGTTGCAAATACGGTTGAAGAACATAATGAAAGATTCAAACTCATAGCAGAAAAATTAAGAATAGCAGGATTAAAAATTGAAACGAGTAAATGCAAATTTTTCCAAAAGGAAGTAGAATTCTTAGGCCACATTATAAGTGAAGAAGGTATCTAAACAGACCCAAAGAAAATAGAAGCAATAAAGAAATTTCCTATCCCGAAAACTATCAAAAATATCAGAGAATTTTTAGGCCTAACAAGCTATTATAGACGCTTTATTGGACACTTTTCACAAATAGCAAAACCTATCATAGATTTACTACAAAAAGAACAACCATTTATTTGGACCGAAGAAAGACAAGAAGCTTTTGAAAAATTAAAAAACGCCCTATGCACAACTCCAGTTCTTCAATACCCAGATATGGAAAAACCATTCATCATTACAACAGACGCTTCAAACTACGCGCTGGGTTGTGTACTCTCTCAAGGAGAGATCGGTGACGACAAACCAATAGCATTCGCATCAAGAATCTTAAAATCAGCAGAGAAAAAATACCATACATACGAAAAAGAAGCACTTGGCATAGTATTCGCAATAAAAACATTTAAGAATTACATATATGGAAACAAATTTACCGTCGTTAGTGATCATAAACCATTGTTATCCTTTAAATCAGCAGACAACAATTCAAGAGTACAAAAATGGAGACTAAAACTGGCAGATTATGATTATGACATTATCTACAAACCTGGCAAAATAAATACAAATGCCGATGCACTCTCACGAAATCCGATAGAAAATATAAAAATAAACGCAGTTACCAGAGCACAAAAAGCAAAACAAGAATCAAAAGAAATAGTAACAAATAAACAAGAAAAGCAAGAGGAACAAATCAAAATAATAAGAAAACAAGACAAAGAAAAAAGAAATAGAAATAAAAATATTACACAAACACAAGTACATATAGATGACGAAAATACAACACGGAAACAACATAACATAAGATTTACGAAAAAACCCATCGAATCAAGAAAAGACAACATCATACATTTTATCGATTACAAACATCAATCATTAGATAACACAACAGAAAGTCTAATGAAAATCAAACATATCCAACCAGACAAAAATCTACAGCCCCAAGAAATTGAAATAAAACAGTCAAGAACAAAAAACATCTTCATAGCCTGTCTTGACACAAGACAGTCGGCTATGAGAATAAAGGAAACTCTCAAAAGTCTCTTCAAATTATTAAGAACATTAATAATTCGCAAGAGAATAAAGACATTCAGCATCTCAAAAGACCTACAATTAAAAAACATACACTGGACTGAAATAGAAAACATTCTAGCGACAACATTCGAAAACTCTAAAACTAAAATTATCATTTGCCTAAATTACATCGACTACGTAAAACTCACAGACCGAGACAATATATTCGACCAATATCACTCAAGCGCACTAGGAGGACATTCGGGAATCAACAGAACATGGAATAGAATAAACAACAAATACTATTGGGAAAATCTGAAAACTGATATAGAGAACCGTATTAAAAATTGTGAAATTTGTCAAAGAAACAAACTAAAAAGAATAAAAACTAGACAACCAATGATAATAACGGATACTCCCATGAAAACATTCGACAAAATCGCAATGGACATAGTAGGACCTCTAAACGTTACTAATAATCAAAATAAATACATTCTTTCTATCCAAGACCTCCTCTCAAAATTCATAATAGTTGTTCCACTCAGTGATCAAACGGCAGAAACAATTGCAGATGCCCTAATTAAAAGATTTATATGTATTTTCAGTTCACCAAAAGTAGTCCTCACCGACAGAGGAGCAAACTTTACAAGTAAAATTTTAAAAGCCATTGCTCGTAGATTTAAATTTGCAAAAATAGAAACCACCGCATTTTCACCACAATCAAACGGCTCCCTAGAAAGAGCACATCACCCCCTTTGTGAATATTTAAAAAATTTTTCTAGTAAAAAAATTGAATGGGATAATTTATTAGAATTAGCCCAATTTCATTACAATACAAGCAATCACAACGCACATAGATTTACTCCGCATGAACTGGTCTTCGCTTATCCACCACGATTACCATCTAGTGAACCATTAAAAACTTCAGAACAATTGCCAACATTTAATAATTATCTATCCACACTTATACAAAACATGCAGGATATTGCATGCTTAGCGCGGGAAAACCTCATAATAGCTAAAGAAAGATCAAAAAAATATTATGATTGCCACATAAACCCTTGCAATTTCAAAATAGGAGATCAAGTGTGGCTCATTAAAGAACCTAAACCGGGAAAATTAGAAAAGAATCAAAACCTGGGTCCTTTTGAAATATTAAATATCACAGACAAACACAATGTAACAATAAATAAGGGTGGAAAACCGAATACAGTTCATGCAAATAAATTAATATTACACAAAAGTATATAAAATGATAAACCTTTCTCTGTTTTAGGACAAACAAATCATGTATTCAAAAATAACGTTATTCATTACATTTTTTCAAATTACTTATGCATACATTGGATATCACTGCGGCACCACAAACACAAACATCACAACATTCTCTCTACTGGACGCTGACGAATGCGACTTTAAAACCGAAACAATAAACTCAACAATAGCAAATATAGAACTTATCCAAGCAGCCGAATTTAGAAATATTCCAGTACATCAATGCAAAATTGAAATCCATCGGACAGTATACCAATGCGGACTATTCGGACGCCTCGAACCTGAACAAAATGGAGAACAGGAATACTTGTATGAATTGAGCCATGAACAATGCCAAACTATCCATGAAACGAGAATTTTTAAGTATGACAATTTTCATACGATTGCTGATTTAAAAATAAACGCCACAACAACCAAAGGCATAGACTTCGCTGGCGATGCAGGAAGCTGCAGCGGCGTAGCTTATGCAGATAGGTTCGGATCATGGAGTAAGGTACTTGTTCAAGGCACAATTAAAATCACATTAATACAAGCCTATGCGAAAATTAGTCTGAATAATGATAAATTACATTTAAGCTCAGGAACGATATGTAAATTTTCAGACACAACTTGTGTAGACTCTGACGGGGGTTATACATTTTGGGACATTTTACCTCAGGAAGAATGTTTTACTAACACTTACGATATTTTATATAAAGGTCCAGTAACAAAATACTTTAACACACACAATGACGACATAATATACATGGTAAACACTAGCGACACGACCTTTGCTTTAACAGCTAAAGACAAAATATTGAAATGCTACAGAGAGTTCACTAGAACAGAACACCCAAAACTCTTTATCGCGGAAGAAAATAATAACTTCAACAGATACAAATTCGATAAAGATACGGTTACTAGCAAAAGCAAGGTTAACATCGATTTATTCACATACGTAAATTCTAAATTTGTATATGTCGAAAAACATTTGGGCAGACAACTGAACGATCTTTACAGAAAAATCATTACAGATAGGTGTGAAGTAGAGAGGAAAACATTACAAAACTCCCTATCCCTTGCAACCCTCTCCCCTGACGAATTCGCATACAATATCATGAAAAGACCTGGATACATTGCCAGGATCGCAGGAGAAGCAGTTCATATCATAAAATGCATCCCTACTGTAGTGAAGGCACAGCACCTTAGCGAATGCTACAGCGAATTACCAGTAATTTCAGGCAATGAAACCTGGTTTCTTACTCCAAAAACGCATATCCTCAAAAGAAGAGGTACTCCAATGAACTGCAACTCCATCATACCTACATACTACAAAGTAAATAACAAATGGATAAAACTAACACCGAAACCAACGGAAACAATATCACCACAAACACTCAAACCAAACACAAACATAAATTGGAAATTTGAATCCATAGAGTCATTAGCAACTAGCGGCATATACTCACAACAAGAATTAGATCAACTACAACAACAAATAATGTTCCCCATGGAAAAAGCATCTCTGCTAAATATTATAGCTAAAGAGATATCAGGAGAAGGAACAACAGGGAATATTTTTACAGAAAATACACTTGCAAAATTGGCAGAAAGCACATGGAATCACATGTTCAACAAGCTAGTCATGTGCGGATCAATCTCATCAGTAATCATCATGATATTAATAATACTGCAAATAACAAAATTGACAATTGACACCATCATCAGAGGATATACGCTGCACATGGTTTATGGCTGGTCTATGAACCTACTATGGGCCTTCTTTAGCTCAATAACCCACCTGTTAGTGACACTAGGACGACAAAACCACAACAGTATGACAAAAATTAATAAACAAAATGCAGAAATTGAACTAGACACAATACACACAAACCTGAACGACACAGACGTCAAGATACAAATCTACCCTGATACTTACTGTCCTATTCCTCAACAAAACTTACCTCTCGAAACAACAATAATCAAATACAAACATGACCTATTTTCAACAAAAATCTAATTGTCATGTCGTTCAGTACCCCAAATGCTTTACGTCATGGCCACATTTTAAGCGGGGAGGGAAGCGAGATATTCGCTCTAGGATATTAGGCTGAGATGACAAAGGAATTGAAATAAAAAAAACAAAGATTTGTTCTTTTTATCTAAAAACAGAAAAAAATATATATTTATTTTTACAAAATTACAAGCATATTCGCAAATATAATCACACTCAGATACAATTGCAATCATACCGGTGGTCCACACTTGGACCTACAATCACATTATAAAAATCACTAAACACTTCTACGCATACCCTACGGAAACCATTGCAATAAACTAACAAATCATAAAAAAATAAGTCACGAAGACCCCAAGTATCTTCGTCTGGTCCATACTCCCCCAGGAAGAAGGCCGTGGGCGTCACTCGGTCGCAATGCCGTAGAGTCCGCACCAATTGCCATCTCTGAAACTAACAAAGCAAACAGGAAACAAATTAATCCATATATATAAAAATACCAATATACATTGCAAAATACTTACATTTATCCTCACATACTTCCGGGTTCCGGGTGTCGGCCCGGCAGGAAGGGGCAAGCCCTCTCGTCTGGCTTTCTTCACAGCACGTGAATGCTGCCAATCCGCAAACTAAAAAAGAAAAAAAAATATATATATAATAAAAATAACAACAAAAAAAAAAAAAAAAAAAAAAAAAAAAGCATGGCAATAAGAAGTACAATCAATCTTTAATACTTACACAGACCATGAAATAACGTTTCCTTGGGAACCCGAACATCGTAAACTGAAAAACTTAAACTGTACAAAGTCGAGCAACTGCACTCCTTATATACTAAATAAAATGTACATACCACAAAATCTCTGTATAAACCGCAAACTAGTAGCTTTGAATTTCAGGAGTATTTTTATGCAAAACATTGCAATCATATTGCAATGTCTTAGGCCCTGGGGTGTTACGTCTTACGACGCATCCTTTTTGTAACAACTGCACACTCGTGAAATTCAAAGCTTCTAAAACTATTCGCACGTCAGCAGAAAGCTGACGAAACGCGAGATAATGACACTCCGAAATAAAGTTGTTACACCTTGCGACACATCCTCTTTTGTAACAAATGCATATTCAGGAAATTCAAAACTGCTAAAATATTCACACGTCAGCAGAAAGCTGACAAAACGCAAAACAAATAGCACTCCGAAATAAAGCCACCGAGCACAAGAATGTATATTCAGCAAAAAACAAAATGTCACAATTCAATACTGACCTGAAAATTAACATATAAAAAGCAATGAACATCATTACGAGTCAGTTGATCAGTAGTCAGTCAGTCAATAAGTACCTGTAAGACTCAACTCCGTACACACTGGTCCGACAATTGGTGATCATTTTACTTAATAAACTCACGACTGTTACAAAGTAATATCGTGCAAGTATTATTCAACAACCTATCCTATTCAATTCAACAAGCAGTTAGAGCCTGCTACACTCATACAATCCAACAAGCAGTTAGAGCCTGCTACATTTTATCCACAATTAAAAGCTACAATTATCAAGGTAGTACAATCATCAGACATACATTTCTACATATATTTATTATAAGTGAGACATATCCGACCACTAGTCAACATATTGGAACGTCTCATTCATTAGCTATTCGTAGTTGATGCACGAGACGTAACACCACGGTCCACATGTAGATTTTTAGGATGCGTCCTTTTTTTAATATAAACTCCATTGCATAAGCAACATCTGCATCAGTTTTTTGTTTCACAGGAACTGCCCAAGCGTACTTTGAAAATATATCAATGACAGTTAATAGATATCGAAAGCCTTTGTTCTCTCTCGAGTAGTCTTCCATCTCTACAAGATCAGTTTGCCATGTCTCAGCTATTCCACGTACATCAACTTTTCTACGAGGTTAGTTTCAACGTGCTGGTTTGTGTAACTCATCCACCACTCTTTGATGTTTCATTTTCAATCTATTTGTTAAAATTGATTTAAAAAGTCAAACGGTAAAATCTTAATTTCTTTCTCCTTATTGTTTTTATTATTATTATTATTATTATTATTATTATTATTATTGTTATTATTTTTTTTTTATGAGAGTCTCAATCCATTTACGGACAACTGACGGAAGCCCGCCAAGTGTGGGACCTAGTAGCTTAGGCCACCAATACCTACCAAACAAATCTCTCCTTGTTCGCACCGTAACGAGCCCGGAACTGTTTATCACATTATTTCAGACTGTGTGTCCACATTCATCCCAGTACTCATTCATTCCCAAGTGGGCTCTGAAGTTTTCTCATTCATTCAATATTCCAAGCATCCATCCGTCTTTCTGTTTCATAACACATTCATAACGTACAGCGAGATCTTACGCCATGCGTCGGCTGTTGTCAACATTACGTTCGTCACGTTTTCTGGCGTAATAGGCCCTAATTCTGTCTCCAGTCTCAATCTTTGCTCGATCTAACGGTCACACATGAAAAACGTGTGCTCCGCGTCGTCCCAAGACTTCCTACGGTACACATAGTTTGGGGAAGTTACCTTACCCATTCTGTGCAGGTACTTTCGGAAGTATCCGTGTCTGGACAGAAACTGGGTGAGATAGAAAGTATCAGTCTATGGATCTATCGTCCTTGAACGTCTGTAGTCCATCTTGTCTGCCATTGTTCTGTCGTTTTCGTTTGTTCATCTGTTGCAGCGTCGGTCCTCTCTACGGTCGCAATTCGATCGTAAATGCGCTGGAACGACACGCGGTCCCTGAAGTCCCCACCCCTGTGTGTTTACCCTGTGTGTTCAGTGTTCCTCCCTGTGGTGTGTGCGTGTATGTAAGTGCCCATAGGTGAAACCTGGCTTCGTTCACGGGGAGAGCCCGTTTAGAGAGATCCCCTTCACTCGCTTTCGGGCGGCTCGGTTTATAGGGTCACCGAGCATTCACTTCCCCGGTTTGCCAGAAGGCGTGTGTGTATGAGTGTTTGCGTAGTGTGTGTGTGCGTATGTGTATAAGTGATTAATGGTTGGACACATTGGTAGAATACCATTATCTTTTTCATTTGTGAGCCATATCTTCCTCTTGGCCGTGTCCGTTATGGCGTTGCTGCTCAGAGCATTGACGCAACGGACAACGTTTCCACCGGGCACGTCGTGGACGTTGGAAGCTAGCATTTGCCCAGTGAGGTGTTACTACTCACTGGATCAGCCCGGCATTATTATTATTATTATTATTTTTTTTTTCTTTTTTTTTACAAGGAATTGCGGAATCCTTTTTGCGGATTCCCCTTAGTCTTGATATCTAAGGGGGTATGTGGGACTCCCCAAAAAAAAAGACAGGCCTACCCACTAAACCGCCATCTCCTTGTTGTCCTTCCCCCAGCCAGGGACTATGTTAATATTACTTCTGACTGGGGGGTTCTGTCTGTGTTCGTTCGTTCGTATCGTTTCACCGTGCGTCGTTACGTCGCGTCAATCCGTCTGCTCAGTCGTCCTTCAAACAGTTGTCCGTGTTCTTACGTCTTAGTATGGTTTCCGTATAGGTATCGACTAAATGCCACCATTCGGGTTTGTGCAGCATCACCTCTACAATGTTATCGAGGGTGATGTTGCCAACTGTTGTCTCTAGTTCTCGTCTGAGTCTTGTCCAGCGGTCGTACCCGAAAAACGTGTGTTCCGCGTCGTCTCGTTCGTGTCCACAATACTTGCAGTCGGGTGTTCGTACTCTGTTCATATTGTGGAGGTACCGTCGGAAGTTCCCGTGGCCCGTCAAGAGCTGGGTGACATGAAAATTTATATCATCAAAATTCCTTCCGAGCCACGGTCTCACGTCCCGTATCAGTCGTCTCGTCCATTTGCTACCTCGTTCTTCTGTCCATCTGTCTTGCCACATGTCGATCGTCCTTTCGCGTTCAACGATTGCCGCGTTCTTTCGTCCTATGTCTGCGCTGCTCCCGTAGATCCTTTTGCTTTCAGAGGTAAGAAGATCCACGGGTATTACGCTCGCCACAACCAGGACAGCCTGCACAGAGACTGTTCGGTAGGAGCAAGCGATTCGCAGAGCGCCCTGTCTCTGTACCATCGTCATTGTCTTACATTACTTCTTTGTCTTCAAGGAATCTGCCCATATTTCCGCGCCGTATAAGAGGATCAAGTGAGCTGTCGCCATTAGCAGTCGCCGCTTTCCTGGTCTCGGTCCCGTCGTGTTTGCCATCAGGCGGCTCAAGGATGCTATCCTCTCTGCCGCTTTTCGAGCTGTCTTCTGTATGTGAGGCCAGAAGGTCATCTTCGTATATATCGAGGGTTACCCCAAGGTACTTGACTTCCCCCTTGGTCTCCGTTTCGTATGTACCCACTCTCATGGGTAGTATAGTCTGTATGCGTCTTCTCGTGAGAAGCATAAGTTTCGTCTTTTCTGTTGCGAGTTGCAGTCCGTGTTCTGTCATCCATCGTCTAACTCGTCTCATGGTCTGGTTCAACGTCAGCTGCGCCAGCTCGGGAGATCTCTCCGTGATCACCGCCGCCACGTCATCAGCGTAGACGACGAGGGTCACTCAGAGTGGCATCCCAAGCCGAAGCAGACTATCGTATAGACCATTCCAAAAGTCGGGTCCCAGTATCGACCCCTGAGCCACCCCAGCGGTGAATTATTATTATTATTATTATTATTATTATTATTATTATTATTATTATTATTATTATTATTATTATTATTATTATTATTATCTTCGAACTATTTAATCACTTCTCGATACATTAGTAATTCTGATCTTATTGTATTCAATCATTTTTTTCTAAGATCATTTATCGTAGTCGTAAGCGTAGTAACGTTAGCTTCACTAGTTTTTCGCAACGTTCGTAAGTTTACAGCATTGTTACTCTTCTCAGGATCGGCTATATACAAATTCTTTTGTCATTCGCGTCGTATTGTCCGTCTTTAGTGATATTATACCCTACACCAGGAGGATCTCGATTACCCTCCTTTTTATTCAATAAACGTCCAAACACATCATTACTCATTTTATTACTAAGGAATATTTAGGATTCTCTTAGTATATAGCCAGCTTCACGTAATTCTTCAATGATTGAATGAATTTCATTAATATGACTAGGATTACCAGCGGTTTGTTCGTTGATAAGCAATCTCAATCGATCAACGAGCTCGTTTGGATCATCCCAATATACATAATCAAATAATGTTTCTTTTCTTGCTATTTTATAGTTGGGAAAAAGACCTCTTCCATCAATAGTCAATTTTCGCTTCTTAGCACTACCACTTAAAGATAAATTTGGACCAATATACTTTTTGAATTTATTTACACGCTTATTGCGATATTCTCCATTTGTTTCATATCTCTTACGATGAGCGTTAGTGATTTCAAGAATTTTTATATAATTTTCAATATCCGATGAACTGATTAATTTAGAATTAGGTTCTTTACGAAAGAGAAGTTCCATTAATCCAGGCGTCTTGCTGAATGCTTTAACATTCACAGTCACATTATCGTTTTGGAAAGAAATTGGAGAATTGCATATGACATATGTATTTTCATGCAAGCGAACGCCAAATGTCTTGTCTAAATTACTTTTCTGTTGCGGTTCATGCAATAGTCGAATATAGTTTCCTACAATCGAGTCATCTAATAGCTGTTTTTGTTGTTTTGTAGTTACATTTGAACTAACATTGTCTAAATTTATTGCAGTTCTATCAAGTGTTGATTCACTAGTCTTACTAAATTCGTCTTCATCACCATCATCAGTAATAGACATAGCGGATTCAAACGTAGAATCAAGCGGATGTAATGTTGAATTTAAGTCATTAACAGTACTATTGAAATATCGAGATTTATAGGGAGTGTCAGCTGTTGTTTTTGACTTGAAAACTTTATCGAACGTAATTTTCTTCTCCTTGTTCGTTTCCTGTTCAGTATTATCGTTAGTTTTATCGATAGCTACCTCCACAAGTTTCTTCAATGGATCAACCATAGGTTTAAAAGTTTCATTCAATGTATTTTCTAAATCAGCTTTGTCACGTTTTCTTAGTTGATACTTATGTCTGATGGTATCACGAGCCTCAGATAATTGCTCGAGCATCTTCTTTTCTTTTTCAAAATTAGCCATGTTGCCGCTGACAATTTCTAAAGTTAAATAATCTTCATTCGTTCACTCCGCTATATTTATAGCAAAAGAATCGAATCCTTTTCTATACCGTCCATGATTGATTGGTCTATCTCTATCAATAACTATAAATCCATGATTATCGTCTCTCCAACATTTTGAACAAATTGCTTTAAACTTCTCAAAAGTCATATCTGAGTTAACATGATCGTTGTAAATATGTTTAATATTCACGTCATCTTGTCGAAACAAATCTAGTAAATTCACATTATCTCGAATGAGATGCTTCGGTATGCGAGCGTATGATTGACAGACATAGAAACTATCTACTTTTTTATGTCTTCCCATACAGAAGAATGCTCTCACGTTGTCCTGCTTTTCAGTGGCTATATCTTCAAAAATCATGATGGAATTTGGATTAGCTTTATCCGGTGAAACAACTGCCTCATGCTCGCTGAATGCATAATACTGTATATCATCAATCGGTTCCAATAAATCTTTTAAAAACTTATACTTTGGTTAATTGAGGGACTTTGAATAAACATAAATGTTTTCAAGTCTAAGTCCATTAGGATGTTTCATTAGTGTTAGCAAACAGTTAGTTTTCCCATAGTTACTAGGACCACAGAAAACTGCTCGTATACTGTCAGGCAGTAGTTCACCATGTCTTTTTTCTCGTTTTTCCGTCTCAACCACATTATCAAAATTTATGACTTGCAACTTAAGTGGTTGCTCTTTGAAGTCCATATTGTTTTCTAATCACCGATCGAACGACGAAACTAACTATAAAAAGACTGTTTATATATTTTTTAGTTTCATTAAGACTTTGTCTTCTGATGAGGTATGATCATTTGTTACAAAAGAAAGACTGGTGGTGCTGGCTTAGTGAATAAGATCGTTAATAACTTACCATTCGAAGCTCATGTGCCTGGTTATCAGTATTGTGGGCCGGGAACTAAATTGAAAAAACGACTTGTTTGTGGTGATCCTGGAAAAAATCCGCTAGACGCTGCTTGTAAAGATCACGATATTGCTTATTCTCAAAATCGAGAGAACATTGAGGCGAGAAACGAAGCCGACAAAATTCTAGCTAGACAAGCCTGGGATAGAGTGCAAGCGAAAGATAGTAGTTTTGTTGAGAAAGTTGCTGCGTTTTCTGTAGCTAACATAATGAAAGTTAAAAGTAAACTTGGTATGGATGTTAAAATTTTAAAACGAGAAAAGAAACGAGGTAAGGGATTAAAAAATCGCCATCAACAACGACAGCGACGAAAGACACATGTAAAAAGTAAAAATCTATCAATTGCATTGACAAAAATTATTAACACTGCCTCAAGAAGTGTTGTACCTAGTAATAAATCACTCTTTGTAATTCGTTCGGCTATAAAAGGCGCTAAAGAAGCTGTGAAGAAGGCTGGAGGAAGAAGAAAAATAAATATTCCTCGTATTCTACCAATTCCTAGTAAAGTGGTGGAGCTCTTCATTTTTTAATTCCAATATTTGCCGCTTTGAGCGCCACTGGAGCTTTAGCTGGAGGAGCTGCTTCAATAGCAAAAGCCGTTAACAGTGCTAAGGCCGCTCAAAATTAATTGAAAGAAGCTCATAGACACAATAAAACTATGGAAGCTATTGCTATTGGTAAAGGACTTTATTTGAAACCACATCGTAAAGTTTATGGTCTTCATCTGAAACCATATTCAAGTGAAAAAGGTTTAAAAAAAAAAGCTCGAAATAACTTTACCTAATCGAGCACTGACAGATCATGATATAAGAAAATATGCTAAAATACTAAAAATTGCAAATTTTCGAGGTGTTTTTATGCGTGATGCTCTACCGACCGATGGGCCTCGATATCAAGAGACAGCTATTGTAAATTTGGATAATAAACGGGGGCCAGGTACACATTGGGTAGCATATAAAAAAAAAGGCGATGAGGTTATGTATTTTGATAGTTTTGGTAATCTACAGCCGCCTATAGATCTATTGCTTTATCTCAACGTTAATAGAATCATGTATAATTATATTAGATATCAAGATTTTAATACATATAATTACGGCCATCTTTGTCTCAAATTTCTTTTAAACAAACTATAGAAAAGACAACTAGTATAAAAAATACTCATTCGACAAATGACTGTCATTTGATATGAATCTGTCATAGAGAATACACTAACATTGAGTCTCTCGGGAACATCATCCGTACTCGAATCATATTATTTTCCAACGATCGAATTGATAGCAAACAAAAAATACGTTCTTGGTCTAGTTGAGCTATCGACATTTAATTTAATACCAAACATTGACGTTGTTTATAATAAATTTTACATTGAAGGTCAAGAAGCTATCACTTTACCGACTGGTAGCTACGAAATAGAAGATATTGAAAGCTTTCTCATAGACGCATTAGAACCTAAAGGTATATCGTTTAGCCTAAAACCAAATAATAATACTTTACATAGTGTCATTCAGTGCAGTCAAAAAATACATTTTGAACCAGAAGATTCTATTGGATCAATTTTAGGCTTCACTAAACGCACGCTCGTTGAAAACGAAACACATAGTTCTGACTTACCCATCACTATACTCAAAGTCAATGCTTAACGTGTAGAGTGTAATATTACTACAGGCTCTTACATAAACGATCGCAAAGTACATACTATACATGAATTTTTCCCAGCAGTTCCACCTGGATATAAGATTATAGAAGTTCCCTCTCACGTCGTTTACCTTCCAGCCGCTGTGAGGAGCATTGATCATTTTCAAATTCGTATAATTGATCAAGACGGAAACCTACTTAACTTTCGAGGAGAAGTCATCACAGTGCGAGTACATATAAAGACCATATCTTAGTAATGGATATCATTTATAATATAAAGAGCGGCCAAGGCTATATTAAAAGACAAAAATGTCGAACAGCAACCAGTCAACAGCGAGCTATCAGACCGCTCATACCTCAGAATATTCAATTCCTGAAAAGCTTGAGACTGAAAGTCGTCGAAAATTGTGAAAGAAAATATTGTGCATATTAGTGTGTTGTATAAAACAACAACAACAATATGGAGGGAATTCTAGACATTCATTCAGCTGTCGCTTTCGAAGAGTCTATAGCTCATTATGAAGTTTATGCGCATCAGCCTTATTCATTATCATATTTCAATAATAGCGATGAAATTCATATAGCAATTCAACATCAAGATTTATCTCTGCTTCCATCGCGCAGTATGATTCATATTTCTGGTTGGTTGACCAAGCCGGACGGTACTACGCCAGTGGAGAACACTTTATTAGTCAACAACGCCCTCTGTTATTTGTTCGAGGAAATACGATATGAAATAAATGCTATTGAAATTGATAGAGTGAAAAATGTAGGCTTAACAACTTTCATGAAAAATTGGCTTTCACTCAATCCATGTCAGAGCTCTATCCCTGAAAATGCCGGATGGAATGGTGTTAACAATGAAGTTTTAATATGTAATGCTCTAGGTTTTTTTGATATTACTATACCTCTCAGTATGTTGATGAGCTGTGCTGAAGATTAGCGGAAAATTGTAGTGAATGTCAAGCATGAACTTATTCTCACAAGATCAAGAGATGATTTGAATGCTATTTTGTCTGCTCCAATAGGGAATCCTGCTGCTTCAGAAAAAACAAAAATTACTTTAACTAAGGTTGAATGGTTGATGCCATATGTGATGGTTGCAGACAAAGAAAAAATCAAATTACTCAATCAGATCGGACGAGATCGTGCAATTACAATGAGTTATCGTACTTGGGAAATGTATGAGTATCCAAAATTACCACGTACATCAAAGCATGTTTGGAGTGTTAAGACTTCCAATCAATTGGAAAAGCCTCGCTTTGTTATTTTAGCTTTTCAAACTAAACGTAAAAGTTCGGCGAGTGTTAATTCTAGTAATTTTGATCATTGTAATATTAGTAATGTGAAGCTATTCCTCAATTCACAATGCTATCCGTATGGAAATCTCAATTTGAATATCAATCAAAATCAGTATGCTGTTCTCTACGATATGTATACTAATTTCCAAAACGCTTATTATGGTAAAGAAAACGAGCCGTTACTCAATAAAAAAGATTTCATTAATAAAGTGCCGCTAATTGTTATAGACTGCTCCAAACACAATCAAACATTAAAAAGCGCACCAGTTGATTTTCGCCTAGAATTTGAAACTCGGACTGATTTTCCTGAAGATACTGCAGCCTACTGCTTAATATTACACGATCGTATTGTACAATATAACCCAATTAGTGGTGATGTTAAAAATTAGTTTGAAATTAACAAGACATTATGTAATCAATGTATACAATGCTTTTCAATAAAAAAGAAAATAAATTATATATATTGTTGGAATTTAATAAAAACTACCTATAACCATACTGCATATGACGCCCTTTACTTTCGATTGGTGAGGTATGGTGACTACGGCGCCCTCTACTTTCGAATAGTGAGGTATAGGCTTTATATAGAACTAACACGTGCCTCTACTCTTATAACGGTTTTGGGAACTAGTAGAGTTCACATTAACTTCAGCATATTTTCAAATGGATTTCGTAATAGATTTTTAAGGCTTTCAAAGTTTAAACGAGACTTTTGTTTGTAAAGAACTCGCATATCTACCATTAGATGTATATACTGTTCCAACTGTGTTTTTCTTCGAACCACTATATCATTGGTTTCAACTTCCTTCCAAGGGTCGAAAAGTGAATCATTTCTTAGAAATGTGTCATTATGGTTTATTATGGAGATCCGGTCTTATTCCATATAAAAATTTAGCACGTGTACTAAACAATCATTTAAATAATTCTAGAAATATTTATGTAAAAGGATTAAAAAAGAAACAATGGTTACAAAAAATTTTACCTGAAAAGTAAGTATTTTTATTTATTTATTTTTTTGTTAGAAATTAAAATCATTATTAATTAAAAATTTTTTTCCCTTTTTAGAAAAATTTTAGAACTTGAAAGCGAGATGAGATGTCCACCAATGAGCGCATTACCTTACCCATTATAAACAATATGTATATATTATTCCAATAAACCAGCTAACTTTGTATGTGCCGTTACAAATGCACAAAGATTGTTTTTATGGATAAAAGCTAGACTGAAGCAATCTGAAATGAAAGGTATTGATGAAGTTGACAATATTACATATAAAAATTCAACTCAATATTTCAATATAGCGATATCACCTACAGAAAATAAAGATTATAGACAGACTGTATTATATTTAATGTATAGTTGAATGAACAATAAATTAATAATTAAACGAAAATTCTATAAGTTTTATTAATTAATATTCGAATAAAATCAACTGTGAGGTTGAAAGGTTCCCGAAATCTAATGAAAATATTATAGCGCTTACTTAGAGAAAGAGAGAGAGCAGCATATAGCTTGCCAAGCTCAATGCTACCCTCTCTCCAAGGGCCCAAATACCCTACTATTAAAGGAGAGCGAGAGAGAGAGAGAGAGAGCAGCATCCACACTATACAGCGTATGCGTCTAGCAAGCTAGATACGTTATCCCCCTCTTCAAGGGCTATACGGCGCACGCTCCTAGCAAGCAGCTAGAGACGCTACCCCCTCTCCAAAGGCTATACGGTGTACGCTGCTAGCAAGCAGCTAGAGATGCTACCCCCTCTCCTAGGACATGCATCTAGTAAGCATGTTTACTGTTGAAGGAGAGTGAGAGAGGAAGGGAGAGAGAAAGAGAGATATTTTTTTTTAAATTTAAATCAATTTATTTAATTTTATTAAATTATATTAAATTTAATTAAATTACAAAAATTTTTTATTTTTTTAATTATATTTCCTACCACATGGTTTGGTAGGTCGTGTAGGTTTCCTGTTAAAACAAGAAAATACACTAGGGTCCGGGATTATTTTAATAGATTTTAGGGATTATTTTAATAGATTACCTTAGGTACCACTTTCTGTGTGCTCGTGGTAGGTAAAATCATGCTGCTGCTGCTGCTGCTGCTGGTAGCGATGACTGCCGGTGGAAGAGCATTTTCGATGCTACTCATGGGGTGTCTATCCACAGCATCAGTAGCAACATTCATCTAAAAAATAATATTCATTTTTAGAAATTTAGTTACTAAATAAAAAATGTATTTATCTATAATAATAAATAATCTTACCTTAAGAAATTTCTTCTTTGGTGGACGAGATGTAAACGCTGCTAACGGAACAGCGTTTACACATCTTTTTTTGGCTGCTTTTACGGCTGTTGTTTCGCTCGCAGCCCTCGCAGCCTTTTCGGCTGCAGACTCTGCAGCCCTCGCCATCTTCTCGGCCGCAGCTTTAGCAGCCCTTTCAGCCCTTTCAGCTGAATATTTTGCAGCCTTTGCTGTCCTTTCAGCCGCGGCCCTTTCGAGCTCAGCGGCCCTCTCGCTTGCGGCCCTTTCGAGCTTAGCGGCCCTCTCAGTTGCGACCCTTTCAGCTGCAGCTTTTTCGGCTGCAGCTTTTTCGGCTGCAGCTCTTTCGGCCGCAGCTCTTTCGGCCGCAGCCCTTTCTATCCTCTCAACATCGCTCTGCAACTAAGAAAAAAATATATATACTTATTTAAATATACTTATTTAAATACAATTATTTATATACATACCTTTATAACTACTGCTACTAAATGTTAAATATGTCGACTATGCGACAGCTCCGTCACGATTATATTTAGCTGAAAAGAAAAAATAAAAAGATTAAAAATAAATATATTTGATATTATATAAAAAATACTTACCACTCTTAAAATCGCAATTAATAAACAATAAAATATGCTAGTTGGTAAACTAGCTAGCAGGATCGGAGGAGTCTAAAAAAACAAAAAATTTATTATAAAAACTATCTTAAATAATTAATACAATATATGAGCAATTCCACAGAAATGGGCCTCCCCTTGTCGCCAATCATTTTCTTTAAATTGTACATAGTATAAAAATTCTTGCACCTATCTTTTGAAGTAACATACTACATAGAAGCTGTACAAAAAATTCTGAACCCATTAATTTTATTTTTCATACCCTATGCAACGGAAATGCACAAAAAAGTTACAAAATTATCGAAAAATTACGATGTCGCCGCCAATTTTTGTTTCTTTTCGATTGTATTTAGACATCGTTCCCTATAAAATAATGTATGGAAATAGTCGTTTCTATTTCATTTTACAACGCTGAATACGAATATCAATATCCCGAATATGTGCCACGAATATCGAAGGCGTGGGAGGCACTTGAAGTTGTGTCGCCAACTTTTTCAGAAATTTTCTTTTTTTGGTTTTTCGACTTTTTGAGGTCTGTTCCATCAATTTTATGGTTCACTGATGTGTGCATCGTATTCTACAGTGAAAAACGAAGAGAAGAAGCTATATTGGAGATGTGTGCTCATACACTAGCAGACGTGAGGATCGTTAGAGTAGACGAAGAAGTCGCGTAACTCGAAAAAAAAAAGTGGTTTTTACAATGGCACACTTCAAATATTGAAAATTTATTTATAGAACATAGCGTTATCGCCTCTAGGAACATCAAGACATCAAAAAAACATTGGCACATAAACAATTGATATAATAAAAGCGTATTAATTGATAAACAAAATAGTTGAGGCAAAATGAAATTTTATAGAATTTGTGATTTACACACTATTTGCGTTTGTCTATACTCTAGTGTAATGAAAGTAATGTTGTGATATAAAAGTAATGTGTCTCTAAGCTTCTGTTTATTATATGAGCGTAAGTTCCATGTATAACACAGAGCGTAACTAATGTTATCAGTCTAGACGTGTCAATCAAACACGTTACGTCGCCAAAATGTGTTTCTTTTCTTTGAAGTAATTTTTGTTTTTCTTTTGTATTAAAGTAAACTTTTTTGAATAATCATGAGTAAGCCCACATCAAACTCTACCAGCCTTAGGCTACAACAAAAAAGAGATCAAATGAGAGAAAAAAGACTGAATAAAAAAATTCTCCGAGAAAATAAAAGGAAAAAATTACAGGAGCGTCGATTAGCAAATAAAATTACTAATTCATCCACACAACACAAGTAAGCATCATAATAATATGATATATTTTTATTAATTCCACTGCTTTTAAGATATTTCATGTTGTTATATATAATCTTCAGCAGTACTGTAATTTATCAAGAAGACAACACTCGACGCACACGTTCGCAAGTTGGTTGCCAGACCGTAGCTGAAAGTCAAAATATCAAATCACCAACAGCTGTGTCAAGTAAACGTAAGTGTACAACTGAATTGAGGACTTCAAATTCAAAAAAAAGACTCTGCTAAAATATTAGCAATATGACTTTGTAATTGTTACTCATATGTTTAAAACATTTATCAATAAACTTGCAGTCAAAATATGTTACAAATTTTTTTTTTTAATGAAATTTTTTTTTTACGCAAAAAAAACACCTGTGCCTCAACAAAAAGTGAGTAACGCGAATATATTCTTATTCTACATGTCAAAACATATCCTAGAACAAATTTTTGGAGATGTGCTTTCAAAAATGAAAATCAAAAAAAAAAATCAAATAGTCCCATTTCTGTGGAATTGCTCATATACATAAAATACTTACATTAACCATGAAAATAATCATGGCATTTATTGTACTTGTTATTTGTTCACTATCCATTTTAATTTTTTTATAAAAAGCAAAGAATAGTTACTAAAAAATACTAAATGCTTCGTCGATGTATACTTCTTGAGCACTACCGAACGATTGACTCCGGAAAAGATTTTCGGAAAGATCAGGATGATTCCTACTCTCCAAAAGAAACTCTAGTCAAATTGATGAAAATCTTTAAAGGAAGAAGAACATTGACTTCGCTTTAGACGCTTAGCATGTTGGAGGATGTTAACGCAACTAAACAAGGCTAACTTAAAAAAAAATTATATGTAGCCCTGAAAAAGGATAGTGCACGCTGCTAGAACGCATCTTCATTTAAAAAGGAACATCGGTTGTGCTTTAGACTCTTAGCAAAGACTTCTACAGCAACCTACCTTAACAACCTCTGTAGGTGGGAAGGGAGAGTGGGTGAATGGGGGGGGGGGGCACTGTCGAAGGGCCCACTGGCTTCTGTCTCAGGACATACGCATATACTTTATGCATTGACGCCGCATCTTCAATGCATAAGCTACATCGATTACCTTTTAGGTACTCAGCGGGAGGTGTCAAAGGTACATCAAATGCCTTTTAGATACTGAGCATGGGGTCTCACTCTGTCGAAGGGGCCCCATAGCGCCCTACTATCGAAGGAGAGCGAGAGAGAGAGAGGGAGAGAGAGAGGGAGAGAGAGGGAGAGAGGGAGAGAGGGAGAGAGAGAGAGAGAGAGAGAAAGACCATCATATAGTTTACCAAACACCCTACCGACTTCTACAGCATCCTACCTTAACAACCTCTGTGGGTTGGTGGGGGGGGGGGCACTGTCGAAGGGGCCCACTGGCACGCGGGAGGTGTCAAAGGTACATGAAATGCCTTTTAGACATTCAGCATGGGTTCTGACCATAAATTAAAAGGTGTCACTACTTTTACACCTTCATCGGGCGACTCCTTTGTGTCCCAGAACATACACGTATCCTTATACATTGGCGGCATCCTTTGACGGCTCCTTTGTGTCCCAGAACATACATTGCTTATCTACTTTCATAAGTTAGATTATTCAAATATACTTCAATTTTACGTGACTAAACAGTTACCAAGTCTTCATTAAATATTGATTTATTATGGAAATTTGACTTTGATACAGAAACTTTAACATCATATCGTCCACTCTACTTTCTTAAAAGTTTCACCCCAATATGTTGCGAATGTTTCCTAGTTTTACCATATATACTTTTATTTTTAAGCTTGAAAATATTTATTTGAAATTCGTTTGAGCTTTTGTTCACATTTTACTTTTTAGATCAATGTACGACTTTAACCATGCAGATTATGAAATTTTAATATCCTAGAAAATTTTACAAGCTTGAGTCCATGATTAGCAGGTGGTTTGAGAGCTCGATAATATATCATATAATTTATATTATTCATGAAAGAAACATATAATTTTTCTTACTTAGAACCAGGTATTTTTATATACTTTGGTTAAAAAAGATAATCGTTATGCTCATCGTATATCGATTAATGATAGTCCAAATCAATTTCTAAAAAATAAGCTGCTGGAGCATCATTTTCAACTTGTAGAAAGTCAATGTTATCAAAATTTTCTTCTTATTCTAAGTCATCTTGTGGTAAACATTGTGTCACTGCAAATCCATACAAATAATTAGCATTGAAGTGAAAAAATACTTTTTTTCTTTGCGCGGAATTTTTATACTTATATTTCCATAATAGTTGCTTTTATTTCCAGCACTCACAAAAAAAAATAATCCTCGCCAGTGCAGTGCATAAGGATGGAAGAGATGGGTAGGTATAATAATCTCATACGTACATGTAGTTGGAATTTGAGAAACTTGGTATGTTAGCAGGACTATTTTTTGGGAGGATTGATTTTCTTTGAGACACTGTTTTGATGGAGATTTTTTGGAAGGTTGAGGTAATAATTTTTTAAAAGATAGTTCAAGTGTAGTTTTTTTGGAGATTAAGATAATCCATCAGAATATGATGTTGTGATTAATAACTTAGATTGAGTAGGATTTTTTCTCATATACAATGTTTTCTATCATTTGAATATACGGAAATATAAAAAGTTCGAGTAAAATGCAAAATTTTTAGGAAACAGTTAATACCGGCGTAATATTTGATAAAAATATTTCTTTATTTATCGGTTTCGATAGGGTTTCGAATGAGCAACAAAATGCCATGCTACAAAATTGTTGTGATTTTTTTTTAAAGTTGCGCAAGGGATCAGAGATAGACAAGAATTTTCAGAATTTTCAGCCTTGAATTATCGTTTGTAAACAAAAGCAAAAAACATTTGCTTATATATTCATGATTTACACCATTTGAGGGCTCTTGAAAAGACCTTTCAAATGCGTCTCCGTCCAGACGTTACAGTGCATCAAAGATGGACAGTTTCAAAGTTTAAACAATTTTGTTCGAGGGAGAGAGGATAAAAGTACCTGACCGGGAGTGAACGTAGTCGGTGCTCCTCGCAAACGCGTGAGTTGTAATTTTCTACAATGCATTTTATTTTTATTTATCTCTTCGCTTTAATTAGTTTAATTACAATATGCTCACGATGGTATCGAACTGGATGTTGACTGATCACACAATAATCAAAGAAAATATAAATAGAAAATTCTCTTCATAGGTTAAATCATTATGAAGCACAGACGTGGATAACACATCATTACAACTATAGTTATAACAAGACGGTACTTATTTGAGTCTGGTAAACGATTATTTTAAAGGTTAAAGGATGACTATTTAGTGGAAGTAGAAGAATAGGACGAGGATATATCCGTTGAAAGATGCGATAACCTCAGTTACTTATTTTTCAAATCTGACACTGCCAAAGAAAATTCGCGCGAATTTGAGAGCCGCCTTCGAGATAATAGCATAAACATAACGTAAAAGAGGTTTAAACTTGTTTTAACGAATTCATAAGTGTTGGTTTTAAAATGGAAGTCCTCATAGTTAAGATCGAAGATTGGAGCTCTCTTCATTCAAAAAATATAATAACTATGTATTAACTATTTGATGTAAAAAAAATTTTTATTATAACAGTTAGATACATATGAAATAAATTTTGTATTTCATTGATTTTTATCCTTTATATTTATGCATGAATTATGTGTTGTCAAATCATAGCTATTTTACAACAACTTCATTTCTTGCAGGCGGACACCAAATGTCTTGTCTTAATAACTTTTCTTTTGAGATTCATGCAGCATCCGAACATAGTTTCCTCCAATAGAATCATCCAACAGCTGCCTCTGCTTCGATAGATATATCTGACGTAGTTTTGTCTAAATTTATTTAAGTTGTATCGAGAGATGATTCACGAGACTCATCGAATTCATCATCCCGATAGTCATCATCATCAGATATTGCTGATTTATACAAAGTATGAAGCAGTCATAACGTAGAGATAAATTCACTAGCAGTACTATTGAAGAAGCGAGATTTATTGAAGGCGGTAGGAGTAACTCTTAATTTGAAAATTTTACCAACGTTATTTTCTTCTCGTTCTTCAACGGTTATTCAGTTTCATTCAATGTCTTTTTCAAATCAGCTTCATCGCGTTTAATTAGTTGATATTTTCGTTTAACAGCATCACGATCTTCGGATAATTGCTGGAACATATTCTTTTTTTTCAAAATCAACCACATTGAAACTTGTAATTCTTAAAGTGAATCATCATCCACTTACTCTACGATATTTATAGCGAAGATATCAAATCTCTTTCTATATCATCCATGATTTATTTGTCTATCTCTATTGATAACTAAGAATCCATGATTATCGTCTTCTAACGTTTTAAACAAATCTCTTTGAACTTCTCAAAACACATGTCTGAGTTAACATAGTCATTGTAAATATAATTAATATTCACATGACCTTGCCGAAACAAAACTAGCAGATTCACATTATCTCGAATGAGATTCTTAAAATGCGAGCGTATGATTGACAAAGATAAAAACTATCCACATTTTTATGTCTTGCCATATAACAGAATGCTCTTACGTTATCTTGCTTCTCCGTGGGTATATCATCGAAAATCATGATGAAATTTGATTGTGTTTTGTGTTATGAAACAACTGTCTAATGCTTGCTGAATGCATATGACACTGTATACCATCAATTGCCCCTAATAAATCTTTTAAAACTGTATACATAGTTTGGTGAAGGAACTTTGAGGAGACATACATACGAGGTGTGATCAAAAAGTAAGGTGAATTTTGAAATTTAGTGGGCTACGTCCGTTCGATCTTCGACTTTTTTATTTGGTTATGTCGGTACACTCGTCTAGAACATACGTTCCAAATTTCAGCTTTGTAGTATGTTTGGTTTGTTTGTGAGAGGCATCAAGGTTAGAAGTGTTTTGCGTGCTCCACGATTTGCTGCTGTCTAAAAACATGGATCAAAGAGTTTGCATTAAATTTTGTGTGAAAAATGGAATCAAATGTTCCAAAACACTTGAAATGCTGAAAGTGGTATACGGTGAGTCTACTTTAAGCCAAAAAAATGTTTACAAGTGGTATAAACTCTTCCAAGAAGGCCGAGAAGACACCGACGACGAACCTCGTTCTGGACGCCCCAGCACATCAACAACTGATGAGAATGTTGAAGAAGTGAAGAAAATAGTGTTGGGAAATCGTCGAATTACCATTAGAGAAATTGCTGATGATATTGGCATCTCATTTGGTTCGTGCCAATCAATTTTGACGAGTGTTTTAGACATGAGACGTGTGTCAGCGAAGTTTGTTCCGAAATTGCTCAATTTCGACCAAAAGAAATGTCGCATGAGCATCGCCCAAGAGATACTGAATGACGTCAACGATGATCCAGATTTACTCAACAGGGTTATAACAGGTGACGAAATATGGGTATACGGTTATGACGTCGAGACTAAGACTCAATCGTTCCAGTGGAGGCATTCTGGATCACCAAGACCAAAAAAAGCACGCCAAGTTCGATCAAATGTAAAGGTTTTGCTTACAGTTTTCTTTGACTGCAGGGGCGTGGTGCATCATGAGTTCTTGCCATAGGGTAGAACAGTAAATAAGGAATATTACCTGCAAGTTATGCGCAATTTGCGCGAAGCAATCCGCCAGAAACGTCCGAATTTGTGGAAAAATAAAAATTGGCTTTTGCACCATGATAACACCCCTGCTCACACATCGTTGCTTGTGCGCGAATTTTTGGCTAAAACCAACACAGTAACGATGCCACAGGCACCGTATTCCCCAGATCTGGCCCCCTGTGACTTCTTCTTGTTCCCAAAACTGAAGAGGCCCACGAAAGGACGGCGTTTTGCCACGATTGAGGAGATAAAGACGGCATCGAAGGATGAACTAAACAAGATCACAAAAAATGATTTTTTGAAATGCTTTGAGGATTGGAAAAAGCGTTGGTACAAGTGCATTATATCCGAGGGGGATTACTTTGAAGGAGATAAAATAAAATTTGATGAATAAATAAATATTTTTTGAGAAAAATAAAAATTCACCTTACTTTTTGATCACACCTCGTATACATTTTCAAATCTAAGGCCATTAAAGTGAGTGATCAGTGTTTTCAAACAGTTAGTTTTTTTTCTATAGTTACTAGGTCCACAAAAAACTGCTCGTATACCGTCGGGTATTAGTTCATCATATCTTTTTTTTTTCGTTTGTCTCTTTTCACCACACCATCAAAATTTCTAACTTCTAGCTGAAGCGGTGACTTTTTAAAGTTCATGTTGTTTGCACATTGGCAATTCAACAACGAATAAGTTCACAAGCTATAAAAAGGTTATTGATATATCTTTTAGTATCATTAAGATTTCACTTTCCAAAGAAGTATGATCATTTATCGTCAATGAAAGACTTATAATGGGTTAGTGAAGAAAATAATCGATAACTTGCCATTCGTAGCTCATTTGCCTGGATATCAATACTGTGGATGAGGAATCAAATTGCAAAACTATCTGGTTCTAAGTGATCCTAGAAAAAATCCGCTGGATACTTCTTGTAAAGATCACGATATTACCTATTCGGAAAATTCACAGAACATTGCAGCAACAAATTGATAATATTTTAGCTAAAAAGGCCTAGGATATCGTGCGAGCGAAATATAGTAGTTTTATATGGACTACTCGTATTTTGTTTTCCTTTTGTATTTCTACGTTATGTCGTTGGTGGTCGACTGCAAACTTTTTGCAGAGGCCTACACACTCTGCATCAAACATTCCTTTCTTGGAATATATGAGGAAATAAACTTGTTCACCAACACGGAAATGAAGCATGTTCAATTACCTGTCGTAATACTTTTTGGATAAAAATTTCGATTGTACGAAATTCAGTGCCGCCATTGTTCGGAGTTATAATTGAAAGTACTTCAAAAACTTGTTGCCTCAAAGGTTCGACCTTATTGTTCGTATATTAGTTTGGTGTATAAAAAAATATTTAAGCATTGTTTAATCATTTAATTATTTGATACGTAGTTTTCTTTTATAAATATTACGAATTATAACATCGACATACGGAATAATTAACAATATGCACTATGTAATGTAACGGTCCAGTCTGATTTGTCTCTCATTTCCCTCTGCAAATTAGCAACCCGTCATACACAAGACAATCAAAGAAAAGCGGTAATGGAGCAAAGGCGCTTTTCTTACGTAGATGCAAATGTGTTAGGGCAACTCTGCGAAAACATTACCATATAAGGAGCGTGACGTTACGACCGTGGGAAAATTTATTGTTTACAATAGAAAATCGACAATTATAAAGTTTTTCGAACAAACTAAAGTATTTTTTAGTCAATTTTGATGCGCTGATCCTGAATTTCATATTATTATAACTTTCATGTCGATATTTGTTAGTCAAATTTAATCTACAAGTTAATATTGTTAGTTATTTTGCAATAAACAATTATTTTGTTATTTCGTGTATGCGATTACAACCTCGACGAATTGAAACAGAAAAGCAAGAATTTGACACTTTGATAACTAATTATTCACTAAGTTAGCAATAAATAAAAAATTTATAATTTTTTTAAACAATTAAAATTGCACTGTTAGATAGCGAATCGATCGTACGTATCTGTAAAATTAATGATTATGATTGTAACTAATTTGCTGATTTTTAAATTATTAAAAAAGAAATTTACAAATCTGTTTTTTAATTATCATTCAAAATTAGACAGCTACATTAATCATTTTTAACTTAAATAACGTTCCTCTAATTACAAGCGATTTTTTCATGTAAAAATTTTCCATAAATTTATTGTAAAATTGGCGTAATTTAATCATTGAATTGTATAACTTATAACTTTAGAAGGCGATTTTTCCTCGAGAAGCGATTTATGTTAAAAAATTCGTCTTTTCATATTTGATTTTTTAAATTATAAGATTGCAATTTCGATCGAGCCATTTTGCGACAAAACATGTGCAAAGTTTGTATCAATTTCGAAAATAGCGTTGTAGGGGCTACCAAGCGTAGAAAGGAGCCCAATTCGCAAGTATAAATTCGCTCGTCGCTGCGGCAAGAGGACTCACTATCCTACCTTGCTTAGCAATGCGAGCACTGTTAGAGAAATAAAGCTCAGCAATTTCCTAAAATAAATTTCTTATTCAGTGGTTAGCCTGCTAAACTCCTATCCTACAAATATCTAAGCGCTCAACTCATGAGACTATCTCTCTCATGAGAAAAAAGCAGCCTTAGATATTTTCCTACCTAAAATACATTTTCTGTTGAGAAATTAAGTTGTGGTTTGCTACTCGAAAGATTTTCATATATTATTTAGATTACACGCGTGTCAACTTCTTGCTTTTCTCGGAGACGCGATTGCGAATTCAATACAAAGAGTCCGAACTATTGTTTTGATAACGCGAGATAGACTCAAACGTTACAGTAAACTATGAAGTATCGAGACTATAATTTTATTTCTCATTATTATTGTAAAATTTAAGATAAAATCCTTCGTAAATTTTAATTGGTTCAATGAATCTAATAAAATATTACGTGAAAAAGATGATCACAAATAAGTGTTTTGTTTTGCAAGTGAAGACGAATGAGGCTAATGCGGATGCTCCAGTAGACAAAGACAGTAATGCCAAAGTGATAGTCTCTTTTTCTTTTTATTGAACGGACATTCTTACTTGCACGCGAGCCATGATATGCCTACTCTATCTGTGATATCTTTATGGTAAGCACACACAACAGCCGTATTAAGTGCACACCCGTACATATCCATGATGAGGATAGTATGGCTAGGACCGACAACAGTAATAAGAAGATTACCAGCATTTTGTTGTCACCATGGATCGCTACGCTTTTTTGTGTAGAACACATTATCAAGGTTGACAAGTCAGATTGTCTAGGTTTTCGTATTGGCTTCACCGTAATTTTACCAGCTGCTACCGATGCTCCGGGCAATAATCGCCAAAACAGCAGAAGTAATGGTAGCCGCACCTGAAGCAACGGCAGTAATGGCAGCAGTAGCGACAGCAACAACAACATGAGCTCTCTCTTTCTCTCTCTCTCCCCTATCGTCGTAATCATGCACAGGTGCATCATGCACATTTCGCAGGTGCTGTCGATCCGAGTTTCCGAGGTTGGACAAAGAGAGCTCACTGCTGTGTGGAGTTCATTCGTGCCGACCCGTGGCGGTTGATCTCTGTGTATGTGCACTACCTCGGATGTTCATCGTGGGATATCTGTTATTGCCGGACATTATTTTTGTTTTTTTTTTTGTATTTTTATTTTCATTGTCAATGGACCGGCAATAAAATCTGTTTAACCGATTGTTAACGTGATTTTTGGTGGAATATGTGTCCTGTTCTTTTCATCTTGACCCGGATAGCATAAAATGTTTTCAAAACGATTTGAAATTTTGGTAGAATAAACATTTTGAAAACGTTTCAGAAGCGTCGGATGTATCCACAAATTTGTTAATACTCAAATAAAACTACATTTTTGAAACGATTTTGAAGTTTTGAAAACGTTTTGAAAACATTCTCAAAAGGTTTTGTATTATTCAAATTGTAAATATCATAAATATATGATGCAAATGTTCAATAACCTATTGTATTTTTTCTCTGGAGAGGAAACCTCCAAAAAGATACCAATGATAATGGAAATGTGAATAGTATCGGATATCATCCTAGTTAAAGCTATAAACCAGTAATATCACTTGTATAAACAGATCGGTATTAAGCATTGTAAAAGTGACAAGTTTGCTAGATGACTGTGCATGAAACCCTGCAAGAAGCCATTTAATAGCTTGAAAGGAACTATTAATTTCAATAGCAGTCTATTTTATTTTTATCGGTTACCGCTAAATGACTTGGAATTACTGGATTGCTGGAATTGATACGACCTTATAGTAAACTTATTATCTTTACAATAGTCAATACCTTTTTTAAAAGTATCGTTTAGCAGTAATAAGATTACGTTATGATGAAGACCTGATCTATCAAATTACACTAGATGGTCAATGATATGTGTACTTGGATTAATCCAACGCTACCCTCACTTCTATCAACATGGGTACCTTTTTGAATGTTCTGCCTCTTAGGATTAAAAAGACAAGGTTTATCGGGCATCTGAATTATATATATTAACGATATATGTTTTGAAAATGTACAAACTTTTGGATTTTCAAGTCGCAAAAAATTGTATTGAAAAAATTGTTTTCAAAATGTTCTAAGAACGTTTTATAAACATTAGCACAATCTATAAGCTAAACAAATGCATGGACTTATCTTGCGTTTTTAAAATGTTTTAAAAACGTTCTTTTTACATAAATAAGAAAATGTTGAAGAAGCTTGCATGTACATATAACGTGTTGTGTGCGCATACGCTGGCGTGAGCGAGCGGGTGCACTCGTGCCATGCGCGGCACTTCTAGTTCGCGCGCTTAACTGAGAACACTTACTAATAAAGAAGTTTTTTGTTTGAAAAGCCCAGGCTTTATTATTCCTGCGTCCAACAAGTCATACAGATCTTATGATGTTTCTGAGACCTGGGCAACCCTTACTATTTATATACTAAAGAACGATTCCCAGGACCAACACTCTACGACGTAGAAAACAAAAGCAAACATCTGTGTCCTTACAGTGTAATCAACAACTAATGACTTGCACTACAAATGTAGCTAGTATATTACAGCTACCATTCCTCAAACCGAGGATTACAAAATCAAAGGGCCATATGTTGAAGAAGCAGAAGAAATTAATAATTGTAATGATCATTTGATATCTGTGTAATTCCCTCCATATTAAGGGGTTAGGTCCAGTTGTAAGGCTAAAAAAAACGCTTTTTGTGCACATTTTTTGTGAAGACGGGTTTTATTATTCATGAATAAATCTTTTTGTACATTAAAGATACACATTTCAAGAAGTTACAGAAAAATTTTTATGTCAAAATGTCCATAATATTAGGAGATATAGTCAATTTGCCGAGACTCCAAAAAAAAAGACGTTTTGCGGTGATCACGATTGCAGCAGTCTGGATCATCTGAAATAAAGAAAAACGAACGAGGATCTTTAGTAAATCAGTTAATGCTCCGGATGGACGAAGGGTTTAGTCATATTTTGATTTTTCGTAACATGGCGGACGTTCAAAGTCAAATTTTTTTTTTTACCCAAATTTTCGTCACTTTTTCGGCTGTAAAAAAAAAAAAAACTTTCATCGTACGAAAAAATCCTTCATCCATCCGAAGGACAATTATACGTAAAATAAGTCGTTCAAATTTCAAGAGGATCGATATAACCGTTTTCGAGTTTCAGTGATCACCGACTTGGAGAACGTGGTTTCGAGAAAAACGCGTTTAAAGTTTTGAGTATAGTTTACATGCAGATAAAAATTTTTTTTACATACCTATACAGTATCATCTATTCCAGAACTATACAATGTACCTTCATTTTGCTTATCAGCTGCCCCAGCAGCGATTTTCTTCCGTCGCAGAGCAACTCTGGCCTCTCGAGTGTTTTCCAACGAACGTCGGTTCGACACTTTTAAGTTCTACGTTTTTAAGCACTCGAGGTAGGTGTGTTCTAAGTTGTATATCTCGGTGAATAATGGTCCGATTGGTCTAATAATTTCAGGAAATACTTTCAAAATGTTATACTTTTAGAAAATGTAATAAAAAGAAAATCGATTTTTTGAAAATCATGACTGGACCTAACCCCTTAAGTATACATTTAGTAGTTATGAAGATTAATAAGAGAAAAGTGGGAGAGTAAATGAAGTTTACTATAGTTCGATATACAGTGACGTTTTGGCAACAATTTCGCTTACCTCCTGAGCATTTATTAAAACAGAACAACAAGAAAAATAACGCAAACGAATTAAATTGCTACACAAATCAATAAGTCAAAGTGATATTCATATTTACCTAGTTAATAATGATTTAATTACATACAGGTTTTAAAGTCTAAATGAATTATTTTAAGAATAGATACTGTAATGTTGGAATTAAAAAAAAATTTTCGAAGCTAAATAATAATGTGCTAAAAAAAATAGATAGTAGACGTAAATGAAAATTTGAACATGTGCAATCAATAGTTCATACTATTATTACTTCTAAAAGGTTGGATCAATACTTAATTGATATTAATTTACCGTTAGTCATCTCCTAATTAGTTTTTGGGCAAAAATACAATCAATCTGATTATTTAACAGAAACCCAAATGATTAGAACTATCAAGAATGTGAAAATTATCAAGACTTGGACATTGACATAACTTGTAAATGAAAAATTGTTATACGAAAAAAAGTAGTAAGAGTCTTAAAAATGCTTTAAAAATAAAAAGATATAAATTGGCAGAAGAAAACTAGAACAAATTTTTTTTTACCTATTTGTTTCTTTATTGTATCCATATCTTGGAAATAACAGTGATTTTAGATTGAATGATTTGAACGCTAAAAGTATAACAGATTGTAGTGAATATTTCGCTTATGGATAATTTTGGTATTTAAGTCGATATATTACATTCGAATCAGAATTCAAATATATTTAGCTTGATTGGCAGGTTAGAGTAATTCGTTAATTAAGATTAATTCAGTAACAGAATAGGAATAATGTAAATTTAACTAATAGATTATGAGTGGAATCCATATTGAATACAATTCAGTAGCTATTGTGATTGCAACTAATTTGAGTATTTTTGTATATTGTTTTCACTAAATTAGATTGAAGTACTACATACATTAAAATCAATTATGACGCAATACATTACGGTACAAATAACTATGTATGATATCAATTAAGCAGTATGAGTTAAAGAAGTTAATTTAATTGTATAAAAGTCAAAGCTAATTTTCAGCATTGAAACTGATTAAAATCAGATGGAACAGAGGAATCTTTCAAAGAAATCTATTAGTTTCCTTCAAGTGAAAATTATGCAAGAAAAGTAGCGAGAAAAAAATTATTCTCATAGACTTCGAATGGTTTTCAATCCATTTCTCAAAAAATATCCTGTAATATGCATTTGATATATGAAAGTGGAAACCCCGATATTTATCGGAGTTTTCACAATATAAATCAAATGTTATTTAACAATATACAAATTAAGAAGTAAACTTACCATATTCTGTGATATATTTTTTATAAGAGATCAACTGAATTTTTAAATTTAAACAATTCACTAGAAAATACTCTAGGTTTAACTTGAAGTTATTGGAGTCGATTTCAATATAATATCCGTGTATTGAAATTGCATTTCCACAGTATTCTAAAAAGATATGCTTGACACTAAATTATAAGAATCAACGATATATTTATATAAATAGTCCGAAAAACGAGCTATACTTGGCGAATACTGCATAGCTATTAAAAACAAGTATCTTTCAAAGACGAAAATTAGAGCAGAATTAATTCGTAATCCGATTGAATAAATATTAATATACTATATGTCTTTCGCATAGCACATTTGTGACGGTAAATTGAGAAGATTTCATAATTATCACTTTTACTTAATTTATAAATTCAATAATTTAAATACTGATCTTTGCAATATAAAAGGCCTATGGCTGAAAAAGTCCATGAAAATAAGTTCTTATTTTTTGGTTTTATAATACAAAATTAATGTCGATTCTTTATATGAATTCTATAATAGATGAAATAAATCAGTTATATGGTCATTGTTATTCATTGTTCATGAAATTCACTTTTATGTTATAAAATATATTAAGAATTTCACGAATATTATAACTTACTTTAATAACATTTGAAGAAATATTTTTATAGTTTATCCGTATATGGCAAAATCTATATACGTATCTGGTATCGTATCTAAAAATTGGTCACAAATTTATAAAAGGTAAAGTATTTAATTAGGAATAATTTTTAATAAATTGTACTTTTATTACATGAGCTTGACATTCATTATTTGCATTTTTTCAAGAAAAGTAGATGTGCCAAACTCTAAAATAGAATCAAAATTATTGTATTTGTGTTATGTCTAAGTTGAAATCTAATGTTACATATATGTTTTTCTTTTCAATATAAAAAAATACTCTAATTTATATAATTTAACTTATTGATATTTGTATATTATTTATGTTATGCCAAATTTGTAAGTGGAGACTTGAGAAAAAAGTTAAGACAAAACTAAGTATAAAATTGTTATGTTTAAGCGAGGAGATGTTACTGCTAGACGTAATAATGTATAAAATACTGTCGCGTTGGTAAAAGTTGGATCTTAGTCAGGAGTTAAGCAGAGGTTGGTTAAAGGGATAGCGCCTTTATTATATGTAGCGTGTTTAAGTAGATAACTTAGTTTTTTACCTTGTTAGGATCGGATTTCAGAAGATGTTTTTACAAACAGTCTCAGGTGTTTGCGCTTGATTTAAGATTTATTGTTTAAAGACAATTTTTATAATGCTTATCAGAGTATAATTCCGGTTCTGAGTAGCCGGATAGCGAGACTTAAAAATAACCCAATTAGTACTGCGCGAAGCGTACTCGTATACTGTGCGAACTGAACTGCTCTGAACTGCCTTTTGCGGATCCCGATCCAGCCTTTTTATACCATAGGCTGATGTGCTCCTTTCTGTGTTTTCGCCGAATTAATATGCGGTGAGTAATATATTCGCGGAAATATTATGGAGAACATGCTTAGACTAATCTATCCTGCTAGATAGATTTACAAATGTTCCCGGGAGGGTTGATACGATAGGAAATTAAATTACCGATACCCGGTTTATTACCATAACCCGTTATTTACTTATCATAATTCGTCACATACTTTTTCTTTTGTATCGACGTGACATGCCCACCCCTCGGAGTCCTTTGCTGATAAAGCAAGGGACTAGCACTCTCCGAGCGCTACTATAACTATTTTATTGGAGTATATATAGTTTTTTATTATTTTTTTTTGTGTTTTATCATTCTACATACATATTTGTATTGTTTCGTTAAATAGTTTTGGGTTGGTTTATCTTTGTTATATATATACACCTTTTTTATATCTTATTATATGTATTTTTTGTTGTTTTTTTTGTTATTATTATTATTATTATTATTTAATTATTCTAAGAATGGGAAGGACTTGGGATAGCATTACAGCAATTGCAAACGATGAACCTGCAAATTCCTCTGGAACCTACAATAAAACCTCCTTGCCAATACATCTGGCGCATGGAGCATTAGTGAGCATGAAGTGTTCGGGCCGGACACATTCGGCCTCCATGGCCATTTGTTTGTCGATTGAAGCGGCTGCGACGTTTGCCCGACAGAAGAAACACCCCTGCCAATGTGCGGTGTCTTGTCCGCACACACGGCATGGATTGAAAGGGGCTCGTCCAAACCCCTCTCCTCCATAGGTTTCCTCGAAGAGGAATCTTAGGTGCAGGTGTCCGTGATGGGCCTCCTGGAAAATATACTGCGTCAGCTGGTGGTAGTTCCAGCCTCCATCGTCGCCCAATAGTGGCAGCTCAGGATGTTGCATGCTCATCTGGGCTTCCCGGTTCTCCCATCTTGTAATTAGTCGATTCATAGTTCCTGCCGACGTCCGGTTGTTTAATACCTGTTCCGTCGTCCAGGATCTATTGGCCTTTTTGTGCGTCGGGCCGAGTGTGGTAGTTGCTGTGCGTTTCATTGTGCTGTTTATGGAGTGTCTGACATGACAGGGGGGGTGTTAGTGTTTT
This sequence comes from Phymastichus coffea, assembly GCF_024137745.1. NCBI lineage: Eukaryota > Metazoa > Arthropoda > Insecta > Hymenoptera > Eulophidae > Phymastichus > Phymastichus coffea. Next base: position 3,449,378 of record NW_026706836.1, on the reverse strand, counting down.
TATACCCTTTTTTATTTTAGAAAGTGGGGAGAGTTGGAGGAATGTCTGTTGTTTCGGATTCTTGGAGTGGGACTGCTTGCACGGTCATGGGTGGGGAGTGAAGAGTGTCGTAGTTGATTGGTAGCCTAAAATATTTTCCGTCAAGTAATGTCTGTGCAGATTTGCAGATCATTTTTTTTGAGGAGTTAAGGGCTGATTCAGTTCTTGCATTGCTATATTTTCGAACCTGCGGTCTTTGTCACTGCACACTCTATATGTGCAGAGTATGCAACTTACTGCGATTATGGATGCGGTAACGATTACAATGGTTACTCCTAACGCTAAATACGCGTGTAATAATTTCGCTCGGTCCGAGTGTTCGTATCTGTTCTGATTATTATTTATTTTTGGGCTTTTTATTACTATTTTGTTTGTAGTTATTAGAGAGATTTTCGGAATTACAAACTTTTCCGCCTTTAGTTTTTTCTTAGCCCCTAAATAAATATGGTGGTTTGTTCTAAGTTCGCACAGCTGGGGAATCTATATTAATCAAGTGCCATTCAAAGGAAAGGGTTGTACTACGCCGTTATAATTCACATCAAAGGAAGTATTGAGAGTCACTGAGTATAGCAAAACGTTATTTTGTAACGTCGGTATAAGATAGTAGTCAGTTTCGGAGCTAGTTTCAAGTTGGTAAAATACATAAAAGATTTGACTCTTCCGGTGATGTTAACAGACTAAACTCGCAGGAATTATTGTTTGCCTTGCGTATAGTCGGCGCGGGCACAGATAGAAGGAAAAAATACGTTTACACTCGTTATCAATTAAATTCTTGCTTACAAAGGCATGGGTAGTTTCTCCCTCTGTCACAGTCAGGTAATCTCTTTGTGGTCTAATGAACTTAGCGACTCGGTTAGTTTTGTTAAGATACTGAAATACTGGTAGTGAATATAATTTGAAATTCTGCTTATTGCTGCTTGCGACAAGGGGAAAAATTACTTCGACAATGATGTTCTAACGAAAGTAAACTACGTTAACTTCTGCAATTTGTTGTAGTGTTATGATATTGATTTTTGACATATGTACTGGCAACTTTGAATTAGTAATTGCCTTGATAGTTTTTATCGCGTTTAGCAAAAATTGCGGATTGAAAGAAAATTGTTTGTTTTGCAGGAGTTGACGTACTTCAGTTGATATGTAAATAAATTTATGTAACATGTCGTTAATTTCGGCTAAAATAAGGCTAATGTGTGTAGAATTATATACTGGGCTCATTGCGCTAGTAATGAAATCTGCGCGAGTTTTTCTAAAAAACAAAAGATTTGTTTCTGATTATAAATTATTTTCGGTAATATAAGATAAGTCATACTCGCCCATTTGTTCGGTCAAATTACTCTCGCGCAAATACAAAACATCTTCAAGGGCCTTATCGGCATGTTCGAGTAAGAGGCTGTCTGGTGATGCTAGGGCATCCCGCCCCCCGTTGAGTGTATCAAAAGCGTGCGCGTTGAGAGAGGTGCTGACTGCTTCGTTGATGTGTTGGAGTTTTTTTGTTTCTTCGTAGGCTGTGTAAGAGTATATAGAACTTTTTATGAAATAGTTTATCTCGATTGTGTTGCAAGCTACAGATATTTTTTCCAGTGTTTGGGTGAAATTGTAATGAGAGTTAAGCATCAAGTTGATGTCAAGAGCGGTCATAATATTCCATTTTTCTTTAATAAATCGTATGGTAGATCCTTTTTCAAAAGCGATTCCAGGTTGACTATCATATTGCTTTGTAGTTGGCTGGTTTTGGCATATAACGGTAGTTAGTAGACTGATGAAAAGTACTCTGGGTAGGGGTATTTTGCTGGTGTTAGCTCGAAGAGTTGTTTTTTTTTTTTAAATTTTTGTCTAGCGTTGACAGCGATTTTATTAAAAAGCTCAATCCATTCCCAATTGTCTATTTGGTCAAAAATGTTTATTAATGTGGTTAGGAAGATGTTATAGTTTCTACGGAGCAGGAGCGGTGCTACTCGTGGTGGCGTGTCAGAAGGGTAATTCGTACTGCGTTTGAGTAGTTCGCCGAGCATTGTATTTTTATCTTGGATGTCTCGATGATGACTAGCGGTGTAATGTGTTTGTGTAGGGGTGTTTTGGTTAGTGCAGTTCTCAAAGATATCTCTTATCTATGCTATATATTTCATGGCTATGTGTAAGCAGTTAGAGTAGTGTTCATGAAATTATTTTAAAGGGCGGATGTTTTTTATTCGGAAAGGTAAAAGGCTGTTAATGCCGGGTATTTTAGGAATCGAGTCTATAGGTAACTCGAGGTTGGGATAGTGTAGGACGACATGATGTATGCAGTCTGTGCATTTAATGCATCATATTATTAATTTTTGTCTAGCTATTTCATGTATATTATGTAATTGTTTGACCAAGTTTTCCTCGTAGCCTTTGTAGGTAGGTAGTAAATCTTACTCTAGTAGGGGCTGTGCACTTGGTAGGCGTGGCTTCCGAGCGAACAGCAGTTCCCATGGCGAGAACTGGTGGCTGCTGTGCCAGCTTGTATTATAATTAAATATAGCAAGTTCGACATACTCGTCCCAATTTTTGGTCTTGGAAGTGAACATTTTTAGATAATCAATTAATGATAAATGAATTCGTTCAATATTATTAGCCTGCGGGTGATAAGCCGTTGTAGTAATATGCTTAATTTTGAAGCGAGCTGCAATACGTTTCATTAGTTTTGAAGTGAAGTTAGTGCCTGTCGCTGTAATTTTCGACGATTTCTTCAATTTTTGTTCGTTGATCTTGTTTGATATGGTCCAATTTAATCAACTGAAGTAACTGATTGACTCTTTCGTGACGATTATTAATTTCTGGTTTAACAAGCAGTGCTGCGCAATGCGCTCTAGGTACTTTTCCTCTAATAATCGAGCGAGCTGTTAATAATGCATTTAATGCATTACTAACTATATTTGGCTTTCGTAAGTTACTTTGTGATTTAATAATTGGATCGAGGTACCTATTTAGTATTTCGAGCAAGTATACGCGATCGCTATTAATTTCAGATTCTTTATTATTTAAACAATTAATAATACTGTTAGTTAATTCTTGTATTGATGGATAATCTGATTCTGCGTTTTCTGATTTTTTAATCATTTCTGATGCTTTGTTTAAAGCGTACAGTAAATCGGATTCGTTTTCCAGAGTTTGCATGCGCATGCCAGAAGTTACAGATACAGAGTTAATTTTTTTTGAGTTCTCGGAAAGGTAGTTAATAGACAGGTTGTAATAGATGGTCGGAATCTGATTTTTTTGGTACTTCTCGGATTTTGTTTTCAGACAGCTGAGGTATATACTCTTTAGGAGTCAGTATGTCATTTTGTTTTATGGCATCGTGACCATTTTTTTTTACATGGGTTTTGTATACTGGTGCGTTCGTCCTCCGAGTTTCGACCGCTAGTTTCCCAGTAGGGTCGTCGACCAAATACGAGGAGTTATCGCCAGGCTGTGCCTGCCCTTCGATTGCGAGAGATATCTTGCTGGATGTCTGGTTAATTTTTTTTGTTGCGGAAATAACTCCAATGTAACAGAATTTACTTTCGGTGAGAATTGGGAAAAACAAGTCATTAATTTTTAAGAGATTCCTGGCGTAATCAATATGCGCTCTGTATTTTTTTAATGACTCGCTTCCTATTACACCGTCTTCTAATATAAGAAAATTTTCCGGTACTAGGTGAAAATCTAATACAAAGTTATGAATAGTTAATGAAACTTTTCCTAATGTCGAGATACTTTCTTGCGAGATCCCTCGGAGTTCGTATCTGTCTAAGAAATTTATGTGGACACCGTCTGGTTTTCTTGAAATTTTAAGTAGTAAGACTGCAGTTCCAGTGTCGATGAAGCTAAATTTTTGTTTAGTTGTATTTATTTCAAGTTGAATTGTGGGTGACTGACTGTTAAAATGTAAAAGGATGATTTTTTGTGCGTGCGACGTTTGAGGCTCTGTATTTACAGGGGCTCCCGGGCAGCACCGAGTGTCTGGGAACCCTTGTCTTTTTCCGCCTGTTGTAATTTTTTATTTCTGAGTTTTCATTTTTCGCAATCACTCTTCCACTGTCCCGTTTCTTTACAGTAATTGCAAATCGAGGAATTAGTTTGTTGCAATTTTTCTTGCAAATTTAAATTGACTGAGGCTCTTGGTTTTACTTGATTTTAGGCGGCCTAATGTGGCTGATTGTTGGAGCGGGGACTAGTACTATTGTTAGCCGCCGCGCGAAGCTCCGCCCACGGTTGCTGTTTGGGCTGCTGCTGTTGCTGTTGCGTAATTGGCCGAGTCTAATTTTGATTCTGCGGTATCCGATACCAACGGTCTTTAGCTGTGTGTTTTGGCCTGTTGCAAATTTGGCAGGTGTTAGTATCTTCCGCTTTCATTAATCGAACTGGCTCTATTTTAGGTTGGATTAGCGCTTTTACTGTTTCGGTTATTTCCTCAGGTTCCTGTACGTTGAATTTTCGTTCAATTTCTATTGCTTTAGTTGTAGCTTATTCTAAATTTTCGGCTTCCCCCATACGTGCTTTGATGACCCAATATAAACCGTGGATGAAGAATTTTACTTTGTCTTTTTCAAGTTGGCTTTTAAATCCAGCATAGTTTCTATTTTCCCTTACTGCTGCTTCAAAAAGTTCGTCAGCTACAGTTGTCACTCTATTAGAAAATGTGTCTACATTTGTTCTACATTATCAAACGTTTTTCCTTGCACGCTTTTAAGTGCCTCGCCGCTTAGTTTAATTTTAATTAACTTGGTGAGATCATTTTCATTGATTATTGGGACTATGCTGCGTGCCTCTCGTCAACCGTCGATAAATAAGTGTAAGGGTATGTTAAATCCATCGAATATAGGTACGAAGTTAACAGCGTCTTTCAAGCTAAAATTTTTTATTGGCGATACTATGATTTGTGTGGAATTCATTAGTCCTGTTCTGAAAATCCCCGGCGTATAATACGTCGTAAATGGGCTGCTTGCAAAATTAATTTTGTTTGTAGAGGCAAAATGTCGAGTTGGAGTGAAATCAACTTTTTCCGATTTATTATGAACCATTTCTGGTGATTTGGAAGCGGATGGTGTGTTAGTCATAGATACGTTTGTAGTGGGCGCGTTATACGTGTCTGAATTTTCAATTGTTGTCTCGTAACCTGTTTAATTTTCAATGAGCTCAAGTAATGGAATTTCAGTTTTATCTAATTTTAATTTTTCAAAGTTTATATCCGTAATAGCGTTAAGAAGGAATGCTGGATTTTAATTTTTACTAGTCATTTCAATGAGGATGTTGAATATTAGGTCATCTTTACACAGAAAGTCCAATGGGTTTGTATATATTAATTATATATATTATATTATATTATATTATTATATTTTGTCCCATTACGCGAGTGTAAATTAATTTCAACACCTTCACCAACTTCAATCATCAACACTCGTGTGTAACAAATTAAAAAGTACAAACAAGATAAAGGCGTCATGCCACCGAAGGCATGATAGCTTAGTCGTTCCGCGACAAAACAATAAGCAACTTCATAAATTATAGCTTTTATAGTATACATATACAGATGTTACATCTATATAATATAAATGGGTAACGTAGATATATCACTATACTTTTGTTTATATAGAAAACTAATTAACACTATGGCATAAGAGTTAACAGCCATTGCCTTAATTCACGTATACGCCACTCCTATAAATTATTTTCTCCTTTATTAATAATATTATTTCGATCATTTGCATAAATATGTAGAAAAACGAAAAAATTCCATTATATCCATCTTTTTACAAAATTAACAGACACGTATTTTTTCTTTTTTCGATTAATAGAAAATTGACTCAGTTACGACGTGCAAAAGGTACTCACGACTATTCGGATATATTCAAATGCTATGTTATCGTGACGTCACGGAAAGCTTTATCGCACTCTTTCTCGGCCAGCTTTTGATTGATTAAATAAACAAAAAGTACGTGTCTTTTATTTTTTAAACATCTGCAAGACGGATATAATAGATTTTTTTCGTTTTTCTTCATAGTTTACTAGTTTCACTGCATCGCATGAACTTACTTAAAGATAGGGGATTTATGAATAAATATGTTAAAAAACAGATATCTTGCGAAGCTAAAAATAATGGAAAAATCTTTTCAACCGCAACAAAATACCTATAGAAACACACCTGTCTCTAGAAGAACGCAAGTGTAAAGAACACTAAAAAATATTAATTGTTACGTCATAGGTCTGCCTTTTAAAACAATACTCGGATTTGCTGGGACAATCGAAGCCTATGGTAATGAAACGAGTAAAACATTAACGTTAAAACTTCCTGGAGAAACAAATTTAAAGGATTATTACGATGCCGCAATTCAAACGTTTTTTCTTTTTTTGATAATGAATAATTATTAATTTACATGGTGGGGACAATAATTCAGAGTTCAGTTGGCGTTTTTTTATTTCATCAAGTATTATTATTACTTATATACTATTTGAGAGGTCTATTAGTTTCGATTTAAAAACAATGAGTTGACCTTGAAATAACCTTCAAGAATATCGTCAAAATCAAATCCAAGGCCACCGTTAAATTCCTCGTTGAAAGTTACTAGAAAAGTGACCTTAATCTTTTTCAAAAATAATTTACGTAGAAAATGTTATAGGAGTTTCTGGATTTCTTGGACACCCTCTAGAGGGCGTTCCACTTTAATTTGGGCTATAAGACAACTCCAAACTTTGCAAAGTATTCGAAAAATTTTTCAATAAAAAATTGTAAGTTATGAAGGGATTTACTTATGATGACCTCAAACTTGACCTTGAACTTTATTTTCAAGGTTACTTCAAGGTTAACTTTGTTTTTTAAGTAGGAACCCGATTTTTTTACCCAGGATTCTATAGAGTGGAAAATTCTATGTTTATATAATGTATCCAAAAGAACCTGCAAAGTCATTTCGAGGTAATAGAAGTTCAATCTTTTTTTTTCACTCAATCTCTACCTAAATTACATAAGAACTTTAAAGATTCATAAAAAATGTTGAAGACAAAAGTTACTATACCTTAAGAAGGGCATCCGCTTTGACTTTAAGATCATTTGAAGGTCATTTCAAGTGCAGTTTTGTTTTCGAGCTGCTGAATGTGATATAAGTCATTTTTTCTACTTTTTCGAATACTTTGCAAAGTTTTTAATTATATTACTATCCAAGTTAAAATGGGACGCTATATATTTATCAAACAATAATTTACACAAATATATTTTTTTTATATTATAAGCATGAATGTTTTTTCTAAATAATATTTTAAATACATAAAAGTATCGGTAGAAATAGTACATGTACAATAAATACTGTAACGGGGTTAATATCGTTTATTTCATTTAAGCGCACGATCGTATCGAAGAGCGCGCGTGATTATCTGAACGTTCAAACACGAAAACCGGAGAGCAGGAGAGAACGGGTGTCAGTCAACCAACTATCTACTAGCATGAAATAAATACGTCGGAAATATTGCTAATATCACAAGCGAGAACGTTTATTGCCTCTTAATGCTACACTATATTCGGCCCGCGTGTTTATATTACATGCCGCGTGCACGACAACAACATGCAGTGTCGGAGCGCTCGCCGCTTATTTTTCGCAGAGTTATTACATGCGCCTTTCTTGTCGAGTACGAGAGATTAGTTATAGACAATTCTATCGCGATCGCGAAATTAAGCTGGCCAGCTTACCTTATTAACTCTCGCACGGGTAACAAGTGAGATGAAGGAGGCTCGTACGGCACACGCTAGGCTTTCGGCAAATGTTTATATGTGGGCGATGATGACTCGTTCACAGTTTCGCCCTCGATGGCGAAACTCTCCACTCACGCACACTTGCACGCACACTGGCCGGACGTAAGGCTATGTCACAGTTTCTCTCTTTCGTCTCTGCACTCCGGAAAACTCTGGTCCTTCTTAATAGCAGCTTAAATTATATCTAAAAAAAAGTTAAAACCAAAAGAAAAACATAACATTGAGTAGGAATTGAACCCAACTCAAGACGTCAGTCTAACTTCATACTTAATGAAGTTAGAATTTATATTGAAATTATAAATATAAAAATTATGACGTATATTATAATATATTAGATTATTAAAGTTCAATTAACTTTTATTAAAGTTATTTATTCATTCACTTAATGCAATGGCAAGAACGGGATAAATGGAAAATAATAAGAAAACTTTTGATTGTACTTTTTATTAATCTCGTCGTCATACAAATTAATTGTGAGTTAATTGTGAGAAAAAAAAGGTATCTATGTGGACTGGAACCCGGAACGACAAAAATGAAACCAACCAGCACGCGTTAGCCATCTCGGCTATCAACGCATTAGGATCGTGTAGTACGAAAGTTGCATATGTTCATAGAAATGTACGAGGGTTTGTGATTAAAAAAGGGGCTTAAGTTGTAGATATTTGCTGTAATAATTAAGATATTTCGAGATATTTAATTATGCACAATAAAAAAAAATTGCATCGAGTGGGAATCGAATCCTCTATTCTGGTCGAAGAGAAAAGATTTGCCGAGTCGAAATTCTCTTTGAATGCTGAGACTCGCACTCTTGCTTCGCCCAGCCCATCGGCTAACGTGGTTGGTCAGACGCACATTCTCTTCTTCTCCTCTGTATATTAGATGCACGTTTGGTATTCCCCTCTCGCGCCGAACGAAAATGTGCGTCAGCTCCGGTGCTTTGGCCACTACGGGGCGCTCGAACCAGTATCATTTGTCGAGCACGCTCGGAAGCATTGCCGTCAGCAATCTCCCTACTAATCTCTGCGAACATCCTGCTAGGACTCGCAAGCCAACGCGTCCTAGCCTCGGATCACCCCCATCTAGGGAACCGGGCTGCGAGACCCCAGGAACGCGCCTTCGAGGTTTCTCGAAGCTCGCGCCGACCCCGGTTTTTAGGGACTTTGTGCACCGTCTTTCGCAGCGCTATCTCCTGCAGAGCCCGCCATCCGTCTGCTGGACCGCTCGTTCTTCGTTCCACTTTCAGACAGGAGGCTGGTAATGCGTCGTCTCTGTCACAGGGTAAAGAAATGTCTTTTCCCGCATGATCAATAAGAGGGACCATCCCGTGAGCCAAACTCTTGAGAGCAGCTCCCATATAGCCCTCTCCTTTAAGAGTAGCTCACCTCCATTCTCCTCGGCCATAGCGGCCACCAAAAAAAAAGACCACCAGAGAGAGAGAGCCCCATTCGAGTTTCTTTCCGGCCCTTTAACATCTTCCGTTAAATTCGTCAAAATTTCCTATCAAATCACCTTTCGTACTAAATTAATTTTCATACGAAAAGCACAGACATTGTGCCAAAGAAACACTTTTTTAATTGCAAATTATGAATTAAACAATTATTGTTTGGCATAAATAATTGATCTGTACTATTTCATCAGTAACTTGTAAACCCATAGTTTCAAGGTCAAATACAACCGTATAATAGCCCTTATAATTTGCGTGGTCTACAATTATAAAATGATGTTTAAATTATTAAAAATAAGTAAAATTATATTACCCGCTATTGGCACTTCGTCAATCAAGTCAGATGTGTTTAGATAGTCACTTGCAGATCGATGCAGTTATGCCTTCACGCCTGGCAGTTGAAATGGTAGTTTGAGTATTTTTTGATGATCTTTCTATTTTTTAATACAGAATGCCTTTTCTTGAACGCGATTGTATTTTTCGTCGATGCTTCTTATCAAATATTTTCGTTTTCAAAATTTTATGGTATGAACTTCTGGTAACAATTGAAGATTCTTGTCGTTACTGTTATTGATTGCCACTACAGATTCGTATTCAATAATCTTTTGCATGACTGCCAGACCAATACGTCCAGTGTGTGATTCTGACCCACTATAAAAAGTTGACTAAGGGTGATGACTACATACAACTTTGTTGAACGATTCATTAACTTGGCCGGATCCACAGGTTAAAATATGCTTGGCATGGTTAATATAGGGTTGCATAACTTTTTCAGTTTTGTTTTTAAATTTTCATCTGTCAAACATTTGCCATCTATAAAATGTTGATAAATATGTTCATTTTCTTTATTTCTCTTACAAAAACTCCCGCAATTAGCATGATCACCAAATGTATGTGGAATTATGTTTTCTAATGCCTTTTTGATATTGCATTACTGCCTTTATTCTGTTTGATTGCTAATACGAACTATTTCGAAAAATTTTCTCTAATTATCGCATTTAATTTTATTTCATAAAATTTGCCATTAAAAGTTTTCGTCACGTGATTAATATCGGACCATTTTTCAATAGGATATGGCGATTGCTTTCTCGGTGCAGCTATTGCTGAAGAATGGTCAGCGCTTATGAGAGTTTTCACTCGAACTTTTTCTTTCACAAAATCATCATTTTTCAATATCTACGCAACAGCCATATCTGCCTCCATAGCAGTGAAAGATCCAGAATGGTTTTTTTGCAGTCCTGCTTTTTTGGATTTTCATTATTATATAATCTACAATAAATATCCTTACAAGCGTATGCTACTACTTTATTTGAATAAAATCCTACCAATGATGCATGACCTGCAAGAATTTGATAAATGTCATACTTTGCAACGGTAGTCGGTTCCATTAATCGATTCGTTCCCGATTCTTTTACTCGCATGTTAGTTCGAACGACTATAGTAAGAGATAGAGGGCGTGCGAGAGTTTGAAAATAGGCAGTTAAGCCTCAGCTGCTTTCACGAAAGTACCGCCGAAGTTTTTTGCACCGTGATTCACCGTTAAATTGAAAGTTTCCTGAGACTATTTGATACGTGCGTGAGTTACGAGGAAGCAGCAGCATTTTAGCAGCGGCAGCAGTATTGCAGTAGCAGCAGATAGCAGCAGATTCGAGAGCGAGGCAGCACAGCTGAATGATCCAAAAAGCATACTTCATCTTCGCTTCAACGATTACGGCTGATCACAGTAATTACACCGCAGGGTAGATGCACCTGGTTTTATTGTTGCGCGACAAAATACTTTCGAAAGTATTTTGTCAATCGCGATCTTAAATTTTTGTATTCGCGCCGAGCGTTAGTTTTCGCGGCAATTTTCGAATTCTCTCTCTCTTTCTCTCCCTCTCTCACCGAATTATAATTTATAATTGTGAATCCTATCGCGTGCGTTAGTCTTTCGGCCCAGATAGACTGTAGTTTTTTTTATTGATTAATCTTTGTTAATTTTATTCGCTGTTTGCGTCATTTGGTTTCCTATTAGCTTAATCGATCTATAAAGAATTAAGTCTTAATCCGATTTCATTTAGGGAATTAGGCGGATTAGGTATCAAGTCAGTCACCCCTAAGATAGATCGAGTGCGACAAGTCAAGTGACTTAAAGTGAGTTCAACTCGGTTGGAAAGAAGACACTGAAACGAAATCATCGGATGTAAAGGCGAATTCGCGTATAGCTATACGTGTTTAACGGAGCAGCGGTTAGCTCTACATCGTGGGAGTTTGTGGGAATAAATTTCTCATTTTTGCTATATAACCACTCCGTTACAACTTCAAGTACTTCGTTTATTTTTGTCGATAATGTAGCATGTAAGTAGTATAGGCTAAAAGGATTTTAAACCACTTTTACCATGCGAGTTTTTATTCCTTCCTAACCAGCAGTCGGTAACATTATCAATTACGTGTTATCGACTAATGGGATGTTTTACCTGCAGATTTTTTATTGACGGTTTGCATTGTAGTCGACCATTGTATGTGTGAGTGTGTGTGTGTGTGGGTGTGTGTGTGTGTGTGTGTGTGTGTGTGTGCCGATATGCAGGCCTCGCCGATCGGTAGTTATCGCCGTGGATAGATGATACCCCCCCCCCCCCCCCGGCCCCATGCCCCATGCCCAGCCAATGATCGATGAGTCAGATTGAAAAAATATGTGATTAATGGTATCGACGGCGGCATACTGGCATGATGCCCAGTCGATATATCTCGTGGAAAGTTCCGGATTTACCGCCGTACTATTCATGCCCAGTGAGATAAGCGTTATTATTATTGAAAAATAAAAAAAAAATTAACAAAATTTTGAATACATTTAAAATTTAAAGTTTTGTAACATGATTGTTTGTATTTTTTCTTTTTATTATCGAACTGTTGGTAGCTTTTTTGTTCTGGAAAATGACAAGTGTTGGTTGAAAATTTGGAAGTGATTTGTTTTCATGTAGATTGTTTTTGTTTTCATCTGGATCTTCTTGGGGAAGACGAGAGTACTTGACTGAAGGGTAGTAGTCCATTTTATTCAAATGCTGGCTGATGAATGATCTGATCCTTCCGTTGTCATATTTATAATAGCTGACAATTACGTTACTTGCACAGCAAAGAGAATAATCTCGATTCTGTGATTGATAATTTTCAATCTTGGTTTTTAGAGGTTGTAGCACTTTTACGCAGAACCATCTTCGATATGTGTAAGCCGAGTAAACAGGAATAATTTTCACTTTGAAAAGTTAAACTTTGAATTTTAGGTTGAAATCAGTATATTTACGATGTCGTGTGACGGTAAACGTCTGGTTTGTGCTACCGTCTCGATCGCGCGGCTGCCTGCGAGGGCAGCACCTACCGGTCCGGGTAAGTCGAAAACGAGAACTCGGTTCAAAATGGGAAGAAACGCGCGTGAAGAGAAAAGGACCAGTCGGAGAGCGCCTTTGACACCGGTAACAATGTGCAGGAGCACTAACGCGAGAGTTGAGCAGTTACCCAAAAATCGCGAATAACGTGTCCGAATCCAGGAGTGCCTCTAGCACCGGCAAAGACGTGCGTGCGTGTGAACGCCACAAGGAGCGTGAACTTAGACGGTCTATAGTTCTTTGTTGTAGCTGCGAGTTCGACTAGCTAGCCAAGACGACATCGGAGGCCAGCCACGAGGTTGCTGAATCCGTCCGACGGAAACAGCACGACGATAGAGAGAGCCTCGTCTTTAATTCGGAAAAGTGGCAACCTGAGCCACGAACTGAAAGACGACAGTGAACTGCTCCCCTTGACCGTGCGAATAATCACATAAGGTAAGCTGGCCAGCTTCGCGTTATTGTTTTCGATAAGCGACCGCGCATAACATCTTAGCTCTCCCCTCACATCTGCGAATACAAGAAAATCGGTAGCAAGCATGCAAGCGAATAACTCGATCGACTGATAGTAAATGAAATGACGATACGTAAGACTGTCGCGCACCTCGTATAAGTGTAAATGCGCGGGCCAAAGGCATTGTATATTACACAATAAATGAACTAGTCTGTGCATGATTGAAATATTAATTTACTGTTGTCATTGCTATTAGTAAGTAGGTTGACTGAAACCTGTCCTTCCTGCTCCTCGGTTAGCTAGCAAAACTTGATTATTTCGATCTCGTCGCTCGCATTCCGATACGGCTGCGCATCGGGCGAGACAAAAAAATTAAAACGGAATTCACACTCCGTTACATGGCGCCCAACGTAAAAGAACTTACAGCGTTTATGATTGTTTAAAACGCCAATTCCATTAGACACTGACTTTGCGCTCAGTGAACCAACCACCCAGGTGGCAATCAATGTGTTGGTGCACACACTTTGAACGCATGTCACATAGGAAATAAAGTAAACCGTAATCTTACCCGCGAAGGATCGCCGCGACGATAGTTTGTAAAGAGTTAGTGAAAGCGCGTGCGAGTGCGACCGAACGACTCTTTGTAAGTTATCTCGTAACCATAACCTACTGTTAAGAAGAAACTATTTAGAGCCAAGTGCGTAGGGCTGAAGTAAATTCCATACGCGTTCTGAATACGTTAGCTACAGCGGCGCAGACCATCTTGAACCAAAGAAAGGTGGAACGTGTGGTACCTACCCCCAGTCGACTCTGTAACCGGAGTTAACATACCACGCTCACACCGATGGAAGCAAGGGCCGCAAGAGCAAAGTAGCTGCAATATTCAACGATAAACCAGATATTAGTGATCGGTTAGATCGCATGGAGAAGGTGCTTGAAAAGGTAATGCACCAGGTCGTTTATACACCGACGCCATCGGGGGCGACGTCTAGTCCAAATATTGAAGCGGTTGATATCGACAAGAAAGCTCCGCTAATTAATTGATTGAATCAAGTGCTAAAGTCCCTCAAAAAAGTATCAGAAGGGATTGAAGCACAATTTTGTTAGGAGAAGCTCGACCACGGAGGACCACGCTAAGAAACATGAAGCTCCTCAAAAGCGCGAAAAAGATTTCTCCAAGCCACTCAAATGTGTCGAGTGTAGATTGCTGGGGTACAGTAAAAGGTATTGTCTCCAATGTAATAAGGGAAACGAGGAAAGGAGTGGTTAGGAGGGGTTGATCCCACTCCTTCGTCCTCTGAAACGAACCCCGTAAATGAAACCCAACGGCCCTCGCCAACACAATCAGTACTGGTTGTAACGTGTGCGTTGAGCGATGAGAGCAAGATTGCTATAATTATGCTAATGATAAGAACGTCGGTAAAGTAAATGCGGAGAAAGGAAGTATTGACGATAGTAAAGCCTAGGACCACAGACCAGCCGCGGTGGTGGAGAGTGAATTGCTCACGCCCTCGGAGGCGCTGGTAACGGTCGATAACCCGTCAAGCATACTCCCGAAGGACCTCCGATAGTCCCAACCGAGGTGGTTCAAACAAATGTTGACGTTACTTTACCGCGCGAGAGCACTGTGGAGCCGCTGAAACAGTTTCAGTATATTCCCCGGAACAAGAAACGCGCTGGTGGCTACTGGTGAAAATAAGAGACTTCCAAATAAGGGTTCTCTATGATCCGGGAGCTTCTAACACAGCAATGGGTAGTAATGTTCTGCAGATAGTGTTGGCGCTGGGCATCAGGTTGGATTGCACCCACGCGGGTACGGCAGGACTGCCAGATGGATGAAAACTGACGATCGTCGGTCATGCGATGCTGCCGTTCACTGTAGGTGATATGACAATGCCGACAAGGGTAGCTATACTCCCAACCCTTGGCGATGAATGTATTTTAGAAGTAAATTTTGTTAGATTGTTTAGGGCGGTTCTTGATCGTGACGATGATACGTTATTACTCAAGAAATCGCAAACAAAAATGAAACTAGAGTTAGCTAGTTTAGAGGCTGGTCCGAGATTAGCTACTAACGGACTAGCCGAGATAACAGCCTCTCAACAGGTAGTATTGCACAAGACCATCAACGAGGCCTTATCGCAGGTCCCTGCGGGACTGGGATGTGCGGCAGGAATTGAGCACGAGATTCAAATGGGTAATACGAAACCGATTAAACAGCGCTACTATCCAGTGTCATACAAGGTTGAGCAAGAAATGCATAGATTAGTAAGGGAAATGTTGGCCCAAGGGGTGATTGAGCCGGCAAATACCGGCTGGTCGAGCCCAGTAGTAATGATACGCAAGAAGGATGGCTCGTATGGATTCTGTATAGACTTTAGGAAGGTCAACAAGGTCACTTAGCCTAACGTGTATCCCTTACTATTCATGCAGGATATATTGAGACGCTTGCGCAATGCAAGCTATATCTCCACACTCGATCTTAGTAGCACGTATCACCAGATAGCACTCAAACCCGAATTTCGATCCATCACTGCCTTTACCGTGGCCGGGTTGGAGCACTTCCAGTTCGTGCGAATGCCATTCGGTCTCTCGTATGCCGGCGCCACCTTCCAACAGTTGATAGATAGTTTAAACGGTCCTGAACTTGGCAATTTCGCCTTCGCCTATTTGGACGATATCATGGTGTTGTCGTCCAAATTCGAAAATCACCTACGGCATCTTAAAACCGTGTTAGACAGGTCAAGCCAAGCCGGACTCTCGATTAATCGAGAGAAAAGCGTCTTCTGCAAGCCGGACTCTCGATTAATCGAGAGAAAAGCGTCTTCTGCAAGCCGGACTCTCGATTAATCGAGAGAAAAGCGTCTTCTGCAAGCCGGAGGTGAAGTACTTAGGTTTGCTGATTAACCGAGAAGGAATCAGACCCGATCCAGAAAAGGTGCGCTCTATCGTTGAGTACCCCTGACCGGGAAATGTTTGACAGCTGCATAATTTCCTAGGAGTTGCTTCCTGATATCGCCGCTTCCTGAGTGATTTCGCCACACACGCTCAACCGTTAACGAAATTAACGGGGAAAAAGTGCGAATATATGTGGGGACCAGATCAAGAACAAGTTTCCGCCAAACTTAAGACTATCATGGCATCCGCACCGTGCCTCGGATTACCAGAACCCGATGGACCGTATGTGTTGGAGACATACGCTAGCGCTACGGAAATCGGCGCCGTCCTGATTTAGAGACTACGGGACGAAGACCGAATTATCGAGTACGCTAGTAGCGTCCTTAACCCGGCGGAGCAGAACTACTCTGCCACGGAACGCGAATGCTTGGCAGTCGTATGGGCTATACAGAAGACTCGCCCATATATAGAACCGTACCGATTCAAAGTCGTGATGGACCACAACACTCTGAAATAGCTGTATAATTTGAAAAACCCTATAGGACGTCTAGCTCGATGGGCTTTGCAACTCCAAGGCCATACTTTCGAGATAGAATATCGAAAGGGGTCTGACAATGTATTACCCGATGCGTTATCACGCACGTTCGAACCCGTAAGGCGGAGGTCAGTGCGATAGATCAGCCTAAAGGAAGGGACGACGACTGATACTCGGAACAATTCCGACGCTTCGAAGCCAATCCGGAGGAATACCCAGATTGGAAGGTAGTAGGCAGGGTGATGTACCACCAAAAGCCTAAGAGTGATTACCAGGATGATTACGGGTACGAGGATACCTGGAAGCTTGTCATGCCACCGGAAGACCGAAAGGCTGTTCGAGAACCACGACATTGAGACCGCCGGACATTTGGGGCGAGAGAAAACCTTCCCCCGCATCGCCTAGTCCTACTATTGGCCAGGTATGTACGCGGATGTCGGAAGGTACGTCCGAAAGTGTCAGATTTATCAGCAGTGTAAGGTTGAACAGCGACTGCCGCGCGGACTCAGAAAGGATCGGATCTTGTTCACACCTTGGCAAGTTCCCGAGGAACCCTCGAGGGCACGAATACGTATTAGTGTTCGTCGACTTATTCACACGATAGGTTGAATGTATGCCTATACGTAGTGCCAATGGTAAGACTATCGGGAACGAGTGATCCTGCGCTTCGGCACACCTAGGATCTTTCAGTCCGATAATGTCACTAAATTCCGTAACCAGCTTGAAGACGGATACCTGAGGGAACAAGGGATAAACCAGACCTTTACGCCAACCTATACCCCACGGGCTATCCCTACCGAAAGAGTTAATAGGACTCTGAAGACGATGATTACTTCGTACCTGCACGGGAATCATAAAGAGTGGGACCGAGTCCTGCCTGAAATCGTGATTGCACTAAATACCGGTATCCACGGAGAACCAGCCCTGCTATGCTCAATGATGGGAGGCAACCGAAAGCCCCGAATACCCTCCATAGACAAAGGGACGAGCTGGTTAGCCGGGAGGAAGACTTGTTCCGAATAGAGCAATGGAACGAATATATGAAAAATAATTAACCGGTTCGTTATTCAGGAAGCCCGTGAGATCGCCTCTAACGAATCCCTTAGACAGGCGAAGTATTACAATGCCAAACATAGGGCTTCAAGATTCAAGGAAGGGGGACTGAGTATGGAAAAGGAATGGCGTACTATCCAGTGCGACACAGGGTATATCCGCGAAACTATCGCCGAAATTCGTGGGCACTTACGTGATCACTAATTTACTCGAAGTCCATTCGTACCACCTTACTAACCAACAGGAAGAGGTCAAAGAATTGGTCCACGCCAAAGACCTCAAACCCTACTATGGACAGCAGGGCACCTTGTCAGAAGACGAAGCCCGAATGCGATGTGACGACGATACCTCTACCACCGAGGGAGCCGAGGCGACAAATCACCCGCCTATAGCGAGCGATGCGATACCACACGAAAGCGAACGCGACGTTACCACGAATATTATGGCCCAGAGCGAGGACGCGACGAGTTCGAGCCACCCCCGTCGCACCATTCCTATCACCCTAATAAGACCCTGATAGTAGCCTCATCGGATAGTACGGTAAAGCGCCCGTGGAGACGACCTTGCAAGAACACGCTGACTAATCGGACTCCGTCATACCAACAGAATCCATGTGTCTCCCCTCCCATCGTAGTTAAAAGGAAGAGAGGGAGACCCCCGAACACACCGACCGTTGATGTATGATGCCCTGCAAACGAAGGAACTGGGAGACCGACGCAAACGACCCTACCTTCAATCCCAGCGACGAAGGTTCTGGGCAGCAGAAAGGCGCCCACCTTCGATATCAATGGAAAAAGATTACCGGTATTAACAGTTAATGTATGCGCTTTCACACTTTTCCGTTTCGGGGGAGGCATAGCGTAATCATACATTACCACCCCTCTCTCTGGGCGCCGAAGGTTAGCATAGCCCACTGTCTTTCACTACTTCTCATTCAAATATACTTTGGAGATCCGGAAGTTAAGTTAAGTCAATCTAAGTCAGCGACCTCGTCGAAAGGAGTACCGATCTTTTCAAGGTTCGACGCTCAAGGAGAGCGGAACTAAAGGCTTGACCCTCGGTTTAGGCGCGACGAGACTCTAGTTATCCCGACGTCTACCGCGTCGGAAGCGCGCGGCATACAAATCTTGCGAGATTTGCTTGACCAGGTACCACTACCCCGCAGAGGCCAACTCAAATTGGGATGTCAGAAGAAAGACTCAGCTAGGACAATCAGAGGAAATTCCTAAGATGATCAACCAGCTAAGCCTCCCCTCCTGGGCTCATTCAAAAACATCCCACCCTGCGTACCTGTATTAAGGGATTGCTCCCATGATTCACAGATCCCTCGCTTCGACGTACCGGGGCACGTCTCCCCATTGCATTTCGGTTATTCCCGCTCACGTTGGTGGGTATCCGTCATTCGAAAAGTTGTTTCCCGATTTTTGTCCCGATTTCGGATTTCGCTTTCTATGGAAAGGCTTTTATGATTCGCTGATACTGATCTCTAATCTTTCGTTCAATATTTGTTGACTTTGGGTCGGGGTCGGGGTCTCGCCTAGCTGACAAGGCGAATCCCCTGGCAGTTTTCGGTATTCGTACCAGTAATGCCATTTATTCGAATCAAGTTCTGAAATTAGGCTAAATCGGGTATTCTAATTAGTGTTCGAATTATTGAACTTCAGAATCTAATTCTAAAGTTCAATGTACAACAATTATCGTTGAAAATTCAAGCTTTATTTAGCTATTCAAAATTCAAAAAATTAGTTTAGTCATTGTGCTAGTTTTGGCCTCTGGTTAGGGACCTTGTAAGAGGCGGCGTCTTTCTACTGTAGTTGGTAACTACTTTTCTGCGCTGTCTCTTCTTTATAGGTGCTCCTTTCCTGGGCTTTAGGACTTTTCTAGCAAAGCCTTCAAAGACTGTAGATTTTCCTGCTAGATACTAGGGCCATTTCAGGGTATGGCCATGTATGGTCCTCTTCTTCAACCGCCTCTATTAATGGCTTTCTTAGTTCCCTTAATTCTTCGCAGTCAAAGAGAATATAGATTTCGCTTTCTATTTCTCCACAACGACACAGTTGGTCTTCGCATAATCCTCTTTTAAGGTGTAACTATAATGTATACTTTACAGGAAACTATGGGTAGAATAACAATTTTATTGTGTTCGGTACAGAGTCCGCTTCACTGATTGAGTGACGGAGTCCGGCGCGCGTAGCTATGCTAATCTATCTAATATTCATGCGCGCGTTATATTCAATACGCGCAATAACAGATACAGAAAAATACAAGTCGATACAAGGCAACGCGAAGAACTTAGCTGATTATCGGTAATGCGATGAAAATCGATGGCTCGTCGCCCGGAGTCTTGTTGCCCGTTGCTCCCCTTAGAATCGAGAATCTCCATGAATTGGTCCACGCGTTCTCCTTAGCGATTCACAAGACCAAATTATAATTTGAGTGATGATAGACTTATAGCGTATCGGTCCAAAGCAACAATTCAAAGATAACAGGTATGGGTTGAGTGTGTCCAACTACGATGTTGACTCCTCGGCGGACTCCAGACGAGAGAGCGACTCTCTAGCTCGCCAGCGCTAAACTGCCTTCTGCCTCGCGACGATCAGCTGGATCATTTTCCTACTTTTCCACGAATCCGCTATTATTTGAATATAGAAGATCCAGCACAGGCGAAAGCGTCATCTTACGTACGCAGCGCACACCTTGACATTCAGCTCGTTACAATGGAGGTATGACTTAAAAGTACCGTGTCCACTCATAAACTGTACTGTATAGTGATTGGGATTTAGCCATCTCTTCTTTAATCTGTCTTTGATTACTGGGAAATAGCAGTA
The DNA here is from genome assembly GCF_024137745.1 of Phymastichus coffea. NCBI lineage: Eukaryota > Metazoa > Arthropoda > Insecta > Hymenoptera > Eulophidae > Phymastichus > Phymastichus coffea. The sequence goes on along the minus strand of NW_026706836.1, from coordinate 3,429,021 downwards.
CGTTCTCCTGCCATTTGTGGCTGACTGCCATCTCTCCTGCCATACTCTTTCGATTTCATCGTTGATGAGTTGCATGACTTTCGAGATTTTTAGTCTGCCGGATCGAAGTTTTTTCGAGTCTATTTGGATGCCGTGCAGTGTTCGATTTCCCTTTCCTGACGCAGTACTTCGTAACTCTCCCGTCGAGCTCGAGAGTTATTGGTTGGTAGGCTGCAAGCACGTGCGCCGCTTCGTGAGAGATCGATACATAGGCTTTTAGTGTTCTGCAAAGAACTAATCGCTACAATCTTTCTAAGGCAGATTATTGTTTGATGTTTATTCTTTGCCACCAGCCCACAGCGGCGGATGTAACTTTCAATAGTAGGAAGACATTGTATATCTCTTTCATTGAATTGAATTTTAAGCCCCAGTTCGCTTTTGCCATTTTACTTAGCTCGAAGTAGGTCTTGCTGCAGTCTTGAACCACGCTTTGAATGTGTTCAATGTGAATCAATTCTTGGGCTTGTCTTTCAAAATCAATGCGTGTCGTCGCCTTTATGATGGGAAGCACATCGTCTGCATAGGCTAGTACTTCATAACCTGCATCCCTGATTGCGCGAAGTGGTTTGTCAAAAATGACATTCTAACCGACCGGTCCAAAGACTGATCCCTGAGGGCACCCCTTCGTTACTGTTTTTAGTGTTTCTTCGAAGTGAGCATATATGCCTACCTCTCGATCACTAAAGTAACTCTGGAGGAGCTTGTAGATGTTCTTCGGGCAATTTCTTTCTTTCAATTGGGAGAGAAGGCTTGGCCACCATAAGGCATCGAATGCTCCTGAGACGTCTAGCGGAATACCGGCTACGTACTTCATCGACGAATCAGATTCTGCCTCTTCTACTATTTCGTGTAGTCTTTTAATGGCATTCTCTGTGGATCTATTTGCTTTAAAGCCAAATTGATCCTCCGAAGATCAGTCCGAGCTATTTAGAATGTTGGATATTCTTTGAATCATAAGCCTCTCGAGTGTCTTCCCAGCTATGGGGAGTAGATATACGGGTCTATATGATTTAATCTCGTTCTCAGGTTTCTCAACCCTTTTGAACGTAATTAGCATTCCACTTTTCCATCTTCTCGGGAATACTCCGTATTTTAAGCAGGCGTTGAAAAGTCGCGTCAGTTCCTGGTGCAATGGTTTTGCATTAACAAGCATTTCTGACTCTATTCTATCTTTGCCTGGTGATTCCCCGGCCTTGTTTGCTTTAAGGGCCATTTCAACTTCCCTTGTTAGGGAAGGCGTTGCGTCGCCAGTTACTGGAACCTCCCGCATATATCTGCAAATTTCCGCATGTGCTTTATTTTCGCAGTTTGGGTAGTCATCAGGCATTAGTCCTTCTAGTAGAACCATGCTTGTTTCTTTCCAGTCTTTTGTTACTAAACCATTACAGTTAACCGTGCACATCGCTTTTGAAATTCTGAGTTTTTTGGATGCTCGTTTGTATGGATACGCCCAAGCATTCTTTTCACTTTCAATAGTGCATGAATCTTGCCAGCTTTTGCTTTTGGCTCTTTTAATAGCCGTTGCATAGTCGGAATTCATTTGTCTCAATTTTCCAAGTAATCTACTTTCCTTTGTTTTCTATTCGTTCCTTCCTTGTCCTTCAGAGCGATGATTTTGCGTTGTCTTTGTATCGCTCGCTTCTTACTTCGCAAGTCAGGATTCCACCAAGGTTAAGAGCGCGTTCTTCTCATTTGTGGTGGTATAGAGTCCTTTGCTGCACTTATAAAACATCTCCAAGTTTTGAAACGTATGTTTCGATGTCTTCGGAGGTTTCTAAAGGGAGCTCAGATAGGTTCTATTTCTCGAATTTGCAAAGTCTCCCAAATTTCTCCCAATCAGATTTTCTCATGTCAAACCTTGGTTCTGTTGTTTGTTCTACTGTTCGTATGAGCCTGGCTGATTGTGAGACAAAATCCAGTTCAATCACTATGGGCTTGTTGTCACTGGTAGTCCATTCTTTCACCGTCCAGCTAGCCAAGAGGTTTGACAGATTTGATATATGCAATATTACATCGATATCCGTCTCCCGCCTCGTACTGCGGCACGTTGGAAGCTAGCCCTTCCTGTTCACCACTATTAGCCCGTATGGTCTATGAATTCTTCAATGTACCGTTATTGACATATAAAAATATCACATGATGAAGATCACACAGGAGCAGTTCGAGCAAGTGGCGGCTGTCCGCATAGGATTAGATTTGGGCCCCGCCGTCAACGGAGTAATACACGCCTTATTGAAGAAACAAGGAAAGAGGAGAAACAGATATGAGCACGAGCTCGCGAGAGCTCGTCATCCGTGCTAATCGAGGATGTGGACAAAGATGAACCCCAGACTCCGCCATCTGCTTCGGGAGTCGTGTATGAAGAGACTCCGTCGCTGATAGGACCACCAGCTGGAGCTATTCCGGCAGCAGCGCCGAAGATATCAAAGAGCACCCAAACTCACAGTGCTCCTATCGATAACGACTGGCGTCCAGATTTCTTCCACCAGCCAACAGCGCCGGGTAGTCATCGATTATGGGAGGAAACAGTAAAGGGCTTGAGGGAGGTTGAACAAGGCTGGACTACCCTCAACGTTCTTCAGCGAGCAGTGTACGCTGAATTTTACGCCTTTACGGCCAAAGGACACCGCCCCAGCGATCAAGATCACTGAAACAAGGTGGTGTCTCGCCATCGCCAGTTCGCTGCAGAGTTAAAGGAGGTACAGCGTCGACATCGCCAGACCCTCGAGGGCCCGACTGGCGACCGATCTTCGGCCACCGACCAACCTCCGGTGACCAAAACCCCAGTATCTATCCCCACAGCGACCATCAACCAAAACTAACGGACGTGCGGGGTAAACCTGATGGTCAACCTTAACAGCGGTAACGTGGACCAAGGCACCGGACCTATCCATATTAATTTGGTGGTGGGGTCCACGGACGAAGCACCTCCAGCAGAGCTACCGCTGTGGTCCGCGCCCAATCGGCGAGATGGACTGCCGTTGACCCCGCGAGACCGAGGACTTCCACGAGGCACCATGTCGCGAGCACAGTGAGAAGGCTTCAATATTTGTCACCAACCCAGTGTGACCCACGCAGATCAATGCCATCGCACTCGACAACATCCAGAGATCGTGGTCGAGCGATTAGATTGGGAAGGGCGTGAACGCCCCAATCTAAACGAGGACTGGTACGAAGAAGCAGCCCTTGTATACTCTCGACAGCCTTTGTAAGGGTACCTGCCCCTGTGGGTAGGACCTACCCCGGATAATACCCGATCAATAAAGGGTATACCAATAAATACGATTCCATGTTGCTCTTTATTTACCTTACTTCGACGTGAGTAGCGCAAACGATTTTCTCGTCAAGGACCCCGTGGATCCAGATTGAAAGGAGGCTGTGATGGTAAACGTCCGGTTTGCGTTACCGTCTCTATCGCGCGGATGCCTGCGAGGGCAGTACCTATCGGTCCGGGTAAGTCAAAAATGGGAGCTCGGTCCGAAATGGGAAGAAACGCGCGCGAAGATAGAAGGACCAGTGGGAGAGCGCCTTTGACACCGGCAACAATGTGCAGGAGCACTAACGCGAGAGTTGAGCAGTTACCCGAAAATCGCGAATAGCGTGTCGGAACCCAGGAGTGCCTCTAGCACCGGCAATGACGTGCGTAAATGTGAACGCCACAAGGAGCGTGAACGTTAGACGGCCTATAGTTCTTTGTTGTGGCTGCGAGTTCGAGTAGTTAGCCGAGACGCCATCGGAGGCCAGCCATGAGGTTGCTGAATCCGTCCGACGGAAACAGCACGACAACAGAAAAAGCCTCGTCTTTAATTCGGAAAAGTCGTAACCTGAGCTACGAACTGAAAGACGACAGTGAACTGCTCCCCTTGACCGTGCGAATAATCACATAAGGTAAGCTGGCCAGCTTCGCGTTATTGTTTTCGATAAGCGACCGCGCATAACATCTTAGCTCTCCCCTCACATCTGCGAATACAAGAAAATCAGTAGTGAGCATGCAAGCGAATAACTCGATCGACTGATTGTAAATGAAATAACGATACGTCAGATTGTCCTGTACCTCGTATAAGCGTAAATGCGCGAGCCAAAGGCGATGTATATTACACGATAAATAAACTAGTCTGTGCATGATTGAAACGTTAATTTACTGTTGTCATTGCTATTAGTAAGTTGGTTGACTAAAATCTGTCCTTCCTGCTCCTCGGTTAGCTAGCAGAACTTGATTATTTCGATCACGCCGCGCGCATTCCGGTACGGCTGCGCATCGAGCGAGATAAAGAAATTAAAACGGAATTTTTACCCCGTCACAGTAGATATAATACTGTGAATATAAAATGTACATTGATAACCAATTCGTTTCGGAGATAATTGTCAATGGTGATGCAAACACATTCAGCAACATATTGTATAAAAACGTTTAGTATGGAATGACTAACATTGATCACTACTTTTGTAGCAAACCTATCAGTTCTAGAATTAGAAATATCTTTCTGAGTAAATTTATGACAAAGACCCATTGAATATTTAGATAAGTTGTTCGTTTTCTTATCCTTTGTCATGTAACAGATACCTTTCAATAAGGATATAGAATATTCAATTATTATGAGATCATTCGTTGATAGGTCGAACTTGTTAGAAAAATGTGTCAGCTGCGCACCTTCGTCAATGAGTGACTGTACATAATCTATCGTTGTTTGAACCGTAGAATTATCTACATTGTACCGTTTACTAAGATACGAGGTCTGTCCGGAAAGTATCGGGCCTACCTTTATATTTTCGTGCTAGCGTAATTCTTTATTATCTGGTGGGTTGCATCCTTCAAAGTAATCCGCACTTGATTGAATAACACGGTTCCATCGATGTTTCGACTTTCCAACTCAGTCCTGGCACTCACTTTTAGGGATAGCCTTAAGTACACTCGTCGCATTATTTTCAACCGTTGTTTTGTCATCTAATCGATGTCCTTTGAGTGGTTTCTTTAGTTTTGTAAACAGCCAAAAGTCACAGGGGCCTATGTCAGGACTGTATGGAGGTTGTCGAAGCAATGCGATATTGTGTTTGCTCAATAACTGCTGCACAAGATTAGATGAATGCGCTGGCGCATTATCGTGATGGAGAGGCCAGTCACCACTTTCCCAAAAGTGCGGCCGTTTTCTTTTTACTGCATCACGCAAACGTTTCAAAATTTGAACGTAGTATTCTTTATTGATTGTCTGATCTGTTGGTGCATATTCGTGATGTACAACACCTTCACAATCGAAAAAGCAATCAACATTGACTTAACATTGCTCCGACTTTAACGTGCTTTTTTTGGTCTCGGCGATTCAGGATGCTTCCACTGTGAATATTATTGTTTTGTTTCACGATCATAACCATAAACACATGATTCATCACCTGTAATAACTTTTCTAAGCACATTATCATCATTATTGACCAGTTCCAGATTGTCCAGAGCGATTTCTAGGCGAATGTTCTTCTACTCTGCTGTGAGCAATTTTGGGATGAACTTCGCAAACACACGTTTCATTCCTAAATTTTCGGATGAAATTTCTGAAATGATAGTTTTTGGTATCCCAAGGTCTTCTTCTAGTTCTTGCACAGTCATACGACGATCTTGTTCGATTGCAAGTCGCACCCGCTCAATATTATTTGCGGTTTTTGTCGTCGAAGGTCGGCCGGAACAAGAATCACTATCGACAGAAGTGCGACCATCCTTGAACAGTTTATACAACTCTTTTATTTGTGTTTTGCTCATATACTCGCTTCCGAAGGTCTTTTGCATCATTTCAATAGTTTCCGAACTTCTTTTTCCGAGTTGAAGGCAAATTTGATGCAAATTCGTTGATCTTGTTTTTCAGTCATTTTTGACAATATCAAAATCCGACGAACGCGAAAAAGGCACTGTAAACAAAGACACGCTGCGCACGAACTATACGTCCGGCAGGTGTCAGTAAGTAACCAATAGATTCGTGAGGCTTTACTGTTGACGTTTCTGTCCGGTAGAGGTCACGTGAACACTATGGCGCGAAGCTATAAACATAGGCCCGATACTTTCCGAACAGACCTCGTATTCATGGAAGCAGGCTATAGTTTAACTTTAAATGTTGTTACTTAATGAATTCTTAATGTACCCGATGCTGCTGCAGACGGTAAATAAGCTGCAGCGAATGAGTCGCACTCCTTTTGTAACAGCAACTGCGTCATAGAGAGGGTAAATGACTCATTCAACTTATGAATGTCAGAAAAAACATCTATGATTTTCATATCAAGTTCTTCTCTATGAAGATCAATCAATGTATACGTTTCTTTTAATTCAGCTATCAATTTTAAAATAGAATCTTTAATATTTTCAATATTTGTTAAAAGAATCTCATGTGAAGTTTTCAAATTTTAAACAGCAAAGAGCTTGCGTTCAAACACATCAATGCTCATTGTTAAAATGAATAAAGAAAGGAAATAAATCGATGATAAATAGTAAATTGAAAATGGTTAATTTCTTTAAGTTTTTTTTTATATTTATTGAATTATTGTCACTTATATAAATTGTAATAAGCTGCCGCCAAAATACTTAAGCTTAACAATTCTTTTTTCAAGTTGACTGAGTAGAGTATTGTACGATTTCGGGTTCACAATGAAATGTTCGGTTATTTTGTTAGGAAGAAAAACGTCAAACTCAGCCTCCAGTTCGACGATGACTCTTTTTCCGAATTTTGTTTGAACTTTTTTCATGCCAGCGACTGTGTAAAAGATTGAAGGATTAAATTCTTGTAATTTCTTTGTTGTCAAGTAGGATGGGGTACGAGCTACAGCGTTAATAGCTTCCATGGTGAAGATTGATACCTGCGACATGTAAAATTTCAAATATAAAAAATGAAAAAATTCTATGAGTAACAGTTGACATACAATTTTTGATTAAAAAGAGTATTCAAGCTATATGAAGTATCTACTGTGAGCGTAGACGAGTGAATGAATCCGTAACTTGATGCTGTCGCATATATAGGGTTCAACTGCTCATTTTAATTGAAGTGTTGTCCCAATTTCCCATCTCCTCTTCATTTTCCTCATTTTCTAAATCTAATATTTTTAGTTTGCTGATCACATCCTAGTCATCATCACTATTCGACTCTGACGTTGAAAAATCACTGTCAGAGAGGTCGCAAGTCTGACTTAATTGTCAACTATGGTTTTACAACCAGTTTTTAAGAGTTACGACATTTTGAAGCGCACAGTTTTCTATCTAGCCTGGAGGATGATAATTGCGAACTATAGGTTCGCAAAATCCTGGCTGATATAAGGAAGGGCAACCCAGATTTTCGAGATCGAAGACATGATTAACAAATCTAGTGAACCACTCCACTTTTTGACGTCCTCTTACATAAATAAGAACTTCGTCAGTGTCAGCTGCTAAACGACCTAGATCTTATATAATAAGCGGATGGCAATCGTATGGTAAGTTTCCTGTATTCCAATCAAGCCCATGGAAGTTAACTGTAAGCCATGAATTTTCACGTTTTGAATGACTGGAAAGTTCTTCCCAAGGACATGGTGACTTAAAATCCAATGGGCGAGTTCAATATTGTTATTGAGATTTATCATTGCAAGTTCTTTAAAAACTGGTTGATCATCGTAATTAAAGGCTCGTATATCAGCGATAATTTTCATGCCAAATCTACAATGAAAAATATTAGACAGAAATATAGTTTAAATCAAAAGTTAGTTCATTGATTGAAATTTTTTCAATACCTTGTTAAAGGATTGCATCTTGCCATGATCGCTGTACTCGACCGAATATGATGAAGCATCGATTTTGACACGCATTTTATACATTTACCCCTTTCCACTTTTGCATACTTTTTTGAATATATGTAAGTTATCGACACTTAGTCTCTACAGTATGCAAAACAGAAAAAAACTTAGAATCGTGCGCCTGCGAAGTGACATAGCTCCATTAACTATGTCGCACGCTAAAAAAGATAAGTTTTCGGTCATATAAGAACTTAGATGTGTGAACGTAATACGGTGTTAGCCGTGGAGCAGTGCGATGCGTCACACTCTCCCATCCCCCAAAAGTTAGCCATGTAGCGCGTGGCTATGAGTTATACGTGCGCTCTCTCTCTCTCTCTCTCTCTCTCTCATGCACTTGCACATATTTCTTTCATTCATGAATTGATAAAATGTGTGATCATAATACACGCGCATTAATCGATAATTGAACAGCGTCATGACTGCACCTTATCAATTACTAAATTAACGCGCTCATTTTAATTTTGAAAAATTTGTTAAACATTCATGAGCATTGGAACTTATAAATTAGCAGTCGAATTATACCTTGCTGATTATAAGTGTCAATGCACTAAATGTGATGTATTTGGTCTTGAAAATTTTTTGAAATTAATGAAAAAGGTAGTTAGTGTGTGATATAAGTTAGAAGCGTGCACGCATGAAAGAACATAGCCACGCGCGGGAATATAAGTGGTCTTAGTTGAGCGCAAGCATAAACACCTTGTACGAAAATTTTCTAAGTCCACAACCGGATGACATCATCCTCTCGCTGCGAGAGTTCAGACTTAAATGACTCTGCATGGAGCTCTCCATTCTAAAGTAGCTTTTGACTTGCTCTGCATTGATCGATATGTGGGAACTTAGTCGCGCGCGAACATATTAGGACTTAGTTACATGCAAACATATTCGAGACTTATGATAAATTACAAGTGTCAATACCCTCACTTGCTTTTGACAATTTTTTGTAAATTAAAATTTTTTCAATCATTTTTTCTTTTGCTATGTATTGCAACGGTAGTCGATTCGAATAATCGATACGTTCGCGATTCGGTAGCACTCGCGATGCTAGAGCGAACATCTAAGAGAGAGAGGAGGCGCGCGAGAGTTCAATTTTTCAGTTAAGCCTCAGCTGTTGTAGTTAGAACCACGAAATTTTCTTGTTCTTGCTGTTTTCCAAAAGTTGTTTTTCTGATTTTGGATGAGTGTGCGAGTGATGGGTAGGAAGCAGAAAAAAGCAGAAACAATCACAGCAGCAGCAAGTGAAGCAGCAGCATTGTGCAGCTACAGCCGATTTGGTAGAGCGGAGAACGGGCGCAGCCTTTCCAGGGAGAAAGTCGTTGGCCAACAATAATTTTGTTGCTGATCACCGTAATTGCACCTTAGGGTAGGTGCACCTCCCTTTTTCTGCGCGACAAAATAGTTACGATAGTATTTTATCAATCGCGACCGTTTGTTTGTTCGCGCCGAGTGTTAGTTTTTCGCGGTAGAATCCTGAATTCTCCCTCTCTCTCTTTCTCCTCGTATTATCGAAAATTTGTAAATCCTATTCGCGTGCGTAAATCTTTCGGCCCAACGAAGACTATAGTTTTTTAGTCATAAACGATCTTAATTTTATTCGCCGTATTACATTATTTCGTTCCCTTTTAGTTTAACGGATCCGTTACCAGTTATTTTTTAAACCGATTTCATCTAGGGGATAGTTGGAGTAAATATCAGGTCACTCACACCTAAGATAGATTGAGTGTCACAACTTAGGTGACTTAAGGTGAGTTCAACTCTGTTGGAAAAGGAAACATTGTAACAAAAGTATCAAACGTAAAAGCAAATACACGTAAACTCATACGTGATTAACGGAGCGACGGTTAGCTCTGCATCGTGGGAGTTTGTTCTTTAATAAACCCATTTTGTACCAGCTGATTTATCCCGTTACAGAATTGATTGCTTTGATATGTAGGAACTTAATCACGCGCGAACATATTAGGATTTAGTTATATGCAAGCATATTCAAGACTTATGATAAATTACAAGTTTCAATACCCTCACGTGACCTTGACAATTTTTTGAAAATTAAAATTTTTTAATTGAACGCAAACAGATGTAGAAGATTGTGAAAAATCTGTGACTTCGAAAGAAAGCGTCACTATCGAAGTCATCGTTCCTGATGCGAAATGTATAAAAAAATTTTAACGTTGCAAGGAAATGGAAATTTTCAAGTTAAATTAATTTTTTTATAATGATTTTGTAACGTCGGGCCGTTTATTAACAATAAATTATTTTTTTTTCCCTCATGTACTTTTGTGTAGCTTAAATTTTAACTCGGTAAACTAGCAAAGGAGAGCCTTCAGCTGAAGCAGCTGGAGGACACGTGAAAATAGTCGTCCCTTTATCGCGCGCTTTCCGATGTTTACCTCGCATGATCATAAAGTTTTTTGAGTAGGTTTAGATAAAGAGTAAAGGAGCCGCGGAATTCCACCTGCATCCTGTTATTCGATTTCACCCAAAAGATTTCCACTTTTAGAAGTCAAAACTTTTGCTATATAAAAAAGACCTTAATAACTAATTTTACATAAATGAATCGGGAAAATAACAGCATGATAGGAAAATTTCGCAGCTTCTTGAAACCTCCCACACACTTTTTGATTAGAAATATAGTTGCCGCGCAATCATTGAAAATAACTCGAAGTTTTAAAATTACAAATTAGAAAAATGAGGTAAATAGTCGAAAACAGTTACTTGAACGAATTTTAGCAAATCAGTTATACAGTCCACAATTAAATAATACCCTTTTTTTTCGTTCGAATTTATTTAAACAATGAAGTGAGTTAATTAATTAAGTTACTAATTGTAAACATGTAGGATCAACAGATTTTCGCGTAAAATATGTTAAATAATAAGGAACTTGCGTTATTTTTAAGAATTAATTGTAATAATTTTATATAATAAATAACTTAATAATTATAAGAGAAACTGTACTAAAAATGGTACTTGGAGAGTCATCTAGCGAGATAAGGCCCAAACTCTTGAACGCGCGCCCCCAATTCTCACCACGCCCCCGAACCAATTAGGGCCCGAAATCCGAAAGAGAAAAGGTGGGAAAATCTCGGTTGGCCAATTAGAATTCACTGGCATTTCCACTCTTCCCAAATTTCGAGGGACTGAAAGAGGGATTTTCCTCCCAACCACCCCCAGGGTTTAAAAGGGCATGCGCAAGCGAAAATCGCTCTCTCACGCTCTCACGCTCTCACGCTCCACACAAGGTTTTAAGTGCATCTCATTGACCAAGTGCCAGGTCCAGATTGACTTCTCCAGTACCAGTTAACTAAATAAAAGAAAAGTAAGTTGAAACAAAATTTTATTCACTATCTCTCCTTTTCCTCTTCTTGTTAGAGTAGCTGATCGAAACTCGTGAAAAATAGGTCTTCGAAAAAGTATTTCAGCAGGAATTGGGATACTTTTTCAATAAGACAGTCGCGCCGTTAAACTAAAATAAAATACTTTTTATGTGATAATTCCGGCAAGGTTTGGGATTTTCACATCCAAGTCCCGATTCCATTGGACCCTGGTGTTTGATGGAAGGCTTGTAGTCCAGTTTAATTTTTTCACTCTTTTTACGCGAAACGCGAAGTAGAAAAGCTCTAATTCTCCAATCACTCGTCCCGGTTTAAGCGTACGCACGCAAACCAAATAGAGCGCCTGAGATTACGTCCACCTCAGACGTACCTGAGATAGTGACCCGGATGTCACAATTTAATATTCTGATCGCAGGAGAATTTACAAAAATCCCGCATTGAAGAATTTTTTTTAAAAATTTTCATCGTCGGAATAGAAACTATGAATTTTTTAAGTTAAATTAATTTTTTTTCTAATTTTAGAAACTTTTGGATATTGGCAATGTCACAGATTATGAAAAGGTATGTTGAAACACTATTTTATTTAATAAAAAAAAATTATTTGCAAAACGATTATTATTCTAATTACAGGAGGATTTGGAAAAAATGTACATTGAAGAAAAAAGTAAAGTGACTGTATCCGAATATTATCTCGTATCAATCGTAAGTTTTTATTTCCAAAATCATATTTTATTAAAAAAAATTATTTGCATACTCATTTATTATCATAGATTTTTCAGAATCCATTCAACAGCAAAAGTCCAACGATAAATGAATTGAATAAAAAAATCAAGAAAATACGCAGTCATACGATGAATATGTTCCCTCTTCAGAGATAAAATATTTTTTTAATTTCTAACGTTAATGATTTTTACTAATCTATTTTTTATAGTATAATCAGAAGAAACAATACCTCAATTAGAAAAGACAAAATGGAAAAAAACCTAATAAACTTCCAGATCAAAGTAAGGTACTTATTTTTACCCACGTATATTCTGTTATTAACGTAATTGAATAATTTATATGAATCTATAATGAAAAAATACTATTTTCAGATTTGTGATGCGCTGCCGAACGTGATGGACTATTTAGATATTTACCGTCCAAACAACAAGATCGAGCCCTTGCCACGCGTGCCTAAAAAGATTGATAAGGAAATAAAGAAGAATCATTCATATAAGTATGTACAATGTAAAAACTCATCAAAAAAATATGTACACGTGATTATACCAAAAACAAACGGACAAAAACATAATACTGATGACAAACCAATTACCAAAAAAGAATTGCCAAAAATAATAAGTGACGTTAAGACGCGTGTTATACCCAACAAACTTACAAATAAGATCGAATGAAACTGACAACAACAGACAAAAACGTCGATAAAAATGATAAATCGAGTGCGAAAACTAAACAACAGAAACTTCTTCCTCGTTCCACCACAAAAGATTCTTTAAAAAAATTGTAAAATGAACAGACAAGAATATAGACGATTACAAATCGAACGCGACGACTTCTCGTAAATCGCGACCGAAATTCAGACAGTGAAAACATACTCCTCGTTCAAAATCGATTATCAGTACCACTAGTTCTGATAAATCACGTCCTCCAAAAAAAAATAAATTCTCCCAAAAACTTCTCTAAAAAAAATTTTAATAAGCTCTTCAAGTTCCTCAAAATGCTCAAATTCTTTAAGTTCCTCGAGTTCAAGTTCCACTATTTATTTTAGTTCTCCTCGTAGCTCCTCTTTTGAAAAATCTCCACAAAGAACAGACTTGAATGACAAACATACTCCTCCAGACACTAACACCTCTCGATCAAAACCCGTTCAACATCCTTGAAAACGATCGAGTTCGTGTTCCTCTATACATGAGCGACTGAATGAGTTTTTAAATTTTAAAATGTGAATATTTTTTTTATGTACGACTTGTAATATTTTTACTTTTATAATAAAAAGAATATATTAAAATCTTGTGTTAATATTTTTTTATTAGAAAGTATTAATTCATTATTAAATTAAATAAAATATGCACCATCAATTTGATTTATTCTTTTGCAGTAAATAGAACAAGAGCTTAATCTGATTGAATATGTGGAGCACGTTGCGATATGTCTACAAGGTAAAAAAATTTTTCTAAGTTCCTTAGCGAAACATATTTTGCAAATTCGTTCTTCGCTAACTTTATCGCTATTTGCTTCTGGCGATGATGTTGTATTTGAATCTGTATTTATTGTCTTACTAGTACACTCATACAACTCTGCAATTGATCGGTACTCAAGCTCGTATATACCACATACATCAACACTTGGTTGACTTGGTAGAGGTACGGTACTCGGATCAACTCCGATCAGAATATTACTACAAGGCACGTTGCGAACGAATCGACAGCGGCTACCCTATCGCTTGTGTTCCGTCTTACGATCGTCACTTTTTTCCCAACGACAAATCTCTATGTTACACTCGAAGCAACGAACTTTGTCAATTTCAATCACAAAGTACATCCGGCAGCTACTAAATCTTTAGGCTGCACATATGAGATGGCTAGTTGTCAAAGTTTTGCAGCCTAACTTGTTCAGATCTGGAAAAAATGAATTTGTAAGAAAAAAATTACTAAGAATACTTTAAAATAATTACCTATAGTCTGACATTCAATACATTGATATTGAATAATTCTTAAAACATGCTTGCGATTTGTTTACAAGACATGTCAAAAAGTATTTTAAGAGTCAATAATCCTTGTAAAATTAATGCTGTACTATCATGCGAATTATGAAAATATTCAAGTAATCAAGATAAATTGAAAAAGTCTTTTAACACAAAGCTTTTTACTACACGAAATATTGAAGTATATCCCTCAAACCTTCTCAAGAAATGGTTTCATGATAATATTAAAAGTCCACTATTAAACGAGGTGGAGGAAGTTGAAACTAACGAGTCAGGATGGTCTTTGGATTCTATTATTAATCTTCAAATTAATATCAATAAATTGAATCCAATGCCAAGTGCAAGTTCTTATATACCTCTACCAACATTTTTAAAAAATAAGCATGCTTGTATTAATGTAGAAAATCCTAAGTTAACGTGTGTTCTTAAACTCCTACATCCGCAAAAACAGCTGATTACTTGGATGATAAAGTAGAAAACGCTGATAGGAAAAATATTTATTTCCTTGTTATGTCTAGGCGAGGAAATGTTATGGCTAGACGTAATATGTACGAGGTGTGTTCAAAAAGTAAGGTGACTTTTCAAATTTCACGGGCAACGTACTTTCGATTATCGATTGTTTTGTTATGTTGGTACACTCTTCCCGAACATCTGTACCAAGTTTCAAGTGTATAGCATTTTTTGTTTGGTTGTGAGAGGCGTAAAGGTTATAAGTGTTTTGCGTGCTAGGCAATTTCTTGCTATCGAAAAATATGGATCAAAGGATTTGCATCAAATTTTGTGTAAAAAATAAAATAAAGTGATCCGAAATACTTGAAATGTTGACGGTAGCATACGGTGAAACTGTTCTGAGTAAAAAAAAATGTTTACAAGTGGTACAAGCTCTTCCAAGTCGGCCGGGAAGATGCCAATGACGAGCCTCGCTCTGGACGCCCAAGCACGTCAACAACTGATGAAAACGTTCAAGCAGTGAAGAAAATTGTTCTGGAAAATCGTCAAATCACTGTCAGAGAAGTAACTGAGGATGTTGGTATATCGCTTGGCTCGTGCCATGAAATTTTTTCTAACGTTTTGGGCATGAGACGTGTGTCAGCGAAGTTTGTTCCGAAATTGCTAAATTTTGACCAAAAGAACCGTCGCATGAGCATCCCTCAAGAACTGTTGAATGACGTCAACGACGACCCAGATTTACTCAAAAGGGTCATAACTGGTGACGAATCATGGGTATATAGTTATGATATCGAAACCAAAGTCCAATCGTCCCAATGGAAGAGCCCAGATGATCCAAGACCGAAAAAAGCACGCCAAGTTCGATCAAATGTCAAAGTTTTGCTCACTGTTTTCTTCGATTACCATGGCGTGTTGCATCAGGAGTTCTTACCATATGGACGTACGGTCAATAAACAGTATTATCTTGAAATTATGCGCCATTTGCAAGAAGCAATACGAAGAAAATGCCCAGAATTGTGGAAAAACAATTCATGGCTTTTGCATCACGATAATGCCCCTGCTCACTCATCTTTGCTTGTGAGAGATTTTTTGGCCAAAAATAACACCAGAATCATGCTTCAGCCACCATATTCACCGAATTTGGCCACATGTGACTTTTTCTTGTTCCCGAAACTAAAGAGACCTATGAAAGGACGGAAATTTGCAAAGATTGAAGAGATAAAGACTGCATCACTGGAAGAACTCAAGGTTATACCGAAAAGTGCTTATGAGAAGTGCTTTGAGGATTGGAAAAACCGTTGGCATAAGTGTATTGTATCTGAGGGGGATTACTTTGAAGGGGACAACATAAATATTGATAAATAAATAAATATTTTTTCTTAAAAATACAAAGTCACCTTACTTTTTGAACACACCTCGTACGTATGTTTAAAATACTGTCGCGTTGGTAAAAGTTGGATCTTAGTCAGGAGTTAACCAGAGGTTGGTTAAAGGGATAGCATCTTTACTATACGTATGTAGCGTGTTTAAGTAGATAACTTACTTTTTTACCTTGTTAGGATTGGATTTCAGAAGAGTTTTTACACAGTCTCAGGTTTTTGCGCTTGATTTAAGATTTATTGTTGAAAGACAAGTTTATAATGCTTTGCAGAGTATTCCGGTTCTGAGTAGCCGAGTAGCGAAACTTAGAAATAACTAAATCAGTATAAGTACGGGTATGAGTACTAGCTTGAATATCAGCTCGAATATGAACTAGAATATGAACTAGAATCTGAACTACCGCGGATCCTGTTCCAGCCTTTTTATACCATAGGCTGATGTGCCCTTTCCCTTGTTTTTGCTAAATTAATATGCGGTGAGTAATATTCGCGAAAATATTATGGAGAACGTGCTTATCCTAATCTATCTCGCTAGATAGATTTAAAAATATTCCCGGGAGGGTTGATACGATAGGAAGTTTAATTACCGATATCCGATTAGTTACCATAACCCGTTATGTGTGTTCTCGTGACATTTAATTACTTATCATGGTTCGTCATGTATGTTTTCTTAGTATCGACGTGACATCCTAAAACGAAATACACCACCAGCCTTGCCTTAATCAGTACTATTTGAAAAATAGTTATTTTGGAATTTGAACCCTTCGAAAATATTGAGCAAAAAATTAATTCGTCGTCTAGTCAACGATTCTAATTTCGTGTCTTCCGCACTGTGGAAAATCTCTTTTCTCGGCGGAAAAATCGTGAAATTTTAATGTAAAAGATTATGAATGTCTTCTTCTTAATTTGTACCATCTACAAAATCCAAAAATATAATTTGTATATCTGCAGAATTTGAATTATACAGTGGATTTCACACAAATACAGTAAAATGCAAAAAATTAATAAAATTTATGATCCTGGTGTTACGTCTCACTTTTCGTAAGACGGGAATTTCTAATCCTTTTCGGTCTGTGATTTCTCACTTTACCCGGGTAAGGAAAGATTGGTGTTAGCTAAAATACAGAAAAATTTGATACGCACGGCGCGGTTGCTTTTCTAATCCCTGAATCTAAATCTATTATTCTAGCGTCAGTCTTTTAAGAAGGCACAGAGAATTATTAATTGTAGATTTCACTCAAATCTATAAAGATCCTATTGATCCAAGTTCTGAATGTTAACCTAAGTATCAATTCTATCCAACTTGTAATGCAACAAGAGAACCGAGCAATACGGAATTGGGAAAATTTGATTTGAACACAGGTTACTAAAAGGAAGTTATGTGATCTATTAATTTACAGTCGGACCTCTGCTACTGCACGCTTTCGGGAGTTCGTGCCCTCCGCCACTGCCCGCTACGGGCTCTCTGGCGTTAGCCAATAAAAGCGCTCCGTCAGGTACGGGCATTGAGTGGCGTGCCGCGCTGGTCTCAAGGGGGGTCCGGAGAAAATGTTACAAATTTAGGTACATATCCCCCCCCACAAATTACAAGAGTCATAAATTAGAAGGAGTGTAAATCATAAGTCACAAATTACAAGGAGTTATCTTGTACTTGAAGATATGCAAGATATAAGAGCGACGCGTCGGCGCCAGACCCATAAAAGTGCGCCGCCGGCAGGTGCCAGGTAAGCTACTGAAAGCGTACGACACTGCGCTGGAGTCATAAATCGGGCAGTTAGAGAGGCTAGGTAACGGGCAGTGGCAGAGGTCGGGCAGTTGCGGAGGGTGCAGTAGCAGAGGTTCGACTGTAATTTGAACTTACTTTTATTGAAGATTTCAATCCTTCCTCACAATTTGAAATTAATGTTAAAACTTTGAAAATTGAGCCTTGCACGTTCACAACTTAAAAGAACTAAATTATGTTTGACTCTAAACTAGTCCTTGCCACTGAGAGAGAGAAGGTGTGGAGAGCGTGGCAGTTTTGACTGTGTGTTAAGTGCCAACTTTTAAATTCAATTTTTTTTATATGTATTAGTATTATGTATAATTGCGCCGCGCGTATTAGTCGTACGCATTCAACGCGCGTGGGCGGTTCGGCGGCCGCGTAGTAATGCAGTGACGGCGTAGTAACACTCGCGCCGCATTACTGTATCGCCCACGCCTAACAAAGCAGTCTCGAGCCAGAGTTAATCACGTCCAGTCGTGTTACAGTTCAAATCCTCTTCATAATTACGTACAATTTTTTATTCGCTTTTTTACAGTTTTCATCTCAGTTTCTTGTCAACCAGTTTCTATTATTATTCTTTCCTAAAATCAGTATATTTATATTCTTTTTATCAGTGATTATCATATACGCGTGACGAAAGTAACAGCAATAATAAACGTTCTAATTCTAGTACAATTACTTATTGCAAGGACAATAGTTATTATAAGGACCAGTCAAAATAAAAGATTATATTTCTTGGACAAATATTCTAACAATATACACATATATATACAACTATATAAATTCAAGGACAAGTCTATTAATAATAATAACCAATAAACATTTAACAAGTAAGTAACTCAAGGTTCATTATAATAAAACTGTCTTCTTCTTACCTATTTCTCTATAATAATAATAATACTTGGAATAATTACCATTTGGCAAATTCCACGTATTCATTTTGTGTATAACTACATATATATATGTAGATGTGTATGCGATCATTAAATTCTTAACTATCTTGGCTTTGGTATTTTACTCTCGCGACTCTTTTCATTTATTGTCATAAATACCGGTCGGGCCAGCGTAATATGATCTTTTCAATTACATAGTATGATAGCCTACGCTGACGAAGTGTTTAAAAATTAAGCACGTCCCCAGATAACATGATATACATGTGTACAGGATAAATAGTACGTCTGCAATATTTTGACTATATTTAAAAGAACTCGGTTCCAAATTGCTAAAACTCTTGAGTAAGCTTTAACTTCAACTATACATAATTATAATTAAATCAACGATAAATCGGCTTCAAGAGAAATTTACTTAACGAATAGATTATTACCCGTAATTCGGAAATATATATAAATTTAGTAGTATATTTATTGTTACGGATAATTTTTCAATAGTTTAAATCGCAGCCCTATTACTACAGTTAATACCTTGGTCTTTAACCAGTAGAGTCGAGACTAATGAGAGTTTCGACCTATATAATTATTTTATTATACATATATAAATAATCGTGCCTATATTTGCAATAGTAGTAGAAGGACCTCTATATAAATATATTCTAGTTATTTGATCTTTATTTATTTATGTCCCATAAATATACCTATACATAAATTATATTTGATAATTAGCTTGCGAGCGTTAAGTGAGCGGGGCCTCATACATGCAGCAATTCACCACATCGAGTTGTAGTGTCACTCGTTTGCTAAAAGGACACTAACGACGTGTGTGTCTACTCGAAGACACGTCACTCTTTCAAAATAAGGCCGCAAAGGGATCTGAAGGATTTGGGCATGAAAACTTCAAAACTGATTGGTGGAAATTTTCCCGCAATAGGGAAACGTACAGTTTCCTTAAGATAGATGGAGTTACTCATGCCAAATCGCTTATAAAAGTACTATTATTTAAAATTTTACCATGCAAGGACTTAACATACTTTTATTACTTAATTATTATCTATTATAAGTCATTAAGTATATATAAATAGCAATTTGAGAGTTATATTTAATTATCAAATGTTATTTATTTACATCTTTAAATATCTCAAATAAATTGGAACTTAAATGAAACATAGCTCAAATGGTAAATCGTACGACTTAATTTTATCTAACTGCACAAACTACTCAATAGAATAAAATGATTTTCTAACTTTTTTATAACTAAGCTAAACGGAAAAATGAAAACTCGGTGGAAAACGCATAAGAGGAGCTTCCTCTTTTTTTTCTGCGTTCCGTATAGGGTTTGGGCGTCGGCAGCCCACGCTGTTAGTACAAGGATATCTTAAGCATATGGACTCACATAATAAAAGTCGTAAAATTTTTTATACCTATTTTCTAACCGCAAACTAAATAGTTTGTCTTCTCTTGAAATTTGAAGAAACCTTGAGAAGAGAAACTTTCCAACGTATTTTCGTTTCTCGAAATTGTTCAGTTTGATGCATTGAAGTCATAATACAAAAAAATAAAATAAAATTGTACTATTAATTGTCCGACGTTACACTGGCAGAATAATGGTGAATTTTCTTAAAAAATTTTATGTAAATAGCTTTATGTCCATTTATACTATTCAAAATTATCTAAATTTTTTTTTGTACCCCTCTAAATTCCATATCCAAAATTATATTGAAATTATAAGAGCTGTATTAATAGTTATAGGTCATTATCTGAAATAACCCATTCCTATTAATAAATGAAATTGCGCGGAGTTATAAATAACTTTTATTATCTTTGTTAACCACGCGCAGTTTTTCTATAATTTTTTTATTACAACTGTATTAATTAATAGTAATGGGTTATTTTCTGAAATAATCCATTCCTATTAATACAGCTCTTATAATTTCAATATAATTTTGGATTTGGAATTTGGAGGGGTACAAAAAGAAAATTTAGATAATTTTGAATAGTATAAATGGACATAAAGCTATTTACTTAAAATTTTTTAAGAAAATTCACCATTTTTCTCAATGTTTAAATGCTCAACCGAGCAGCTCGTGCTATGATTCAAATTGTAGGAAGGAATTAATCGGAAAAACAAAAGCTTTTCTTTTCATTCAAGGATCTTTTTCGAGCGTCACTTTATTTAGCAATAATTAATTTGCCAACGTTTCGGGTGTATTATTGACACCCCTTATCAAGGCTGTAAAGCAACAAACATACAAACAACTCACAAAATACATCACACATACATAATTGAAATTTTACAACAAAATAAAAAACATGATATCTTACCAATTAAAATTAAATACAGTACGCTTGCACGATCATAATCCAAAATTTGGAGAGGTGAAAGTTGCGGTAACAACAAACACCTTACTAAGAAAACCGTTTTTAATTTAACGTGTGCTGACATCGCAAAGAGATATACAAGGGGATGTACAAGGAAGACATCCCCTGGCCGTTAGTCTCACCGTTCAATGAACGAACAAAAAGAAAATTCAGCAGACGCAGGGGGCACCTATATCGAAATTCTGAGGGGAAGAAAAAGACAGAGGCAAAAATAAAATGAGGGAGTGAAGGAGAGGAAATTTAAAAGTGGTAGGGAAGGAGTGAGGTGAACGGCCGTCAAGCTCGCACACACCCTCGACAACTGCTCCTGCAGTATACATCACCGCGACGCCAACATCAAGTTAATACACACAATAAATATACTCCTAATACCTCTTCGTTCCCAAGCGGCGCAAGTTATAACGTGGAAAAGTGTTAATGCTAGGTAGTGGGCGGCAGATACTGTCAACAATTGTCTTATAGCAACTTTTTAATTTGATCGTATCAGTCTGTCTATTCATGTTATCCCTCGTATCATAAATATGTAGCATTTCCGAAAAAAGACGACGACCTAAGTACTGTTCACAATCGAGAACTCGTACTTTATCAAAGTTAATTTTGTGTCCTGTATTATTTGCATGTTCGGCTAAGGCCGACGTAGTGTCCTTATTAATAACGCTGCGCTTATGTTCGTTAATACGTTGTTGCAATTGTCGGCTAGTTTGTCCCACGTATGACGAAGTACAATCTTTACAATTAATTTTGTACACTACGTTACTCATATCATTGTTGTTGATAGCGTCTTTTCCCAATTTTACAAAACAATGAAAACTATTGACTGGTTTATGTATCACTCTGTTGTTATCCCGTTGCAAAATTGATTGTAGTTTACAGCTAAGATTTTTAATATATGGTAATACAATAAGTTTCTCTCTTTCCTTATTACGGTTTGTAAGTTGACTATTATTATTAATACTATTGTTACAATTCATTATACTAAGTCTTTTTCTAATATTATTGTCAATAAACTTAGAAGGATAGTCATTCTCACGGAGAAAATATTTTACCAATTTCAAATTATCATGGTGAAAGCGTGGGTGTGACAATTTTATCGCTTTGTCCACCAAACAATATACTATTGCTCTCTTTTGACTAGTCGTATGATGCGAGAAATAATTAACAAACCTGCCAGAGTATGTGGGTTTACGGTACCAATTTGAAATTACACTATTGTTTTCTCTTGTTAATTCTACCTCAAGATAACTAATCTTATTGTCCTTTTCTCTCTCCATAGTAAACTTTAAATTGTCGTTGTAGTTGTTAAAAATCGAGAGGCAATCTTTAATATCGTCTGTTTTTGCCACCAAAATACAATCATCGACATAACGTTTATAATACAAAATCGAAATGCTTTACAGCCTTGATAAGGGGTGTCAATAATACACCCGAAACGTTGGCAAATTAATTATTGCTAAATAAAGTGACGCTCGAAAAAGATCCTTGAATGAAAAGAAAAGCTTTTGTTTTTCCGATTAATTCCTTCCTACAATTTCACCATTTTTCTGACAGGATCATAAATATTATTAATTGTTTGCATTTTACTGTGTTTTTATGAAAAACGCTGTATAATTCAAATTCTACAGGGTTACAAATTATATTTTTGAATTTCGTAGATGGTACAAATTAAGAAGATATTCATATATTTTTTTTTAAATCGCATATTTTTCTGCTGGAAGGTAGATTTTCCGCTGCGCATGCGCAGTAATACGTTAATTTGAATTGCTAATCTACCCTACGAAAATCTTTTTTTTCTCTATTTTTAGAGAGGGTACAAATTCCAACAAAGCATTTTTCTGATGGTACAAATTAAAATGAAACTAGTGGTATTTTTTTCTTTTAAGATATCAATTATTTTTCTGCTAGGAATATGAGTTTTCCGAAATATCGTTTTCTTCGTTTTTTTTTTAAGGGTACAACCCACTTTGAACGCTCAAAAAAAAGCCTCTTTTTGCTAATTTTTTCAAAGAATAATATAAAATATATTGGTGATAAAGTTGATAGGTTTGATAAATAAAGTCTAAAAATGTAAGAAAAAAAATATTTTAATGATTTTTGTTCAGTTTTTATATACAAAAACTGTAGCTGAATGTAAGGCCTTGATTTGGAGGTAGGTCAACGGGCGGCATAGTATCTCAGCAACGGCTCATCTGAAACAAAAAAATCAAAGTGTTTTAGTTTCAGTATGACAGTAGCTATAAAATGAGCTACGAATATTGATTTTTATCGATAAATAACAAAATGGCGGTCGAAATTGGAAAAAAAGAAAAAAAACGAGTTATTTTGCACTGATTTTATTGAAAAAAAATAGGTTAAACTTAGAATTATAATTCGTTCGTAGGTTATTTTACGTCTTTTTGTATGTAGAATATATGGTTAAATTTTTATAAGAATCGGTATATTCGTTTTACAAAAATCGTGCCGCCCGTTCTGAAAAACGTTGTTTTGAGAAAAACGCGTTTAAAGTTTTTTTAAATGAAATATCATGAAAAAATCTTACCTAAATTTAATCAGCAGTGCCTGGACCGTACATACCGCCTTCTGCTTGTTCTTGAGCCTCAGTTTCTGCTAATCTTTCTTGTTGCCGTTTCGTTCTGGCCTCTTTAGAAGATTGTGAGCTGCGGCGGTTTGCATCTTTAATGCGCAACTTATCGCGCTTCTTAGCATATTCGATGACGGTCGGGCCGAGTTTTATGCCTAATACCTCCATTATCTTCATAACTGGCATGTAACCTTCATTGTAGATGCAAGCCGAAATTTTGCATGCGATCTCGACAATTTGTTTGCCGACACTATACAGAGCTATAGTTTCAAAGTTCGTTTGTGCTCCGAAATTCAAGAAAGATTAAATGTATTGACTATTATATACAGCACTACATGTGATTTATAATAAGAAGCAGCTGTTTGAATGAATAGAGGTAAGAGAAGGGTCTTACAACAAATAGGCCGGGCGAACGCGCTAATCCCTTAGGTAAGCCCGCTCAGGTAATAATATTCAGATTGTAGAAAAATATAGTTACACTGCTCGGATCTTCACAAAATTGTAGTATAATATTCTTAGATATATATACTTTCAAAAAATGTTAAAAAAAAAAAATCGATTTTTCAAAAGTGTCAAAGTGGGTTGTACCCTTAAATTTGGGGGGGGGGGGGGGGGGGGGTACAAATTCCAAAAAGGCAATTTTCAGGTAGTACAAATTGAGACGAAGCTGATGGTATATTTTTTTTTTTTTAATCAATCATTTTTCTGCCAGGGGCGTCCTGAATGAGGTTCATCTTTTGTTGTTGTACAGCCGTGTTTAAATTCATTTACCCAGTTATAAGCAGTCTTAAACACAGGGACAGACTTGCCATGAACGGCGTTCAACTCAACTGTGATTTCTTTTGGTGTGAGGCCTTTCAAATGAAAATGTTTTATCACCGCTCGAAGCTCTGTTTTTTCCATTTTTCAAATAAACCAATAACTTTTTGTTCAACCAAGGTTCACAATAAAACGACTTAATGAATCTAGCTGAAAATTTGTACGATATCTAGTTAGTAGTATTGTTTGCCAATAATATCATAATTTAACCGTGACGAGCGCCATCTCTTGGATTTTATAAAGACTTATTGACCCACCCTCGTACCATCCCAACAACAGCGACTACTCCTTTCGCAAGAGCTTCGTGAGAGGATGGAATTGCTCCACAAAGGTTAAAACTGTCGAGAAGATCGGCCTTAACATCAACATCAACCTGGAGGTGAAGGCCACGCAGGTCGAACCCCTGCAAGTTATTGCATCCCTCGAGAACACGGACTATCAGCCCCTTACTATTGAAGAGATCAAGAAGGATACGCGTGAATCACAGTTAGTGTTAGTGTGTTGTCATACTTTTCCGATTTGAGGGAGGCACAGCGTAATCAAACATTACCACCCTTCTCACTGGGCACCAACAGGTTGGCATAGCCCACTGTCTTTCACTCCTTCGCTTTCAAACATTTTTGGAGATCCGGAAGTCAAGTTTGCTGCGACATCCCTGACGCACACAGCGAGTCGGAACCTTTTTCATCTAAGGCGGCGACCTCCTCGAGAGAAGTACCGATCTTTTCAAGGTTCAACGCTTAAGGAGAGCGGAACTAAAGGTTTAACCCTCGGTTTGGGCGCGACGGGACTCTAGTTGCCCCAACGTCTACTGCGTCGGAAGCACGCAGCATACAAATCTTATGAGATTTGCTTGACCTGGTACCACAACCCCGCAGAGGCCAACCCAAGTTGGGATGTCAGAAGAGAAACTCAGCTAGGACAGCCAGAGGAAATTCCTAAGACGATCAACCAACTAAGCCTCCCCTCCTGGGCTCGCGTTCGAAAAACATCCCACCCTGCGTACCTGTATTAAGGGATTTCTCCCACGACTCACAGGTCCATCGCTTCGACGTACCGAGGCACATCTTCCCATTGCGTTTCGGTCATCCCCGCTCACGCTGGTGGGTATCCGTCATTCGAAAGGTTGTTATTGCGCCGTTTGTCCCAAGGTCAGATCTCGCTTTCTAAAGAATGGTTTTATGACTTGGCTGATACTGATATTTGCTCTTTCGATTTGGTTTTTGACTTGTTATGTCAGGGCGGGGTCTCGTCTAGCCGACAAGGCGATTCCCCAGGCAGTTTTCAGTATTCTTGCCGGTCATGTTACGCATTCAGTTCAAAACTCCGTCGTTGGGTTAAATGGGGCAATTTGCGCTCGAGTATTCAAGCTTCAGAATTTAGTTCTAAAGTTGATGTTCAAAAATTATCGTTCAAAAATTTCAAGCTTTATAAGCTTGTCTGTGTTCAAAATTTCAAAAATTAGGTTATTGTGGGAGTTTTTGTCCTTTGGTTAGGGACCTTGTATGAGGCGGCGTCTTTCTACCATAGTTCGTGACTATTTTTCTGCGCTTTCTCTTTGTTATAGGTGCTCCCTCTCTGGGCTCTATGACTTTTCTAGCAAAGTCTTCAAAGACTTTGTAGATTTTCCTGCTAGATACTAGGGCCGTTTCCGGGCAAGGCCATGTATGACCCTCCTTTTCGACAGCCTCTATTAATGGCTTCCTTAGTTCCCTTATATCTTCGCAGTTAAAGAGAATATGACTTTCGCTTTCTATTTCACCGCAGCTACACAGTTGGTCTTCGCATAGTCCTCTTTTGTGGAGGTATGACTTAAAAGCGCCATGTCCAGTCATAAACTGGACTGTGTAGTGATTGGGATTTAGACATCTCTTCTTTAATCTGTCCTTGATTACTGGGAAGTAGCAGTACGTTCTCCTGCCATTTGTGGCTGACTGCCATCTCTCCTACCATACCCTTTCGATTTCATCGTTGATGAGTTGTATGGCTTTCGAGATTTTTAGTCTGCCCGATCGAAGTTCTTCGGATTTAATTCGGATGCCGTGCATTTTAATCGACTTCCCTTTCCTGACGCAGTACTTTGCAACTCTCGCATCGAGCTCTAGAGCTATTGGTCGAGAGGCTGCTAGCACATGCGCCGCTTCATGAGAGATCGATTTGTAGGCTTTGAGTGTTCTGCAAAGAACTGATCACTGAAATCTTTCTAAAGCAGATTGTTGTTTGATGTTAGTTCTTTGCCACCAGCCCGCAGCGGCATATGTAACTTTCGATAATAGGAAGCCATTATATATCTTTTTCATGGAATTGAATTTTAGGCCCCAGTTCGCTTTTGCTATTTTACTTAGCTTGAAATAGGTGTTATTACAGTCTTGAACTACGTTTCGAATATGTTCTTCCAATCGGAAGCCCTTCGAGATCGTGATTCCTAGGTACTTGACTGTTTTGTGCGTTCTAATGTTGTCTTTCCCAATTTTGACTGTAAGGTTCCTATTCTCGCTTAGCTGGCCTTTAAGCCATATTAGTGCTGACTTTTCCACTGCCAACTTCATTTTGTCAGACTTGCACCAGTTCGTCATTATATTAATGATTTCTTGAGCTTGTCTTTCAAGATCAATGCGCGTCTTCGCCTTAATGATAGGAAGTACATCGTCTGCGTAGGCTAGTACTTCGTATCCTGCGTCCCTGATTGCCCGGAGTGGTTTGTCAAAGATGACATTCCAGCCTACCGGTCCAAATACTGAACCCTGTGGGCACCCCTTCGTCACTGTTTTCAGTGTTTCTTCGAAGTGAGCATACTCGTATATGCCCACCTCTCGATCACTGAAGTAGCTCTGGAGGAGCTTGTAGATGATCTTCGGGCAATTTCTTTCTTTCAATTGGGAGAGCAGGCTTGGCCACCATAAGGCATCGAATGCTCCTGAGACGTCTAGCGGAATAACGGCTACGTACTTCATCGATGGATCAGATTCTGCCTCTTCTACTATTTCATGTAGTCTTCTAATGGCGTCCTCTGTAGATCTATTTGCCTTAAAGCCAAATTGATCTTCCGAAGACAAGTCCGAGCTGTTAAGAATGTTGGATATTCTTTGAATCACAAGCCTCTCGAGTGTCTTCCCCGCTATAGGGAGTAGACATACGGGTCTATATGATTTAATCTCGTTCTCGGGTTTTTCAACCCCTTTGAGTAACGTGATTAGCATTCCACTTTTCCATCTTCTAGGGAACACTCCGCATTTTAAGCAGGCGTTGAAAAGTCGCGTCAGTTCCTGGTGTAATGGTTTTGCGTTTACAAGCATCTCTGACTCTATTTTATCTTTGCCTGGTGATTTCTCTGCCTTGTTCGCTCTAAGGGCCATTTCGACTTCCCTTGTTAGGAAAGGCATTGCGTCGCCGGTTGTTGGAACCTCCCGCATATATCTGCGAATTTCTGCATGTGCATCGTTTTCGCAGCTTGGGTCGTCATCAGGCATTAATCCTTCTAGTAGAGCCATGCTTGTTTCTTTCCAGTCTTTTGTAACTGAACCATTACAGTTAACCGTGCACATTGCTTTTGAGATTCTGACTTTGTTGGATGCTTGTTTGTATGGATACGCCCAAGCGTTCTTTTCGCTTTCAATAGTGCAGAAGTCTCGCCAGCTATTGCTTTTGGCTCTTTTAATAGCCGTTGCATATTGGGAATTCATTTGACTCAATTTTTCAAGTGATCTCTGGAGGGTTTTCCTTTGTTTTATATTCGGTCCTTCCTTGTTTTTCAGAGCAGCGATTTTTTGTTGTCTTTGTATCGCTCGCTTCTTACTTCGCAAATCAGGATTCCACCAGGGTTGAGAGCGCGTTCTTCTCATTTTTGATGGAATGGAGTCCTTTGCTGCCCTTATCAGAACCTCTTCAAATTTTGAAACATATGTTTCAATGTCTTTAGGGGTTTCCAAGGGGAGTTTAGAAAGGTTCTCTTTCTCGAATTTACAAAGTCTCCCGAATTTCTCCCAATCAGCTTTTCTCATGTTAAACCTTGGTTCTAATATTTCTTTGGTTCGTATGAGTCTGGCTGGTTGTGAGGCAAAATCCAGTTCAATCACTATGAGCCTGTGGTCACTGGCGGTCCATTCTTTCACCGCCCAGCTAGTCAAGAGGTTTGACAGATTAGATGTGTGTAAGGTTACATCGATGTCCATCTCACCCCCCGCACTACGGCACGTTGGAAGTTGGCCCCCTAATGGAAGGATTTCATTAAATTATATGCAACTAACTGATGATGATAGTATTTAAGCGAAAGATAAGATTGGTAGAACTGAAGTATTTATATTTTCTATATTTCCTACATAAAGTTCCATATTTTGATAAATGGCTGATTTTTTTCAAAATGAAAAAGAGAGAATTAAGTTTCGAGCTGGTACGCCAGAAGCTACCAACGTTTGGGAGTGGGGAATATAACGAGTTTTAGATAACTAAAATAATAATAATCATTACTAAAATAGAGATATTCTTTTCGCTTTACTGTACATATATATATATATATAAATTATACCCTTTTTTCTCAAATACATTATACATATGTACACATAGCTAGTAGCGAACAGCTAGAAGGTAAGTGTAAGACAGAGAGAGCGATTCAGCAAATCATCTTATGCTTAAGTAAAAGAAAGCACGAGAGAGAGAGAGAGAAAGAGTAGAGCGTGGAAAGTAAGAAAGGCCCTGATTGACCACTTATTAACGATGCGCGCGGACATATACGTGAGAGACACTGCCAACAGGCAATCGTAGCTGCGTCATCCTGCTAAGCTTTACACTCTTTCAACCACATTTAACACATTTTACATACATTATTTTCTATTTACTTAGATCACAGACTCTCTGTTTACGTTTCACGCGTTCTTAAGTATTTACCTATATTACTTATGATAAGTGTTTACGAGTATATACGTATAAACATAGGCTTAACTTGCAGAGCAGACTTCTATTAAATTTTATTACGATATATTAGTTATCTCTGATAGTGCTATTTCGTTTTTCGTTAATGAAGAAGTATGTGCAACAATACCATCTTTCAAATTAAAGTTCGGTGAGTTTTTTTACCTACTAGTGTTGTCAAGAACGCTTCGCGTGCATTTGTTGTGCCCCTTTTTCCTTAAATAAATTATTTTCTACGGATTAATTAAATTAAAACATTTTCCTTATTCCTATTTCCTATTATGTCAAAATAAAAACGGATTGCTTAACCATATTGAATCAGTAGTGCATACATACATGTACGCGTATCTCATCTAAAAGTTAGGTTAAGATTTCTACATATTTTAAGTTTTGGTACTGGATGATTACATTTTTCCACGTGTAAAAAAATACGTCTATGTATAATGTAATGGAAATCACATATAACTATTGTATAACTCATGGCATAATATTTATTTTTGAATATAGTAATTAATCAATAAAAATAATATTTGAAATCTAACGATACTTCCAATTTCCGCGCCATTTCATATCTCAACCAATGAAAATACTGGATGTCGGCGACGCATTTTCCTCCTAATTCTTTTAAGAAAGGACAAAAATGAAAAATGGCTCTACATTCAAAAGATCATGCGTACTCTCCCGATGAAAATCACACAAAAATATGTTTATTGTGTCAACAAAAGAAAAAAAATATGACAAGTATAGGGTCTAAGATTAAAAGTTTATTCAAAGTTATACAGTTATGATTCGAATGATGTTCGTTTGCCAACTGCTTTATGTAGTACATGTAGAATTAACTTTTATCAAGAGATAAAGAAGAAAAATGTTAATATTTTTGTTCCGGATTACTCAAGGTATACTAATCCTCTTAAACATACTAGAACAACATCTTAAGGTAAATGTCAATGTACTCTTTGTAATTTTGCGAGAGAAGAAAAATTTAAAAAACCAAAAAAAGTTTCGTCTTCACAAGTTAATTCTCAAAATCGTATTAACCGTATTTATTTAAAGGAGTACACTGAGTGTTTATTGGAAGTGAAGAAAGGGAAAGTTCATGAGTGTAACCGCATAACAAAGTATAAAAATGTAAAAACAATATAAATAATGAATTGCCCTCTAAAACTAAAGAACATTTAATAAGTAAGCTATTAAAAAGTAGAAGGTATCTACACTTTCAAGTGAGTCAAGCAAAAGTGACGTAATAAACTTATCACAAGAACACGGTAAACCTCTCAAACTATCCTTAAATTCAAATAACAAAAAAGAATCTTTTCCTACTATTTCAGTTGATCATATGTTAAAAATCCAAATAAACCATGGATTAAGTGCTAACACAATTTGCAGTATAGCTTCTTCTCTACGTACAGCTACAAAAAAACGAAAGTTAATTGACAAAGATTTAAGAAAAAAATTAAGTACTCAAAGTCACCGTCTTGATTCGCTTTTTCACGTAAAAAAGGTCACATTTACAAAGTCTACTGATAAAAAAGTTTCTAATGAAATAAAAGATTTTATTTTATGTAATAATGTATCTGCATTGTGTCAATATGTGAATGAGCATCGTGAAAATTACGAAGTGCATCTAAAAGTCGGTATAGATGGCGGTGGAGGATTCTTAAAAATATGTTTATCAATTCAAAGTAACAATCAGACGTTCGTTGACAAGTTGAATAAAAGATTTCGTTCCAATTACAGCGATGGAATAGAACCAAAGAAATTCCGGTGTAAAAAAACTACTGATTTTAGGAATAGTAGAAGGACTTCAAAAAGACTATGTTAATGTTTATACGTTTTGGTCTCCTTTGAATCTGAATGAACTCGATTGTACTATTGCCGCCGAATTGAAGATGATTAACATAGTAGTAGGAATTATGCCTTACTCAAGCACTTTTCCTTGCCCATGGTGTAATGCATCAAAGAGTTAGTTACACGATTGTGGAAATTACAGAACAATAGCTCAAATTTCCAAGAATTACGAGCTTTGGATGAAAAATAGCGGTGAAAAAAATGATGCAAAGTTATATGAAAATTGTGTAAACTATCCGGTTTTCAAAGACAGTAAAATTTTTGGAGAAGATATTGAGATTATTAGTATAATTCCTCCTCCCGAACTGCATTTAATGATTGGTGTTGTGAACACTTTATATAATCGCATGTCTAAAGAATTTGAAGAAGATTATGAAAGAAGTCACTTATGGCGGTCCAGCTTTTACAGGAAACTTGTGTAAGACTCTATTAAACAAAATAGACAATCTTCGTAGTAATTGCAATATAAATTGTTTAAAATACGTGAAATGCTTTTTCGACTTTCGATCAGTAGTAGATTCGTGTTTTTCAGATGTATTATAACCTAATTATGTTGATGCAATAAATAAATTTCGTCAGAGTTATTTAGACTTAAATGTAAATGTTACTTCCAAAGCTCTTGTAGTTTTCCACCACGTACCATACTTCTGTTCAAAATATAATAAAGGGCTTGGGTTATTCACTGAGCAAGCAATGGAGTCTGTTCATTGTGACCTTAAAAAGATATGGAAGAAACGTAAAGTTGTTAATACGCACCCCGAGTTCGCAAATCAGTTATTGAAAACTGTATGTGACAATAATAGTAGTCATTTGTAAGCTATCCTGAGAAACTTGCTACAGTTTTTCGTTACTATTATTAAATTAAAAAGTTTGAATAATATATGTTTATTATCAATTACAATCCGTTTATATATAATTATACAATTGATTGTATAATTTATTTCGAAAAATTTTCCATATTATTCTTGTTAATTTATTGTAAATAAATGAGTAAAATTTATTTTATTTATTTGTAGAAAGTATTAATAAATTAATTTTAGATTATAATTTATTATATAATTTTTTTATAAACCTCCATTACCTCTTTATTTAATTATCAAACGTCACTATATGTGTAGATACTATACGAGTATAATGATGAAAAAAGTTAAATGTGTAAAAAAAAACGGCCAAGTCCTAGATTTCGATTTCGCGTGGAAACGTTTTCTGAAAGTTCCTACTATCGTATTCAACAAGAAAATCCAGAGTGGTTTTCAATTCGGTTTAAATTTTTTAAAACACACCGTGTCGTTATAATATTGGGGTTACTATTCATGAGGAAAGGCTAGCAAATAACAATCATAGTTTTCTGTACCATTTGATCTTGAATTCCTTTCTCACGATTATGAAAAAAATTTCCTAAATACCATTTTGGACGTCAAATTTTCCGCTCTTTCCAAATCCGATGTCAAAAATAGAGGTTCCCATTTAAAAAAACACTTTAACCTTGAAATAACCTTGAAGGTCAAGTTCAAGGTCAAAAGCGTTAGCCCTATTGTGTTGCCCCCTTTGCCCTCTACAACTTTTGTTAGAACCATTTTGCCCTATCTGGCTTAGGTTCTGAGTAATCCGGCTGCGGCGATTAAAATGGGTCACCGTGTATATATTTTCCATTATATATTATAACGGACTTTGCATTGAGCAAAAACCCCGTTATAGAATAAATTACATATATTTGACAATGATGAAATTGTATGTACCATCATCTGATTATTTAAACATTTAGAAATAAATTGTATGTAAAAATTAATAATATCTGTGAATATTATATTGAGACTTATATATTATAGGGTTATATTTTCAAAGTAAATTGTTTTTGCTTTGACTTTCTTGAAACTATCATTATTGACGAAAATGTCTGTACGTTTGTTCCAAGTTTATTTGGTAAAATTCAAATGGTGAATTCTTTATTTAGGTGTACGGCGTACGTATTGAGAAAAGTACCCTACAAATACTTGATGAAAGCCTATATTTTGACACACAGCTAGTGCCTTCAGTTACTACAATTACTTTTTCATAAATCACAGTACGTAAACAACACAAATCGATAAAAAAACCGGCATAGAAATTAATGTCTTATTTTAATACGGATCAGATTTATATGCCATATCAAGCTATTTTTTTGCCGATCATGACATGTAGTTTTGACGGTAATTCTATATTACATATTTAACTATGCAGTTTACTTGCAAAATGGAATTATAAAGGTCAATTAAATCAGTATATTTGTGATACTGGTTATGCGCACTTGAACGTTGCGTATCTAAATTAAATGACTTAATGACTATACGTACATCTCACCACTATAATTCATATTAATCAATTTTTTAATTTTCATTATCATCTTCTTAGAAGATTTCTAATATATATTTTTTAAAAAATAATAATAAAAACTGTAAATACTAATTCTTTAAATAAAAAAATTAGTTATATATTCAATTAACTAAAAAAATGAATGTCCAATATATATTTTCAACGAGTATTTATATGTGAAATGTAGATAAGCAATGTATATTTTAAGCTACTTCCTGGGGAGCCCAGATGGCTTGAAACATACATAAGGGTTTGCGCATGCACGCGTCGTGGGTGGTCAGAGAGTTGCTGCTACCTCCCGACGACTCTCCAGAGCTCCACCGCTTAATAGTAAATAATAAAATAATAAATTTTAATATATCGACTGCCTGGGTAAGTTCCTCCTATATAGGTTGTTAAAGTAGGACGCTGTAAAAGTCGGTAGTGCACTTGGTAAGATATATGCTAGCTCGGCGTGGCAGGCCCTTGGCGAGAGGGTAGCGTCTCTAGCTTGCTGAGCTATAATGCTGGCTAGGCGCATTCCTAATAGTGTGGATACTTTACTCTCTTTCTTTCTCCTTCAACAGGCTATAGCTATGTATAGTAGGAAGAGTATGCATTCTAGCACCGTGCGCTCTCAGTATAGCGTCGATGCTGCTCTGTCTCTCCCTCTTTCTCTCTCTCTCTGGTAGGCATCGCAGCATCTTTTCAACGGATCTACCATCTTTACAGTTTATTTAAACATTCTGCATCATGCTTTCGAACGAACTGTTCCAGGTAGTGCATCTTCCATGGGGCCAACAAGTGTACGCTGTTTTCTGCATAATTATTTACATTTTGCTCTGGAATTTGCATTACTTTCGCAACCTGTACAACATAACCTAACCCACTTGACGCACAATCAACACTTCTCATCCGTTCAATCTCTCAACTAGATCAATTGCCGTACCATAGCCATACCTGGACACCTCATCACGAATTTGGCCATTTTTGCCTTATCAACGACGAACATCATCGCTTAAGCATCTTTTTTTTGTTTAAGTAAAGGAGATTTTTTCTGTGTTTTCATTCTACCATTTAGTATATGTGATACCTGTTGCGAATCTGTAATTTTCATCATTTGTTTAAAACTAAATTCACTGCGTTCCATTTAGTTTAATTCTCATTTTAATTTTTCATTATTAGTTTTCATTATTATTCATCATTAATTTTAGGTCGTTAGCGATTCCAAAGTTAGGTTACGTCATTTTGCGTATTTTACGCGCCAAATTTCCTCTTAAATTCAATTTCGCGCTCCTTATTATTGCGAGAACTACCTTCGCGCAAATTTTGATTTCCCCGCTACACCCTCTATAATAATTTAATTCGCTTTTCCTCGCTAGAAATAACTTTTCTGAATTTATCATAGCTGGTAGGTTGCGCGCGCCATCACGTCTGTTGAATTTACGCGCGCCCCTGGGGCACTCGAATTTGAGCGCGAATTTTCAAATATCATGTGCACTTTCAAACTATTTCAAATTATTTTGCCTATTTATGTCAAGTCGCGTGTGTACCAAATGCGGATTGATCGTGCGACGACCTGATCAATTACTCCTCTAACTCCTGTAATTCCCTTTGCCACAATCCTTGTATTTCACCTAACTCAAGACCAGCCAATCATAATTCTGCAGAATTTAATTGCTGTCTCAACCGCTCGCTGATTGAAGACCCATCTCTAGCTAATATTGTCTTAGACATCTTCGCCACGCCTACAGGATACTTCCCTTCTACCATCGCACTTGCCAGGAAACGTCCCCCTTCGCCAACGCAGCCATTACTGCATACCAAGCTTCTCATATCTGAGCTAGTTTCGACGCCAGGGTATATGGTGCCACCGCAGATGCTCATCGGTTCGTCACAAACCTCCTTGACTGCCCATAGATTGAACACTGATTACACTGCTATGTCTGAGGCATCGAAGTGGTTTGAATGCGAAGCCAGCGCAACTCAACTCTGAGCGGTTTGAGAAGATCTATGGACTCTGGACTAAAACGCACGAGGAATTTTACGAACGAGACGGCCAGTAGCGGTGGTTGATCCAGAAATCCTGGTTCATGGTTTGCCTGTTGAATTTCGAGGTTCTCTCTTCCAGGCCGCAACTTTTATTCTCGTTGCACTTGGTTTTGGTAGTGAGCACAACTTCCTTGCGATTATTGGGACAAGGGAGTGGAGTTCCTCAATTACAGCTCGCTCTGCTGGGCCTACAAATCAGCCGCAACCGTTCTCTTGAGCCATAGCGCTCGACGGAAATCGTTTACCTTCCTACTCGATTCACCATCATCTCGAGACAGATTAATTAAGTATTCGACAGAATAATTAAGACCAATCTACCTTAAGCCTGTTTTTGAGCTCTTGTCCAAAACCAGAAGAATATGTGAGGATCTTGGATATGCATGGCCTGTGGTTCGAAACTTGCGGTTCCTCTGCCGAGTCACGCCGCATTCGGAGCTCATCCCCATTGTCTCCAAAGCTGATCTACGTAGTCTTCTGAGGCTGGCACCTCACCAACTAGTTTTACGCTCGGCAGGAGCTGGTGATCGGCCTCACCCTGCGGCTGCACCATTTGCATCGTTAGGTGGTATCCACCACGATTTCCGACCTCTTCGCTCTGACCATCATTCCCGATCTCTCGCAAATCCACCGAACCTCACTCTACCCACAACTACCTCCTCCTCTCAGTCGCCAACCCTTGACCTGGTTGAAACCTCATGACATTCACCGGTCCCCGTGAATAATACTGTCACCACCTCCACCCCCTCTCGATCATCCCTAACTATGCCGCACATCAATATAAATGGTCTGAACGTGCCGCGGTACTTTTCTCTCCTGGAAGCACAGTCACATACAAGTGCATATGATATTATCGCCATTTCCGAAACGAAACTTTGTAACATCATCTCTGATGAACACCTTGTCTTAGCCGATTATAATTTTTTCCGCCTAGATCGGGAGGGCAAGGAGGGTGGTGGAGTTGGCTTCTATTCTCGCAATAGTCTCACGGTAAAATTACTTGCTACTTCCGATCCTACATATGACAACTTTCTAAAATTTATTATAACCGAAATCCACAATAAAAGCCACTTAAAACTTTTATTTGCAGTTGTTAGAAGAAGGATCCGCTAAAATCCCATCCTTCTTCTTTAGTACTATCTCACCCTTTCTTCCTCTCTTCAACAACGTTATAATTACTGGTGACTTCAACTTTGATCTTACCTCAGATCTTCCTCATGTCCTGGCCTTGCGTGACTAGATCGACACACATGCACTTAGGGTCGTTTCTACAGAGCCTACACACCATCCTATCACTGAAATGGATGTCACTACACGTACAGCACTTGACCTTTCCATAATAAATCCCTCAACTCGGATTCTCAACTTTACCCAATCTTTTTTGCCATTTGTACCGTATCACGACCTAATCGAGTTTTCTATACTCTTCTCCATGCCTCAAGAACAACCAAAAACTTTTACTTTCGGCTCTCTCCATCGTCCGATAAAACGGCTCTAAATTCTCTCATTATCAGCAAGCTCTCTGTCTCCTCGAGCTACTCGGGTGGTTTATTTCATCCAGACATTACCTTAGTCTATCGACTTGAGCGAATTTTCACCCTGGCGATTTGTGCTGCTTTCGACGAGCTTGCTCCTTCTCGTCTTGTCACCATCTCCGCGAAAGGGTAACTGATAAACTACGTGCACAAATGCGGATCCATGATGCAGCTTACAGACGTTTTCGAGCTTCCGGCTTATTCTTGGCCCTTCAACAATATCGTTCTCTAAGAACTACAATTTCAAACGAGTTTGACACAGAGAAAAATATCCACATCCGCAATAATATTGAGCATGCCAATAGCTCAAAATCTAAGTGGAGGACCCTTCATGATATCGGCTTAACCAATCAGAATTTACCATAACCATCATTTTATTTTCTCAAAAATCACACAATCTGACGTTGAGACCGAGATCAAGGCTACGCGTTCTAGAGATTAAGGCTGTGATGAGCTCACGGGACGGATGCTTCTTCTTGGACTAGACACTTTAGCCTGCAACCTTATCGAAATTTTTAATAAGTCTATTGAAACATCGACTTTCCCCTCCACGTGGAAGCGCACCCTTATTGATCCTCTCTCCAGTCAGATCACCTCAGTCCCCTTCTGATAATCGGCCCATCGCGCAGTTGTCTGAACCCTCAAAAATCTCCGGACGACTATTACATAGACAATTCTCAAACTAATTGAAGCAAATAATCTTATAGACTCTAAACAGGCTGGTTTCCGGAAGGGACACTCTACTGAGACCGCTTTGATGGGTATCTTCGGTGACATAAGGTTTTCCATTGATAAGAGACAAATTACCATCCTCGTCCTCTTTGGTTTCTCAAAGGCCTTCGATAATAATATACCTCATGACCTGCTTGTTACTTGTAAGATCAGAGCTTGTTATGTTGGTGATTCCGTCCTTCGTTGATTCTTTAGCTATCTAGCCGACAGGGTGCAGGCTGATATTGACCTTGAGAATTCCATTTCTAAGTGATACGTACACAGACAGCTGTCGCGCAAGGAACCGTGCTTGGTCCGCTATTGTTCGCAATTTTCATTAACGATCTCCCATGAGTGCTTTTTTTCTGCAAGAACCTAATTTATGCTGATCACACCCAGATTTACCATCACTGCGACCCTTCCCAGATAGTTGAGGGTGTTGCGAAGGTCCAATTGAATGCTCAGGCGGTTGCAGATTGGGCGCGAGCAAATGGTCTCCAATTCAACGTTGCCAAAACAAAGGTCATGATTGTTGGAAGCGAACTTCATGTTCTCTCTATAGACCTTTACTCATTGTCTAGGCTTAAGGTTGATGATGTTGAAATACCATTCTCATCATCAGTCAAAAGTCTAGGACTTACTATCACCTCAACTCTTCAATAGAAACCTCACATCTCTGACATTATTAAGAGAGTTCATTCACCTTGGCTTAAATTCCCTGAAGTTCTATAGAAGGTCACTCACCATTGAGACAAGGAAATACCTGGTCCAAGCACTAACTTTTCCCCATTTCACATATGTTTCCATAGCCTTCATGAAAATTGACAAGTCTAGAACCCTGGTCCTTCAAATAGTTTTCAATGTTTGTGTCAGATTCATCACAAGCTTCATACCATTCATTCCCACACCTAGCATTGACTCCCTTGTAATCTTTCATAGATTGCATCTGGGTTGGCTATTTCTTGAGAATTAGCACAACGTCTCTCTCATCCTTCGTACATTCAAATCTGTATGCTGTCAATACCCGAGATACCTCAACATACGTCAAAACTCCAAATCCTCCCAACCTGAAGCACTCATCTCGTAATCCACCTATGGCCATCTCCTATCCTGCTCCGAGAATTGAAGCTTGGAGGTTTTCGGCAGCGGCTTATGGTATGTACCTCGTCAACCAGTTAGCCATTACCGAGTTTGATATTACTCGCTATGTCGAGCTTAAGCGCTGGTTGTATGGCTGCTTCATGGTAATGGAACAACTCCTTTTTCGCCACAGGGCTAACACCGAACACCTCACAAATCTTCCGTTGCTCCTGAAACTTCCATCTATCCCTCTTCCTTTTAACTTTCCTTTACCTAATCATCAGAGTACCCCCTACCCCCTGGTCGTTACCTGGTCTAAAATTTTCCTCCATTCAACTCTTCGGTGTAATACTCATCCTTACGTCCATTCTTCGAATCATAGTCTACATTCACTGTCACCTTTACCTCTCACCAGGCTGAATGAATTCATTCCTAAATCGAATTTACCTGACCACCACGCATAATAATCTTGTTCACCAGCTTCATCTACACTCTTTGGCCGGTGATCTAACTTTGTGCTCAGTCTGCCCTCTTGAGTATATTGTATATTGCATTAACAAGGAAAGGTACCCAACCCAAATTCACCGAATTTGATGATTTTGATACATATTGTAGAACATAAAAGAATAGGAGATACGTATTTTTTTATCGGCTAATTTTCACTTTTAAGGGGTAAAAACCTCCCCTAAAGTTAACCCCCAAAAAGCGTTTTTTTTAATATCTCGGCCTAAAATTAATATTTTTCAGTGAAACAAATTGGAGGTTATTTCTTACAAAAGGAGCAGGTATTTCATGGTGATTCGAAGAGTAAGGATAGCTTTCCCGATTTTTTAGGGGTTGAAAACATATGTTTTTTGGCATAATTTTATAATAAAAAAGATTAAACCGACCAAAAAAAATTGAAAAAAATGTTTGAACATCCATAATAACAAAATGTAGTTGACGTCTTTCGGTGTTTTCATAAATATTACCCCTAAGGGGGGTAAATCACCGCCAATACAAAATAACTGTAAATATGTAATTCAATACATAATATTTCGTAGAAAGTTTGTATATAGAGGTTTTCGAAGTTGCTGATTACAAATCTTTTATCAGATTTTTAAAATTCAAAATGGCGAAACTAATATGTCCTATGTCCGCGCTGCTCCCGTAGATCCTTTTGCGTTCAAAGGCCAGAAGATCCACGGGTATTACGCCAGCCACCACCAAAACAGCCTGCGCAGAGACTGTTCGGTAGGAGCAAGCGATTCGCAGTGCGCCCTGTCTCTGTACCATCATCATCGTCTTACAGTATTTTTTTGTCTTCAGGGAGTCTGCCCATATTTCCGCGCCGTGTAGAAGGATCGAGTGAACTGTCACCATTAACAGTCGTCGTTTTCCCGATCTCGGTCCCGTCGTATTTGCTATCAAGTGACTCAAGGATGCTATCCTCTCTGCCGCTTTCCGGGTTGTTTTCTGTATATGAGGCCAGAAGGTCATCTTCGTATATCGAGGGTTACCCCAAGGTACTTGACTTCCCTCTTGGTCTCTATCTCGCATGTCCCCACCCTCATGTGCAGTATCGTCTGTATGCGTCTTCTCGTGAGAAACAGCAGTTCCGTTTTTTCCGTTGCGAGTTGTAGTCCGTGGTCTGTCATCCATCGTCCGACTCGTCTCATGGTCTGGTTCAACGCCAGCTGCGCCAAATCGGGGGACCTCTCCGTAACCACCGCCGCCACGTCATCAGCGTAGGCGACGAGGGTCACTCCGAGCGGCATCCCAAGCCGAAGTAAGCTATCGTATAAGCCATTCCAGAAGTCAGGTCCCAGTGTCGACCCCTCTGCACCCGAGCGGTGACCTGTCTCGTTACTTCTCCTTCAATTATCTCGTACATTATCCGTCTGTTTGTTAGGTAATCCTCCACAACCCGAAGCAGGTATGGCTGGATCCCGAAATTGCTTTTCAGCGCCTCCAAGATATCCTTCCACCTAGCCGAATTGAAAGCATTCCTAATGTCGAGCGTCGCCAGCAACACTATAGGTCGCGCAGCGTGGGAGTGTCTGTCTAGTTCCAGGAAAGAATCGACCACCTTTTGGATCACTCCAATCGTCGATCGACCCCTCCTGAAACCGAACTGCAAATCTGATAAACCTCCTCCGGTCTGTATCGCATCCATCAGTCTCGGTCTCAGTAGTTGTTCAAAGAGTTTAACAGTCGTGTCAAGTAAACTCAACGGTCGGTAAGCCGAAGGCGTGCCAGGATCGCCCCTACCTTTTGGGATAAAAACGAGCCTTGTCACCTTCCACCGGTTGCTGAACGTTTCTGTCGACAAACACGTGTTGTACAGGTCGAGGAGTATCTCCGGCCGTAGACGAGCCATAAGCCGGAGGATCTCGGATGGTACTCCGTCC
Source organism: Phymastichus coffea (assembly GCF_024137745.1). NCBI lineage: Eukaryota > Metazoa > Arthropoda > Insecta > Hymenoptera > Eulophidae > Phymastichus > Phymastichus coffea. Next base: position 3,388,037 of record NW_026706836.1, on the reverse strand, counting down.
GGTCCCGGTGCCTTACCCGTCTTCATCGCATTCGTTGCTCTGATGAGCTCCTCAGCGGCAAAGGCGGGGGGCATTTGTGCGTCCACGTCATCCATCACGTTTGTCCTAATCAGATGCGTCGAAAACAATCCGTCAACAATCCATCAACAATCCGTCCTGCTGTTTCGGCATCTTTAAGTTCCGGTGAGACTCGGGCCCCTAGTTTCCCGGTCACAATCTTGTAGCCGGTTCCCCAGGGATCCTCGTTCACCTCCTCGCAGAGCTTCCTCCAGCATCGCGTCTTGCTGCCGTATTGCTTTCGTCAGCGTCTTCCGTGCTGTTTTGTATATGGCTTGAAGGTTTTCCTTTTCGGGTCCGCCCCCTGCCATGTCATTCGACGCCGATTTGTCAGGCATATCCTGCGTAACTCGGCTATTTCATTCGTCCACCAATATTGTGGTTGTCTTTGTTGTATCTGTCGACGTTTCGGCATTGTGCCTTTGCACAAGCTGTCTATTAATTTGGCTGTCTCGTCTGTCAGTCTTTCCGCTCTTTGCCGGCCCGTCAGTTCTAGGGGAATTATCTCTCCTGGAGCCGGTGCAGCCATTAGCTCTTTCGAAAAATTTCGTCCGTCGAGTTTACGTAGGTTCCACCGCGGGGGTTGATGGGTTCTCGTTCGTCTCGTTTCCGTCCGATCCACCACTTCAAAGACGATGTATTGGTGATTGCTGGCTGTGTAGTCTTCGATGACCCGTCATCCTCTCAGCCGTGGCAGAATTCTATCCGATGTCATCGTGACGTCGAGGATAGAGTCAACAACACTTGGCCGTCTATACGTCGGCATATGTCCCGTATTTACCACTGCTAGATCGAGCCTTGCGGCCATTTCCAGCAGTAGTCGTCCGCGTCGATTCGTTTCGTTCATTCCCCACTCGGCCGCCCTCGCGTTAAAATCCCCCGCAACGATGACATCCCCGGGCAGGTCCCTGATCCCGACTTCTAGGAGTGCCATCTTTCTTTCGAACTCCATCGCGGTGCAGTTGGGTGTCAGGTAGACGCTGAGATAAGTGACAGCGCCAACTGTAACCCAGACGAGATCGTCCCCGACACCGCGATTGGAGACTCTAGATTGGGTGCCGCCCCGTACCCAGATAGCAGTTGTCTCTGTCTCGTTTGTAATGTATGTCTGGGTCGTCCTTCTCCTGTATGGTTCACTCAGAATCAGGATGTCCGCGTCATATTCGTCGGCCATCTAAGGTAGGAGCATGTCTGCAGTCCTACTTCGATTCAGATTTCTCTGAATTATTTTGTCCGTCCTCTGATCCGCCCCCTACACTCCTCCAGCGCAGCCCGGAACACGGCACACCTGCTGCCTCCGGCGAGGTGGGCGACCTCCCCGTGGGCAGACCAGCTTGTTTTGTCATTTCGTCGCGTAGTTCCGGATGTGCCACACTTGCGGCAGCATTTCGTCCTGTCCTTGGCTGTGCATTCAGCTTTTACATGGCCGAAGCCGAGGCATCTGTAACATTTTGTCACCGTCAGTCGTTTCCGAACGCGGCAATGCACCCAGCCAATTCCCATCCGACCACGCCGAAGCAATGCATCGGCTTCCCGCGATTATAATTCGCAGACCGCCATATACTGCTCAGCGCGGTTTGGATCGAAAATGTGGACTCGAAAGTCCGTATCTCGTCCCGTCTCTCGTCTGAGCGCGTCCGTCACGTCTTTCGGAATCGCAACGCAGTCCAGATCCATCATCTCCAATTGGAACTTGGAGATCATAGCCTTGACACTGCCCGCTTCCCCGATCGTGTCTTGGATCTGTCGTCCAAACATCTCACGTCCGTCCGGCTTGTCTGCGTCTACCTGTAGCTTCAGAAGACATAAGCCGTTCTTCGTCTTCCTCAGGGTTGTCACCTGCACGTGGCTCTCCTTCGGGTCGATCGTCGTCCGTATTTTTCGTACTATATCAGAGTACGTCGTGTTCGTGCCCGGCCTGATCAGGACAGCCAGACCCCTTTTCCGGTGGGCCGGTCCCCCTTTGTCAGACCGATTCTTTACGTCCGTTTTCTTTTTTGTCTTGTCTGATCGTTTTCGTGTTACCGTCTGCCAGTCCTTGGTCAGTTCGATCGTCGGTGGCCTCTTTTGTGAGGGCTCCGGCGTGGTTCTAACCGGCGAACGTTTTCGTTTCGTCCGTGGCGTTTCTTCGTTATTCGCCGCTGTCCTGTCTGTATTATTGTTTTCTTGGAAACGTCTTTCCGAAACTGTGTCCGATCGCTTGTGCAGCGCGATGTCCACAGTCTCAAGAATTGTCTTAATTCCCGTCTTCACTGTCATGTTCATGTACTTTTGTATGTTTGCTGCTTTGGCCATTTTCGTCGCCGTCTCTTGTATGAGCAGCAGCAGTTCCGGCACGTCTCGTGTATCGTTTGTTACTGTCGGTGTTCGTCCTGTCGTTGGTTCTTGGCTGTCAGCGGCAGAGGCGTAGCTCACCCCGCTGCCGCCGCTTGACACACTGTCCTCTGTCGTCTCGGTAAGTTCAGTAGGTTCGTGTCGTTTTTTCGTGTCTTTCTCCTCATTCTCGTGCACAAAGTGCAGCCCTCAAAATCCGTCCCGCTGCCCGTGACCACCGGGGCTTTCATCCGATCGGAACCCGGGGTGGATTCCTTCTGAGAAGGAGTTACCACTTGAGGTACATTAGTGTTTTCATTGTGCATATTCATATTTATTGTTATGTCCCGTTGTGCTGAAGGTCCCTCGTGGTCGCGACTCCACGAACCGCGCTGGGACAACGCACGGCCCCTGAGATCCCCCTCCCCCTGTATGTTTACCCTGTGTGTTCAGTGTTCCCCTCTGTGGTGTGTGCGTGTATGTAAGTGCCCATAGGCAAAACCGGCCTTCGTTCACGGGGAGAGCCCGTTTAGAGAGATCCCCTTCACTCGCTTTCGGGCGGCTCCGTTTATAGGAGTCCCCGACCATTCGCTTTTCGGTAAGACCCATTTATATGGACCCATTTACGGTTCGCCGAGCATTCACTTCCCCGATTTGCTAGAAGGCGTGTGCGTGTGAGAGTTTGCATAATGTGTGTGTGTGTGTGTGTATGTGTATAAGTGATTAATGGTTGGACACATAGGCAGAATACCATTATCTTTTGCGCCATTTGTGAGCCATATCTTCCTCTTGGCCGTGTCCGTTATGGCGTTGCTGCTCAGAGCATTGACGCGACGGATAACGTTTCCACCGGGCACGTCGTGGACGTTGGAAGCTAGCATTTGCCCAGTGAGGTATTACCACTCACTGGAGCAGCCCGGCATTATTATTATTATTATTATTATTATATTTCTATGATAATTATTGTTGTTGGTAAAAATACATAAAAGAATATTAATACTCGAACTTCATTTCCAATTAAAGAACACGTTGTTATTGAAAGGGAATTGTATATACATTCATTAGTTTAATGAATGTTATCATACATTCAATGATAATTCCACTGACGAATGTCTTTCACTAATAAAAGTTCTTGACAATATGTGCGAATCAGTATATTCTTTTTTTAGATTGTTTTCATCGAGTGTTTGCCTCAGCTGCCTGTGTTATTTTTTCGGCTGTGAGTGAGTTTTGTGGGTATTCTAGTTCGATGCCGGAAAGTACGAATAGTACGACTGTTTGTTTGTCAGTCGTATCATACAGTTGTAGAAAATTTTATTTAGTGATTTTATATAGATTTACATTATTCAATTTCAAAGTGAATAAAAGTTTCTATAAATTTTAAAAGTAAAAAATCATGCGTTTAAAAGTGACTATTTTTAAAATACGTAAGTATTTTATTCGCTTTTTGAACGTCTTTTCACTAATTATTACGTTTCATATAAAATGAATAAATAAATTTTTGTATTTTTGCTTCTTCAAATTAAACTCGATACCGCTCAAGGGGCTCGTTTAGAAAAGATACTATTTTGTTTCGTCTTGTTTCGAAAATTTATTGTAACGAAAAAAAATTTATAATTTTTTTTTCAAAATTCCTTCAGAAACAAAAATGTTTAGACCACAGTACGGTCTGTTGTTTAGTGATTTCGTGTGTGAGAATACTATCGTAATAGTTACTTATCCTTCATTTTGGGCACGACTCCTACACAATAGGCCTTATATTTTCACCAGAACAAAAAGTGTAACCAATCAAAAAATGAGTATTTAAAATGTGAAATAAATGTTGAACTAATATGAGTTCGCTGAAGGTGCCATGTCTGTTTTCACAGCGAAAAAACGCGATTTGCGGTGATTTTTTTAAAAGTTAAAAGCTGTATTTTATTACAGAAAATTGTTGGTTCAAAAGGGTTTTTCGAAAAATTATTTTAAAGAAAATGGCGACCGTTTTATGAAATAACGTGGTTTTTCGAAGCTTTTTCATTTTGCTTCCTCCCAGAGAAATCTTTATAATAGTAAAATTTTCAGTTAAAATTTCATAGAAGTAAGTTTGAATGTGTTTGGAGGTCGAATCATGTATTTTTAAAAAATGTTTGGGCCTAGTCGGATTTAGTTTAAAAGATATAACGTTTTATAACGAGTTTGTCATCAACTCGTTATGTCTCTCTCCACATTAATTATATAACAATAATATATGTACATATTTATGTATCTACTTTTATATTATATTACTAGCAGCCGCAGCGGACGACGGCAGCTGAACTAAGGTAAGAGAGAGAACGCTAGCAGAGAGAGAGACCGCGTAGGTTAGTAGGACTGGCGAGCCGGGTGCCGCGAAACACATGTGCTGCTTGACAAAGGAGAGGCAATTGGCTGACGCCTCTCGAACTGGTGACACGCATGCAACTGCGTTAGGGATTCATAGCTTGGCTGTGCCATTGACGACGATATTCGTTTGGTGATTTGCATCGCCTCGTGGTTAGAGAGAGTGATAGATTGAGTGCTACCGGTTACGGCGTGTATCGGCGTTCGATAGACCGAACTTTTATTGTCGAGCCTCGTGGCTAATCTCACTGACAACGGCAGCCGACGTAAGTACTACTCGTTCTTTGCGTCTCTCTCGCATTACCCGCTTTGCTCCTCTCTCTGCACTGCCCTGTACAAATACACGTAGAATATATATATTTTTCTATTACACCTATCGCCTCTTTCACTCTACGCCTTCTATCATTCCTTCCGTTTCCTACACCTTCGCGATTTCAGCTACGCGACCTACGACGCTCTCCGCGGGCCGTTGCCACCCGGAAAATCCATCGGCAGTCTGTGCTACTGGGTCGGTCGTGCAAGGCCATTGCACGAGCCCGCTTCGTCATCTATTACGCATCTCTCGGTTATTAAATAATGTAGCGGACTAAATCCCCGTTACAGTTTAAAAAAAAAACCTTTTTGTGAATAACAAAGTTATGGTTATAACTAATTGTAAGTAAATTTTCTTTTAGTGAAAACATAAGTATTTTGTATTCTTTCAAAAACAATTTGTACGATATAAATATCTTAATTTTTTTCATCAGAAGAATTGAAAACCCGTTTTTCAAAAATCGAAAATTCACTATATAGTAAATCAAAAACGTGTTGATAAAATCAAAATGGATTCTTTTCACGCATTCGGGATAGAAAAAAAAAGTGGATACTAAATTTTATCGATATCCGATGGACAGTTCAAAAATGGTATACGTACATACACACACACACACATCCATACGGACATTTTCTAAAAACACGTTTTTTGAACTTCAAGCGAAGTTTTTTTATGAAGTTGAAAATTTTACTATTACAAAGCTTCTTCTAGGAGGAAGCAAAATTTTATGAAGATCGCTTTTACGATTTTCAAGATATCTTGGCCACCGAAAAACAACTCTGAAAAAGACAGGTTTCCTTAACATGGCTATAATTCCCTTAATATAGAATATTTTTCAATACCAAAATTCATGAAAGTTTTTCAATACATCTACTTTGGAACCAATAATTTGCTGTAAGCAGAAAGGCAGTTGTAATTTCTCAAAAAGATCCACGAAAATCGCCTGATTTTTGGCCTTGCGACAAGGTATGAACCATCATTAGTATGTTACGCATTAAAGGCGGAAAGAAGGCGATTACAGACGAGTGTGAAAGTTGTCACCCTAGTGAAGTGAGGGTGGCAATCACTCATTATGATCGTCTTCTTTCCACCCATTATGCACACCACATTTTTTGTCTAATCTACACCGTAAGTCTATCGTTACATACCTGTAAATGCGAGTGGAAATTATAGCACTATTTTCCGCTCTAGAGCGGGAGAGCCCTAGGATGGAATGTGAGCCCTACGACGGAAATTTTTTCCTTTTCTGCACTTTTTCGCACGTAAGTTTATTTTCCGCCCAAGGGCTTATTCCTCCGCCCTTGAGCGGCAAAGTATTATTTTCCGCCCGATTTCCATGCATATAACAGCATACTTTCGGTGGAGGCAAGGCAAAAAGATATTTTCAACATGTATATAACCATGGTACATGTATGTAATAAAGTTTTTTAACAAACTCAAAGATTTTTTTTATAACATGTGAATAAAAACTACCATTTTCGGCGCCTATAAAGTGAACCAAAATTAGAGTTTCGCGAACATCACAAAGTGAAACGAGAATTCTTCTCCAATGCATAAATTAATGATTTGATTCAATTTACATTCACTCGTTTTATTCTGGTAGAAATGTAGCAGTCGTGCCTTACATGCAAAAACACAGCTTGTATAAATTTTACCGCTTGTTTTTATTTCAGATTGAAAAATGAAAATTAATCCGTTAAACGTTCTAAACTTCTTATTAGCATACTTTCAAGCGTTAATCATACCAGATAGTGTCACGAATTATCATGAAACAGAGTTGGCCGAAAAAATAAAAGAAATTTTAATAGATGCAACACATGATTTCAACGATGTAGAAATGATTACTGATGACTCTTTGGATTTTCAAGAAGAGTATAAAGACCATAATGCAGAAATAATTGAAGATAAAGTGCAACATAATTTTCCTGATCCGGATATAGGACCAACAAATCAATGTACAGCAGATAATGAAGAACTAGATTTTGAATACAAAAAAAGAGCTATAGATTTTTGAAGAAGTAGCAAAACGACGCAAAATTTAAGTCTCAAAACAGTGCAAAACAGATTCAAAAAAGTATCATCTATTAGTTAGCTACGTCGTTGGGCTCATTCAATTAATAAAGGTGGAGCGTATAGAGAAAAAGTAGCACAAATTTGTCAGTATACCCTGGATAATTTTAAAGCAGCTCTCGACAGTGGTTCAATTATCCATAATGAAGATATAATTCGATGGGCCTTACAAGCTAAAAAAGAAATTGGTTTTGATGGTATTAGATTCAAAGCTTCTAAATATTGGTTACTCAAATTTAAGCGAACACACAGAATAGTTTCTAGGAAAATAAATAAGTTCATAACAAGAAAAACGCTAGAAAATAGTGCAGACCTTACGGCTAAAGTTGAAGCATTTATTGATGACGTTTGTAACGGCGGCTCAAAAAAAAAAAAACTTATAAAAAATAAAACAAAAAAATACCGACCACACACTTAGCTCGTAAATCAAGATGAAAAACTGCGTACAGCTGAATGAAGAAAATTTTTCCTATGAACAGCAGTTTTCGGCTCGCGCATCTGGCAATTCTCGGATGCTGGAGACAATCAAAGCGATTTTACGATAGCGTCATCCGGAGTAGCCAGATTGCGCGTATGTTTAGAAAGTAGAGATCTGCAGCGCACATGTGCATCCTGCCAGCAGTACTATTATTTTATTTATTCTTATTATTGCTAATTTCTTTTAAATTAAAGGAAGCACATTTGCTTGCAAGTCTCTTGAAAAATTGCGAAATTTATCTTCCCGTATTTATTAGCTTATTTTCTTTGCGAGTCTTGTATGTATAATTGTTGGATGCGCTCAACTTTGCGTTAGATAATTTAAGAACGGCTTGAACGAAAGTTATTAATTATATTTCTTTTAATTAACTCTGATTTTTTCAGTATTTCTCAAAGTTTTTTTATAATCAATTAATAGTTAAAACTATTAATATCCTAATTGTTTTTAGATAAATGTAATTCTTAACTTTTGTTCTGTCATTTAGTTTTATTATAGATTAAGAAACATTTTTGTAAAATTAGAGTACCACACACACAATTAATTTTAAATAGAATTAGTTTAAATAAATAAAGGCAAGAATAGTACATAGAGGGCCATCTATGTGAAGAGGGCCCAAAACACTAAAATAAGGCCACACCCGCACACTCCGCCCCCGGCCAATTAGGGTTCGAACCTTGCTTACGCTGAGATACTCCCCAAATTTTCCAACCAATTAAGTTGAGAAAATTTGATTTCTTCCTGCCCAAAAATGACAAAGATTTTCGAGTGGGAGTCTCCTGTGAAAAAGTATAAAAGAGATCTTTTCACGAAAATTAGGTAATTATTTTTCTAAATTCAGTTCGTTCAAAGTTAGCAGTTATTTTCCAGTTCATTTCGTTAGTTCAAGTTAATTCGATTCGTGCAACTCCTTTTTTTGACTCCGTTTTGTTGGTGTGTGTGGGAAATTAAGGCGAAAGTAAGTAAAGAAAATTAAACTAAATTATTTTTTTCTCTAACTTCTTTTTGCATCCTTTTCTCTCCGTATTCTTTCCTATTTTAGTTTCGCGGACGGTCTGCCTTTTAGATAGTTACACTCGATTGCCGAGCGTGTGGTCGAGTGCATATTAGATAGGTCCCCCTTTTCGTTATTTTATCGCCTGTGGTAAAATATGTATATGGTATCGATGTGGTAAAATAACGCGAAGCATTGCTATATTGCCAAGCGTGTGGTGTAGCAGAGCTTCGATCCTCCGTCGCCGAAAAAAGGAATTTTCCGCGATAGTGGTAACGCACGTCCCGGTTATTGTCCGCAAGGATAGACCAAAAAGTGCGCCTGAGAATTGTTTCGTCAACCGACGTCACACATTAAATTGTGTATACCAAGGATTGGACTCGAAAATTTGTATAATTTAGATCAGAGCGGTTTTCAGCTAGAAATGCATTCTAGCAGAACATTAGCAGTAGAAGAAGAAAAGCACGTGCAATGTCAGGTACAGTCAATTTCAGCAACAATGCATAGTTATACTATACAGCCACTAATATTAGCTACTGGACAACTGTTGTCACCGCTATTTCTAGTTTTAGAGGAATCAAGTGGCAAGTTTGGCCCTATTGTAGAACAAAACATATTCAGGCCAGAAAACGTGTAAGTGTAACTAATAACAATTTTTACATTGTAATATCGTTGATCAGTTAATTAGTAAGTCGGTTAATTGCAGATCACTTTAAAATCTGGTTGGAAAAAATATTTTGTCCATATGTAGACCATCACTCATTATTATTACTTGATTCTTGTCGTGGTCATTGTGACAAAGTTATAGAAGAAACGATGCCAGAAAATAAAATTATTAACATAAAAAAAATTCCAACTGGAACCACAGGAAAAATATAACCACTTGATGTCTATGGATTCCGTATTTGAAAAAACTTTGTCTACTACGAAATATTATGTATTGAATTACATATTTACAGTTATTTTGTGTTAGGGGTGGTTTATCCCCCCCCCCCCTCCCCCTTAGGGGTAATATTTATAAAAACACCGAAAGACGTCAACTAAATTTTGTTATTACAGATGTTCAAAAATTTTTTCCAATTTTTTTTAGTAGGTTTAAACTTTTTTATTATAAAATTATGCCAAAAAACATATGTTTTCAACCCCTAAAAAATAGGGAAAGTTACCCTTACTCTTCAAATCACCATGAAATACTTGCTCCTTTTGTAAGAAATAACCTCCAATTTGTTTCACTGAAAAATATTAATTTTAAGCCGAGATATTAAAAAAAACGCTTTTTGGGGGTTAACTTTAGGGGAGGTTTTTACCCCTTAAAAGTGAAAATTAGCCGATAAAAAAAATACGTGTCACTTGTTTTTTTATGTTCTGCAATATATATAAAAAAATCGGTGAATTCGGGTTGGGTACCTTTCCTGTAAGTTCGCTTGTTCTTATCTAGTTACTTAAATTTATCTTATTTATTTCTTGTATGAATCGATTTGCGACCTCTCCTCATTTCGTCACCTAATCGTTTCTCAATTAATCCAGTTCTATTTTCTCTATCCCATGAGAGTATTGTATTATTTCTAGTTTTATGTATGCATCATAACTTCCCTCTCATATTCTTTATATATTACGCTTAACCTAAGTTCACCTTAAATTAATATTATTTGTGTAATCTTACTGCTTATTACTGCGCTCTAATTTATTGTTTCTGCTTTGTATTTTGTTCAAAGCCTACGGGGTTACACCGCACGGCTGAATAAAGCTTATCTATCTATCTATCTATCTCTGTCTATCTCGCTATAGAGGTTGTTAAGATTCTATAGAAGTTGATATGGTGCTCGGTAGACATATGCTTGTTAAGCGTGGGCCTTTGGAGAGGAGGTAGCTTTCCTATTTTAAGGTACGCTCGCTAAGTTATGTGTTGGCTCGGCGTCTTTCTCGAGCTAGAGACATGTATGCTTTCTAGGGCGAGCGTCAAGCTTATATTTATTTATTTATTTATTTTATTTATTTATTTATTTATTACCAGAGTATATGTACATTAATTACATAGTCGCAATAAAAACATACATTACACAATTAATACATTGTGTAATCCAGCAGAGGAAATAGTATTCCTGTTTACCAGTCTTGACATACTTAAAACTTTAATGAAAATAAAAGTAATGAAACAAATATATTTGTATTTAGTCCGCTAGAAATTTGATAATCATAGACCATCAAATCAAACAAACTATTATAATTCAGTTTATGTACTTCACAATACTACACACTCATCACCAAAATCGAATGAGCATTGTTCTGACTGTAGTTCTATTGCTGTAAGCTGCTTTTCTGTCACTTGCGTAGCAGATTTTCTCTATGTGATTGAGTCTGATGAGGCATGTAAGTCCTACTGCACATGTGACCCTATAATTAGGAAACATGCTTTGGTGTTGTTGAGAAGAGTAGCACTTACAGTTTAATGTGAAGACATGTCATCAACAACTATAGTATCTTTATGCTTAGGTTGGAATTTTAGTCCATAAACGGAATTGGTATAAATGTGGGTACCTCTGCTGAAGTAAAGAATAGCTTTATTATTGCCTAGATAGTTGATGTCATCATAAGTCCCTCTAATACAATTAGGTTATTCTTTTGCCTTGCCTGGGGCTGACTCAACTTTGTCATTGCTTTAATGTTGTTAACTTCAGCCATTTGATCTATTATATCAAAAAGCTTTTCTATAGGATTATATTTTGTAACGTTTTCATCAGGTGATGATTCCGGTTCTGAGTGTAATGCTTTTAAAAAAGTTATTAGTTTAAAGACTTTAATGTAGGGTTTATAGGAGTCATCATTGTTTATATCTAGTATAGTTTTATTGATTTTTATATTATGTGAACCAGTGAATTTGTTGGTTAGCTTAATTATGTTTTCCATTTCTTCAGTTGGTCTGTTTAGCATTTTTTTATAATTGTAAATGGCCATTCTAGTGTGTGATCTATTATTATGTAGGTTATAAATACCTTGAACAAATATGAATGTTCTAATATCTAGTAGTATGTTATTTAGGAAAATTGTATCCTCATGGACTTCTGATGTCAGATATTCAATTCCATTTTACCATTTTTCCAATGGTATGAGTAAATTCTTGCAGTTCTATTTATCTTTCTCATTTTTCTTACTCGGTGTAATAAGTTTTATGGGTTCTGTTATATCCATAAATTTAGTTTTGTTTTCCTAGTATGTAAATTTTCTATTGAATTAAGTTTTTTAGGTAATTTGTTAAATAATATAATAGTTCTACTGTTTTGTATACTGATTTGATTTAATCTTCTTGGTACTTGTAGGCTGTCGTTTCTTTGTTTTTATTGTTATATGTTATAGAAAGTTCATCGTAATGGTACAGTAGTAATTCTAATGAGAAGGTTTCTCCTATATCAAGAGATTGTTTCTCAATAATGAATTTATTTTTATTAATTATTTTAAGTAATCTATTTTGTGAATTTTGTAGTCCTTTAATATTACCAGAATAAGCTCCTCTCCGTGCAATAATTCCGTAAAATGCAATGCTGTGGAATAGGGCGTAATAGATCATCCTGGCTATTTCCGTGCTCATTATTCTTGATAATTTATAAATGATAAAGGTTAAATACTTAGTTCTTTTATATAAATGATGTAATTGAAGGTCCCATTTCATATTGCTATCAAAAGTTAAACCTAGGTACTTTATGTAGTCTTGTCTGTGAATTATTTTATTTTGTATAGAAATATTCAAGTTTTATTATGTGCTATTACAGTTATTTCCAAATTGTAGATAAACTGTTTTATCAATATTTAATGATAGTCTATTTACGGCTAACGTGTCACCTACTTTTTGTAAGTGATTATTCATCTTTCTTTCAACTTCTAACCAACTCCTACCAAATGCGATGACTACTGTATGATCTACAAAAGATAGGATTGAAAATTCTGACATATTCGAAATAATATCATTTATGTACAGTAGGAAAAGCAGGGTTCCTAGGATCGTTCATTCTGGTACTCCCATGTATACTGTTTCAGGTTTACTAATGCGATTATTTACTTTCACAATTTGTTTTCTGTTGGTTAAGTAACTTTTGATAAGCTTTTCCTCGTATTTTATAGCGGTATAATTTATTTAACAGTATGGTGTGATTTACTGTATCAAAAGCTTTTGCTAAGTCAAGGAAGGTGATAATGATAGGATCTCCTTTATCGAGTTGATTGTATATTATATTCGTTATGTGGTAGAGTGCATCTTTTGTACTTTTACTTTTCTGGAAACCGTATTGTTTGTTAGAAATTAGATTGCTATCATTTACAAAACTAGTTATTCTTTTATGCATTAGTTTGTCAAAAACTTTATCTAAGTTAGATATAAGTGATATAGGGCTGTAATTTGTTGGTAAATGTTTTTCTTTCGCTTTGTGAACGGGCATTATCTTCGCTTTTGTAAGAGCGTACTAAAAGACAGAACTCAGTATCTTACCCGTATTCAGCTCGGGAAATAGCCTTTTCCTAAGCTTTCCCACCTACCTACCCACTCTCCCACATTAAACTCTTCCACCTCCCTTAGATTCATTTATTTGTAGTTAGTAGACATGTTACTTATTAGCAATTATCTACTTTTTTTATTTATTATTTTAATTATATAAGTAGCCAATTAAATAAATAATATGTAGACAATGAATTTAATAGCATTTATTTATTTACTTTTTTGATTATATAGAGAGTAGAGAACACTCTATTGATAATTTTTACTCTCTATAGTTCACCAAGCTATTTCAAAATATAGAGATGAATTCTTATAAAAATTATTATCATTTTCGAATGAATTTATTATGTCTATTCCTTGTAGTTCAGCTCGTTTCTGTATCTTCTTAATCCAAGTATACAATTTTAAAACATTTGTAGCAGCACAAACGAAATCAGTGTCTTTTTTACAATCAAATACGCATGATGTTCTCAATAGATTTGATAATTCTGTTAACAAAGGATGTCCCATAACACTTCCAAGATCTAAAATTCTTCTGTAAATAAAAAAATGTAATTAAGAATTATCTAAATAGATTTAATATTCAAACACACATTACTAAAACTTACTTCTCAGGCAGTGTATTTTACTGCCATTGTTTTTTCTCTTTTCCTTTCACATATATTTTTCAAATTTGAGAAATGATGTCATAAAAATTTCAAATAAAAATTGATATGGTATTACATCTGATCTCCATAATATTCTATAATGATATAATTCATTCCATCTATTTACATATTGATATTTCATAGGAAGGTTTAGCCACTGATATGGAGGTTTAAAGCACAGAAAATCTGGATTAGAATGACTACTTAACGCTAAATAAGATAGTTCTTTACAAACAAACCGATTTTTGAGACACTGAAAACCTTGAAAATCTCATACTCTATTTTAAACACTTGTCCTCGTAGATATACTCGAACAATCGTATATAGCATAAAAATGAGAATGTAAAAATGTTGGAATTTAATATATACTCTATTTAATTAGATATCTCTGCAGACGCCTTCCCATCTTTCAGTATAAGCTATCCCTTCCATAGGTCATAGAGCTACGAAAACTAGTTCTGTACCACTACAATCGCCTCCTCACTTTTTCAGCAGAAGCTATCCCTTCCATAACTCACAGCACCGTCACCGCTGCGAACAGTGCAACCGTTTGGCTTTAAAAGTCAGTCCGTCGTAAGAAAAAACATAGTCTGTAAAGAACGTCTGTAGCCATAGTTAGTAGAGTCAATTGCAGTTGATGTAACTATTGTAGTTAGAAAAAGTAGCTTATAGACCCTGTATAAATCCTAAAGTAGCTTAGAGACAACCAGTAGTTTGCAAAGTAATTTGCCAAGCATGAGTCGTTCTATTCATTCTACGCATTCAACCATCTGGTCCGACTCAGAAAAAACTTTTGACCACGCTTTATGATAAAGAGCGATATGTTATTCATTATAGAGCGTTAAAACTGGCTACAAAGTTTGAACTAAAACTCTGTAATGGAGATGTAACGGCGGCTCAAAACAAAAAAAAAAAGACAAAAAATACCGGCCACACACTTAGTTCGTAAATTAAGACGAAAAACTGCGTACAGCTGAATAAGGAAAATTTTTTCTGTGAACGGCAGTTTTCGGCTCGCGCATCTGGCAATCTTCGGATGTTGAAAACAATCAGAGCGATTTTACGATCGGGCCATCCGGAGTAGTCAGATTACGAGCATCTTTAGAAAGTAGAGATCTGCAGCGCACATGTGCATCCTGCCGATAGTACTGTTATTTTATTTTAAATAATTTATTCTCAATATTACTAATTTCGTTTAAATTGAAAGAAGCGCATTTGTTTGCAGATCTCTTAAAAAATTGCGAAATTTATCTATTGTAAGTAACATTCGAGTAATCAACAAGGACTATTTAAATTAATAGTTTTTGTTTATTGCTCGGATATGTTTTACTTTTATACCTTGAGACGGTAAACGTCGAATTAGCGCTAATAATATAACCTAATTGCTGCTCGCGGGGGCAGCACTGACCGGGGAGACGAGAAATGAAACGAAGGAATTCGGCGCGCGAGCAGACGGAATGCGCGCGATTGAAAACGAACCAGTGAGGGTTCATCCATCATCACGCTCGTCCGCTTTTCGTTAGCAACTACCGATCCGCGAGCCGCAAAGATCGAAAACTAAAAGGAGAACGCCCGTACCAGTGATAACTTGGAGTGGTCGTTGTTGCCGAGGTGCTGTGCAGCTACCAAAGGGGCAGACCTGAGCCGACGGAAAAGCGTCGTCCTCCGCGAGATCGATAGTGTGTGTGTGAGGTTTCGCCATGGAGGGCGAAATGACGTGCGCGCTAATTCGCGATCCGCGACACAAAACAAACAGTTTTCTCGCAGTGCGGCTCATTATCGTCTACTTCGTACGTCTGCAGTATAAAGATAAGCCGGCCAGCTTAATTTCGCGGTCGCGATACGATTGCATGCGTGACGACTAATTTCCAGCGTCCGAAGCGTGCATGTAGTAGCTCTTCGAACAAGGAGCAGCGAGCGTTCTGACACTGCATGTTGTCGTTGAGCGAGCGCCGATGTCAACATAAACACGCGGGCCGATCTAATGTAACATTCGCTAGATAATAAAAGGCTCTGTTCGTGATATTAACAAGTGCTCTCAACGTGTTCATTCTTTAATGACTCCACTCCTTGTAGATTCGTAGATTTATTGGTTGACTGACACTCATTTCCTCTTGCTCTCCGATTTTCTCATTTAACATAGGTGATAGTAAACGCGTTTACGCGATCACCGTAATAAAAATAATTAAACGGTAAGCAACCTCGTTACAACCTAAATATAAATATGGGAATAATTCATTATCTTTCGTATTTATTAGGATTTTCTTTTTACAAATTTTGTATGTTTAAATGTTGAATGCGCTCAACTTTGCTTTAGAAAATTTAAGAATGGCTTGAACGAAAGTTAATGACTATATTTATTATAATTAACTCTGATTTTTCAGCATTGCTTAAGGCTTTTTAATAATTAATTAATAGTTAAGACTATTAATATCTTGGTTGTTTTCAGATAAATATAATTCTTAACTCCTGTTCTGTACTTTAGTTTTATTATAGATTAAGAGATATTTTTGAAAAATTAGAGTACCACACACACAATTAATTTTAAATAGAATTAGATTAAATAATTAAAGGTCAAAATAGTACATAGAGGGCCATCTATGTGAAGAGGGCCCAAAACGCTTAAATGAGGCCACTCCCGCACACTCCGCCCCCGGCCAATTAGGGTTCTAATTTTGCTTACGCTTGAGACACTCCCCAAATTTTCCAACCAATTAAGTTGAGAAAATTTGAGTTCTTCCTGCTCAAAAAAATGACAAAGATTTTCGAGTGGGAGTCTTTTGCGAAAAGTATAAAAGAGAGCTTTTCAAGAAAATTAGGCAGTTATTTTCCAGTTCGCTCAGATTTTTCTAGTTTCTCTAATTCGTTCAGTTTGTGTAACTTTTTCGAGTTCGTTTATTCAAGTTCCAGTTAATTTTTCGACTTCGTCTGTTCAAGTTCCAGTTAATTTTTCGACTTCGTCTGTTTAAGTTCCAGTTAATTTTTCAGTGTGTGTGGGAAAACTATTATAAAAAGTAAGTAAGAGTAGGTAACCTAGAGGGGCCTCAACTCAGAGGGGTATCAGCTCACTGAGTTGAAGCGTGTGAATGTTCACCTCACCGCCCTCCCCCCCCCCGATCGACCCGCGCGCTGTCGACTCCCCCCCCTACTGAGTTATACCGGTGCGTTCTACGCACTCCCCCCCTCCCCTACTGAGTTGATCTGATGTGGGGTGCGTTCTTCCCCCTCGCCTACTGATTTGATTCCTATGAGCGCGTCACCTCCCCCTCCTCCTACTGAGTTATACCGGTGCGTTCTACGCACTCCCCCCTCCCCTACTGAGTTGTTGATCTGATGTGGCTTGATCTGATGTGACGTGCGCGTTCTCTGCAGCACTTCCCCCCTCTCCCACTGATTTGATTCCTATGCACTGCGCACGCGTTCTATGTTACGCGTTTTGATTTTTTTATTGTGTGCGTGTGTGCGTGTGTGCGCGCGTGTGTTAAAAATTTTTAGATTTATCTGAAAAAAAACGGACGGATCGGGGGATCGAAACGCGCGTCCTCCGGATCCGCAAGCCGATGTTCTACCGCTAGAGCTACAGCCACTGTTACCACGGGCAATACCGTATTGTGTATACTGGCTACACACACGATTGATATGTGGGGGGGCGGCGGCGGCGGCGGCGCCGGCGGCTGCTGCTGCTGCTGGGGAGGGCCCAAGCGCTAATATAGTACAATAAATTTTAATAAATATTATACATAGATATTTATTATATAGATATATTATCAATGTGTGTGTGTGTGTGTATGTGTGTGTGTGTGTGATCGCTGAAATAAGAAAAGACATATTATTAATAATTATTTATAAGAAAAGTCGTCGTCGTCGTCGTCGTCGTCGTCGTGATTAGCGGTGAAAAATTTTGCAATTTTATACCGCGGGGCGCCGTCGACGGTTTCGTCCGTGACGCGCAGGCGCTTTTTCCCCGTGATGCGGAGACTCTGCATGAGCGCCGTTGTGGGTAATTCCGCGGGCGATCGAGAAGGCTGCCTACTCAACGGAGCTGGCGACGGCGATCGAGAAGGCTGGCGCACAGCGGGGGAATCTTCGGGACTGCACGACCTCGATGCGAATAATCTTCGCACCACGTGTCTGACCGGCCCGTTCCGATCGACGTGCCGCCTGCTGCCGCGCTGCGGTGGTGTTTCCACCCACTGCGGCTGCCGACTGCAGCGACCAGCGGCGCAGTGTGTGCACTCCCAGCCCTCGCATACTGGCATGGTGTTGTTGTGATCGCCGACCTGCAACAACAAAAATGAAAAAAACTTAGAACATACTACTGCCGATTAAAAAAAAGAAAAGAGAAAAAAAAGAATCATACCTGTTCTCGTTGGCGGCAGGACGTCTCTTGTATCTCTGGTGGTGAAACTAAGTTCACCAAGAGCGGCTGTTGTGGCGTTGTGATGTCGATGATCACGGGTGCTCCTCGAGGCGTCACCAGGTCGACGCATGTCACGTGTCGTGATGGTGGTGGTGATGGTGGTCGACGCGAGACAATCACCTCGCAGACCATCTCCACGTCGTCGTCGTCATCGTCATCAGACCTGCAAAAAAAAAAAAAAAAAATTCTTTATTTTGAAAAAAAATCTTTTCATATATCTATCTGTATAATAAAAAAATATTAAAAATTTAATAAATATTCAACTTACACATTCACCGTTGAAGACGATCGGGAGTATGGAGACGGTGGCGGTAATTCGAGTGGCGACCGATGCCTGCTGTAATCGGAAACACTTGTATTTATACTATGCCGATAACGCGATTACGACGACGAAAACCGGACATCGCAAAATAAGAAATTTTAAGTACGTGAGAGAAAAGAATGTTAAATTTAAAATTGGAGTATATACTCTCTCTCTCATATACGAACCTACATACATATTATATAACGAATAATACTTTTACATTGTAACGAGTTTAGACACTCGTTACGTCCCTCTCTGCCTGGCCCGCACTACTTTATAACTATATTGATAATCTAGATGTTCACAGGCAGAGAGAGGCGTGCGAAGGGCTAGCGGTTGGCTATAACCGCATTCTTCAGTTGGTAAGAAAGAGAGAGAGAGCACTATAGGACACTCGAGAATGCGGGCGAGCGAGAGAGAGAGAGCGCGAGCACGTGTGCGCGGCAAGTGCAGGCTTGTCGCGGCCGCGAGAGAGCGAGCGCTGCGGTAATGGGAGCCCGCCTTCGAGAGAGAACGGACGCGCGCCCAGATGAGTGACCTGGCAGAAAGGGAAGCTACCCCCGCAATCGCCGACCTTCCGTGCTCCCGCTTACGTTCGCGACTCGCGTGCGAGTGTGTGAGAGACGACGTGCCCCGAAGCCGTTCCTGGTGCGCCCGTTCGACCCCAGGACGACCTAGCGAGAGAGACGAGTCGTGAACCGCTTGCTGCGACAAGCCTCTGCCGAGCCCCGCGAGCGAGTGTTTGTGCGAGCAGCCCGCTTCGTACTGTAAGTACCGGCTAGTTACTTTGCTTGCTCTCTCTCTACGCCACTGCAGCCTGCTCTCTTTATTCCACCGCTGTACCATGTTCATTCTTCCGACATAATCCTTTTGTTCATTTTGTTCTGTATCACTTATGATTCTACTAGTTAGTAAACGCTCTTATCTATCAACCTCGCTCTTTATTTGACGCGCCTGGCTCTTTCCCCGATTCCTTGCGTACGCAATCAGAACCGCGACCTATCGCCGATTACGACCGCACCGCGCCTGCTACCAGATTCGAGCACCTGTGGCTGCAACGGGCCGATTGCCGACTTCAAGGACGGGCACACGAGGCCCCAGGTAAGCGGTGCCGTACCCCCTGCGACGAGCTGCCTAACGCGCAGCTCGTGCTCTCCCCTCTGTAACGGGAAAACCTAAAACCCCGTTACAACATTAATAAATTGATAAATTATCTATATAAAATTTTATCAATTTATTAATATAGTACAATATTATTAGATATATAATTGTGTTATTAGTATACAGAAAAAAAAGAACAGAACCTCTTTTTTAATTTAAGAACATATATGCTCTTATTATTTAAAAAAAATGTATGTATAACTAATACCATTATATTGATAAATTAATAAAATTTAAATATAATTGTGTTATTAGTATAATGGTATTAATTATAAAAAACAGAATGAGAGAGAGAGGGTAAAATAGAATGAAAAAAATATGTACTTACAATATTGAAGGTGGAGGTGTCAGCGGCATCCGAATGGTTGCCGCTTCGTGGATGTCGTCGTCGTCGTTCCTCCTCCTCGGCGAAGGTGTTCGCGGCTGCTCGACGACGACTTCGTCCACCGCTGCTTCTTGTACCGGTAAATCAATCAATCCGAAGACTTCATCTTCCGAAAGATCTATGTTCTCGCCCAACGCTTCGATTGCTTCATTCAGTGCGTCTTGCCACGACGCATCGTCCAACGAAAACAAATTTTCCAACCGTTCATCACTCATTTTACTTCACTAAACTTGACACTAAACTAAACTTGACTAAACACTTCACTTAACTCCACGACAAAAAAATCACAATGACGTATCGTTGCAAGGCGTTCGAATTTTTATTCATCTTTTGAAACACTAGCGGCGTTTCGGTCATTGGTCGAAGATTTGGGAGTAGGAATGCGAGACTACGCGACAGCACTGATTTTGTCGCACGCATAAGACGATTATAATTAGTGGTGGGAGTAGCTAATGAAAATGTGATTAGTGCGGAGAAGAGACGCCAATGTGTATTAATATAGGATCGCGATAGCGCGTACGCTCTTTTTTCTCACACAACGGACGAAGAGTAGGTGGTGGCAGGCCGTTGGTAGTGACAAGTTGCAGCGAACGAACGATCGGCCCTTTTCTGGGCCACTTTTTTTTTTTCAAGTTGACGAAGTTGTACAATCCCGACAGTTAATCGATATCATGATCAATTTAAAACACCACTTTTCAGTGCTAAATTTTCAATAAAAAATTTGTATTATTTTTCTATAAATCAGCACTTTTAAGTGCCATTCAAACGTATGTGCAAACATATCAGTGCTAAATTTTCAATAAAAATCTTATATTATTTTTCTATAAATCAGCACTTTTCAGTGCTATTCAAACGTATGGTTAAATATAACATAGACTAACTATTTGTTTAATAAAAAACTTATATAATTTTTTTAAAAAATCAGCACTTTTAAGTGCTATTCAAACGTATGTGCAAATATATCGTAGCCGCAAAGGAAAGTACTAAAACAATAACAATTTGAAATTACGAATAAATTCAACCTTGTGTTTTTCTTTATTCTTACCCCCCCCCCCCCCCACTCCATTTTCAGCGAAACGAGCAGGTAAGTATAAGGTAAGTATTTTTTTTTAATTAGTTAAAAAATATACAAAATAAAAATAGTTCGTTTAATTCAGTGTACAAAATAATACTAAAAAAATGATAATTTTTTTCCTAAATCATAAAATAATATACAGTTAGTATGCACTATCTTTAGAAAGAGCGACAATGACTCAGACGGTAGAGCACTGTCGTATAGATGCAAAGGAGGCTAGGTTCGATTCTCCTGTATATCTATTACCGAAAGATTATTACGAGAAAAAAATTCGATAAATAATGTTACTAATTATTTATATGTAAATTGTCAACAATTAAATTCAACAGAAAGGAAACGTAATTTCTTCTTAATTAAAAATAATTAAAATATCGTTATTAAAAATAACAATAACAAAAAAAAATGTCTCTAAAAATCAGTGCGTATATGCGACAGTTTTAATATTACCGAAAGATTATTACGAGAAAAAAAATTCGATAAATAATGTTACTAATTTTTTCTTATAGAGTATTAGATGTAGACAATTAATTATTTATATGTAAATTGTCAACAATTAAATTCAACAGAAAGGATAGGTAATTTCTTCTTAATTAAAAATAATTAAAATATCGTTATTAAAAATAACAACAACAAAAATCAGTGCGTATATGCGACAGTTTTAAATGACGTCATTCGCATAGGCCGTTGTGACAATTCCCCACAAGTTGTATGCTTTACATACGCATACGCGTGCGCACGTGTATGTATAACTCATAAAAATTAAATGAATTTTTTTTATGCAATGTATGGCATGTATGGAATGAATGGAATGTATGGCACGTATGGCATGTATGGAATTTCGACGCGTGCACACGTGTATGTATAACTCATAAAAATTAAATGAATTTTTTTATGCAATGTATGGCATGTATGGAATGAATGGAATGTATGGCACGTATAGCATGTACGGAATTTTTTAATGGAGGATGGAAGGGGAAATCTCAATCGTTCGTTATAAAAATGAGCTGCATCTCATCAGCAGTCGCATTCGCATCCAGAGTGAACTAGTGTAAAGTGTGAAAGAAGGAAGGTTATACGAACATTCTACAATGAGCTCCAACAAGATTGACTATAGGTAATTATTTGTTTTATTGTTTATAGAACACACTTTATATATTTTTTAATATTTTTTTATTTGTGCAGATTTGAGCAAGCGAGGTTGGATAGCTTCACGTCTCAATGGACATGCGCACACGTACGACCAGCAGATCTTGCTGCGGCCGGCTTTTATTATACGGGGCAGATCGATCAAGTACGCTGTTTTGAATGTGGTATGTAAGTCTGTCGTTGGGAAGAAGGTGACGACCCTATGACGGAACATAAGCGCTGGGATGGCGGCTGCCTTTTCATTCGTAACAGAAGTTGCGGCAATGTGCCGATCGGATTGAGCCCCGTACCGGTACCTCCTCCTCGAAGAAAAAGTAAAGATGTTTGTGGACCGTATAAGCTCGAATATCGGGCAGCAACAGCGTGCGCAACAACTAGCCCACCTTCGAGTACAGACGAGCCTGCGTTATCGTTATCGATTGAGAGTCTTGTTACAAAGCTTTTTTCCGATTTACATTTGACGGAGAAATGTGCTTCGAAAACCATAGCAAATGCAACTGTTGGTATGGTATCTGTTTGCGAAGAATTTTTACGCGGTTATAAGAAGAGTATCGATAAACAAAATGAAAAAATGAATAAAATTCGCGAAAGGGTTGAAAAGTCTCAGCGAGATATAGGCAATATTTTGCGTCAACTTGAAATTACCAGATGTAAGATATGTTTGGGTGCTAGGGTCGCTGTACTTTATTTACCTTGTGGACATATCACTGTATGCATGGAATGTGCATCAAGAATTGACGATTGTCCAATATGTCGTCAAACTATTAGCAAACGCCTTCGTGCTTATTTTGCGTAAATTTGTTCTAGTTTGGTTTTAATAAAGTTCCTATTATTTTAAAAAAATGTTTATGTATTTTTTTTCTCTTTTAATCTAATATTTTTTTTGTATTTTAATGTTATATTTTTTTTGTATTTTAATGTTATATTTTTTTTGTTTCTAAAATTTATATATTATAAGTGACTAAAAACAAGGATTGATCGATACGTTAATTTTTAAAATTTATTTTCAAACTTAGATATAAAAAAAATCAAATTACATATCACGACTTTGCAAGAGTGGTCAGCCTCCGTGCGCCATGGGCTGGTCTCTGCTAATTTTTCTGGGTTCTTTCTCGGTAAAGAAAGCCGGCGCTGACTTCCACAGGCCGAAGTTCGCGCTGGTTGGGAAAGGTTGATACAAAGAAACGGACACTCTAATTCAATGATATTACATATGATTTTATTTTATTAAATTTCTGATCTTTAATAAAATAAAATCATCAAATATCAGGAGTGAAAACATAAGAATTTTTGATATTACATATGGCGATCTCATTTATTGACGCCTTTTCACAAATATCGCTACAAGATTCACTTCGCCGCGGCGAGCGCGCTCGCCCAGCCTTTCCGCGACAAGAGTTCGCGGGATCACGCGAGCGAGATCGCTCAGCGTGCGCGATAAATTGAAATACGCAAATGTCCGTAATCGAGCGAGAGCTGGCGCGAGAGAGACAAACAGGCTTTAGACCCACCGGATGCGGACGGTCCGTCGACAGAGAGGCGACGCCGGCGAAAGCGTAGGCCCGCTGGAAACGGCGCCCTGGCGATGACCGAGACTGCTGCAGGAGAGGCCGCAACACGGCCTTTGCCCCGTGGACGGCGAATGGTCGCTGCTTGTCCGGGCTCGGCTTGGAACACCTGGTTCTCCTGGCAAGTGGCAGTCGCACTCCTGGCAGTAGTTCCTCTCTGGCCGAAAATGTCGTCTCGTCCAGTCTCTCCTTAGGCGGCCCTAATTACTCGAGAGCTCGCGCCTAACTGCCCTTCTTCTCTCTTAATTTCTAAGCCTCGCGCCGCCGCGCTCCCACTTCTCTCGCCGTCAAAAATCAGTCAAAATCGCTCTCTCTCTCTCTCTCTCGCTCTTCTCGCTCTCACTCGCACTCACGGCGACATCTCGCAGATCGTTGCGCTCCTCTCTCCAGATTCTGCAACGACACAAGTATGTAGTCGCTATATAGCGTACACTTGGTCGCTGCGTTCACGCGAGGAGAGTGCCGCACACAGGGCCAGCGAGCATCGCTATAGCCCTGTCACAACTTTTGCGAGCGAGCATCCATCTACTGATAGCCAGCGCGTTTTTAAAGGCAAACGGTGGATTTGATAGATACGCGTTGTGGTTACTGCATACGGAAATGCTATCGTTTGAAATATTCTTGAGTGATGGACAACCCAAATCTTCAACGTTAACCACAGTCGTTCTGTAAAAAAAAATCATTAGATATCATTTTTTCTCTTTAAGATGATACGCGACGAAAAGACACTTACTGTGCATTGGTCGACAAATTTCTCAGCCATTTTGTTTTTTCAAGACCTTTGACAAAAATAGTTGCTCCAAAAAGTGTTTTTTTCATTATTTTTCCAAGATCGTCGTACGGTAAATCGCCAGATTCCCACGGAATACCATGAAAATTTCTCGCTAACCACCGGTTTTCACACTGATTTTTCTTTAATAACCACTCCCATGGGTAAGGTGGTTTAAACAGAAGCACCGATGGAGTTGGATCTTCTTCCAGAGGACAAACAGTAATCTCCTTGAATACGAATTCGTTTAAGCTAGTTTTGAAGCCCTGTACTTCTACAACAAAATCCATCGTAGTAACTGAGGAATCAACGTCGACGACTGCGTCAATACAGACGAATGAATGTCTTTTTATACTGAGCTTGCACTTGTTGATGCCCCACTATAATTTTTCGATCAATCACAATCGTTCACCCCCTCTATACTTTTTCCAACCAATCAGCATTGACGAGTAATGAATATAACGCGATGGATTTGTCAAATCTGCTCAGTTGAGTAACTAGCATCATGGCTGAGTATTTCAAGAACACAGCATTGTTGCTCTTGCGCGCACATCGTCTGGCGGATGCAGGTTATGCTAGTGTCGAAGACATCGAAAGATGGTTGACACTGGGTTCATTGGCTTTGCGCAAAGCCGATGAGCTTTCTCGTTCGCCTAGCTTGATCGTGTCTGGCAAACAGAAGCTGCAGGCAGCTATGTGCATGATTAGAAGCGTTTTACATCTGCTAAACGAATACAAGAGTAGGCTGTTGGCACAGCCCCCCATTGCCACCTTATCGATTGCCGAACCTGTGCTGAGCAAGCATAGCGAACAATCCATATACGAACCTCTCGTTATTTTGGATGTAGTTGGTGAAGATCTCGAACCGGCTAGTACTACTACTACTACTACTACTACTTCTACTACTACCACTACACCGGCTGTTGTTAATCCAGCTCAAGACTCAACAGTTCACTGGAACGACATCAATAGTGCGTTCAAAGGCAGAATAAAGACTGGTGTGATAACCAATCTGAAACATCTGGATTTGAATGCGCTTTTGAGGCATGCCAAACCATTATTCCATGCTCAAATTAAGGAGACCTTGAAGAAACATAGTTCTTTAAAAGTTAATGCCGTACTGGATGCCGAGTATGCAGTCGAAAAGAATAATTGCGATGAAAAGCTCGATGTGAAGCATTTCAATACGAAGATGGCGCCGATATACCTAACCACAGACATAGACGAGTGGTTCGTCGAAAACGTTTTACAACCAATTAGTAAAAGCACGGAAGAATTTCAAGAGTAAGTCTCGGGCTGGTCTCTTCGCGTTATATTAAACTTAACCGTAAATATCAGCAAGTACAATCCTATGAGAGCTGGTTCTTACGTTGAATTGTCCAAGCCTGTTAAAAGTAAGAGAGCCTGTGTGAACGTGCGGAACAACGATAACGAATGCTTCAAATGGGCCATCCTTTCGGCGTTACATCCAGTCGCAAGGAATGCATGCCGTGTCACTGCCTATACTGCTCATCAAGATAAATATAATTTCAAAAATCTATCATTTCCGGTACACCCGAAAGAAATCGTGAAATTTGAAAAGCAAAACAACGTTTCAGTGAACGTGTACTTTTTAAATTTGAATAATGGATCCTACGATGTGTTGCCGCAACATTTGACCGATGAGAAAAAAGACAGGCATGTGAATCTTCTTGTAGTGGAAAATTATTATATCGATGTAAACGAAAAGCAGCAGCAGCAGCAGCAAATGGAACGTCCCGGTATACCATACAAAGTGCACTACGTTTGGATAAAAGACTTATCTCGATTGATGTATCGACAGTTGTCATTTCGCAAATGTAAGTCGTACATATGCGATCGTTGCTTGCACTATTTTCTAACTGAAGAGAGATTGAAAACGCACGAGATCGACTGTAAAAATGTGAATAAGTGTAAAATTGTGCTTCCCAGTGTCAAGGATAAATATTTACAATTTGAAAACTTTAAAAATGAGTGCGCGGTACCGTTCGTCGTGTACGCCGATTTTGAGAGTCTCTTGTAAGTGGTGTCCAACGACGAGCGGATCTATCAACGTCACAAACCGTACAGCGTTGGCTTTTTCGTCAAGTATAGATACGATGACTCTCTTTCGCGTTATCGAAGCTACAGACAGAAAACCGTCGATGACGTTGGTCCGGCCAAGTGGTTCGTTCGCAATCTTCACGATTTGGCCAAGTATCTGCAAGAGTTCTACAGAAGCCCGCAGCCTATGGAAAATTTAACGTTTCAAGAGGCATTTAGCTTTCTTCGTGCTACGCTATGTCATATATGTAATAGGCCTTTTGTCAAGAATGAAAAAAAAAGACAGAAAAGTTCGCGATCATTGTTACTTTACGGGAAAGTATCGTGGAGCTGCTCACAGCACGTGTAACATTGCTTATCAAGAATCGCGAACTATACCCGTTTTTTTTCACAATCTCAGCGGATACGATGCGCATCTATTTATCCGGGAAATCGCGAACGAATTTCCCGGTCGAGTGAGCCTCATTCCTCAAACCAAGGAAAAATACATATCTTTTACGAAGTACGTGGAAGGTACCGATATAAAGCTGCGTTTCGTCGATTCGTTTCGATTTATGGCGTCTTCGCTCGACAAACTATCGTCGTACTTGGAAAAACACGATATTCTAGAGCGACATTTTCAGCAAGATGACGGATACACACTGCGGCAGATTGCTCAAGAGAAAAGGTGTATTTCCGTATGACTATGTGTCGTCGTTTACAAAACTCGAGGAGACGACGACGCTTCCACGAAAGCAAGATTTTTACAGCAGTCTGTACGATTCGGATATCAGCGATGAGGAGTACAGTCACGCGGAGAACGTTTGGAGAACGTTCGACATCGCCGATCTCGGCAACTATTCGGATTTGTATCTCAAGACGGACGTTCTCTTGTTGGCCGAAGTTTTTAAAAATTTCAGAGCCAAGTGTCGAACGGCGTATCGTTTGGATCCGGCCCACTACTATACGACGCCCGGACTGAGTTGGGACGCCATGTTGAAGTATACGGGTGTAAGGTTGGAGCTCTTGACGGATATCGACATGCTCATGTTTGTCGAGCGCGGCATTCGCGGTGGAGTTAGCCAGTGTTGTAATAGGTACGCTGCCGCGAACAATCCATACATGGACGACGACGATGACAACTACGATCCACAAAAAGAAGATAAATATTTGATGTATTTTGACGTCAATAACCTTTACGGTTGGAGTATGACCGAGCCACTTCCACTCGGTGATTTCGAATGGTGCGACATTGACGCCGCCGCCAACTTTTCCTTCGAAATTCCCGATGACTCAGCCTTCGGTTACATACTCGAGGTGGATTTGGAGTATCCAGAAGAAATTCACGATGCGCACAGAGATATGCCATTTTGTCCGGAGCACAAAGCCGCTCCGGGATCCAAGCTCATGACGACTCTCCATGAGAAGGAGCGTTACGTAATCCACTACAGAACTCTAAAACAAGCAATACGGCATGGCTTGCACCTCGCAAATATACATCGGGTTTTAAAGTTTAAGCAGAGCCCATGGCTCAAGACGTACATCGATTTGAATAGCGAGTTGCGTAAGCGAGCGGCAAACGAATTCGAAAAAATGCTGTACAAACTGTTCAACAATGCGGTGTATGGCAAGACCATGGAAAACAAGAAGAAACACATCGACGTGAAGTTGGTGAACAAGTGGGAGGGGCGATACGGTGTCGAGGCTCTGATAGCTCGACCAAATTTCCACAGTAGCGACATTTTCGACGACGAACTGGTGGCGATTCAACTGTTGCGTACGGAAATCACCGTGAGAAAACCCATTTACATAGGTCTCGCTGTTCTCGACTTGTCCAAGACGCTCGTGTATCGATTCCACTACGACTACATGCTCGGTGCCCCCATTGGCGAGGAGCGTTGCAAGCTTCTGTACACCAACACGGACAGTCTCGTGTACGAGATCACTAATGTAGACATGTACGAGGTCATGCGTCGTGATATTCGTGAATTCGATACGTCGGATTTTCCAGAGCCGAATCGCTTCGCGATTCCCAGAGCCAATAAGAAGGTGGCAAGATGAAGGACGAGAACGCCGGAATGTTCATGCTCGAGTTCATGGGACTCAGAAGCAAAATGTACAGCATGAGAGTTCGAAATAGAGATGCGATAAAGAAGGCAAAGGGGATCAAGAATTCGGTGCTGAATACCACTATTACGTTCGACGACTACGTCAAATGTCTCCAAGAAAATATGATTTTGAGCCGACAGCAAAATTTCGTCAGATCGCGTCATCATCAATTGTACAGCGAGAGACAAACAAAGATTGCGCTCAGCGCGCACGACGATAAACGCTTCTTGCTGCCCGGAACCACCGATACGCTTCCTTGGGGTTATTACGGCATTCCATTGGTGGAGAGGGAGGGGTGGATAGAGGGGTTGGGAATGATCGCAGTCGAGCCAACGGTCGCTGCTGCCGCCGCCGACGCCGCCGCCGCCACCATCGAGCCGCCAACCGACGCCGTCGAGCCGCCAACCGCCGCCGTCGAGCCGCCAACCGCCGCCGTCGAGCCGCTAACCGCTGCCGTCGATCCGCCGTCGCCGAAAAAGAGCGGAGTGGGGGACGGGTTATATCAATCGACACCCGAGGCTTCGCAGCTCATTCTCATCGAGACAAAGTTACCAGCAACGTTGACGACGAGTAGCGAGCAGCAGCAGCAACAGCAGCAGTCTTCGAATTTCATTCTTAGTCAACTTGCACCGAGGAAAAGAAAGTTACTGGAAGCTCGGTTCGTCGATAAAATTAGAAAAAAATAAAAAAAATTACACGAGGTAATTGTGATTTTGTGTGTGTGTGTTTTGTTTCAAGTCGACTGAATTTAAATATCATAGTTTTTTTCTACAGATGGATCTCGCGCAGCTGAATAATTTAGCTTGTAATCAATTCAAACCCACTATGAAGATTCGTGAATTGGACACAGAATCCAAGTATATGATCACCAGACTCAAACAAGTTGAAACACGATACGTTGCAAAAATCGTAGCCGAAGTGAACGAGGAGTTTCAGCTGTTTCTACCAAACAAGGTATCGAGTGCACTGATCGTGAATGAAAAGCTGTTCAACGATATGTCGGATTACGCTAATAAACTTAAATTATTTCTCAGCCATAAGGGTAATGGTTGTATAGAATTTAGAACTGCATAAATATATGTATATCAATGTACGCATAACAAGAAAAATAAAAAGAAGAGAATAAACTTTCTTTATATTTTTTTCAAATCAAAATATGTGTGTGTGTTTATTTATTAATTCTTCAATCTACATAGTTTTTCTTTTTTTTTCTCTACAATACGGTTCTATTTATCCAACTATTGTGCGAATCATCAAATCCTACCCACTTTACGAAAACTCGATTACCACGCCTCAACCTTTTCCACTAGATAGATGTCGGGATATTTGGTTTTCTGAAGTTCCTGTTCGTAGAAGCCACCTAGGATAGGCTTATTTTGATAATCTTTCAAATGATAAGTTGTTGGATTTGTTGGTGCCACGCGCACAATTGTAAATATTTCCGTTGGCCAATTTGGTTATATCCCTTTTCAAATACTTGCTTCGCTTTGCTCACTCTGACTTTGTCGCCAACTTTGAACTTTGGCTTTCTTCTTCCTACGTATTGTATAAATTTTTTTAATACTTGAGCTTGATTCGCCGCTGTAACTTGGATAGGTTTTATACCAATAGTTTTGTGTTTGCGATTATTGTAAGCAACTGTGAGCTCCGGTAGTACGTCGAACCATTTGTAGTTTCCACGGAGACTAAACTTTTTCCACATAGCGTTCTTCAACGACCGATTAAATCGTTCGCATATCGAAGCTTTGAGCGAACTATAGGTAGAGTACAGATTGATATTATATTTTTTCACGAGAGCTTGAAAATCTGTATTGTAGAATTCCTTGCCTCTATCCGTATGAAGATTCTTTGGCCGTCTACCTTTCGCTAAAATAGATTTCATGGCCGCTGTCACATCGCGACCGGTTTTCCTTTTCACTGGCACAGTCCACGCGTGCTTGGAAAAATTATCAATTATCGTGAGAAGCCAATTGCAGCCGCGATTTTGTCTAGAATAGGCCTGCATATTGACGAGATGGACTTGCCACGTTTCACCGATACCTTGAACGTCGTAATTTCGTCTTGGATAATTACATCTCGTTAATTTGTACAACTCATCCATCACCGCTTCCATCTAATCGACTGTTTTCTAAATTTTGAACACTTGACTTTATTAATGGTAATTCCTCTTTGATAATTGCATCCAAATCGTCAAGATCACTCCTCAATCGTGCGATCACGCCTCTCGTAGATTTCATTGGCATATGAACGATGTTTTCCGCAGTTTTCCAATTGATAGCGTCTTTAGCCTGCCGCGGAGGAGCAAGATTTTCCAATCTTTTATTCTCTAGATCGTAATGGTACTCGCTAGTGAGCTTGAACCCAATACCGGGCGGACCGCGAAGACCGTGAACTCCTTGCTCTTTATATTTACGTCCGAATACGTCGACGTTCATTTTGATAATGCTCGAACGATAGGTGTGCTCTTAGTATATATATATATCCACCCTCGCGTAATTCTTCGATTATCGAATGAATTTCGTTGATGTGATTATTGTTACCAGCTGATTGCTCAGCCAATAACAATCGAAGACGATCAACGAGCTCATTCGGATCATCCCAGTATACGTAATCCATAGAAGTATTGTTTCGAGCAATCTTGTAGGTAGGCAAAGACGTATCAGTTGTCTGTAGCAAGCCCTCGCCTCCTTTTGTATTTTTTTTAGTCAAACCAAATAACGGACCAATTATGTTATTGAATTTATTACTATTGTGCGCTCGTATAGCCTCGTTTGGATTATTTTTCTTCCTATAAATATTAGAAATCTCCAAGATTTCTTTGTAGCTCTTGAGATCATTGGAAGTAATTAAACTTTGATTAGGTTGCTTTGCAACCAGTAACTCCATCAAACCCTGTGTTTTTGGATACTTGAAATCATCTACGTCTACGTTATCTTTGTCAAAAATCACCGTAGATTTACCAAGCGTGTATGATCCATTTCGTTCTTTACGTACTCCATAAATCAAGTCCACAAAATTCGAATCACTTTTAACCAATGCATTCGTGTACTTGCCGCCAGCTAAATGATCATCCTCGCTCGGTTCGTCGGATAAACTGTTATAAACTTGTGTAGTATTGTGCGTGACAGTAGCATCGCTATCTCCGCCAATAGACTGAGCGGTTTCGTACTTGTCGACATTATCAGCCGAATTGATTTCATATTTTAATTTTTTTTTGTTTAGAAATTTCGGCTTTTTAATAACTGTAACGGGAGTTTCGAGGAGAAGATTTTTTTTTGTTCCTTCTCACTTATTATGACTTTAAGAGGATCGACTATTGGTTTGAATGTCTTATTCAAGACTTCGTCGGTATACTCTCGGTTATGCTTCAATAAACTATATTTTCGTCTTATCGCGTCTTGCGCTTTTACGAGTTGAGAAAGCACATGTTTTTCCCTTTCATGATCAGCCATGTTAACGCTTCGACGATCATCGAGAGACTGTGTACCGCATTACTATCGTGATATATTTATAACAAAACAATCAAAGCCCTTTCGATATCTTCCACAGTTTATAGCTCTGTCTTTGTCGATCACTGAAAACCCATATTTATCATCCAACCAGCATTTTGCACAAAGTTCTTTAAATTGATTGTAAGTCATATCTGAATTCACATGATCGTCGTATATATGTTTCATATTTGCTTCGTCTTGTCGAAAAATTGCCAATAAATTGACGTTATCTCTCACGAGATGCTTAGGAATACGCGCTTACGTTTGCGAGAGGTAGAAACAGTCGACGCTCCTATGTCTGCCCATACAAAAGAAAGCGCGTACATTGTCCTGTTTCTCACAGGCGATGTCGTCGAATATCATAATTGAATTAGGCAATGCATGCTCGGGATCGATCACGGATTCGTGCTCCTTGAACGGAAAATACTTCACTCCGTCTATCGGCTTTAACATCTCTTCCAATAATTTATACTTTGGCTGATCGAGCGATTTCGAGTACACGTAAACATTTTCGAATCTAACGTCATTGGGGTGAGTGATAAGCGCCAAAAGACTGTTGGTCTTGCCACAGTTGGACGGACCACAAAAAATAGCTCTGATGCTATTCGGCAGTAAATCTCCGTGACACTTTGGTTGCTTATCCTCCCGCACGATGACGTCAAAATTTTCTACGGGAAGTTTCACAGTTTGTTTCTTGAAATTCATACTCACGAGACAGAGTTTGAACGATAACTGCCCACATGGCTATACATATACCTGTTTTTATAGTTTAAAACGTTAGTCGTGTGTTGGACTTGGTCGAGGGATGATCATATGCAAACGTCAAAGAGCAAAGAAAGGACGAGGATTCGTCAATAATATCATTAATAAACTTCCGTTTGAACTACATATTCCAGGCTATCAATATTGCGGACCAGGAACTGAGTTACAGACACGTTTAGCTCGCGGCGATCCAGGAATCAATCCTCTCGACGCAGCTTGCAAGCAACACGATATAGCGTACTCGAAAAATCGAGAAAATATCCAGGCTAGAAATATCGCAGACAAAATTTTAGCTGAAAAAGCGATCAAAAGAGTCTTCGCTAAGGATTCTAGTTTTGATGAGAAAGCAGCTGCTTACGCTATATCTAACGCCATGAAATTAAAATCAAAGTTTGGTATGGGTCTCGCGAAGAGAAGAAAGAAAACCAAGACGAAAGGACGCAAGAAAACGAAAAAGTTAGTTAATTTGAAAAGCGTGATCAAAGCGGCCAAATTCAAATGGTCCAAGGGTAAATGTGCGCGCAAAGTCATCGGTTCTGCTTTGAAAAAAGCTCGTACAACCGTTAAAAAAGCTGGTGGAAAAGCAAACATCAATGTTCCAAGAATTCTGCCAATATCAACTAAGATGGGTGGAGCTTTGCCCTTCCTCATACCACTTTTTGCAGGCTTGAGTGCAACTGGCGCTCTAGCTGGTGGCGCTGCGGGAATCGCAAAAGCCGTGAACGATGCAACGTCTGCAAAACAGCAATTGGAAGAGAACAAGAGACACAACAAAACGATGGAGACCATTACTCTGGGAAAAGGTCTGTATCTCAAACCTTATAAAAAAGGCTATGGACTTTATCTCAAACCTTATCTGGGATCAGGTTTGAAAAAAAAAAAGTTCGAAATAAATGTACCGGATAGAGCCCTCACAAATGCCGACTTGATGAAGTATGCAAAAGTTTTGAGTATACCAAATTTTCGCGGAGTCTTCATGCGAAATGACTTACCGAGTTCTGGACCATATTATCACGAATCAGCTATAGTCAATCTTGACGGCGTCGAAGGAACAGGAACGCACTGGGTGGCTTATCGCAAAATCGGAAAAAACGTCACATATTTCGATAGCTTTGGAGATCTTAGACCACCTATTGATTTAATAATGTATCTTGGCGATATCGAGATCAAATATAATACGAAAAGATATCAAGATTTCAATTCTCACGTATGCGGTCATCTTTGCTTACAGTTTTTGTGCGAGGTTATAAAAGTAAAGGCAACGTGAAAATATCGGTAGTCATGTTCACACAGTCATGGAGGATTCGTTAACTCTGACGCTCTCGGGTAATTCTTCACTGTTGGAAGCGCACTATTTCCCACCAATCGAACTATCACAGCATAAACATTACAAGTTGGGCTTAGTCGAGTTTCTAACGTTCAACTCGATACCTAATATCGCCGTACATAATAATAAATTTTACGTCGCAAATCAAATTATCGACATACCTGTCGGGACCTACGAGATCGACGACATTGATAAATTTCTTCGCAAAGCTGTGCAGCCTCTCCGTACTGATAATAATAATAATATAATATTTAGTTTGAAACCAAACAACAACACCTTGCATTGTACAATCAAGTGTTCCGAACCTATCGATTTTCGTCCGCAGAATTCTATCGGACGATTGTTGGGTTTTTCACAACGTACATTAGAGGCAAACGTTTCTCACAACTCTGATCTTCCCGTCAGTATTCTCAGAGTGAACGCTGTGAGAGTCGAGTGTAATATAACCGCTGGAGCTTACTTGAACGGAAACACCGTTCACGATATTCACGAATTTTTTCCAGCAGTACCGCCTGGATATAAAATTATTGAAATTCCCTCACGCGTGATTTATCTTCCAGTTACGAAAAAGTCTATAGATTATTTACAATTACGCATCGTCGATCAAGACGGAAATTTAATTAATTTTCGCGGTGAAGTTATAACCATCAGATTACACCTCAAAAGCGTATAATGGGAATTGTTTACGATTCAAAGAGTGGTAGGGATTATATAAGTATTGAAAAATGCAAACCCATCATCAGTCGTCGACTGAAATTGAAAACGTCAACACGACGAACTCCAGTCATCAATCGTCATCGGAAAGCGAAAGCTTTAACACGTCAAAGCATAAAGTTCCTAAAAAGTCTTGGGTTAAGAGTAGTTCCAGGTGGAAAATAAATTGCCTATTTTTTTCTTTTTGCTGCTGCTTTCAACGAAACAATGGAGAACATTCTCGAAATACAGTCACCTGTCGTCTTCGATGAATCTTTGGCTCATTACGAGATCCACGCTCATTAACCTTACACCAACTCATCGTTCAAAAATAGTGACGAGATTCGTATATCAATTCAACATCAAGACTTGTGCCTTTTACCATCTCACAGCTCGTTACACATTTGTGGACGATTACGCAGCAACAATAACACTTTGTTAACGAATACTGATTTTGTTAATAATGCCATTTGTCACATGTTTGAAGAAATTAGGTATGAGCTAATGCTATAGAAATAGATAAATGTAAGAACGTTGGTCTCACAACCGTTATGAAGAACTGGTTATCTCTCACTCCAAGTCAAACATTGATTGCCGAAAATGCCGGATGGATAAATACCTTAGAACAAGAGGACCGTAAAATAACTAATGCGAATGGCGACTTTGACATTTTGATTCCTCTGAGCTTCATACTTGGATTCGCTGAGGACTATCGCAGAGTGCTAGTGAATATGAAACATGAATTAATTCTCGTAAGATCGAGTACTGACTTAAATGCAGTTTATCAAACGAAGAAGACCGTGGAAAATACGTCTACTCGACTTTCTAAAAAGCGAACAAAGTATTTCAATGAGTTTTCGTAGTTGGGAACTGTACGAATATCCAGCGCTGCCTGCAAACACAAATCACGTCTGGACAGTTAAAACGACAAATCAGTTGGAGAAACCACGCTACGTCATCTTAGCCTTCCAAATCAATCGAAAAAATGAACCAAACTCTAACACTAGTATATTTGATCATTGTAACATCAGAAATGTAAAACTGTACCTCAACTCTCAGTGCTATCCATACGGTAATCTCAACATTGATTTCAGTAAAAATCAGTACGCAATGTTGTACGATATGTATGCCAATTTTCAAAACGTATACTACGGTAAGGATGCCAAACCGATGCTCAAAAAACTCGAATATAAAAATTACATGCCACTCGTAGTGATTGACTGTTCGAAACAAAACGAATCATTAAAGACTGCTCCAGTAGATGTGCGCTTGGAGTTCGAAACCAGAGAAAATATTCCCGAAGGAACTACAGCGTATTGTCTTATTCTACACGATCGCATCGTTCAGTATAATCCGATAAATGGAGATGTGAAGAAACTTATTTAGGAGAGGGGGGGGGGGAGGGTATTAAAGAATTGACTCTTTCCTTAAGCAGCTCAGTAGTAGCTTTCTATCGCAATGGAGTACGTAGTGGATATGCAAGGCTTCATGATGCCTGGCAAAACTTATGCCGTGAAAGAATTAGCGATACTCCCACTTAACTACAACGAAGAACCGCTCGTACGCTTGTTCAAACCTCCCTGTCCATGGCGAAGGCTAACGGAGAAATTGTTATTGTTATTGTTATTACTTCAAGAACTACGTCCACGTGGAACGCTGCAGAGGTAAACTAAGTACCTGTACGCATTAGTCTTGGTTCCCTATAGTCATGAATATGCAGACTCACCTTCTCTATCATTTTTTTAAATGATGTAGGAGGATAAAGTTGAACACAATCATGACTGGACCTACAGTTTAAGGTGGAATCCGAACCACCGGAATCACAGTAACACATATATGAAAATTTCATTTCTGAAAATCTTCACATATCCGGGGCTCGAACCCGCGACCTCTTACACAGAAGCCTGGGCTCTTACCCACTGAGCCACCGTGACCCCTAAATATAAGCGAGAAAATCTCTGGTTAGAACTCTACTATCATGGATTAACATGGAACTCTGGCGATTATAAATACGAAGAGCATAAATTCATCATCACAGATACACTCAAAGATGCCACAAAAATTTTCGTTTCCGGAGATTTGAAAAAAGAGTGGTTAGAACGATATGGCCTCAAAGTTTTCGATTTGAATGATTGGGGCTATTCGCCTTTCGAAAAATTAAAATCAGTTACCGTGTGCCCTAATCACAACGGCAAATACGTAACGACATGTGCACATCAAAACGTTAAAATAATGAAAAAGTTTTATATTGATGGCTGTTGTATGGATTGGGAAGAGAGCGATGAAGTCTTTGAAGGATTTCTATAGCGATTTTGTTTTTAAGTAAATACTTTGTAGAATAATATGTATTTTTTTAAGAACATGTAGAATAAGATATATTTTTTATCAATAAAAAAATTTTTGTTTCAATTGATACAAAAAAATATTCTTTTATTTTTTATTAAACCATCCAACAAAAAAGCGAAATTCTTCGCTGACTCTGACGATGACAGCAGCAGCAGCAGCAGTTCATCTTTTTTATAATAAATTTTGTATTTTTTATCAACAAAAAAATGTTTATTTATTAGTTGAGGTGGTATACAATGATGACATGTATAAATATTATTTCTTCTTTTTGTTATTGAACTGCTGATAGCCTTTTTGTCCAGGAAAATTTTTAGTATTGCTCGAAAATTTGGAAATACTTTGTTTCCATGTCGATGATTCTTTGTTCTTCTTTTCGTCCGGGTCTTCCTGTGGAAGACGAGAGTACTTTACTTTAGAGTAGCGATCCATTTTATTGGAATGCTGGTTGATGAAAGATTCGATAATTCTTACACTGTGTTATTTATAGTAGCTTACAACCACGAAGTCTACAAATAAAAGAAAGTAAGCAGGTACTTGCACGTTTTTTTCTATTAAACTATCTTCGGTAGATAAGACACGCATGCACGCACACACGCGCGCCCGCGCGCACACATCGAACATAAAAAAATTATTATTCGTTATATACCAATTATAATAAATATTTATGTATAATATTTATTATAATTAGTATATTTATTAAAATTTATTATCATTTGTATGTATTAGCGCTTGGGCCCTCCCCAGCAGCAGCAGCAGCCGCCAGCGCCGCCGCCGCCGCCGCCCCCCCACATATCAATCGTGTGTGTAGCCAGTATACAGAATACGGTATTCCCCGTGGTAACAGTGGCTGTAGCTCTAGCGGTAGAGCATCGGCTTGCGGATCCGGAGGACGCGCGTTCGATCCCCCGATCCGTCCGTTTTTTTTCAGATAAATCTAAAAGTTTTTAACACACGCGCGCACACACGCACACAATAAAAAAATCAAAACGCGTAAACAGAACGCGTGCGCAGTGCATAGGAATCAAATCAGTGGGAGAGGGGGGAAGTGCTGCAGAAAACGCGCACGCCACATCAGATCAAGCCACATCAGATCAACTCAGTAGGGGAGGGGGGAGTGCGTAGAACGCACCGGTATAACTCAGTAGGAGGAGGGGGAGGTGACGCGCGCATAGGAATCAAATCAGTAGGCGAGGGGGAAGAACGCACGCCACATCAGATCAACTCAGTAGGGGAGGGGGGAGTGCGTAGAACGCACCGGTATAACTCAGTAGGGGGGGGAGTCGACAGCGCACGGGTCGATCGGGGGGGGGGGGGGGTAGGAAGGTGAGGTGAACATGCACACGCTTCAACTCAGTGAGCTGATACCCCTCTGAGTTGAGGCCCCTCTAGGTTACCTACTAGTAAGAAAAATTAAATAAAAAAATTTACACTCTAACTACTTTCCATTAACTTTTCTCTCCTTACTCTTTCCTTTCCTAGTTTCGCGTACGGGTTTTTCTTTCTTAGATAGTTATACTCGATTGCCAAGCGTGTGGTCGAGTGCATATTAGATAGGCTCCCCTTTTACGTTATTTTATTGCCAAAAGTGTGGTAAAATAACGCGAAGCATTACTATATTGCCAAGTCTGTGGTATGGTAAAGCTTCAATCCCCCGTCGCCGAAAAAAGAATTTTCCGCGATAGTGGCAACGCACGTCCCGGTTATTGTCCGCAAGGATAGACCAAAAAAGTGCGCCTGAGAATTGTCTCGTCAACCGACGTTACAGAGAATAACATCCCGGCCGTTGCTTTCCGTCGAACTCTCGTCAATACCCGCGCGCCGCGCCAAGCTGAGACTATGCGCAGGTTGAGTACACTATCATCACTTGGGTTATATGTGTTTGAGATGCGACGGTGATGACGGCTAGCAGAAAGGAGCACACCGGTTAGAAGACGTAATGGAGAGAGAGAGCGAGAGAGAGAGAGACAGAAGAAAGAAGAAAGAGAGAGATAGACAGAAGAAAGAAGAAAGAGAGAGAGAGAGTTGCGCGCGATATCCCCGCGCTAATGTTCGGACAGTACGTGCTACAATTTTGCACCCGCCGTCACGCGCGTGCTTTTCCGAGTTTTGTTCCTGTAAGTTTCCCGCGCCCTTACCGATAGTTTACAGTTCCTGGATACGCGCCCGTGCGAAGTGAAAGAGTATGCTAAAACGACGTCGGCTGGGTCGCGCCTAACTGGAATTATTTACAATTTCGAGAAGGCGAGGAAGGAAGGAGAAGGCACTCAATAATACGAGCATCACCAGCATCATCAGCATCAACAGCAAACAGCATCAACATCTATACCAACATTGACAACAACAGCAGCCACACCAACCGCAGACCTCAATACACACACACGTACACATAACCACACATATACATAGAAAAGGGGAAAGAGTTCAGGAGAGCGGAGGTCAGAGCGAGGTCGGTGCTGTGAACTTTCTTTTTCTCTATCTTTCTGTATCCGTCAGCGTCAGCGAATCAGCTTGTAGCTAGCACGTCTGCCAGCTACGCAGCGGCCGCACGACGCCGGGTTTGATTTTGTTTTTGTTTTGATATAATTGAGTTAGGTGACGAATCTGCAGGCAGATCTGCCACCGATTTGTCTCGTGTGCATGTGTATCTATTATCGTTGCGTAGTGATTAAAGGCTGAAATCGCCACATGTATTCTATTTGTTTTTTTTCTTTGAGTATACCGATGTTATGTTAAAGCCAGTGTTACGATTATTATCGCTCGACTCACTCCTGATTTGAAATCCCGCCTTATACGTTTGATGCGTTTGCTCGGCGCGTCATCAGGTCGTGGAAATGTTTGCGCTTCCCGAATTCCTCCCCCCCCCTTTTAAATAATTTTTGAGGTTAATCGTGTCTGCTTTAGTGAGTGATGATTCACACCATTACAACTCTAAAAAGATTCATAGAACGCTAAAATTTAATTAGAAATTTTGGCTTAAACCTTATGTGGATTTAAATACAGAAAAACGGAAGCAAGCTACAAACGAGTTTCAAAATTATTTCATAAGCTAATGGTTAACGCTGTTTATGGACAGATGATAGAATACGAAAAAAAACGAAAAGACGTTAAATTAGTTAGTCAATGGCTTCGTCAGTATGATGCAGAAGCGCACATAATTTTTATAGTAGCTCTATCTTTCACGAAAATTTAGTTGCATTACAACTATTTTGAAAGACTATTCACATTTGAAAATCCATTTATATTGATCTTTGTGTACTTGATCTTTTAAAAACATGTGTCTACTAGTTTGAATATGGATATACACTGCCGCTTACATAAATTTAGCCACCCCATCAAAAATCTGTTAAACTTTGGAGTTTTGTACCTCTATAAGGAATCAACCGATCTAAACAATTCAAAGTACGTTTTGAAGCTTGTACCAAGCCCTTCAACAAATGATGAATATATTTAAAAAAATGTTTAATTAATTTTTTATAAACAAATGAAAAAAAAAAAATTTCAATTTTTTTCGTCCATTTTCAAATTGGCATAACTTTGTTAAAAATAATCGGATTAAAAAAAAACAAAATGGAGATTAAAGCTATAGTACTCCTCTTTAAAATGCACTTAGCAAAATTTCGGTTCATTTATTTTTTAGGGAATTTTTTAATTTTATGTAAAAAAAATCACATTTTTTTCAACAGTTCATATCTCAAAAACTATGAGTCAAACTAAAAAAATCATAAGAGCAAAAATTATGTATTTTTACTCAACAAATACGAATTCAACGTAAAATATTCAAATTTAAAAAAAAAATTTTTTTATTTACCAGGAAAAAAAGATTTTTATTTACAATTATTTATTAAACTTTTAGTGAAATATTATATAATGAGTTATACGACTTGTATACGTAGTATTGATTAAAATAAATAATGGATATTTTTTACAATCTGTATACAATCTACTTTATAATGGTATCGTACCTATGATAATAGTAGTTCGTATACAATGAATGCACGCATATATGTATATATATATATACATGAAAGAAGATTGTAATGGAGAACTGTCCCATTGACATAAAGAATTAATATTAGAAGACGGAAATGAAAAGATTCGTGCTCGGTTAGGCTTGAACGGCTTAGCTCGTCTCTAACCAGGGACTCCCATCCACCGGGTATTGTCGTGGCGTCGTGGCTCCAATGCCTGGTCGGGGCGCTAGACCCGCACGTCTAGACGCTAAATCCGAGGGATCGACAGGATAGACGAAAGATCAAATTAAAATAAACGCGCGTGAATAACAAGCGAGATATTTATTAGCAATTCTCGGATAAATAATAATAGGAAATATGTACGTGTGGCGAAGCAAAGAAAGAGAGAGATAGCAAGAAGCTAAATTAAAAGAGAGATGCGGTACGCGACGGTACTTACAAATCGCTACCCCGTGGAAGTCGGTTCGCAGCAGGCGCTCGATTCACGAAGTTAAAGGCCCCAAGTAGGCAGGTGTCGGTGGCAGAAGGCCGTCTCACAACACACACAACACTCTCACTCGCTAACTCGATTCGTGGTCTCTCCGAACTCTTCTTGCTTGATTCTCGTCGACGAAG
This sequence comes from Phymastichus coffea, assembly GCF_024137745.1. NCBI lineage: Eukaryota > Metazoa > Arthropoda > Insecta > Hymenoptera > Eulophidae > Phymastichus > Phymastichus coffea. The sequence continues at coordinate 3,346,139 of NW_026706836.1, read as the reverse complement.
GCTTCGGTGAGTTGGAACAAGGGTATCGAGTTGCTAGTCGGGCACGTGCGTTCGCGTCGAAAACTACCAGCCGAATCTCTCGCGCTAAGAAACCGAGCGCCTTCCTCGCGGTCTGCGCATTTGATAAGCGTCTCTCTCTCTCTCTCTCTCTCTCTCTCTCTCTCTCTCTCTCTCTCTCTCTCTGTCCGACTCTCTCTCTCTGTTCGACTCTCTCTCTCTCTCTCTCACTCATCTATCTTACTTCAGCGCGCTGAAACTTAAATGATACACATTATATACATTTAATTTATAAAAGTATATTAGGACATGGGAGAAAGAGACATAACGAGTAGCAGTCGCACTCGTTATAAGATATTGAAAAATTTGAAACATTTAACTATCCGATTAGCAATCGATTTTATATACCTCGAGCTAACAAAAAAGTTTTCGGTATAATGAAAGATGAATGTTGTGGAAATATTATGAAGAATGTCATTGGCTTAAAAAATAAAATGTATAGAATTGAAATAGAGAATCAACTAGCGATGACAAAGACGAAAGGAGTCAAAATGCATACAGCTAAGAAAACAATTTCATATGAAGATTACCGCAACTGTTTAATAGATTTGCAAATGATAACTCGAAAGCAGTGTAATATTCCAAGTATATTACATAAAGTACAAACTAAAAGGGAGCAAAAGAGAGTTTAAGTCATTTGAACGATAAAAGATGTATACTCAGTAGTCAATCATCAGATTGACGCTTCCATGGGGATATTACACAACATTATAAATATCAAAACTGAAGATAAAGTTACAGCGCTCCTCCAAAGAGAGGTGGAAAAGAAGTGGAAGATAAAGAAAATGACCATAGAAGATAGTATGACAATTTTACTTAAGTAATAGTCAATAGATGTCGCTGAGTAGAAAGTAGTTGTAGGAAAAGAAGGTTGTAGTGGAGAAAAAGAATCTCTTAATAAAAGGAAAAAGTTGGAAGATAGGAAAACTGCGTAGATGTCGCTCAGGATAGAGTAAAGAGAGGGAAATGACGAGCTCTGAGAGAGAGGATACTGGCTATAATACGGACTACATATTCTAGTCCAATGCAGTTGTTTAGCATTCGCTTGAAGCAGTAGTTTCATCTTAATCCTCCTCTTTCTCTCACTGGTAGAACATCTCCAGTAAATTTAATAAAAGTAAGTTATTTGTATAGTTCTTTAATGTCACCATTAATTGAATTATATTGTACAATACGATCGTTTAATATTAAGCAGTAGGCCGCAGTATCTTCAGGAAAATCGGTCCGAGTTTCAAATTCTAGGCGAACATCGACTGGTGCGCTTTTTAATGTTGCATTTTGTTTGGAGCAGTCAATAACTATTAACATTACTTTATTAATGACATCTTTTTTATTGAGTAACGGCTCGTTTTCTTTACCATAGTAAGTGTTTTGAAAATTAGTATACATATCGTAGAGAACAGCATACTGATTTTGATTGATATTCAAATTGAGATTTCCATATGGATTGCATTGTGAATTGAGGAATAGCTTCACATTACTAATATTACAATGATCAAAATTACTAAAATTAATACTTGCTGAACTTTTACGTTTAGTTTGAAAAGCTAAAATAACAAAGCAAGGCTTTTCCAATTGATTAGAAGTTTTAACACTCCAAACATGCTTTAATGTACGAGGTAATTTTGGATACTCATACATTTCCCAAGTACGATAACTCATTGTCATTGCACGATCTCGTCCAATCTGATTGAGTAATTTGAGTTTTTCTTTGTCCGCAACCATCGCATATGGCATCAACCATTCAACCTTAGTTAAAGTAATTTTGATTTTGCTGAAGTAGCAGGATTCCCTACTGGAGTTTTCTGCAGCATCTCCTCATCTTTCTCTAACGCCAAGCTTACTCGCTTCGATAGAAATACCTCAAATTCATCATCTACTGTTACTACTACACTAAATCCGTAGCGATTGTTCGACCATCTTAATTTAGTTACCATGTAAGTACAGTTCTTTTCAAACTGTGTCATAGTCATTCTAGGTAAGATAGTTAATTTTTCAATTTTATTGATTGATGAAAAATCCATTCTACAATAAAAAAAACAAATCAATCATTAATTGAATATATACTGTTTGATACTACTAGGATATAGTTAGAGAGCTATATAAGAAACTTACTTTTAATAGAAAATCTACTACAACTGGAGGAGGAGAACTAGGAAGAGACTGCTTCAAGCTGCTGCTGAATAACTACAATGGACTGAGTACGTGATCTCCGTTTTGTACCCAGCATTTCGTCTCTGAGAACTCGAGCCGCGGTCATTTCCCTCTCTTTTAGCCTTATCCCTACTTGAGTAATTTCTCGTATGATACCATTGCCCTACTCCTTCGACTTGAGTCGCCATGTCTACCGTTGTCGCCCACTCTATCACTATTCTATCCTAAGTCTTTTTCTAACTGACCCTTCCTCCTCCCCACTATTGCTACTCCGTCCTTAGCGACTTCTATCGGAGGTTGGAGGAAGCTTACATCTTTCTTGTTATTACTTTCTATAGTCATCTCTACTATTTGTTGTAAAATTATCTTGAGGATTCTCCTCCACTTTTATAATCTTCCTCTTCCTTCGTTGTACCGCATTGCTGATTTTAAGCTTTGTTGTTTCAATAGTACCGTAATGACTCCGTGGAAGTGTATCTGGATTTTTATCAAATATATAACGTTTTTCATCATATGGACTTAGTGCTTCTTTCTACGCTCCTTTTGTTCTTACTTGATGTAATACAATACGTATATTGCCTTGCTAACACATAATAATTTCTAATTCCAATAAACAGTTTCATGATTAATTGTTTTTGTGACAGTATGTTTTTTCACGCCTTTTGCTTTCTTTATTGGTTGATGGTTTTCTATTAGTATACTATATATTTTGCTTCGAAAGCCAATGAATTCTCTCATAATATTCCCATTGCATTCATCTTTCATAATACCGAGTAATTTTTAATTAACTAACGGTATATTAAATTCATTATTTTCGGGGTAATTGATGTATCAAATTTATTGATATCTTCATAATTCTATATATATATATATATCAACATCTTGAAATACATACACTAGGCTATCTGTATCAGTATAGAGTAATTTTGCTTTTGAGCTAGTCTTTCTTTTTTGTACTCATAGTGTCACTCATATAATAATGTTTTTGAAAGATCGAGCAAACAAATACCAATATATATTGGTTTCTGAATACTAATAGACGTCCATGATAACTGTATTGCTACTAAATTTTCATCAAAGATGCAACTACTATGAAAGTTAGGTTGAGCCATTCGTGCTTCTGCTCCATATCTACCACTCCATCCACTAATTCATTTGACGTATTTTCGCTTCCTGTCATCCTCTATAGTCTTTCCGTATACTGCATTAATCATGAGTTTATAGAATAACTTTCCAAACTAATTTTTAGCTCGTTTTTCTTCAGTATTCAAATCTACATAACTTTCAAGCCACGGCTTTTGATTAAACTGTAGTGCTCTATTTATTTGTTTTAGTTTCAGTCCATATTTGATAGCCTGCTTTAGCGGTCTTTAGTAAATGACATAACGTTCTTTATTATAACGTATTATTAAAAGTTTTTTCTGCGTTGATCCGGGCGGTGTGCTATGTTCAGGACACAGAGGAAAGTCCTTATGTTCGTCTTGTAGCTCTTTTGGATACTCTAGATCAACTTCTAAAATATATCCAACCTCATTATTATCAGAAACATCGAAAAAATTAGGTTCATCAATGTTATAGACCCACTTAAAAATTTTATATGGTAATGATTGCGTCATCGCCCATCTGGGTAGCGGTATGCGGGGTCGAGTTGATACGCATCCATACAAGTTTTACGAAAATTCTCAAAAATACCGGCCAAGAGTAATACATCAGTGTTTAAATATAAATCAGAATACTGTCCTAAATCGACGATGTCAAAAGCATTCCACACTTTTTGTGCATGCTCATAGTCATCATCAATTGACTATGAAAATCTTCAATAGGTGGTAGTCGAGTCTGTTTTAATTTTTCAAAACTATTAACATAATCATATGAAAAAACGCCTTTTCTCTTCAATAATTCTACTTGTGTTCTCGTGTATTTATCTTTCTTGAATTCATGCTCTACGATATTCAGTTTGGTCAAGTATGAAGCCAATTTTTCGAGAGATGATGGCATAAAACGAAACGAATCAATCAATCAGAAATTAATGGTACTATCGTCCATGTGTTTTGTGAAAACTATATATCTTTCCTTATTTTTAGCTAGAACAGTCACATTTCTCTCAAGATCTAAAGCTAGTAGCTATTTTTTGTATAATAAAATAAGAATCGTAGCCAGTAAGATTATGGAATACAACTGGTATAAAATAAGTATTCTTACAATTTAAATTACAGGCTGCGTGTGCGGCACCTTTAAACCGACCCGTCAAATAACAATGATCTCTAACTCTTGTTTCATTATTTTAAATATTTTCGACAAATATAAGACACTTTGCTTATTTTGAAATACATTTCATTGCGCCATGAAAGATTCATTTCTATAGCATTCTTATATATTTCATCTATTTCGTGTAACAAAATCTAAAATTGTTTTATAATCCATTGTGCTGGTGATTGTTCTTCATTTAATTTTTTTCTATACATCTTGACGATTGATTTAGAATCATCGTAACTACATTTTATATAAAGTCCTACACTAAAGGCTTCGTGATCTTAGAAGGATCGTCCATTATTTACTGGTTTCAATAATTATTCTAAATCAGCATAAAATAAATAGAACTATTTCTTTTCGATCGTAATGATGAAATTTGAGAAGAGGAAAATTAGGTAGATTAACTCTATATTTATTTAATTTTGAACAATCTTTCTCATAAATATTCAATTTTTCTTTATCATTGAAATAGTGGAGAGAGCGTTCAAATAGATAAATTTGTGAAGTATGTTTTGTTACTTGACTTCTAACAAAAGCAGATAATTTTTTAATCCATACATAGTGAATTTTAATTTAAAATTGGCATTGTTATTTGAACTATTAGATTTTTCTGTTTCATTCTCATCGATATAATCACTTTGTAGTAACAAAAGATTGCCATGCTTATCTTATTTTAAAGTAGATATATAATAGAGTGAGACTTCGAATTTGAATCCGTGTTTTTTTAGTATGTAAAGGTAATAATTGAAATACTATTCAATTTTTTAAATTAAGAAATATTTTTTACCTCAACAGGAAAGCTTATGCCATCGAATTTCAATTCATTTGCAAAGAACATATAATTATAAACTATTTCGCTATAAAACCTAGCTGGATGAAGACAGGCATACACAACTCATTTAAAACATTTATTATCTGTATTTTGAACATTGATACATGCTTTTTTATCTGCTATTTGTTTTGGTAGTTGAATATATGAACCACGTTTGAAAGGACTCAATTTACAATTTACAATCAAAAGATATTTTGGTACTTGTAATTGTAAGAGTGTATTTGCTGCTTTTAAGAATAACTTTATATCTGTATGTTCTTGATTGGCTCTGAATACAATAAAGATACGTTTTTCAAATGCACAATTTATCTCATGCCAAGTAACTCCATCCCCTTGAATTTGGTTTGTAATGACTTGTAATGGGTTAATATTTCCGCCGAATTTTATGGAATTATTCAAACTACTACTACTACTACTACTACTACTATTACTACTACTACTACTACTACTACTACTACTACTACTACTACCCTCGCGCGGATGTGGTAACCGCGTATGTGGAGCGAACCCTAATGGCCGATGGGGGAAGCCCGCTCACCACTGACTTGTCAGCGGGGAGAGGGTTGGAGGGAAATAAAATACATTCCGTGGACCAACTACCACTTACATACGCACACACATACACACATACACACACACACTCACACACACACACACACAAACACACACACACACATACACACACACACATAAACACACAGACGCGCACGTAGGCACAACACAACACACAGACACAAACATAACTTCAGACTCAAGAGATCAAGAGAACCTCAGATCAGGAAGTCCCACCACATCTGAGCACGTCTCCCGGCGTAGCGGACCGGGTAACGGCCAATAGTTATTCTGGCTAGTCGCGATATAAGCACCTTCGGCAGGAAGATGACGAATAAGCAATCGTCGCTAGACATTGGACAAAAAAAAAAAAAAAAAGCAAATATGACAGGTTTATTAAATAACGAGGTAAACCAGGCGGAACCCAATCCGTCTGATGCTTCCGATCCGGTGAGAGCATTTCTGGTGGCGCCACAATAAATCTGTCAACGAAGTTTGTACAAACGCTAGGGGAGGGAACTCCGTATCAAAAATCCCAAACGCTAGGGGGTGGGAGCCCGCATACAATATCCCAAAACAGGATCGTCGAGCTATTGACCAGGCACCAAGAGACAGTACAAGAGTCAGACCAGCTCATACAGGCGAGCCTCAAAAAGATGCTGGAGATACTTGAAGGGTTCCAAAAAGCAATGGAAAGGCAGAAGAACATGGCACAACCCATCAAAGAAGGCACACCTCAGCTGCAGCAAGCCGTGAAAGAGCTGCAGTACGTCTACAAAAGGCGAGAAGCAGATGGCCAAAAACTTCTGGGCCGTGCGGAAGAAATTCTGAAAAGCGGAGAACAGGCCAAAGCACAACGACCAAAGAGGAAGCCTTCTAGCCCACCGGGTGGGAGCTCACAGCAGGACAAGAAGAATAGGCCTGCAAAGGACCTCCAACTGCAAGCAAACGTGCCCAGAATTGGGACCGAAAGTGCAGCGTCCTTTACGACATGCGATGTTTGGTCCCAAGATGGAAACAAACCTCCATCGTCAGCATCCTCGATATTCGGGGATTCAGAGGATAGCGGTTGGGAACTCAACCCAAGAGACCGCCGCAAGCAACATCAGCTCTTGCAACGCGCACAAAGGAATAGCACTAACCTAGGTAGGCAAGCGGCACAGGGAACACCCGTATCAGAACGCCAGCAAAAGAAAAAGAAGAAAAAGAAGAAGAACAGAAGGAGAAAGCCGAAACCCCCACAAGATGCGGTAATCATCAAACCCGCACCAGGAAAATCGTTCGCGGATATACTCAAAAGTATTAACGAGGTTACGATACCTGAGGAGGGACCAAAAATTGATAAGTACAGCAAAACACGGAGTGGAGCTTTGCTGATAAAGTTTAAAGGTAAGACTGGGAGTACCACCGCTGCTACTAACGCCCTGACAACAGCTGTTAAAGCCACCGGCCAATTAGAAAACGTACCGGCTACGACCACTGTCAGGGTTTTCGACTTAAACAGCGGAAATACAGTAGAGCAGGTCCAAACAGCAGTAAAAAAGGCCATCCCGGGGTTGGCTGAGGATCCTGTAGTGAAACTCTCAAACCCAAATCAGAGGGAACAGGTGATAGCTTTTGTTAACTTACCAGCTAGGAATGCGGTTACTTTCATGAAAATGAAAGTCTTACTCGTAGGCCCCTTTAGCTGCAGGATCAGGCAGTACAATCCCGTAAAACGGTGCTACAAATGCCTTGGGTTCGGGCATACGTCGTACACGTGTAAAGGCCCAGACAGAACAGATTACTGCTACAAATGCGCTGAAATAGGGCATAAGGCAGGAGCTTGCACAAAGGAAGAAAACTGTATTGCCTGCATAGACGCGGGAGTACCAGAAGAGGACACGAAGCACGGTCTGGGAACAGGAAAATGTAAGACCTACCGCGAGGCATGGGGGAAGCCTAACTTTAAGACAGCAAGAAGATGACAAGGGTACTACAAGGAAACATCCGTCGCTGCCCTGCGACTTTCGCTCTACTACAGGTAATGGTCAAAGAAAAAAAGGTGGACATCGCACTGATAAGCGAAATCGGCACAGCACAAATAGACGGATCGAACTGGATCGCGGATAAGCTGCACAAGGCTGCGGTTTGGATTCCAGAGCCAGACCACCTGACTATAGACGATAGAGGCAATGGGAACGGATTCGCTTGGATAAGAAGCGGCACGATCACCTACGTGAGCTGCTACTTCAGACCTATCACCCCCGGCAAACCAGACAGTATCGACGAATACCTCGACGGAATGGAGGACGTGCTACGAAACATGCAAGGCAGCATTATTCTCGGAGGAGACTTCAACTCCAGGGCCCTGGAATGGGGATCGGCGGAGACCAACTCGAGAGGACAAAAGGTCTTGGATATGGCAGCCAGACTCGGACTGGAGGTGCTGAACGACGGTACAACAACATTCAGAAGAGACAACCAAAGAGAGACTGTGCCTGATATCTCCTTTGCATCAGAAGATATAGCAGGATCTATAAATGACTGGGGGGTACTAGATGAATTTAACAATATATCATTTATACATCACCTTCTCCACTGGCCAATTTCAGCAGAGAAGAAAACAACAGCGTGCCCCTAGATGGAATCTAGCGAAGCTGAACGAAGTAAAGTTCAGATCAGTGATACAGCAAGGAGAAAAAACACTAGCGGAAATGCCGGCGGAAAGTACAGAAGATGCGGAACGCCTCGTGGAAGCAACAATGGAACTCTTCAAGCGTACTTGCGCGGTGTCAATGCCAAGGAAGGACGACAAAAAAGGAAGACCCCTAGTCTACTGGTGGAATAATGAGATCGCGGATCTACGAAGAGAGTGCCAGCGCCTGAGAAGAAGAACTCAACGAGCAAGAAGAGGAAATGACCGGAATGAGATAGAAGCGCGTAAGGTGGACGAGAGAAAAGCAAGAAAGCTACTCGGCCTAGCCATCAAGAAGAGTAAATCATCGCACTGGAGAGCTCTCTGTGCCGAAGTGGATAATGATCCGTGGGGTCTGGGTTACAAAATCGTACTAAAGAAACTCGGAAAGTACGCAAAACCACCACCACGCGACACCGAAGTGATGGACGAAATAGTCGCAACACTATTTCCAGAACACGAAGAGAGGCAGATCCATCAAGTAGAAGTCCAGGCTGACGAGATCCACTCCTTCACCGAAAGAGAACTGGAAACAGCAGTGAGATCCATGAAGAACCAGAAAGCCCCAGGGCCCGACGGAATCCCTTCTGAAATTCTGAAGCTGGTCAGAGAAATAGCGCCCTACACCTTGTTGCGCATGTACAACGCATGCCTGAAAACAGGGTGTTTTCCAAAAAGGTGGAAAAGGCAGAAACTGGTGCTCATAGGCAAAGGGAAAGGTGACCCAAATAGTGCATCGGGCAATCGTCCTTTGTGCATGCTGGACACAGCGGGCAAAGTGCTAGAAAAGCTCATCAGACCTAGACTTCAGGCAGCTGTATTGGCTGGAGGAGGCCTCTCCGAAAGACAATTTGGATTTCGCAGGGGCAAATCCACGGCCGACGCAGTTGCAGTAGTAAGAGAAACGTTTCAGAATGAACAACAAAATAACCAACATTCGAAGAAGGTTGTACTGCTTGCAACTATCGACATCAAGAACGTGTTCAACTCGGTCGCATGGGAAAACATGGTGAGTCCTCTGAGAGATAAATATAACGTCCCTCCCTATCTATTTCGCATGGTGGACGATGATCTCAACGACAGACAGCTCCTATATGAAACCAGGGACGGTATGAGAGTTAAGAAAGTAACCGCTGGAGCCGCACAAGGGTCAATCCTGGGACCAGAGCTGTGGAACATATCGTATGATGATATCCTGAGACTGAAACTGCCCGATGGATGTTACTTGATAGGCTACGCAGACGATATAGCAATCGTCATCACAGGAAGAAACAAGGGGGAAATCCAGTGGAAATTATCCAACGTAATGCGGATACTCAGGAGATGGCTGGATGACCACGGCCTGGATCTTGCGGCTGAAAAGACCGAGCTCATCTTCCTCACAAGGAGGCATAAGGCTACCTTCGATAACATCCAAGAGATGCATGATGAGGGCCTCGATATCGAGACGAAGGAGCACATTAAATATCTGGGTTTCACCCTAGACTCGAAGATGAGTTTCGGTGAACACATCAGAAAAACAGCGGATAAGGCATCGGCGGTTACACAATCGCTCAGTCGACTAATGAGAAACGTCGGCGGCTCCAGGGCCAGCAAGAAGAAACTTCTAATGTCAGTCACAGACTCCATCCTACTCTATGGATCGGAGATATGGGGAGAGACACTGCAAAAGGAAGTTTACCGCATAAAAATAGCTCGAGTCCAGCGTAGGGCTGCTCTCAGAATTAGTAGTGCATACCGCACGGTATCAGAGCCTGCGGTATTAGCTATTACGGGAGTTATCCCAGTAGACTTGCTGGCGATGGAGCGGAAGACGCTTTACGAAAGAAGACGCGACGCAGAAGGAACTGGCCAAGCCTTGGACAGAGTAAAGATAGCGGCAGAAGAGAGGACTGCAACTGTCGACCAGTGGCAACAGAGGTACGAAGGGGACCACCGAGGCAGGTGGACCGCACGCCTCTTACCAAAACTTAAAGAGTGGATAGAAAGGGGCCACGGGGAGGTAAACTATTACCTTACCCAACTGATGTCCGGACACGGGTACTTTCGATCTTACCTATACAAGCAGGGAAAGGTAGCAAGCCCTAACTGCCTCGGCTGCGGACACGACGTCGACAGTGCAGAACACACTTTCTTCACGTGTGATCTGTGGCAGGCAGAACGACGACTATTAGAGAATAAGATTGGACAATTCACTCCCGAAAATATCGTGGAGTTGATGCTCAAGAAAGAAAAAAACTGGAACGCCGTAGCCAAGTTCGTGGAAACGGTTCTAAGGTTGAAGAAAGTACGTGGACTTGTCGACGATTAAGGTATGACAGTACGAAGACGTGAGAATGCTTGGTCGACAATACACGGCTCACATGAGATGACGACCTAGCACCACCCCTGCGTCTTTTGAGGCGCAGAACAGTATTTTTTCGACGTGCCATAGGCGAAGAAGAAAGAAGAAGGAAGAGACCACGCAAGCCTGGAGGCGGGCGTGGGACACCGATGAGTAACCCCGTGAGTGATCTCCGGAAGAAGAGGAAAAGAAAGGAGTAAACGCCATACCAGCGAAGAAAAGGCCACCCTTTGTAATGCGAAAGCGGGTCTAGGGTGGTGTTCTCATGTTCGATGAGAACTGGTGAAAAGAGGAAGGGTTTTAGTGGGTCGTACAAGTAAGGTACAGCCCCACACACCAGTGAGTCTCGCATGGCCACTGACGGTGCGGTTGCGCATTTCCCCCCTCTACGGATAAATAAAAAAAAAAAAAACTACTACTGCTACTACTACTACTACTACTACTACTACTACTACTACTACTACTACTACTACTACTACTACTACTACTACTACTACTACTACTACTACTACTACTACTACTACTACTACTACTACTACTACTACTACTACTACTACTACTACTACTACTACTACTACTACTACTACTACTACTACTACTACTACTACTACTACTACTACTACTACTACTACTACTACTACTACTACTACTACTACTACTACTACTACTACTACTACTACTACTACTACTACTACTACTACTACTACTACTGCTGGTTGTCACTGTCTTGAAAGACTGCGCTCTTTTCCAGTCGAGCACGGCTTTTAAGCACTATGGTGGCTCTGAAAGCAGCACTTTCGGCGGTGTAAGCTGAAGAGGGGGTAGTTATATGAAAGAGTGGGGTAAATTTTTTATATAATTTGAATAGATAAATCGTAATAAATGCTAGAGAGAGAGAGAAGCGCCTATACTATTAAGAATGCACCTAGCCAACATTTAGCTAAGCCAGCGCACCTCAAGCTAGAAATGCTAAGAGAAAGAGAGAGAGAGATTAGATTAGATTATTTCGTTTATTGCGCCAATGAGGTGGAACCCCGTTTGGCAGTATAGAAAATATACAAATCAAACAATAACAAAATTTAAAAATGACAAAAGAAGAGATGCAAGAATAAATATTAAGGCATTTAACTATTTAAATAAGATAAATTTAGATGAAATGCGTGAATTGTATGTACGGTGAGCAGCGAGTTTACAATGGCAATAACAGTAAGATGACTCAGAATATGTATATAAAAATGAAAAATAGAATAATATATGTAAAATATACTAAAATAAAAAAATATAAAAAACAATATAATTAAAATAACAGATAAAATAACAGAAATAACAATAATAATAGATGAAAAATAATAAAAGTAATAAAAGTAATAAAAATAATAAAGACGATAAAAATGATAAAAATAATAAAAATAATAAGATTAACAAAAATAATAAAAATAATAAAAAATAATAATAATAATAAAAGCGCGATGGCACCTATTTTACAGAAAACGGACTGAAAGGAGGAAGATGTAAAAGTGGAGCGATGTGCATTTGGCTAATAAACAGTCAAATTTAATTAGCTATTTAATAAACTAAAGGTCAATAGAGGGGTATTTGCGGGAGGATGGATAATTTTGGAAGAAAGTGTGTGGATTGACCTTGTTTGGTATACGAGTGTAATCGGACCGTGCCGGCACTGGCATTAGTTTTTCGCGAAGCACGCTCTCAATCTATGCTTTAGCCTCATAATTTAAAAACAGATCACGTGTCCAATCCTTGAAGTCATAGATCCAATCAGTGAAGAACAGGGTCACACTCAATGAATTGAATATCCTCTGTGCAAGGATCGCAAAAGAATGATTCCAGGCCTCAGTTCGAGGAGTTTTGTATTTAAACGCCGACGGTGAATGGCGACCCGAGCGCCGGATAATGACACTATCAAGCAGGACAGATAGGTTTTTAGTTAGATAGTGGGGCGATTTTCTAGACACTACAGAGTAGGCCAGAACGGCGAGGGCTCTATACCTATTCGGGGTCAGTGATAGTCAGCCTAGGGCTAATCTATGGTGGGTGATGTGGCTGTTTAGAGATAGAGTAGGTATGTATGGGATCCATCTTCTTACGAAGCGTACGCAGGCATTTTAGGCAACTTGAAGCTTAGACGAACGCTCCCCATCGAGCTGAATACAGACCACTGAGGGGTAGTTAAAATGTGGAAAAATGAGCTGCTCGACAAGAACTTTTCTAAGGGTAGTCGAGAAAGATTTCCTGTGGAAGCGGAATGAACCCAGAGAGCCATATGCCCTCCTCATCACGCTTCTGACATGTTCGGACCAATTAAGCGTGGGAGTTAGTATCACGCAACTGTTACGAGCACTGGTAACGTAATCGAGTGGAACCTCGTTAATGGTGATCTTCGCGATGTCGTTCAAGTTTATAGCCCTAACGTACTGTTCGCTGCATAGTATCATGACCTTAGTCTTGGTGAGGTTGAGAGAGATATAATTTCTTAGGGCCCAGTCCGCTATAGCGTGTACATCAAGCTGCACCATCTCCGAAGCCTCCGCAAGGCTGCCAGGATGACAGTGAAGATAGACCGGCGTGTCGTCGGCATAAAGCATATAATTCATGAAGGAGAGGACAGAAGGTAGATCAGAGATATAAATTGCAAATAGCAATGGTCCTAGAATACTATCCTGCGGCACTCTAGTAGCAGCCCTGAGCCAATCCGATATCTTGCCGTCCTCCCCCACAACAGCCTGAAACCTGTCAGTCAGATAGCTAAAAAACCATCTCAAGACAGTATCAGACAGGCATAAGCCCCTGAGCTTGACTGTCAGACGTCCATGGGGATAACGTCAAAAGCCTTGGAAAAATCCAGCAGGTCGAGAATTGTGATTTTACGCTTCTCAATGGCCCTGCGGATGTCATCAAAGACACCTAGGAGTGCTGAGTGATGTGAAACCTCACAAAACCGGCCTGTCGTGGATCACGCAACTTGCAGCGGTCCAGATAGGACGAAAATTGTGCATGAACGAGCCTCTCAAGCACCTTTGATACCTCGGATAACCTTGCTATCGGTCTGATATCCGATAAAAGAGCGAGCAAAGGTACTTTGGAAAGAGGGATGATGACTGACCATTTCCAGGAGATCAAAAAAACGCCACACGATAATGATTTGTTGACAAGATGCGTGAGAGACGAGAGGCATGTAGAAGAGATGAGTTTAAACCTCTTGACAGACAAACCATCGGGACCGAATGTTCTGAATAAGGACGAGTTTAGTGCATCCATAACCTGCTGGCTAGTAACTTCACGAAATTCGAATGGGGGAGTAGGCGTGAGGAACATTTGAGGGACTCGCTAAAAGGACGTCAAAAAAGTCACATATCATGGGAGGAGACGAGTTGACTATGTTGCACAGTGGGTATTCAATGCAGCTAGGGGAAAAAATTGAAACGGGGATGTAAGAGCGCGCTTAGTGACTCCCAATTCTCGTAACTCGCTCCATCTGGTCTTACTAGTACTTGCGGAGGACAGCCTGCTTGAGATACAGGAATTTTTTGCTGAATCGAGGGCATTGAAGACGTTATTTCGAAGTCTTCGATACCCAGCGATGTCACTGACCGAGCGGGAGGAGGATGCCAATTTATAGGCAGCGTCACGCCTTTTCATGAGAGCGAGAATGCTCGGAGTCACCCAGGCTTTACGCCTAGAAGACAACTTGATGCATCTGAGAGGGGCTACCACGTCGAAGGACTTTATGATGACTTTAGTAAGAGAGTGCACCGAGTTGTCAAGGGAATGCAAGTCAGCATTCATCGGCGGGTCCGAAGAGCGCTTCAATCTTACTGGAGATTTGTCGACTAGACATGGGAGAAGACTGCTAAGGGTCTCATTTAAGACCGCTTCGTCTACTTGATCTAACTCGCAGGGCCTAATGAATCTGATGATGTGCTTGTTCGTGGTGAAACGATAGGTGAACGTGATAAAATCATGGCCAGCAATAAAGGGAGTATCGGATTTTCCAAAGTTCTGGATGGCATTAGGGTCTATGAAGAGGTTAACTGTAGTGTGGGAAGGGGAATTTATGTCGAGACAGTGATGCGTGGGATCAGTGAATACGATTGGAGGTTGTGTACCATGTGGATGACCATACCTGAGAGAAAAGGGCGCGCGAAACCCAGGCAACACGCAAGCGCCTTCACAAAAGGATTGTGGATCGGCTGGGGTAACAGCTGGAGGATGAAGACGGAATTTCCAAGACCACACTCAAAGTCGTCCCTCGTCGTCTTCCCAGCGAGCTTCCCAGAACGCTCCAAAATAATATCACGCACCACCGTTGAGTCGATACGCCTGACGAATCCAGACGTAGTAGCATGCGTCTGATCCCGCAGGGCAGTCTCGGTCGGGTTAGGACGTGAGCGCGTGTCAGTCCATTTTCTGGTTTTGTTGTTTAGGGGTTTAGGGTTTAAGGATCTTTAGTTCACATGTACATGCTACAAAGATCACACATTTGTAAACAAGTTTTTATGAAAGTTAAAATTTTTTTTCGACATTTTCGTCCATCATATTGGTTCCGCCATTTTAAATTTTCAAAATCTGATAACATATTTGTAATCAGCGACCTCGAAAACCTCTATATACAAACCTTCTACAAAATATTATGGATTGAATTACATATTCACAGCTATTTTGTGTTAGGGGTGGTTTACCCCCTCTTAGGGTTAATATTTATTAAAACACCGAAAGACGTCAACTAAATTTTGTTATTATGGATGCTTAAACATTTTTTCCTATTTTTTTTAGTCAGTTTAGACATTTTTATTATAAAACTATGCCAAAAAATATATGTTTTCAACCCCTAAAAAATAGGGGATGCTACCCTTACTCTTCAAATCACTATGAAATACTAGCTTTTTGTAAGAAATAACCTCCACTTTGTTTTACTGAAAAATATTAATTTTAAGCCGAGATATTAAAAAAAACGCTTTTTGGGGGTTAACCTTAGGGGAGGTTTTTACCCCTTAAAAGTAAAAATTAGCCGATAAAATAATACGTTGTAACGAAAGCTCATTCGTTAACCACTTTGTTTTTTGGTGGGAAAGTGAGGTGCACTCGCTCATAGCAATTGAGGCGGGAACGGGGAGAAGGCAAAGAAATGAAAGTGGTTAGAGAATTATACTATATATAAAACACAAATTCGCATTTAAACAAATCTAATTAAATCAAATCAAGATCAATTTACATTTATACTTCAAACCCGTACACAAATAACCGCATAATAATAAACCACATTACAAAATGAACTCATAAAATCAGCTTTTACAAATTCTTAATCTAATAAACATAACGGTGTTGCGAACACGTCTTAACACTATAGAACAATGGAGAACAAGTTTACTAACTAATCGCGCTTACAAATCTATACAAAACACAACGCACGTCGCCCGGCAGATGACCACCTTGACAACGAACCGACTTAGGCTACTTAGCTAAAAGAGAAAATCGCTCGGCGAGGGATCACCTGGACAATTTCTCTTTGAGCGAATTATGACGCCGACCGTAATTAGGACAGGTAGCCGGCGTGTGCACGCCTTGCTACCCACTTAATATTTAAAATTACGCACAGTACCGTCGTTGAAGAGAGAGAGAGAGAGAGAGAGAGAGAGAGAGAGAGAAGGAGAGAAAGATTAACTTGCGTGGCTTGACCTTTGATGCTGGAAGGGGAGGTCTGGCTGCGCCCTGCGCATGATGTTGCCGGTCGTCGCTGGGCAACTCCTGCCGGCTCCTCCAAGTAACGTCTCGAGCAGATACTGAAACAAGTCGTCCTTTGTCATCTCGGTTTTCTTCGGCCCTTTGCGGCGTGTGAGTTCGGCTGGCCCCTCTGTCCTCAGCTGCACTTTGACTTTTTACCGCTGGCCGTCTACCGTCTTACTCCCTGCTCGATTCACTACCGTCTGTCTGGCCGTTCGACTTACTACCGTCTCTGTCACCCGTTTTTCCTCGCGATCTACAGCTTCTTCGTCGTTCTTTTTCTCTCCCCACTTGACCTACTTATTAGGCGACCATTGGTTCGCGACGCGCGCCTGCCTAATCTTGCGTAGGGCACACACGCCCCCAACTATCTCTCTCTCTCTCTTTCTAACATCTCTATACGGTCGTCAGCGTAACAGCTTCGAGCCTGCTCGGCCTCGCTCGGCAATCTTCGTCGGCTGAAACAAAGACCATGCATTAGGCGCATTCTTAAATGTGCCTAACGCTGGTCACCATGCCTTGCCGAGAGAGAGGGGGAATTGGGGAAAATTCCGACGAGAACAAGCGCAACGCTTGCTCTCGTTACAACGTGTCTCTTATTTTTTTATGTTCTACAATATGTATCAAAATCATCAAAATCGGTGAGTTCGGGTTGGGTATCTTTCCTTGTTAGACGTTCACTCTAGCATCGCGAGTGCTACCGAATCGCGAACGTATCAATTGATCGAATCGACTACCTTTGCAGTACACGTATGTGTTGTTTCCGTTGTTTTTGTATTAGTTTTTGATTCACATTTATGCACTTGTAACTTCAATATCAGACGGAAAAACAATGTGTGTAAATATTGTAACTGTTTAAAGTCTGGCGTATTTATTATTGTAAAATTGCATTGCACAAAATCATTCTAAGAATAAGCGTGCATTGGGCTTATAGATACGTGCTTTTATCTTTAATCGAATTTTTGTAAATATATATATATTGGTAATTTAATTTTATTTTAATATTTTAATATTTAATTTTAATATTTAATATTTTAATATTTTAATATTTAATTTTAATATTTAATATTTTAATATTTTAATATTTAATTTTAATATTTAATATTTTAATATTTTGATATTTTATTTCATGACTTGTAACGGGGTATGATTTCCGTGTATAAGTATCTATATTTGACCTAGTACACAGTTATGCTGGAATGCGCGCGATGAGAACAAATATAAACGAAACTAATTGAGGAGCGGGGAAGGATGGGTAACAGTAAACCAACTGAATAATAAAAGGGATGAAAGTAAAATAATAGTTTTGATGGCACAGACTTGTTTATTTGCACTACTTTTACAATAGATTTGGCCTACGTGGGAACGTTCATTCAAAATGCTCGACAGCGTTGTGAGCCGCCATTTATTCGCCACCGCGCATTCAATTCGTTCGCTCGCTCGTTGTCGGTTTCTTAATGCTCGCAGACATGAGGGGAGAGTTAAAATATTACGCGAGGCTGTTTGATATAATCGTGACGCAAAGCTAGCCAGCTTACCTTAATCAATTCGACGCGTTATCAAGGGGAGCAATCCGCCGTCGCCTTTCGACATGCCGCTCAGGTTGCCACTTTTCGTCTTAAAACGAGGCCTCCTCGATCGCCCTGCCACTTCCGTCGGCCCAATTAGTCGGGCTTCGTAATCGGCCTACGATGGCGTATCGGTTGTGCTAATGTGATAGCAGCGACAACAAGTTATTGGCAAATCACTCGCTCCTATCACTTTCCTCTTACTATCGAAGTTGTTGTATGCCCAAGCTCTTATGCTTCCGATGTCAGAGGTTAACTCTCACACACTGGTCCTTTTCTCTTCGCGCGCATTCCGCCCCATCCCGGACCGAGTTTCCTTCTTCTTTTTCTACAGCCATCAGGTGCTGCCCTCGCGGACAGCCTCGCGATCGAGTCGATAGTGCGAACCAGACGCATACCGTCACAGACTCCATAATAAATTTTTTAATGTATTTTGATATTTTATTTTATTTTTTTTAAACGATGGATGAATATTACTGTAGATATGACAGTATTCATGCGGGTTTTTATTATAATTTTAATTTTTTTTTTTATAGAGAGGTGTTATCAATAATATTTAACTTAATTAACAATAACAGAAGGAACAACACTCATTCCGTATCAATCACGTATAGAGCTAATGAGATTTGTACATTAGGAGGTAAATTTGTAAATTTTTCAACGGTATAATCCCGTCTTTCCCACACACCATTTTTATTTATAAAAGCAAAATAATGCATCAATACGAGATTATCATTATGTAATTCATGAAATTCTTTAAACGCGATCACACCAACCAATTTGTATATTCTTCTTTGTATTGTTAAAATCTATGATACGACGTTCACTTGTGAAAGCTCGCTATCATCAAGAAATAAATAATCTAAATTTACAGCTAACAAAGTATATATTACATAATTATTTCTCGTACTGATATAATTAGGCAAAAATGGCAAACCGTTTTCTAGAAAGGATTTGAATTCTACGATTGGTATTATCTCAGTCGATTATACATTCATCTCTAGCATAAATTCGATTGACGCGAGTGAATATCCTATTTATCAAAGGCTCGTCGTTAAATAATAATTCGAACAGTTCATTAACGTTGAATCGACAGTCTACGTGAGAACCATTGATTTTTATTGCAATTAGTAACATCAACTATGATCTCACTTGATGCACAAATTTTTTGCAATAATTAAGATTACAATAAATGTTAATACTTGATAAAAATCTCTTACTTTTGCTTCGCTGATCAGTAATCATACGAAATTGTGCAAATTCTTGGTAAGCAAAGAAACATCCTTCTTACAAAGAATCAATTAGGCAAGTATTAGAAAAATAATAGAAACTTGCTTATTCATTTTGTTCAACGTAAGCTGACTTAGTTTGTAGATTACCGTTCAAAATGATTATATCTTCTTCATCTACTTTTATGTTCATGATATTTTTCTAATGGTATTCTCGATATCTTCACGCGAGTAATCGAGTAACATCGAGTTTATTTTTCACTTGTATTTTATCCTTGATTTGCTGCTTTTCGGCAGATAAATATTTCTGAAAAATTTTATCATCCGTAGTTCTACTGCCTGCCAATAACTGTAGCCTCTATCTGCTCTACTGGACTTTTACAAAACTTATTAGCACTAATAAGATAATTGATACAGTCTAATTCTTTGAGATTTTCAAAATAGCTTTCAGCACCAACTGATACTGCTATTACGTTAAGTGAATTGTACGTTTTTCTTGAAATATGTAATAGTGTCGGCCGCTGATAGCCGATAATTTTAATACTATTACCAATTATCTAGAAAGGGAAGGCAAGGGAGGCAATGTATTGCTCCCAGCAAAGCAAAAAGGAAAGGTGACACAATAACTTAATGCGATTTGAAAGAACACACTTTATTACAAAGGTACTTCCACGAGTACCGGCGAAAATCACATACATATAAATATCTTAACCTAATTAACATAATAATCAAATAGGATGCCGGCACGAGAGCGCCTTGCCATCCTCTTGAACCGGCAGCAACAGATATCTGGAATGGGCCCAACTCTCCGCACGTTAACAAGATTGCACTGGTATACTGGCAAACAAAGAAGACTCCCGACTCTGCTGATGGTAATGCGTGCTGTTGGTGGCGAGCTCTCTCTCTCCTAATGAGTGGCGTTGTGTACTGCCTAATGCGTGAGAGCCGCTCTCCTTCACACCTTCTCCTACCACTCACTCCCTAATTTTGAGGCGTGCGACATTGTCGATATCGGCTAATGCATCGCCTATAGTCCGGCATTCTTAAGACGCACTCTCTCTTTCTCTCTCTCTAGCCGGCTCGCACTGTAGTAGGGCTCTCTCTCTTTCCCTTTCTTGCTCGGGTACTAATGTTGTAAAACAAAGGTAGGCATCAGGCACTGAAAAATAAGAATGCGTCTGATGCCAGCCGTGAGCCCTCACCAAAGTCAGAGAGAGGGAAGGGGCACACGATGTAGGCTATGACCAGCCTACACCGTTACAAATAATAGTCTATGATAGAGCTTGCGCGTATAAATAAAAAATATTATATTTTACATCAGTATATTGCAGTGCGTTAGGCATAGCATTTGAGTCCTGCAATGGCTCGGTCGGTAGGGAAACGGACTCGCACCCGCTAGGCCCGGATTTGATTCCCAGTCCCTGTAGTTTGATACAAGCACCACTGAAAATAGTTTCATGTGCTTTGATCTCAAACATATTGCAAGCCTCTGTCGCTGATTAGCACTGATGGAGCATATATAGAGCGACGTTAAATAAAAAAAAAGGTATAGCATCGATACTACATGTATTGCTAGCTAATTTTTCAGTGCTGCTGAAAATAGACTGTATAAAATTTTTTATATTGCTATCATTGGCTAATACATTATCCTCCACGTCACTCTAAAAATTTAGCATTTTTGAAGTGGCTTCTGAAGACTTTCTCAATATATCGTGAACGTAAATTTTTGCAAATGTTTTGATTATTTCCTGAATACGAGGTCTGTCCGGAAAGTAACGGGCCTACCTTTATATTTTCGTGCTAGCGTTATTCTTTATCATCTGGTGGGTGGCATCTTTCAAAGTAATCCCCACTTGATTGAATAACACAGTTCCATCGATGTTTCCACTTTTTAAAACAGTCCTGGAACTCACTTTTAGGGATAGCCTTAACTACTCTCGTCGCATTATTTTCAACCGTTGTTTTGTCATCGAATCGGTGTCCTTTGAGTGGTTTTTTTAGTTTTGGAAACAGCCAAAAGTTACAAGGGGCTATGACGGGACTGTATGGAGGTTGTCGCAGCAATGCGATATTGTGTTTGCTCAAAAACTGCTGCACAAGGTTGGATGAATGCGCTGGCGCATTATCGTGATGGAGAAGCCAGTCACCCCTTTCCCAAAAGTGCGGCCGTTTTCTTCTTACTGCATCATGCAAACGGTTCAAAATTTGAACGTAGTATTCTATATTGATTGTCTCACCTGTTGGTACATATTCGTGATGTACAACACCTTCACAATCGATAAAACAATCAACATTGACTTAACATTGCTTTTTTGTGACGTGCTTTTTTTGGTCTTGGTTATTCAGAATGCTTCCATTGTGAAGATTGTTGTTTTGTTTTAGAATCATAACCATAAGCCCATGATTCATCACCTGTAATAACTTACCTAAGCACATTATCATCATTATTGACCATTTCTAGATTGTCCAGAGCGATTTCTAAGCGAATGTTCTTCTGCTCTGCTGTGAACAATTTTGGGATGAATTTCGCACACACGCGTTTCATTCCTAAATTTTCGGTTAAAATTTTTGAAATAATAGTTTTTGGTATCCCAAGGTTTTTTTCTAGTTCTCGCACAACATACGACGATCTTGTTCGATTGCCAGTAGCACCCGCTCAATATTATGTGCGGTTTTTGTCGTCGAAGGTCGGCCGGAACGAGAATCACTATCGACAGAAGTGCAACCATTCTTGAACCGTTTATACCACTCTTTTATTTGTGTTTTGCTCATACACTCGCTTCCGAAGGCCTTTTGCATCATTTCTATAGTTTCCGAACTCGTTTTTCTGAGTTGAAAGCAAAATTTGATGCAAATTCGTTGATCTTGTTTTTCAGACATTTTTGACAATATCAAAATCCGACGAAAGCGAAAAAGGCACTGTAAACAAAGACACGCTGCACATAAACTATACGTCCGGCAGGTATCAGTAAGTAACCAATAGATTCGTGAGGCTTTACTGTTGACATTTCTGTCCGGTAGAGGTCGCCCGAACACTATGGCGCGAAGATATACACGAAGGCCCGATACTTTCCGGACAGACCTCGTACAGTCCAGTTGTTTTTGAGATTCTTCATCAAGTAAAATGTATTTACTCTGTGATATTATGTAAATAGCATACAGGATGTTTTCTTATAATTTAAAATCTTGGACTTTGAAGGAGAACCCAATGATCCATTAATAAAAATCTTTCATATAATAACTGCCTTTCTTCTTAAAATAATTCCACCATGCTAATGCCCTCATAACATGGGCTCTATCTTTTCTAATATAAGAGCTTAACGGTCGAGTCATATCTGGTTGCTCACGTTGTTCATAAAATCGAATTTCAAAACTGATTTTTTATATATTGTCTGTATGTGCATTTATTATATGCTAAAGATATAATGCTTAACAACTCTTATGATCCATCTATGACAACTTCATTTGGTATGGGAGTACCTGTACTTACTACATCGGCAAGCAAACTCTCGATATAATGTTTGTGTCATGTTTTTCTTATATTTGATCCAAACGTATAATCTTTCGTTGATCTACAATTGTTACGAAGACATAATACTTTTCGTATCGTGACTTGGTATACGAATCATTTTTATAAAAGAGCCTGATGGATTCATAAAGACAGAAGTTCTGCCTTTCTTAGCAATACCGTTTCAGTCACGCAGTTGATTCGTCGTCTGAAATTTTAAAACAAACGGAAATTGTTTCCGATAAATAATATTAGTTATAGTATCTAGCTTCGCATAACAATGACGAGTATACGGATTTGGGGCCCTTCATGTCCCATTCCGCATCTATGGTTAGTTGACGAATTTTTCTAAGAGTTATTGTCGTTTTAAAAACTGAGGGTTCGAGACCACCACATTTGAAAAATTTTCTCTGAATCATGAATTTTAGAATCTTTCTAAATTTCTTCAGTGGCACTTCGTTTAAAACTCTTTTTGCTTTTTGGAGGATCTTCGCGGTATCAATCGTTTCTATTTTTATGACAATATTTTCATTTTCATAAATGTACATTCTCTCACAATTTCCGTATATATATATATATATATATATATATATATATATATATATATATATATATATATATATATGTTCCGCATTCTTCACAGTGCCTATAAATTAATAATATAATAATCGGAAAAATAAAAATATCATAATCGGAAACGTCATTTTCTTCATCAGTCGATGCATCTAATTTTTCATCATTAGAACTGGTTTCATAGTACTTTTTATTTTTGAATCTGCCTATTTATAATTCTTCTAGTAATCCGTGTCTATTCTGTAACAGTATTCTGATGTGTATTAGTTGTGAGTTTTTATTCATAATTTAACTGTCTTGTTGCATAAGCCTAACCTTTATTTTTTCCACTTTTATATTACATTTACATCGAATATCGGCAGATCTTTTAATACATTGTATCTGGTTCTGAATGATACTTTAGCATGACTTGGCATCTGTAAAATTATATTTCAAAAGTTATGAAATATAAAAACGAAATATTGTAAAATTATGGGAGATAAATATAAATAATTTATTAGACTTACATTGTTATTATTATTTTACTTTAAATCGTTCTAGAAAATGATTAAAATCTGAGTTATAACACGCCTTATGAATATAACTACAAAACTGAGTAAGGTGAAAGAGGAATGGTCGAGTGCTTTGTTTGTACGGCGAATTATTGAATATGTTAAAGACGTTAGAGCCATCTTATTTCAACCTGTAACAACGTGTGAAGCTATAAATATTATAGTCGTTACATAGGATTTACGTTGTTCAGCAAATAATTCGTACCATAACTTAGTCAAGTGATATTACTTTATATATAGTATTTTTTATGAATGAAATATACTGAGTCTGCTCGTCAATGATTCGTGGATAATACTTCTTATTAAATAATAAATATTAACGTACAATAAAACATGGTAAAATTTTATAATTCATAATAAAAAATTATGTCCATGAAAAATAATTTTGTGTAGCAGTTTCTGAGTAAACATAGTCGAATTGCTTAGACAACCTCCGTACCGTCCCGACATAGATCCTTATGAGTTTTGGTTATTTTTAAAATTAAAAATACCACTCAGAGGACAATGATTTGATGACAAAACGACAGTTGAAAATAATGCGAGGAGCCTACTCAAGGCTATTCTTTAAAGTAACTTTTAGAACTGTTTCGAAAAGTGGAAACATCGCTGAAACCGTACTATTTAATCAATTGGGGATTACTTTGAAGTATGCTATTCGCCTGATAATAAATAATAATGCTAGCGTGGAAATATAAAAGTGGGCCCAATACCTTCTCGACAGACTTCCTATATGAAGTGTGACGTCATTTACTAAAGTGACTAGACTGTAAATACGAACGAAACGAATCTATGCGGAATTTTCGATTGAGAATATCATTAACAATTAAATGTATTATACATACATACAGTACATAATAAAAAATGAAATTTCAATTGTTAATAAGTGGTTTTACATAAAAATTATCAACAACTTAGTGAAACAATCTTATTTAAATAAGTTGACATTGATTGTAAATAAATAAGCCTTGAACCTAAGCAAAAATTATAATGAATTACGAGTTCAATAATTTATAATACGAAATTTATTTGTTTAATATACAAGCGACTTATTAATCATTAACTTAAAATTCCGGAAAAACTAACCAATTAAACTTGATATCAGATGGAATTTCTGTTAGCAAAATATAAATTATTAATATTATGTATATAAATTATTAATAATATATATATACATTATAATGTGTACATATTATACTGTAAAACTGTATTTTAATTAAATTTCAACAATTTTATAAGAGTTAAAAACTGAAAAGCTCAATGGCAAATCCGAATTCTAGCGAATTCAAAAAGTGTAATTGTGGAATTTTGCAATTTCTACGGTGGGGCGACATTCACGTATTCATCTTCTGTATAAATAGGCCCACTTGCAACGCAAGGAACAGCATTTTTAATCCAACCTTGCGCGCACCGCGGTTAGTAAGCTGATTTTAATAAATGGTCGGAGTTTTCTTCGATCTTTATTTAAACTTTGTTTGCTGTATTACCTAGCAAATTACTTCCTATCCTTTAACGCTGGATGGATATTTCCGGATATTACGTTCGGAATCTACAAACTATTTACTGTCCCTTTTTAATCTCGACAATTACCGTAATTGACTGAGAAAATGAATCGAGAGCGAGCCAAGCTAGGCAGAATTATCAAAAAGAAAAACCTGTCATAGCGGGTTGCCCTTCGCCACCTTTGACTTGTAGATTCTTCTACGATTTATCAAACTGCGGTTCGGCGTCGACGAGAATAGTGGAACGTATCTAAAGCACCGCTCACAGCTAGTTACACTTTACAAGTCGAGAGGGCTTAACGAAATGTTTCGGTTCGAGTTGTAACTTCACTGAATTTTTAAGGTATCAATTTCTTTATTACTATTACACTGTTAATCTTACAAAAGAGTTAAACGTTTTGCGTAGTTCGTTATGATTTCACTCGATCACGGAGTGCCCCCAGTCCTTTCCGCAATGGACAAAAAGCCAGCAACTCTCGCAAGTGCGAGAAAGAGGAATGTCTCTCTCCCACTCTTGCGATGTGCTTTGTCAAAAGCGAATATTAGGCGGAAGACTACACGTGTCTCTCACTCTCCGCATGAAACGACATCGACTTACATGCACATTTCATCTGGAGGTCGATCCATACCGAAGTTACCGAGAGCGAAGAATCGCGCAGTTAGCTGTTTACGTGAAAAAGAGTGAAAGTCGCACGCAAACTGCTGTTTCGGTAACATTTCAATGTATAATATCTGGTTTGCTTGGGACGTAACACCGGAGAAATATATGTCTTCGAAAGAAAAATCCTACGAGTGATACTCCCGTAATCAGTTAATTTATTAACTTATTGGATCTCTGAGATTTCTAATGACGCTGCAAAGGTTCTCTTTTTATCAGCATGATTGAGTCTTATAGAGATTCTCACAAGGAACATTGAACGAAGGTTTATTTTAGCAAAAAACTAGCTACCTCATTCAATGAATTTTAATTGATTAAAGGCAGAGAGTGACTGCGAGTTAATACCCCGATGCTGTTGAAGTCAGTATTCCTTACAGTCAGGATAAAAATTCATAAATATACGGCCTAGAATAATTGAAATCAATACAATTTGTTAAGAACTGAAATAATTTTCAGTTGTTATTTCAAAAGTGTAATCTGTAGAGAATGATGCGAAGTACTTAATATGAGAATATCAAGGCCATTTTCCTTGTATTCTTGTTATTATTTCGTTATCATAGATCCTACGACAACATTGTCGCTGAAAAATTTATTCTCAGGATCCACAGAAATTATTACATTATGTTGAATGGGATAATTTATAAAGAACCTGAAAAAAATATTTCCAACGGCAACGCTTTTGAAAGTGATATGTCTGATGACAATAATACCAATACTTCGTCTACGCCAAATGAAGTTTAGGCGCGAGTTTAAAAACGAATAGGTAATGTTTTAGAACTAAGTGCGAGAGCTGCGAACGTATGTGATAGATAGAACGAGGATAGAAAGATAGCAATTTGTATGCGTAAAGTAGTTGACAGATTAAGTATATTCTTACCTTGATTATTATTTGATAATAATTAATCGTTGTAGATTTTCATTAAATAATTCGCGTGGTACGCGGTTTGATTAAGAGGTAGAGTTAAATAAATAGTGCCAGATATTCAAGCTGCACTTTTAGTCAAAGTAAACGATACAAAGACAGTTTATACTTAGGTTATTTCAGGTTTCTAATCGAGAAACGATATGATATTTAAACTGACAAATGCTCAGGTTTATCGAAACGCAAAAATGAGACAGGAGTCAAAGATCGAACGCAGTGTGTGAACAGGAGTGCAAGAGAACGAGTACAGCGGCGAAATGTTATTTATACCCACGTTGCCGAACCCTTCCCCAACTAACTTGACTTAAATTAGGTCACTGATTCATCGAAAGTTATTGCGACAAATCCTGATTCATACATGGATTAGAGTCGGTTCACGGAGTCGGCATGGGCAACGGATAATACAGCGGAGGCGACACTATCGTGCTCTACGGTATCGATAACAGATTCGACGGAAAATACAGAATCGATGATAAGTAATAACAAGTATACTACCGACTAAGTAACTTTACAACAGTAGATAAAAAAGATTTGATTGTACAGATACGTGTATATATATAGATATACATCTGCCCATATGATACATCACGTATTGACGTGACATGGCCTTCCTCCGGAAATCTTTAGCTATAGTTAGCTATGTGACTGACGTTCTTCTGAACGTTGTTACCTGGTAGTAGCAGATTCTTTGTATTCCGGATCACAGCCACATCGGAAATGTTTATACCTATTTCTTTTTTTTTTGTATTTATAAGATGCTATAAAACTTACATAATAATTTTTTTAATTCCTCTCTTTGTTATATTATTATTATCATCTCATTAAAAAGAATTTCTCTAACAGAATCTTAACTCGCAACAGTTTGAAAGAATGAGAATTAGAAAAACGTTTAGTTTAAATTAGCGGAAACATTATATTGCATTTATATTTCTTATGGGTTAAATATAGTATAAAAAATTTGGTTACATAGTTAAGTTCAAAGTATTCGACAGTTAATCATTACAACTCTAATCACGTCATCTAGATGCTCCTGCTGAACTGCTGTTACCTTCGTTCCCCCCACACACTTGGTACATGGGACTTTTGAGAGCATATAATGCTCAAGCCGAGTACATTCAGCTTCTATCGCTAGGCTTTCCTCCGGGAGAGCGTACCTAATCGCTGGTCCGTAAGTGGCATCGCTTCCAATAAGCGGTGACGTCACCACAGATTCTGCAAGGTGTTGCTGAAAGTCTCGCGAAGCCCGTTTCGCCAAAGTCCACTTTAAAATGCAATCAATTTTGGCCAAAAATCGCTTCCTTGTCTGAATACTTGAGCATTTAGTTTGCAAAGGGGGAAGAAATATCCTTACAGACACAGCTGAGTGCGCCGGTATTGTGCCCCCTGTGAGTTATTTAAGGGTCTTTTTCCGGTAAAGGAAGCCGGCGCTGACTTTCATGGGTGCGAATCTACCGCGATGACGGGAAAGGTGAATAGAAGAAATAGAAAAAATACAGAAAGGCGATCCCTTTATTTACACAAAGAAATTACAACTACGGAATCTTATAAATCACGATGGTGAGCGCGTTCGCTCAATCCATGGAACGCGACAATAGGCGGCGAATAGGAGCGTAGTCGCTCAACTATCGTACGCGACAAGTCTACAATACTTTACGAGCGGATTCGCTCAACTAGCACGCGCGATAATTCAATTCGCGGAGTCGCGCCGGGCGAGAGCTGGCACGTGAGAGAGAGAGAGAGAGAGAGATCGCGGAACAAATAGAATCAGACCCACTGGATAGCTTCTCCTGCGGCTCGCTGGTGGAGAGGCCGCGTCGCCGAAATCGCAGTCCTGCTGGCAGCGGTGATCGCTGAACCACCGGCGGCGGCTGGTTGGTAGCTGGCGGGCGGGATCGGCTTCTCGAATGTCTAATCTTGGTCACTGTGGGGGCTAATCAACAGCAGCCGGAGATTCGCCACACAAAGACTCTCTTTCGCTCAGTCGATACATCCGTACAAGGAGAGTACCGCGCACAGGGCTAGCGAACATCGCTATCAGCCCTGTCATAAGTTATAGTCCAAATGGTCATCCTTCTTGTCTATAGTCGACGGCTCTGGATGCTGCATTTGTCGCTTGTCAGAACATTGGGTGTATCGAGGGTAAATAAATTGCACACGTTCAGCTTAATTGATTATAATGAATATTTATTAAGCTTAATAATCACGAATGCTTCATTCCGATATTTACAGTTACGTGCATAGCTCTGCTCTCTCGCTCAGCCTCGCACATATACGCACTCTAGCACTCCGCTTAACACTCACACGCTCTCTCGCTCAGCCTCGCACACACGCCCGCTCTAGCCCATGCTCTACACTAGCTTAATATACTACAGAACAGTTCCCTATGCACTCGCATTTTCCGTTCCTTGTTGCTGTGGCGTCAGTATTGCAGCATAGCGCAATGGCGAGGCCTTTTACAGTAGCTCGCCGATATGACAATAGCCACTGCTACACACATGAATACTACACACAAGAACGCCATTTTAACTGTGTTCTTTTTTTTATTCTTTCTTTTTGAATTCGGAAAAGAAATCTGACAGTACTGTGTTTGAAATAAGGTGCTCGTCGCCTTATGTATCGTTTTTTTTTGGAGGCTCCGCCCTGTATAGCACGCTATAAGCTGACGTTATAAGGAGTTCATACTACGTGATTGAGTATTTGTCATTGTGAGGTATCGTACTCAGGTTTACGCATAAAGTATACGTTTCGAAACCGCGTTCGAGTAGATTTACATACGGAGTTAGGAGGTTACAAATAGGGATCGCAGGAAAGGTATCCATTTCTATATCGGAATATCAAGTTCTCTTGAGAGTTCTTTTGCAGTATTTACATATACAGAAGAGACAGCTAGTAATTGTTGCAGTTTCTATTGTAAAGATCACTAGTAATACAGGGTTTATATATCTGAGGAATGGTAGTGTCATTTCGATTAAATCATTTTGATTATTAGATTTTTTTTTAATTTTTCTTACAGGGAGTTGCAGAATCCTTTTTGCGGATTCTCCTTAGTCTTTCTGACTAAGGGGTTGTGTGGGACTCCCCGGAAAAAAAACAGGCCTACCCACTAAGCCGCCATCACCCTGGTGTATAGGTAGCGACTAAGCGCCACCAGTTGGGTTCACGTAGCATCACAGCCACAATGTTATCGGAGGAGATGCTACCGACCGTTTCTTCCAGTTCCTGTCTGAGTCTTGTCCAGCGGTCACACGCGAAAAACGTGTGTTCCGCGTAGTTTCGTTCGTGTCCACAGCACTTACAATCGGGTGTTCCTAGTCTATTCATATTGTTAAGGTATCGTCGGAAGTACCCGTGGCCCGTCAAGAACTGGGTGACGTAGAAATTTACGTTACCAAATTTCATTCCGAGCCACAGCCTCAAGTCCCGTATCAATCGTCTCGTCCAGTTACCACCTCGTTCCTCTATCCATCGACCTAACCAAATGTCAATTATCCTGTCTCGCTCAGCGATTGTCGCGTTCTTTCGTCCTATGTCCGCGCTACTCCCGTAGATCCTTTTGCCTTAAAAGGCCAGAAGATCCACGGGGATTACGCCAGCCACCACCAAAATAGCCTGCGTAGAGACTGTTCGGTAGGAGGAAGCGATTCGCAGTGCACCCTGTCTCTGTACCATCATCATCGACTTACAGTATTTCTTTGTCTTCAGGGAGTCTGCCTATATTTCCGCGCCGTGTAAAAGGATCGAGTGAGCTGTCGCCAATAACAGTAGTCATTTTCCTGATCTCGGTCCCGTCGTATTTGCTATCAGGCAACTCAGGGATACTATCCTTTCTGCCGCTTTTCGGGTTGTTTTCTGTATATGAGGCCAGAAGGTCATCTCTGTCAAGGTACTTGACTTTCCTCTCTTGGTCTCTATCTCGCATGTCCCCACCCTCATATACAGTATCGTCTGTATGCGTCTTCTAGTGAGAAACATCAGTTCTGTATTTTCTGTAGTCCGTAGTCTGTCATCCATCGTCCGACTCGTCTCATGGTCTAGTTCAACGCCAGCTGCGCCAGCTCGGGAAACCTCTCCGTAATCACCGCCGCCACGTCATCAGCGTAGGCGACGAGGGTCACTCCGAGCGGCATCCCAAGCCAAAGCAAGCTATCGTATAAACCATTCCAGAAGTCAGGTCCCAGTATCGACCTCTGTGCTACCCCAGCGGTGACCTGTCTCGTTACTTGTCCATCGATCGTCTCGTACGTTATCCGTCTAAATTTTAGGTAATTCTCCACAACTCGAAGCAGATATGGCTGGATCCTGAAGTTGCTTTTCAGTGCCTCCAAGATATCCTTCCACCTGGCCGAATT
This sequence comes from Phymastichus coffea, assembly GCF_024137745.1. Lineage (NCBI taxonomy): Eukaryota > Metazoa > Arthropoda > Insecta > Hymenoptera > Eulophidae > Phymastichus > Phymastichus coffea. Next base: position 3,314,674 of record NW_026706836.1, on the reverse strand, counting down.
GAAAGCATTCCTAATGTCGAGCGTCGCTAGCAACACTATAGGTCGCGCTGCGTGGCAGTGTCTATCTAGTTCCAGGAAAGAGTCAACCACCTTTTGGATCGCTCCAATCGTCGACCGACCCCTCCTCAAACCAAACTACAAATCTGATGAAACCCCTCCGGTCTGTATAGCATCCATCAGTCTCAGTAGTTGTTCAAAGAGTTTACCAGTCGTGTCAAGTAAACTCAATGGTCGGTAAGCCGAAAGCGTGCGAGGATCGCTCCTACCTTTTGGAATAAGAACGAGCCTTGCCACCTTCCACCGATCGCTGAACGTTCCTGTCGTCAGACACGTGTTGAACAGGTCGAGGAGTATCTCCGGCCGTAGACGAGCCACAAGCCGGAGGATCTCGGATGGTACTCCGTCCGGTCCCGGTGCTTTACCCGTCTTAATCGCATTCGTTGCTTTGATGAGCTCCTCAGCGGCAAAGGCGGGGAGCATTTGTGCGTCCACGTCATCCATCACGTTTGTCCTAATCGGGTGCGTCGGAAACAATCCGTCAACAATCCGTCAACGATCCGACAACAATCCGTCTTGCTGTTTCGGCATCTTTAAGTTCCGGTGAGACTCGGGCTCCTAGTTTCCCGGTCACGATCTTATAGCTGGTTCCCCAGAGATCCACGTTCACCTTCTCGCAGAGCTTCCTCCAGCATCGCGTCTTGCTGCCCGTATTGCTTTCGTCAGCGTCTTCCGTGCTGTTTTGTATATGGCTTGGAGGTTTTCCCTTTCGGATCCACCCCCTACCCTTGTCACTCATCGCCGATTTGTCAGGCATATCCTGCGTAGCTCAGCTATCTCGTTTGTCCACCAATATTGTGGTTGTCTTTGTTGTATCTGTCGACGTTTCGGCATTGTGCTTCTGCATAAACTGTTCATTAATTTGGCTGTCTCGTCTGTCAGTCTTTCCGCTCTTTGCCGGCCCATCAGTTCTGGGGGAATTCTCTCCCCTGGAGCCGGTGTTGTCATTAGCTCTTCCGAAAATTTTCGTCCGTCGAGTTTACGTAGATTCCACAGCGGGGGTTGATGGGTTCTCGTTCGTCTCGTTCCCGTCCGTCCCACCACTTCAAAGACGATGTACTGGTGATCGCTGGCAGTGTAGTCTTCGATCACCCGCCATCCCCTCAGCCGTGGCAGGATTCTGTCCGATGTCATCGTGACGTCGAGAATAGAGTCTCCGACACCTGGCCGTCTATACGTCGGCATATGTCCCGTATTTACCACTGCTAGATCGAGCCTTGCGGCCATTTCCAGCAGTAGTCGTCCGCGTCGAACTTTCTTTCGAACTCCATCGCGTTGCAGTTGGGTGTCAGATAAACGCTGAGATAAGTGACAGCGCCAACTGTGACCCAGACGTAGTCGTCCTTGACACCGCAATTGAAGACTCTAAATTGGGTGCCACCCCGTAGCCAGATAGCAGTGGTCTCTGTCTCGTTTGTAATGTATGTCTGGGTCGTCCTTCTCCTGTATGGTTCACTCAGAATCAGGATGTCCGCGTCATATTCGTCGGCTATCTAAGTTAGGAGCATGTCTGCAGTCCTACTTCGATTCAGGTTTCTCTGAATTATTTTGTCCGTCCTCTGGCCCGTCCCCTGCACTCCTTCAGCCCGGAACACGGCACACCTGCCGCCTCCGGCGAGGTGGGTGAAGTCCCTGTGCCCGGTCTCGGAGCACAGTGGGCAGACCGTCTTGTTTTGGCATTCCGTCGCGTAGTGTCCGAATGTGCCACACTTGCGGCAGCATTTCGTCCTGTCCTTACTTGTGCATTCAGCTTTCACATGGTCGAAGCCCAGGTTTACACATGCTCATCGCAGATGCGCATTGCTTGCTCTCGTCACACTCCCTTCAAGGCCAAAGTTCGCACCTACGAACGACCTCATCTCCACTCTCACAATCTCTTTCTTTCGACTGGCAACTGGCATCCAACGTTAAACGCTCATACCTAAATTAACAACTTAATCATAGCTTAATTAAACTCGCGGATACTGGCGCCCGTTCCGTCCGCGCCGCGACCTCTACTCGCGCGGTGCCGATCATACTGGCCTGAGTTTGGTTTCCTTCTGCGGCAAGTGTTCTACGTACGAGCCTCTTCCTGTGCTTCATACCGCACCTTTGTCGGGGTTTCTTCGCCTTTGGCTCCCCGACAGAAGACTCGGGACTGACTGTCTCTGGCCTCGCCTCAAGCACCCTTGACTCCGGTTCCACGGATTCGGATAGACTTTTTCGTGTCTGTATACGCCGATTCGGGAATTAACGTCAAGTTGGCCATAGGTGGCTTTTGCCACCTTTTCCAACCGGCCATACGATACTCGAGCACTAAACCTGCCTCTTTAAAACTATTTAGATCAGAGAAGGTCTTGGTTTCAAGATATCGCTTATATCTTCGGTATAGACCCTCTATGATCATCACTAGCTGGCGTTTTACCGATACCGGTGGGTCAAAACGACGCAAAATCGTCTGGAAAGCCGCGACGTAGTCCGATATCTTCTCGTTTTCACCCCGTGTCCGTTGACGCAACTCGCCGTAAAGTTTCTCTCTATTTAATCGCCGGCAGAATTCGCTAGAAAAACTTTTTTTTAAGTCTTTCAGCGTCTTCCACATACCACGATTAACCTCGTACCATGAGCGCGCTCTACCGCGATATGTAGTGCCTAACACGACAAACAACTCTTCGTCAGGAATCTCGTAATAGCGCTGACAATCGCTTAAACCCGATAGAAAACTTAACGCATTCATACCGTCATTACCCGAAAAGCGGAGAGACCATGCATTGAGTGCGCTTACCCCGTTCGCAGGGATACCATTGATAAACTTTATTCGCGGAGGGCCGCTCTCTCTGCTTGGCTTCTCTACCTTTTTTTAAACGATCATTCTGTCCGCGTATGACAACTGTCGGTATCCGACGGGCACGTGCTTGTATCGCTAACCCCGAAAGTAAATCTTTTTAGCTTGTCTACTCTTAGACCGCTTCACACTAGCTACGCTACCTTTGCCTAACGAGGCTGGCATCCGCGTTTCATTTGCCGTAGTTGTCTGTACTCCGCGCTCCAAGTCTTCTACCCAAGAATTTACTCTAGGCGCGTGGTACTTCGTACTCGCCGATCTATCTGAATCGGCGTAGATGGACGCACTACCAGCTAAATTATTTCGCACACTCGCGTGAGTCAGTGGCTCAGTCGCAACCGCTGGCGCGTTTAGCGCCTCGCGATCGCTGAGCGGCTTGGCATGAGGCATCAAGGGAGCCTGCTGCTCGGCCTGAGTTGCTCCACTGTGCACTGCCTCACTCTCTACCCTAAAAACTCCATCCGTGATACTCTGTCTCACTTCGCGCTTATAAATCCAGCGCGGTACTGACGCAAGGGCCCCCCAGATTTGGCTTAGCGCACTGGTGCTGCTTTCGCCCTGATTTTAGCGGCCCTTCTCGTGCGCGCGTAAGTTCGCGCCATCCGACGGCAACCGAGCTGTCAACGGTGGCTAGACTGCCGAAGGTAGCACATCTCTATTGACAGCCGGATCTGTGCCTCTGTCCGGCGACTGGGTTTGCCGGCGCGGAGCGGCGATGCTTGTTTCTTGCATTGCCTGCTCTTGTTCGCGCGGCAATTCAGCCGCCAAGGGCGCAGCAGGTGTTGCGGACTCGTTGCCGAAATTAGTACGTCGCACGCTGTCCGCTGCCGCATCACGCGATTCGTCATGCACCAACTTCGGGATCCGATCAAGCGCAAAGTTACTTGGATATACCGGTGGCTGTAAATCTGGTCGCTTTTTCCTTAATAAAAAGCACAAGTATCGGTCTCGCAGCTCTTCTAAATCACCGCGCAGAATAAGTCCGCGGTAGCTCATTAACTCAAGCAGTACGGCCGGTTCTGTTGAGTCAATCTCGCGTTTAAGACTTTTCGCGTGCGCGTCGCGTAATATTCTACGCATTATAATTCTGTCTCTACAAGCCAGCGACATTTTCCGTGGGAAATTAAAATTCAAAATATCGAGGCAGCATGTGTTTTTCACGTGTTATGCTGTTCAACTTATTTTCGAATTTTCTTGCAGGCTTTCAGCCGGCGAGCGATCGCCTTGCATAAGCCTCACAAAGAAAACTCGCCAGATGCCTAGTTCTACTGTTTAAGTTTGGGTCCAATGTCAAAACAACCATATGACGCAATCGCGGCCAGTCGACTCCCCCACTGAGAAAAGGTCACAGGTAATCCGAGGCAAAACACTCATAGAAAAGTAAACACGGTGCTAGAGGTTCTTTTCTTTGTGCGCGCGTTTTGCCTTTAGTATACAACGGAAAATTCGCGATTAACCATTTATTAATCTACCATTCCCGATCCCATTACCCCAATTGCTAGGCCCACAAGTGATGCCATGTAACGAAGGCTCGTTCGATTCTATTATTTAGAGGTAGGTAAGTGAGGCGCACTCGCTCATAGCAATTGAGGCGGAAGGGGGGGAGAGGCAAATCAATAAAAGGTTAATAACTTTATACACACAAACAACATTCCCATTTAAACAAATATAATTTCATTAAGCCAAAGTGAAATTACACTTAAACTTCGGAAATACCGCACATTAACAAACCGCATTACACACTCTTTAATCGACTAACGACGTCCTTAACAACTATTACAAAGAAAGAACAAATTAACCATCTAATCGCGCTTACAAATCTCTAGAAAACACAACGCGCGTCGCCCGGCAGATGACCGCCTTGACGTCGAACCGACGTAATCTAGTTGGCTAAAAAAGAAAGTCGTTCGGCGAGGGATCGCCTGAACGATTTCTCTTTGTGCGATTTACTGCCCTACCGTCATTAAGGCAGGTAGCCGGCGTGTGCACGCCTTGCTACCCACCTAATGTTAAAATTCGCGTACAGTGCCGTTAATGAAGAGAGAGAGATAGAGAGAAAGAGAGAGAGATTAAATTGAAAACTAGACCTTGGTTCTGGAGCGGGAGTCCTGCCTGCGCCCTGCGCACGGCGTTGCAGGTCGTTGATGGGCAACTTCTGTCGGCTTCCTCTCGGCCCTCTGTCCTCGGCTGAACTTCTTCGCCGCTGGCCGTCCACCGTCTTGCTCTGGTCGACTCCGAAAACCTTCTGAGTCTCTCCTCGACTTACTAGCGTCTGTGTCGCTTGTTTCTTTCTCGCGACCTACAGCTTCTTCGCCGATCTTTTCTCTCCCCACTTGACCTACTTATTAGGCGGTGCGCAACCAACCCGTTAATTGGTTCTAAACGCGCGCCTGCCTAATATTGCATAGGGCATGCACGCCCCCGACTATTTCTCTCTCTCTCTCTCTAACATGTCTATAGTCTTTCTGTCGCCAGTGCAGCCGCTTCGGGCCTGCTCGGCCCCGCTCGGTAATCTCCGTCAGCTGCAACAGAAACCATGCATTAGACGCATTCTTAAATGCGCCTAACGCTGGTCACCGTGCCTTGTCGAGAGTGAGGGGAAGTTGGGAAAATTTCGACGAGAACAAGCGCATCGCTTGTTCTCATCACAAATATTCACGTCATCTTGTCGAAACAAAACTAGTAAATTTACATTATCTCGAATGAGATGCTTCGGTATGTGAGCGTATGATTGACAGAGATAGAAACTATCTACTTTTTATGTCTTCCCATGCACAAGAATGCTCTCACGTTGTCCTGCTTTTCAGTGGCTATATCGTCAAAAATCATGATGGAATTTGGATGAGCTTTATCTGGTGAAACAACTGTCTCATGCTCGCTGAATGCATGATACTATATACCATCAATCGGTTCCAATAAATATTTTAAAAACTTATACTTTTGTTGATTGAGGGACTTTGAATAAACACAAACGTTTTCGAATCTAAATCCATTGTGATGTGTGATTAGTGTTAACTAGCAGTTAGTTTTTCCACAGTTACTAGGACCACAGAAAACTACTCGTATACGGTCAGGTAGCAGTTCGCTATATCTTTTTTCTCGTTTTTCCGTCTCAACCACACTACCAAAATTTATGACATGCAACTTAAGTCGTTGCTCTTTGAAGTCCATGATGTTTTCTAGCCACCGATCTAACGATGAATGCGACTACTAACTGTAGAAAGACTGTTTATTTATTTTTAGTTTCATTAAGACTTTGTCTTCTAATGAGGTATAACCATTTATCACAAAAGAAAGACTGGTGGTGCTGGCTTAGTGAATAAAATCATTAATAACTTACCATTCGAAGCTCATTTGCCTGGTTATCAGTATTGCAGAGCGGAAACTAAATTGAAAAAACGACTTGCTCGTGGTGATCCTGGAAAAAATTCGCTAGACACTGCTTGTAAAGATCACGATATTCCTTATTCTCAGAATCGAGAAAACATTGAGGCGAGAAACGAAGCCGACAAAATTCTAGCTAAACAGGCCTGGGATAGAGTGCAAGCGAAAGATAGTAGTTTTGGTGAGAAAGTTGCTGTGTTTGCTATAGCCAACATAATGAAAGTTAAAAGTAAATTTGGTAGGGTGTTAAAATTTTAAAACAAGGAAAGAAACGAGGCAAGGGATGAAAAATCGTCAACAACAATAACGACAGCGACGAAAAACACATGTAAAAAGTAAAAATCTATCAATTGCAATGAAAAAAATTATTAACGCTGCCTCGAGAAATGTTGTACCTAGTAATAAATCACTCTTCGTCATTCGTTCTGCTATAAAAGACGCTAAAAAAGCTGTGAAGAAGGCTGGAGGAAGAAAAAAAAAAAATATGCCTCGTATTCTACCAATTCCTAGTAAAGTGGGTGGAAGTCTTCCTTTTTTAATTCCATTACAAGCCGCTTTGAGCGCCACTGGAACTCTAGCTGGAAGAACTGCTTCAATAGCAAAAGCCGTTAACAGTCCTAAGGCCGCTCAAAATTAATTGAAAGAAGCTCATAGACACAATAAAACTATGGAAGCTATTGCTATTGGTAAAGACTTTATTTGAAACCACATCGTAAAGATTATAGTTTTCATCTGAAACCATATTCAAGTGGAAAAGGTTTAAAAAAAAAAGTTCGAAATTACTTTACCTAATCGAGCACTGACAGGTCATGATATAAGAAAATATGCTTGAAAACGAGTGTTCGATAAAAATTCTATCATTTTTACAAAAGCAGCTGTTTAAACTATGACTAATACCATGAAATTAAAATCTAAATTCGGTATGGGACTCAAGAATAAAAACAGACAAAAAAACTCAAGTCAAAAGGTCGCAAAAAAAATATCAAAAGTTAATAGACTTGAAAATCATAATCAAATCTGCTAATTTTAAATGGCCTAAAAATAAATGTGCTCGAACAATCATAGGCACTGCTCTAAAAAGAGCTCATACAGTCGTTAAAAAGGTTGGTGGAAAAACTAACATCAAAACTCCACGAATTTTGCCAATTTCCAAGAAGATGGGTGGGGCTTTACCCTTTCTCATTCCTCTTTTTGCTGGTCTAAGCACAACTGTTGCTATAGCTAGTGAAGCTGCAGTAATCGCATTAGCTGTAAATCGTGCAGTCTTTAAAATGACAATTAGAAGAAACCAAAAGATAACAAAACGATGGAGGTCATTGAATTAGGCAAAGGGATATAAATCAGGCTATGGACTACATTTCAAACCTTACTTGGGATTAGCTTTAAAAAAAAATTTTGAAATTTGAAATTAATTCAGCCTACAGAGCTCTCACAGACATCGACTTTTAATGAAGTATTCCGAAATTTTAAGTATACCAAATTTTCGAAAAGTGTTTATGAGAAATGACTTACCAAAATCTGGATCACATTATTAAGAATCAGCTATATTTAATCTTGATGACGTTAACGGAATAGGCACAAACTAGGCGGTTTATCGGAAAATCGGAGATAACGTCACATATTTTGAAAGTTTTGGATATGTTAGACTAATAATCTATTTGATCTAATGATTTATCTCAACGTAGAAGAGATCAAATACAATCTAAAATGGTTCCAAGATTTCGGTAACTACAATTGCGGTCATTTTTGTTTGCAGTTTTGTGCGAGGCTATATAAGTGGATACATCGTAAAAAGTTATCAGTTGTATTAAGACAGTCATGAAAGAATCATTCACTTTTAATGTAATTCTTCTCTACTGGAAGTGCAATATTTTTCATCCATTGAACTATCAGCAAATAAAAGATACGTTTTGAGTTTAGTAGAATTTTTGACATTAAACTCTATATCCAATATAGATATAAATAACAATAAATTTTACGTTGGCGATGAACCACCTATAATCTTACCTGTGGGTAGTTATGAAAATTGATTATTGATAAATTTCTTCATAAAACCATAAAGACTCAAATAACAGTGATTCTCTAAACGAACAATAATACTTTACGTTGTGTAATTGAAAGTTCGGAAGATATCGATTTCCGTCCGCAAGGTCCCATTGATCGAGTATTGGGATTTGCACGGTGTAAACTAGAAAAAAAACAACTCTCACCGTTCGGATATTCTAGTGAAAATTCTCAAAGTAAATGCTCTGAGATTCAAGTGTAACATTACCTCAGGTGCATATATGAATGGGAGTAAAGTTTACAATATTCATGAATTTTTTCCTGCAGTACCACCTGGATATAAAATTATCGAAGTTCCTTCAAATGTGATTTATCTCTCAGTTACCGTGAAGTGTTTAGATAATTTACAATTACGCATCGTTGACCAAGACTGAAATTTAATAAACTTCAGAGGTAAAGTGATAACAATTAGATTACACCTGAAAAATACGTGATAGGAATCGTTTACAATTTAAACAGTAGTGGTGGCTATATAAGCAGTAAACTATACGAGTACAAACCAACTATCAGTCGTCGATTGAAAGTAAAAGCGACAACACGGCGAATTCCGAATGTCAATCGTCATCGAAAAGCGAAAGAATTGAGACATCGAATGGCTTATGCTGTACGTTACTGTTTCGAATACCCAAAAAATTCGTCTACTTGATTTTCTGAAAAGAGAAAAAAGTATTTCAATGAGTTTTTGTAGTTAGGAATTATATGAGTATCTAATGCCAGTTATGAACACAAGTTATGTATAGACAGTCAAAACTGCAAATTAACTGGAAAACCACGTTATGTTATCTTAGCTTTTCAAACTAAACGAAAAAATATTTCAACAGTTAATGCAAGCGTATTTGATCGTTGCAACATTAGTAACGTAAAACTTTTACTCAACTCTCAGTGTTATCTGTATAGTAATCTTAATATTGACATAAATAAGCATCAGTTTGCAATGTTATACAACATATACGATATTATCAGTATGCCAATTTCCAGAAGACATACTACGGTAAAGACTCTGAACCAATGCTAAAAGAATCTACCTTCATAAAACAAGTACCATTCATTGGCATTGATTGCTCTAAAAAAAGACATTGAAGAACTCTGCAGTGCATATACGCTTGGAGTTTGAAACAAGGGAAGATATTCCCGAAGGAACAACAGCGTATTTTCTCATTTTATATGATCGCATCGTTCAATACAATCCAATAAGTGGGGATGTGAAGAAACTTATTTACGGAGTGGAGATCGTTGTATTAAAGAGATGACTCTTCCCTCAAGCAGCTCAGTAGCAGTTAAAATGGAGTACATAGTGGATGTACAAAGTTTTATGATGCCTGGCAAAACATATGCCTTAAAGAAGCTAGTGATATTTCCGCTTAACTGCGACGAAGAACCACTCGTAGGATTATTCAAATCTCCGTTTGAATAATCCGTTTGAAGACTAACTGAAAAATATAAGCGTTATAATCTTTGGATGGAATTTTACTACTATGGATTATAATGGGACTTTGGTGATTTCAAGCACGAAGAGCATAAATTCATCATCACAGACACATTCAAAGATGCTATGAAAATTGTTGTTTCCGGAGATCTGCAAAAATAGTGGTTAGAACGATATGGCCTCAAAGTTTTCGACTTGAATGATTTGGGCTAGTCCCCTTTTGAAAATATGAAATCAGATACTATTTGTCCTAATCATAACGGTAAATACGTAACGACGTGCGCACATCAAAATGTCAAATTTATGAAAATTTTTACTTAAATAGTTGCTGCATGGATTGGGAAGAGAGCGATGAAATAATTGAAGGATTTCTAAATAATTGACTTGTAGAATAAGATTTATTGTTTATCAATAAAAAAATTTTATTTAAGAAAAAACGATATATATAATGTAAGTATATATTGCTATTACCCCCCTCACTCTTCTCCACTATTTCTTTAATTAATAATCAGTACATATATGGATGCATGCATGCATACATTGTGATTAATTGTGTATACAATATATATGCATTAAAGCATATATATATAAATGATATCTTAAAATACGTGCACATATACGGATGAACTCGGAGCGTGGGGGGGGGGGGCGTGCTAATCGCTTTTTGGTTGTGTAGGTTAATATACGCAATAAGAGCTATCAAGAGCTAAAAGCAGCCGTGGCTCAGTGGCTAGAGGATACGGTCTATCAATCCGTAGGACGCAAGATCAATTCCCCGTGGTGTCTGCTCATTTTTTTCGCTGTGCTAAATCTGCATTACACTGTTTACATGTAAATAAATTGCATAAATAAATGAAATTTAATTAAACATAAATAAATTTTAATATTTAAAACGCATTTTACATTGGCGGACGGGGGGAGGGGCGGGGGCTCTCGCGCATGATCTAAGAAAGCTGATCTGATAGATCATGCACTTCAGATCACTGATCTGAGGCCCTCTTTGATCTGAGGCCCTCCTTGATCTGTGCCCCCTTGATCTGTGGCCTCTTTAGTTTACCTACCGAGGGTGACTATCTTAAGACGTACCACCAGCGATGAGGTGGCGGCTGTCGATTCATTGGAAACATGCCTTGTGGTAATATTCCGATCGGAGTTGATCTGAGCACCATACCTCTACCAAGTCCACCAAGTGTTGATGTATGTGGTACGTACATACGAACTCGAGTACCGACCAATTGCAGAGTTGTATGAGCGTAGTACGCTAAGACTACTAGTAAGACAATAAATACAGATTTAATCACAACATCATCGCCACAAGCAAATATCGACAGAGCTAGCGATGAACAAATTTGTAAAATATGCTTCGCTAAGGAACTTAGGTAGAAAAAATTTTTCTACTCTGTGCACATATTGCAACATGCTCCACGTGTGCAATTCAGATTAAGCTCTTGTCCTATTTGCCATAAGAGAATAAGTCAAGTGTATGATGTATATTTTGTTTAATTTTATAATGAAATTAATACTTTCTAATAAAAAAATATTAATATAAAATTTTAATATATTCTTTTTATTATAAAATTAAAAAATTACAATAGTCGTACATAAAAAAATTTTCATAATTTAAATTGTAAAAACTAATTCAGTTCAATCATTTTCAGTCGCTTATTATTTATAGATGAACATGAACTCGATCGTTTTTGAGGATATGGTTGAACTGGTTTTGATTGGGAGGTGGTAGTGTCTGGTGGAGTATGTTCATAATTCAAGTTTTGTATTTGTGGAGATTGTTCGGAAGGGAATCTGCTTGAAAAACTACAAGAATTAGAGGAACTTGAATTTGAGGAACTCGAGAAACTTAAGAAATTGGAAGAGCTTATTCCAATTTTTTTTGGAGCAGTTTTTGGTGGAGATTTATTTTTTTTCAGAGGCGATGATTTATCAGAACTCGTGGTACTGATAATCGATTTTAAACGAGAAGTATGTTTTCGCTGTCTAATTTTAGGTCGCGATTTACGAATAGTCGTCGCGTTCGATTTGTAATTGCCCGTAATCTTGTCTGTTAAAGATCGTTTTACAATTTTTTTAAGAGACTCTTGTTGTGGAATGAGGAAGAAGTTTCCGTTGTTTGGTTTTCGCGTTTGATTTATTATTTTCGTCGATGATTTTGTCTGTTGTTCTCGATTCAGTTTTATTTGTAAATTTATTACATATAAGATGCGTTTTAACATCACTTATTATTTTTGGCAATTCTTTTTGGTTATTGGATTGTCATCAGTCTTATGTTTCTGTCCATTTGCTTTTAGTATAGTTACGTGTACATGTTTTTTTGATGAGTTTTTACATTTCACATACTTATATGAATTCTTCTTCTTCTTCTTCTTCATTTCCAAATTAATCTTTTTAGTCCTACATGACAAGGACTCGATCTTGTTGTTTGAACAGTAAATATCGAAATGGTCCACCACGTCCGGTTGCGCATCACAAATCTGAAAATAGTATTTTTTCATTACAGATTCATTTAAATTATTCAATCACGTTAATAATAAAAGAAAATATATGTGAATAAAAATAAGAACTTCACTTTGATCTGCAAGTTTCATAGGTTTTTCATTTTACCTTTTCCATTCAAGGTATTGTTTTTTCTGATTCTATAAAAAAATAAATAAATAAAAATGATTAATGTTAGAAATCGCATTATTATTATAAAAAATTTAAAAAATATTTTACCTCAGAAGCGGGAACATATCATCTTATGACTAACAAGTAACACTACCCAAGTGCCACTCACCGATTTCAACCAAATTTGGCACATCGTTAGAACACTAAAATATAATGAACCCGTATTTTTTTATTTTTGCGGAATCCACTTTTTAGGGGTAGAAACCACCCCTACCAACCCCTATGCGGGATAACCCACCTTACCCTGGGTAGAGCCAGTTCAATCAACTGGTTTCAATAAAAAACTTAGGATTTTAACTCCAGACAGGTTAATCCACCTTAACCTTGATACACCACATCCCCACAAACCCTCACAACCCCTATAAACCACCTCCAACAATCCCTAAGCGGGCTTACTCACCTAACCCTGGGTAGAGCGAGTTTAATTGACTGCTTTCTATAAAAAACTTAAGATCTCAACCATGGAGAGGTTAACCCACCGTAACATTGACATACCTCATCCCCATAAGCCTTTACAACCCCTTATAAACCACCCCTACGAACCACTAAGCAGGCTAACCCACCTAACCCTGGGTAGAGCGAGTTCAATCGACTGTTTTTTGAAATAATTTCCGATCTTAACCATAAATAGGCGAATCCATCTTAACCCTGATATACTTTACCTCAACAAACCCTCACAACCGTAATAAACCATCTCTATGAACCCCTAAGCAGGCTAACCCACTTAACTCTAGGTGGAGTAAGTTTAATCAATTATTTTTGTATTAGAAAATGAGTTCGTTGGCTCTAAATAGCTTAATCTGCTTGAACCATCATCTTATAATTACTTTATCTCTCAAAGCTATATGCAATCCTCAAAACCCATCTTTTTCAAGCTATTGTTAGTGTTATCCAGGACAACGACGAGGACGTAATAGATTTTTGTTCACATATTGAGTTCGTTTGTAAGAGTTGTCATATAAGGCTAAATATTTTTGATTTCCTTGTAACCGTTGAATCATAAAGAAAGATTATTTAATGATTTGCCAGTTATTATGAAATTTATATTTTATAATTTTGTCAGCAGAGAAATCAGTATTATAATTAGCGTTCTTGAACAACTTAAGATTTTGTTGTCGGAGTAATATGTAACATTATTCCATGTAAGTAATATGAAAGTGACGCATTACATTAACTAACAGTGTCTAAAATAATATTTTGCTTTAGTGTGCCCTATAATTTTTTTTCTTTTAAACGATGTAATATATACGGCAATATTAAAATTTTTTTTTTAAATTTGTATTCTATTCATTAATTTTGTGATAATATGTAAGCGTTTACGAAATTATTTACACCTATTGTTTTTTTAATTTACTAATCGTATAGACAATTGAAGCTTATCTTGTTTTAATTTATTTAAAAAATGTTGAGTAAGTTTTTAGCTGTTAATAAGGATTACTATGAATCCAAAAAATATTTTGAAACTATTAAACTTTGCTTTTCAACATCCAATGTACAACATAGAGTCAAAAATTACTGATGAAGAAACCACTTTTGCAGCAAATATAGTTGATATTATAAAAGATGCTATTGATAATGATGTATTTTTAGAGACTTATGATACCTTATGTTTAAATGAAAATAGTGTAATTGCTGATGAGGCTTTAATGATCGGAAATGACGAAGTGGAAGATGAATCTGATGAGACATTTGAAGAAGAGAATGAAGTTACTGAAAATATTGATATAGAGTACAAAATGAATGCTGTTAACTTTTGGTGTTCGTTAATCAAGGCGCGGAGAAGTTTAGGCAGTGTTTAGAGCAAATACAGGAAAGTGAAAGATTTAAAACAATTGTACAGATGGGAAACAACAAATAAGTAATAATGGCGAAAGAATAGAGAAGTTACAGTTTATTTCTAATAAGGTTTTTCAACATTTTCAAAGAGCAACAGATCAATGTCTTCCTATTCGTGATATAGATTTGAAAAGATGGGCTTTGGAAGCTAGAGAAGAAATAGGATTATCCGCTAAATTATTTACAGGTTCGGTTAAATGGATTCATAATTTAAAAAAAAAGAATGGTATAGTTTCGAGAAAAATAAATAAATTTGTTACTCAAGCGCAAATATCAAATAAAGCAGAATTATTACAAACAACATCAAGTTTTGTTGAACAAGTCAAATTAGAATCTTCTCGAATAGGACCAAGCAACGTTTATAATTCGGATCAGTCAGGATTCAATCTCTTGAATCACACGCTGGTCGTACACTCGCTATTACAGGTACTTTGAAAATTGAATGTCTTGCTCAATCTCTGAATTCATTGACTCATAGCTATACAATACAGCCAATCATTTTTGCCGATGGTACTCTAAAATCACCTTTACTATTAATTTTGCAAGAAAAAGACGGCCAATTTGGTCCAATGATAGAAAAAATAATATATAAAGCTGAAAATATTGTTGCATATGCTTCGAATTCAGGAAAATCAACATCAAATTTAACTATCAAATGGTGTGAAGATATTTTTTTACGTATTGCAGGAAACGAAAGTACGCTGTGCCTAGATTCATGGACTGGACAGAAAGAAAAAATATTCACTAATTCTAACAAAGGGACTAAAAAAGTAAAAGTGTGTACGATACCAGCTGGAGCCACAGGATTTTCACAACCACTAGACGTGTATGAATTCAGACCATGACAAAACTTCTTAAAACACTTTTCAGATCTAGTTCTTTTAAATAGATATGACATAAACTTACATTTAAGAAATAATATCCTTAAAATTCAATCGTTAATCCACAACCAATTTTCATCACCGCGATTTGTAAATATGTTTAAGTATGCATGGTGGAAAAGTGGGTACATTACAGAAAAACCAGAAAAAGTTCAAACTCCTATTGAGTTTTGTTTTAAAAATGTTGACGCTCACTGTAAAGTATGTAATACTATTGCAATAATAAAATGCGCCTGGTGTACTAGTCCTCTGTGCATACAGCATTTTTTCTCTATCACTGTCGAGAATCGTCCTCATTATTGCAAGAAATACGTGAAAAGCTAGGGAATTCACGGAAATCTATCATTCGTGAGAGGCGAGGTGACTCATGTTAATCTAGCACCCCAAAGGGAACAATAACCTACTACGTCCTCGTCGTTGTTCCTGGGTAACGCTAAATCTAGGATTAGATAGGTTAGTCTGCTTGGAAATTGACAGAAAATATTTGGTTGAGATGTTAAATTCTTTCAAAAAACAGTCGATTAAACTCGCTCTACCCAGGGTAAGGTGGGTTATCCTGCATAGGGGTTGATAGAGGTGGTTTCTACCCCAAAAAAGTGAATTCCACAAAAATAAAAAAACACGGGTTCAATATTTTTTAGTGTTCTAACGATGTGCTAAGTTTGGTTGAAATCGGTGAGTGGCACTTGGATAGTGTTATTTGTATTTTCTTGATTTTTTTCATTCATATTATTTATCGTTGAACTTTTGCTGTTGGATGGATTCTGATAAATTTATGATAATCAATGAGCGTGCAAATAATTTTTTCAATAAAATATGATTTTGAAAATAAATTTACTATTGATACGGGATAATGGTCAGTTACAGCCATTTTACTTTTTTCTTCCATATACATTTTTTCAAAATCCTCCTTCAATCAAAATAATAAGTCGTTATGCAAATAATCTTTTTATAAAATAAAATAGTGTTTCAATATACTTTTTCATAATCTATCACATTGCCAATATCTGGCAATATTAATTGACATTAATAAGTCGTAAGGAATCACAAGTTTCAGATTAAGAGGGAGTCAAATTACGTTAAACTCAACAAGTAAATAACTGGAGAGGAAAGAGCGAATTAACGTAGTCGAAATGGTCAAGATAGTATGTGTGCGACAGTTTGAAAATTTGGCGCAAAGAAGAGTGAACGAGATTTGCGATTCTTACCCGCGGCTGAATGAAATGCAGGATATTTGGCAATTCATGGGAAATTTAGGAAAATTCACGGGAATATTGAGTAGTAGGGTAACTTAACCTCAATGGCGCTCGGAAAGATGAATACTTAAAATTAATCACTAAACAATAAATTGACTGATGATGAACAGAAACAACAGAAACAAATTTAACAAATAAAAGTCGATCAGTCATAAAAAGGTAACAAAACGGCTACAGGAGCAATTTAACAAGCCGGCGCAGCCGGGTTACGGGATGAGAATTAGATAAAATAAAATAAAATAAAATTAGCGATTTTGATGGTATCTCTCTCACTGAAGCGGTGTGTAGGCGATGATGCTGTGATTGAGTAGCCGATGTTGCAGAAAACCAGTGTGCAGGCCAAATCAAAATAATGCCAAATGATGCCAGATGATAACAATAGCTATTGCAGTTTCACGTCCGTTGAGATTTAAGAATGATCAGGTTAGGTAACAACCGTTGAAAAAATCAATGAACTAACATAAGATTTAAACTATATTTCTGTCTAATATATTTTTTTTTTTCATTGTAGATTTGGCATGGAAATCATCGTAGATATACAAGCTTTTAAGTACGATGATCAACCAAATTTTAAAGAGCTTGCATTGATAAATGTCAATGATAATATTGAACCCGCACATTGGATTTTCAAGCCATCATGTCCTTGGGAAGAACTTCCCTGTCATTTCTAACGTGAAGATTCATGGCTTAGGGTTAACTTCCATGAGCTTGATTGTAATATGGGAAGCTGACCATACGATCGCCATCAGCTTATTATACAAGACCTAGATCGCTTAGCAGCTGGCACTGATGAAGTCCTTATTTATGTAAAGGGACGTCAAAAAGTGGAGTGTCTCACTAAATTTGTTGATGATGTCTTTGATCTCGAAAATCTGGGTTACCCTTTCTTACATCAGCCAGGATTTTGTGAACCTATAGTTTATAATTATCATCCTTCAGGCTAGACTTAAAAATGTGCGTTTCAAAATGTTTTATGGCTCTAAAAAACTGGTGGCGAAAGAGTTATTGTCGACAATTAAGTCAATCTTGCGACCTTTCTGACAGTGATTCTTCAACGTCAGCGTCAAATAGTGATGATGATGATATGTACCGAGATGTGATCAGCAAACTAAAAATGCTGGATTTAGACGATGAAGAAGATGAACTGGAGGTGGAGGATTGTTACGACACCTTTAATTAAAATGAGGGGTTTAACGCTATACGTATATGCGACAGCATCAAGGTACATTCGCTCGTCTACATTCACAATAGATACTTCATATAGCTTGAAAACTCTTTTTAATCAAAAATTGTAGGTCGACTTCTACTCATAGAATTTTTTCAATTTTTATATTTCGAATTTTACATGTTGCAGGTATCAATCTTCATCATGGAAGCTGTCAACGCTGTAGCTCGTACCCCATCCGACTTTCCAACAAAGAAACTAAAAGAATTGAATTATTCCATCCTTTACACAGTTAATGGCATGAAAAAAGTTCAAACAAAATTTGAAACAAGATTCGGCATCAAACTGGGGGCTGTGTTTGACGTTTTCCTTCCGAACAAACTAAACGAACACTTCATTGCGAACTCGGGATCATACAATACTCTGATCAGTCAATTTGAAAAAAGAATTGTTAAGCTTAAGTAGCTTGGCGGCAGCTTATTAGAATTTATATAAGTTATAAAAATTTATTCATTTTAACAATGAGCATGGATGTCTTTAGGCGCAAGCTCAGAGGAGCTGACGAAGTAAATTTGAAAACTTCACATGAGATTCTTTTAACAGAGATTGAAAACATTAAAGATTCTATTTTAAAATAGAAAGCTGAGTTAAAAGAAACTTATACATTGATTGATCTTCATCGAGAAGAACTTGATAAGAAGTTGAATAAGTCATTTACTCTCTCCATGACTCAGTTGCCGTTACAAAAGGAGCACGACTTATTCACTGCAGCTTATTTACCGTCTGCAACAGCATTAGACACATCATGAATTCATTAATTAACAACATTCAAAGTCGGGCTACTGCCTGCATGCGTGAAAATCTTACTGTGTAGATAATTCTACGGTTCAAACAGCGATGGATTATGTACAGTTACTCATTGACAAAGGTGCGGAGGTGATACATTTTTCTAATATTTTCAATCTATCAACGAATGATATCAAAATAATTGAATATTCTATAGCCTTATTTAAAGGTATCTGATACATGACAAAGGATAAGAAAACGAACAACTTATCTGAGTAATTAATGGGTCTTTGTTATAAATTTACTTAGGAAGATATTCCCAGTTCTAGTACTGATAGGTTTGTTACAAAAGTAGTGATCAATGTCATTCCATATTAAACGTTTTTATACAATAAGTTGCTGAATGTCTTCGCATCACCATTAACAATTATCTCCGAAATGAATTTCTTATGGATGTACATTTTATATTCACAGTTTTATATCTACGAGGTGTGTTCAAAAAATACCCGGAATTTTGAAATTTTGCGGGTCTGGAGAGTCCGATTGTCAAAATTATTTTTTATTCTGTTGGTATACATGCACCTGAAGTATGATAAAATTTTCAGCTATATTCACTGTTTACTTTGTCTGCGGTAGTCGCTAAGGTTTGACGTGTTTTTATGAGCTCGGCGATTTTCGTTTTTTAAAAGAAATGGATCAAAGAATTTGTATTAAATTTTCCGTAAAAAATGAAATAAAGTGTAACAAAGTGTGTGAAATGTTACAAAAAGCCTATGGTGAGTCTGCTATGAAAAAAACAAGTGTTTACGAGTGGTATAAGCGTTTCCAAGATGGCCACGAAGACGTTGAAGGTGACGAACGCTCCGGTCGACCCAGCACGTCAACAATCGATGAAAATGTGAAAAAAGTGGAAAAAATGGTTCTGAATGATCGCCGAATCACAATTAGAGAAGTTGCTGATGAAGTTGGCATATCAATTGGCTCATGTCATAACATTTTTTCAAATGTTTTGGGCATGAAACGGGTGCAGCAAAATTCATTCCAAAACTGCTGAACTTTGACCAAAAAAACAATCGCATGAACATCGCTCAGGAGCTGTTAAACGACGTCAACGACGATCCAAGTTTGCTTGAAAGGGTCATAACTAGTGATGAAACATGGGTGTACGGTTATGATGTCGAAACCAAAGCACAATCGTCCACCTGGAAGCATTCAACGTCACCAAGAGCGAAAAAAGCACGTCAAGTTCGATTAAATATGAAGGTTTTGCTTCCAAATTTTTTTGGCGTGGTGCATCATGAGTTTTTATCACAAGGTTGTACGGTTAATAAGGAGTATTACCTTGAAGTTATGCGACGTTTGCGTGAAGCAATCCGAAAAAAACGCTCCGATTTATGGAAAAACAATTCATGGCTTTTGTATCACGATAACGCACCTGCTCACTCGTCGTTGCTTGTTCGTAATTTTTTGTCCAAAAACAATACCGTAGTCGTGCCCCAACCTCCATATTCACCAGATATGGCTCCGTGTGACTTTTTCCTGTTCCCAAAGTTGAAGAGACCCATGAAAGGACGGCGTTTTTCCTCGATTGAAGAAATAAAGGCCGAATCGCTGAGAGTGCTCAAGGACATACCAAAAAGTGAATATCAAGAGTGCTTCGAAGATTGGATAAAACGCTGGCATAAGTGTATTATATCTGGGGGGGATTACTTTGAAGGGGATCACATTGATGTAAACGAATAAATAAATATTTTTTTGGAAAAACGATAATTCCGGGTACTTTTTGAACACACCTCGTACATCGTGAATATACTGATTCCGATCTAAAATTTAAAGTCAAACTTTTCAAAGTGAAACTTATTCCTGTTTGCTCGGCTTACACATATCGAAGATGGTTCTGCGTAAAAGTGCTACAACCTCTGAAACCCAAGATTGAAAATTATCAAACACAGAATCCAGATTACTCTCTTGGCTGTGTAACTAACGTAATTGTCAACTATTACAAATAAAACAATGTAATGATCAGATTATTCATTAG
This sequence comes from Phymastichus coffea, assembly GCF_024137745.1. Lineage (NCBI taxonomy): Eukaryota > Metazoa > Arthropoda > Insecta > Hymenoptera > Eulophidae > Phymastichus > Phymastichus coffea. The sequence continues at coordinate 3,294,278 of NW_026706836.1, read as the reverse complement.
CCAACATTCGAATAAAATGGACCGCTACTCTTAAGTCAAGTCTCTCGTCTTCCCCAAGAAGACCTACAAAACAAAAAACAATCTACATGGAAACAAATCACTTCCAAATTTTTAACCAACTCTAGTTATTTTTCAGAGCAAAAAGGCTACCAACAGTTAGACAATGAAAAGAAGAAATACAAATGATCATATTACAAAACTTGTATAAGTATTATAATATAATAGCCATTTATACTTTTCTTATCAAATAAATGTGTTTCAAATTTTAAACATATTCAAAATTTGGTGATTTTGTTGATTTTCCAATGAACCTTATCCCACAGGGCATGCGCACTGGACTGTGCATGAGTACGCCGGTAACTCCGGAACTTTTCAAGAAATATACCAACTAGGCATGCCAGTACGCCGTCGATAGCATTAATCATATATTTTTTTCAATCTGATTCATCGATCATCGGGGACATGGGGCCGGGGGCATACATCCACGTCGATACAAGCATCGGTAATTGCCACACACACACACAGTGGGGCCTGCATATTGGTACACACATAACGGTCGGGTACAATGCAGGTCAAACAGGTTAATTGTCGATAAAAAATCTGCCGATAAGACAGTCCATAGGTCAGATTGATAACGTTACTGTTTGCTGGTAAGGAAGGAATTAAAACTTGCATGGTAACAATGGCTTAGGAGGTCAGCAATGGCTCGGTCAGTAGGGTAACGGATTCGCACCTGGTAGGTCCGGGTTCGATTCCTAGTCCCTGCTGATTGATACAAGCACCACTGAAAAATAGTTTCATGTGCTTTGTACTCAAACACATTGCAAGCCTCCGTCGATGGTTAGCCCTGATGGAACATAAATAGAGCGTCGTTTAAAAAAAAACAGTTGCTTAGAACCCTTATAACCCTTACTACTTACTTTTGCGATATACTAAACAACCATGTATGTCTAGCTTAGATTTAACGAACAATTATTAATAAATCAGTTTATCAGAAGAAAGTAAGAAATACACAGCTTTCATTATATTAAATCGGGTGTTCGAATTTAATGTTTCTACGTTCCGTATAAAAACAAGTTTGGTAACATTAATTAAGGCATTTATTGAAATAACGTTTGATTTATAAGATTTCTTGTTAACATTCATGGATGATGTACATATTAGATCAGATTTGTTTGATGATCATTCACGTCATTTAGAGTTACTATTCCAAAAAAAGCAGAAAAACACATAAAGGGTACCACGGGGTAAGAGGGTCGATTTGGCACCCGAGCTGGATATAAAAATTAACTATTTTGATGCATTCTATATCCGAAAAGATTAAGTTTGCCGCCGACCGGAACTTCCTAGACCCCTCCCAAGCCTATCAACATACAAAAAACCAGTGTTTTCACGTTTTATTTTTTTTCTCGGGTTGAAAAAAAGATATCGACACCGGGTTGACGGAATTATTTTCTTTGAGTAATTTCCTTTCACTGTGATTTTTTTAGGAATATATATATATAGGAACTGACCTAAAAAAAATATTTAAACTTTTAAATCGCTCTAGATTCAACCCACATTGCGTTTCAGGTACAAATTTGTGTGAGGAGGTTCAAAATTGTATACATTCCCCCCCCCCCCCCAATTGGTTTCAAATCGCTAAGAATGGTGGGTCATAGTTAAAAATTCAAAAAACCCGTTTTTTTATTGTTTTTCGATGATAGCGCTCCAACAGGAATAGCTAGGACAAAACTGATGTTACCATTGTGTTCTACGGGAAAAAATACATCGAAAACATGTATCACTTTACCTCCCAATCATTCGCGACTAGGCTTTACACACAAGAAGAGAAGTGTAGACTGCAGCAGGCTTACCAACAAAAACTCCCATTTTTATACTTTGGTCTCCATATCATTGAACACAAATATTTATGATGATTGTCATGTTCATTTTTACGTATTTTTTCCCGTAGAACTCGATCGTGATATTAGTTTCATCGTATCTCCTTTTAATCAAGCGGTAATGGCCGATAATTACTGGAAAATGGCTATAAAAACCAAGTTTTTGCTCAAAATTTTAATCTTAACGTTAATCCGTAGCTATTATTCAACTTTTCAATCTATGCACACTCACACATGCACATATACAGGCAGGTACACAATAATATATGGTATATATAATTTCGATTTATCGATTTATTTATCTATACATAAATGATTATATATACAACTTAACACTTATTTCGATGAAAAGTATTAATCATCATCATCAGAGTTTTCTTCAATCACGGGATAAACTTTTTCATAACTGAATAGTTCAGTCAATATTCCGGCAGGATTAACTATCCGCGATAAATACCTAGCATAACTTAAGTAGTATATCACAGCAGCGACATGCGAGCAGCAGCCAACAGTTCTCTTACCATTCGCGCAAGAACAACAGTATCGTTTGATACCATTAATACCATTAGTGTTGGCAGAATAGTCTATATACGCTCTATAAATGTTGCGGTTAACATGTCTGGATTGTACTTCAAATTTTGTAATGTTGGGCTTTGCCTTCAAATAATGTAGCATGAATGTATTGTCCTCCTGAAGCAATTCAGCCAAGTATGAAACAGCTTGTGACAATTGATACGTTCCTGTAAATAGGATTTTCAAATCGTTTAACGTCATTCTAGGAAAATCTGATAAGTCATTTGATGACAACTGCTGGAATGGTACTTTTCTAGCGTTCCACTTTTGTTACTCAACTTCGTCGGTTAAGGAGTTTTTTTCAATGTTCTTTGTAAGATTGATTCTGTCAATAATTTGATCCAACATTCCAGCGTCAGAGTTCAATCTTTTTCCAAACAAATTTTGTAATAAACAAGCAATTCCGACGTATATTCCAGCCTTTGGTAGCATGGAATTGTGAAATTGGTGATGCAGGAGCTTGTTTTTTTGACAAATAATTCCATGAATTGCTTCAACGACCCATCTAATCTTTGTTACCATTCGGGATGAGTTTGATTCTTTGGTAGAAAGTTGGTTTTCTTTTTTACCTTTTAGAGCTGGCATCAAAACAGTGAATCCTTTCTCGGTTAATTCATCTACAACATCCCTAAAGCCTCTATCTAGGATGAAAATATCACCCTTCTTCAAAATTCGACTCAATCCGTCAGGTTGCTTCAATATTTCTCTTAATATTTGTGCATCATTGAGGTTAGCTGTAAAAGGTCCAGGTTCCTCGACTATATAACCATTTGTAGTACAAATAGTAAATGGTTTGCACAGTGGAGTTTTTTTCTGCCCCGAAAATGACTTATGTTGATAAAAGTTATTACTACTCTTTTCGTGGCGTAAGTAAGTCCCATCACATATCAACGCTAGTATTCCATCTCTTATATTGTGCAGCCTTTTTGCAACTTCAGATGTTTGGGAAAGAAAAAATTCTCTAGAATGAGCACTCAATCCAAAATGGTTTGGCAATACGTGTTCTTTAAAACATTTCAAAACAGAATTAATAAATTCTGTGATTTGTTTCTCTTCAAGATCAAAAATCGCCGAAATACATTTATCAGAATTGCCAGTTTTCATCTTGAATAAAAAAATTACTAAAGCTTGGAATATACTTCGATTTTCAGAGGATCTCATAGATGTCATCAAACTTTGAAGTTGTTCAATATCCTGCCGCGTATAACCCGTAAGAGCTTTAATGCGTTCATCGGAAATGTGGCAATTTCCTATCTGATCATGAAGCCGAGAGTCTGCTCTATCCGACAATACATCCATGAATTTTATAAGTTCTGTGGCTGCTACGCTACTTTCATTGGAAAAAATCACTAATCTTTGTAATTCATCTTCATAAAATTTTTTATTTATTAAATGATCACGACAACATCTATTATTTTGTGGAATGAAAATTTTTCGGGCGACAAATGCTTGCATTCGAGCTTCAAATGGCACGTGTTGAATTTCCTTTGTACAATTTGTACATTTGGTTTCCTTTGTACATTGGCACGTAGATTTGCACATAAAACAAAATCTATGGCTTATAACTACTCTCGAAAAGGGCATGGTAACGTACTCAACCTCATATTTTGAGGGTGGAACATAAACTGAACTTTCACTAGAGTGCTGACTACTTTGTGTATCAATTGTTTGTGAAACTTCATTGCTTTGACTTCCTGATGATGCTAAATTACTCATTAAATCATGATTTTGACTATCGGTTTGTGGTTCATCAACAATTGGAATCGACTCACTACTGGCTATTTCATCAATTGCTTCCTCTAATGGTCGTAAAGCATCGTCCTCTATTTCTTTAAACGACGAAGCAGCTTTTTTTTTACTCGCAAGAGTACGTAGTAGAGCTCGACAACTATGACAAATTGAGTCACCACTTTCAACATGAAGATCGTATGTTTTGCTAAAATCCTCAGCGGCTTTTCTATCCTCCAAATATAAGGCCGAACCACTAGTTTTGCGAATAAACTTTTGACATTTAGTGCACTTTGCTTCGTTCCTTCTCAGAGCTATTTTCTTGGGCGGTGGTTCATAATCAACATTATCCATTTTTTAGTACTGTGGAAAACAATAAATGTTATCAATGAAAAAGTACATTTGATAAATCACGATAGGTTGTAAAAAATTAAAATTTTTTTAAATAGCACCCAGAATATTCTCATGAATGGCAGTTTTGGAGGATGGATAGAATTGAGGAAAACCATCCCGCAATTGCGGAATGTTGACTTTTGTATGCAAGAATACATGTATATTTAATTTTATCATAGACTATGTGATATTTTTCTCATTTACCCACCTATATATATATATAAGGGAAGATTCTTGTTGATAGAAATGGTGAACGAACAATTCACATTAATATCAATCAATTATTGATTCAGATTATTCGGATCTACTATTTCAATATCATTGGGATTGTCTATTTCCATTTGAGCATCCATTATGGTACGTAAAATTCGCGATGTCGCCGTCAAGCGGTGCGGAGGTGCAACCGCCTGACGCATCATCGCTACATAAGCATTTCAAGTGTCATCCAAATACAAAAGTAGGAGCAGTTGTGTGTTTAGTATGTGGAAATTTCTATCATACGAGTGAAATAGTAGCAAAAATCAATGCAGGAAATGCAATCAAACTAATAAACAGCTCATTCATAATATGCCAGGAGCATCCAAATTTTGCACTAACATCAAACTTGCCATATGGGGACTTAAGTGAACAAGCTAGTACTTTCATAACACAATTCAAACTTGTAAGTAGAGAACAATTAAAACAGGAAATATTAAATGAGCTTGTGCATGAAAAGCAAATTTTAAATGAAAACGATGATCATATGGATGTAACACAGATCAGTGATTTGGATGAATTACAACAATTAAAAGCGGAAAATAACCTATTGAAAGAACTATACAAAGAAACAAAAGAAAAAAATGAATTGCTCAATGAACTACTAATTAAAGAAAAACAAAATAAAAATGTAAAAACTAACATTATGAGAAAAACATATGCTGAAACAATTGCACTACCAAAACCTAAACCCAAAAGAATACCAAGATTAATAATAAAGAAAAAAAGTAATGATAACATAAACTTAGAAAATCAAGTAGAACATTACTTAATTAAAGACAAAAACATAAAAACAAAAAGTGTACAAGTTAAAAATACTGACACAATAATTATCAACTGCATGACCGAAGAAAATGTCATAGTATTAGAAAAAACTTTACAAAAAAAACTACCGGCACTTACTGTTCTAAAAGAAGAAATACGTAAACCGATAGTCAAAGTAGTAGGAATTTCTAAAGCTTTCACAACAAATGTAAAAGATATAGAAACTGATATTAATGCAAGAAATTTTAGTCAATACGAAAAAAAATGTAAAGTAAATCATGTATTTACAAATGAAAAAAATAAAACAGTAACTGCAATAGTAGAAGTTCCATTTATTCTATATAAACATATAAAAAAGTAACAAATTATTTATTGGTTGTCAAAACTGCAGAGTCTTTGACGTCATCAACACATATCCGTGTTACAACTGCTCAGGTTTTGGCCACAGCGGCGGAAAGTGTGAAAAAGCAAAAAAAGAGCCAACGTGTTATAAATATGCAGGCAAGCACCAAGCAAAAATGTGTAGTAGCAGCATACTCCAATGTCCAAACTGTATTTTCCACAATGAAACATATAGTAAAAACTACAACGTAAACCATAGGGCAATCGACAGCGAAATGTGTGAAGTTTTAAAAATGAAAATAAAAAGGTATATTGAAATGACAGATTATCTAACTCAACCAACTCATCAAAGATATTTTGGTAGAATAAACTTTGAAACAAACACCCGCAAGATATATAACCGTCCGAGAATAAATAACAGTTTATCGTTATCATCATTATCTACACCAAGTCCAACAGGTAATAAAACCAGGAATACTAAATAGTTTTCTGCAATATTATAATATGGATAACAGCTTATATGATATTATATTTGAAAATGAATATAAAACAGATAATATTGATGAACTAAACAAATATATATGTAAAGAAAATAATATCATTCTATGTATAAACATCAGAAGCCTAAAAAAAAATTACAATAAATTTCTAGTATTTCTGAAGAACCTCGAAAAAAAACCATGTACAATAGTATGCACAGAAACATGGAATTTAGAAAATCATGAAATGTTCAATATTCCAGACTATAAAATATATTACAATGAAAGTAAAATAAACAAATCAGATGGAGTTGTTTTGTATATGAAAGAAGAAATCACCGAAATTACAGAAATTCTTGAAATAGATAAATTAAAAATAATTAACTCTAATATTACACTAGAAAACAACAAAAATTTGGTGCTGTCTGCAATTTACAGATCCCATGATTTATCTAAATCTGAATTCCTATTGAATCTCAAAGAATTATTGAAAATAAACAAAAAATATAAAAACAATATTTTAATGGGAGACTTTAATTTTGATATATAGAGAGAAGAAATACTAGATCAAGATTTTTTACAAGTACTGCTAGAAAATGGATATTGCCCTGGACTACATACCATAACAAGACCATCCAATGTTGATATTAACAAAGGTACAAGTATAGATAATTTCTTTGTTAAGCTAGAAAAAGTCAAATATAAAACTTACGTCCTCAACGTACCTTTCAATGATCACTACCCAATAATGATGAGTCTAAGGAATAATTATAAATGTACACAAAAAACCAATTTCAAAATAATAAACTATTTTAAACTAAAAAATAAAGCCAAAAGAACTGTTTGGACTGACATACAAATCATAAAAGACCCTAATCTAGCTACGAACAAACTAATAGAAAAAATACAAACATGTATTACGGCATCATCTAATAACAATAAACACAATAAGAATAAAATGAACCCAAGGAGTAATTGGATAACTAAAGCAATAATGATATCATGTGCACACAAAGAAAAACTTTATAATAATTGGAAAAAAGATCCCAATAATGCAACAAAAAGAGAAAAATATAAATACTATGTAGAAACTTTAAAAAAGACCATAGATCTAGCTAAAGAAAAATATGAAAAAAATCAAATCAAAACAAATCAACACAATCCACGAAAATTATGGAAAATAATCAACAACAAAATTGGGAAGTGTTTGAAATACTGTGCGCATGTGCGCGGGCGCTCACCGCGGCGCTTTCACGTTGCTGCGCTGCTCTGCTGGCTGGCGCTGCCATTCCAGCTATATCCTTCCTACAACGCGGAGCTCTTCAACTGGACTTACTTATTCTTTTGCTATTTTTGAGTTGTGACTTAGTTAACATTAATTTAGAGTTTGTAATATCTTTAGAATAAAGCATTTGTACAGTTTCACTTATATATATATATATATATATATATATATATATATATATATATATATATATATTCAATTAAAAGGTGTTTGTTGTTTCGATTTATCCTAATATTCCAACAGGAAGAAAACCAAAAAAAACAATAACATAAATCATCTATTAATAGGTAATAATAAAATTACAAACTCAAACGACATTGCAGAACAAATGAATACATTTTTCAGTACAGTAGGCAAACAGATATGTGATAATATTAGACAACCAGTAAATAGTAACATTACTCTACCACCTATGAACAACAACAGTATTTTTCTACATTTAACAAATAGAATAGAAGTTCAACAAACAATTAGAAAAATGGGCAACAAAAATGGAGGATCTGACGGCATCAACACTCAGGTACTAAAGTGATAATAAATCACATAAGTGATCCGTTGACCTATATCTTTAATTTATGCTTACAAAAAGAAATATGGCCTGACGAATTAAAAAGTGCTGAAATTATTCCTATCCATAAAACTAAAGAGAAGTATCTACCAACAAATTATAGACCTATATCTTTAATATCAAATATCGCCAAAATTTTTGAAAAATTAATACAAATCAGGATTACAAGCTTTTTCAACAAACAAAATTTATTTTCTAATAAACAATTTGGTTTTAGAAAAGGCCTTAGCACCAAAAATGCCCTATACTACCTAACTAACTCAATATACAATCAACTAGACAAAAGTAAATCAATAGCAGCAACTTTCTTGGATCTAGCGAAAGCTTTTGACACTGTGGACCACAAAATTCTACTCAAAAAACTCTACAGATATGGAATTAGAGGAAGTGCGTATGAACTTATCAAAAGCTATCTAAGTAATAGGAAACAAAGAGTTAAAATCAATGGTGAATATAGTCAATATCAACAAGTCAACATTGACGTACCACAAGGTACAATATTGGGACCTTTATTTTTCATAATCTATATAAATGATATGTTACAATTGCTACCAAATGATAGTGTGTCGGCTTTTGCTGATGACACGGTAATTATTGTGAAAGGCGAAACATGGCATGAAGTCGAAAGAAATATCAACTTCTATTTAAACAAAATATCCATTTGGCTAGCATTGAATAAACTGTCACTAAACATTGACAAAACAGTATATATGGCTTTTGGAAATAACTGCAAGAGCAACTCAACATATCTACATATAAATATAAAGGGTGCACCTATTCGAAAAGTTGATAACACTAACAAGGAAGGTACCCGAGGTGTACCTCACCGATTTTCTTGAAATTGTGATATGTTGTAGAACATCAAAAAATATTCGACGCGTATTTTTTTATACGTGCCCATAAGCCTATTTAAGGGGTGAAACCCACCCTTGAAGTTCACCCCTAAAAACAAATTTTTTTTAATTTCTCGAATACAATTCGTAATTTTTTACTGAAACAAAGTGGGTAACACTTGTTATTGAAAAGCACATATTTATGCATTGTTTTTAGTCATCAGACTCGTAACCTCCGTTTTTTATTAATGAAAAACTATATTTGATGACCATTTTTTTCACTATACACATTCCAAAATCTGTTAAATGTTGACAAAATTAATTGTTTTATGCACAATAATCAAAAATAAAGTTGACCTGTTTCGGCATTTTCAAAAAAAAAAATCCCTTGAGGGGGTGAGCTACCCCTAACATTTATACTATTATATTTCATTATTCCATTACGATATCATGGTGTAAATCTCTTGGATACTATTAAAATTGTTAAGTAGTTGATGTAGTTTGAAATTTTCTGAAATCAGCCCTTACAAATGAATTCATCCTTAAAACTCAATCTCAAGTATTATTTTTTCATTACTTGAAAATACCCTAGGACTATTCAGTGGCGTAAAACGTGTAATAATATTAGTTCACATCCTTGGTATTGAATTACAATTCTTCACCCCACTAATGTATCAACCCCTATTTTTCAATAAAAAAATGACACCCTTTTCCATATGAAAATACTAGTTTCTTGAGTTTGACGAAAAAAATTTTGGCAGTATGCACAATATTCAAATACGAAATCGACTGTTCTCACCTTAATAAAAATAACCTATAATAAGGGGTGTACCAGCCCCACAGGAGATATTGTCGTATCTCTATGATTTTATTCTTTTTCTATGGGACTTTCAAAAGTAATAAAAAATTAATGATTCAAAACAAGAAGAACTAACTAATTATCGAATAAATGCATACGAAGAATAAACGTATAAACGCTTGGAAAACAAATTAAGAGAAGTGAACAGCTTAAAATAACAAGATAAGATTAAATTTATCATTTTCTTGTTGTTGTTGTCGAGATCGGACGGTGGGAAAAACCTCAACGGTTAAATTATTGTCTTGCTATGTTTTGGATAGATAAGACCTTTTTCGACGATGCGATCACACTCTTGAACTCACAATCAGCTCGCCAAAACAACACTCGAATACTCGATATTACCTCTCATCATCAGTCTTTAGTCAGAGCTTCATCGAGCTCGTTTGAATCAGTATATTAATTGTGAGTGCAGTGTTTGTTGAATTTACAAGAAATTACATTGGAATCCAATAAATGTGCAACCAAATTTCAAACTTCAAATTTCATCAAAGTATAACATAGTATTTTGGAATTCGTACATATTAATTCTACCATATAATTTTTGGTCAATACTTATTTCCTGATTGTAAGTAAAATTTCCTTTTGCGTAAAATTTCTTAACGCGGTAATTGATAGATATTGTATACATGCCCTCGCCATTTTTCAAAAAACGCACAGAAATTGAAAGTACTCTATTTTACAGCTCTTTACAAGCCCTATCTAAAGAAACCATAAAAAATTATTTTCATCATTTTTTTTACTCTACATTTTTGAATTAAATATTTTTCCGAAGAAAAAAGCTCAAAAATTTTCATACTCACATCGTATTTGACGAAAATAATTTTTTAATTAGTGATTTAGATATAGCTTATAAAGAGTTATAAAATGCAATACTTCATATTTTTATGTGGTCTTTTTCCAGAATTGGTGAGGGATCAAAGATGGACAAGAAATTTTGGAATTTTCAATATTCAATTATCGTTCGAAGAAATTAGAAATGAAATTGATACGTAATTGTCAGTGTAATGTTGATTTAAATGATATTAAAAATTATTGCCTGACTTTGTAAAAAAATATTCAAATTAATGCGCTTCGGATTTCATCATATAAAAAACAAATAATAATTATTATTTCTAGGTATTGAAAAAATGACTATTAATCCTATAAATGTTATACAATTATTATTATTATCTTTTCAAGCTATGAATATACAAGAAAGTCCCATTACTAAAGATGAAATTGCTTTGAAGGATAATATAGAAAAACTATTACTTGATTGTATAAATAACTTTGAGGATCCAGAATTCATTGTGGAATCTACATTAGCTTTTCAAGAACCATTTAAGGATACTGAAATGCATATTGTTGAAGATATTGATAAAATCTGGTCAGCGGATGTTGATGAACACTCACTAGTATGTACAGCGGATACAGAAGATCTATCTTGGGATTACAAACGAAAAGCTGTGGACTATTGGAGAAGCGGAGTTACGAAAAATCTCGCTCTGCAAACTGTGCAGCATAGACTTCGAAAAGTCCAATCAATTACACAGTTGAAACGATGGGCGCATACTTTGAATAAAGGAGGCACTTATAAAGAAAAAATTGGAAGAATCAATAAATTTGTATTAGATAATTTTTAGTCGGCTTCCGATGCCGGTTATATAATTCACGATAGAGATTTACAAAAATGGGCATTACAACCTCAGAAAATCGTTGGACATGAAGATATAAGGTTTAAAGCGTCACATCATTGGCTACAAAATTTTAAAAAGGCTCACAGAATAGTCAGCAGCAAGATAAATAAATTCGTAACAAAAAAGACTGTTGAAGGGAGAGAATATTTACAAAAAACAGCTGATGATTTTGTTTCAGATGTGAAAAAAATAATTAAAAGCAAAGGTTTGGAATCAATTTACAATTCAGATCAGAGTGGATTTCAAATTGAAATGCACTCGGGAAGAACACTAGCTATTGAAGGCGAAAAGCAAATTGAATGTCTTGTAGAATCTGTAAGTTCGACGACTCACAGTTACACAATTCAACCACTCATTTCAGGTGATGGGAGACTGCTTTCCCCATTATTCATTGTTTTAAAAGAAAGTAAAGGAACCTTTGGACCGGTAGTAGAATCCAAATTATTCAAGCCATCAAATATTTACGTGATGCCTTCCGCTTCTGGCAAACTGACTTCAGGTATGATATTTATTATTGATGATTACAGTTTTTAACTTATGTCATGTGAATAAAAATGAGTTTTTTCAATGGTTACAGAACATTTCAAAACATGGCTGAAGGATGTGTATTTTCCCAATGTTGGGCATTCAAGTGTCTTATTAATTGATTCGTGGAGTGGGCATTGCCCTGATGCTGTAAAGGAAGCAGCACCTCCAAACAAAATTGTTGATGTAAAAACAATTTCAAAAGGAATAACAGGCAAAATTCAGCCACTAGATGCTTTCGGCTTCCGAGTGTGGAAAAATTACGTCCGTCGCTTCGAGGACAGTGTAACATTAATGAATGAGGATATAGAACTTCATAAAAGAAATAACATTATAAAACTCCAATCCTTGGTACATAATCAATTGTCATCTCCTCGATACAATAACCTATTCAAATATTCATGGTATAAAAGTGGCTACGTTGAATCAAAGCCAGATAAATTTGATAACCCCGTAGATTTTAGTTTTGGTAATGATTGTAATGAGCGTTGTGAAGTTCCTGGTTGCTCTAACTCAGCAATTGTAAGATGCTCTTGGTGTAAGAAATCATTATGCTTGAAACATTTTTTTAATGATTATCATTATTGCCAGGATTATAAAAAGTAACATTAAAACTCGAAACTATTGAAATATTAAATTTAAAATTTTTTTGTACTTTGAATCATTAATTTTTTATTACTTTTGAAAGTCCCATAGAAAAAGAATAAAATCATAGAGATACGACAATATCTCCTGTGGGGCTGGTACACCCCTTATTATAGGTTATTTTTATTAAGGTGAGAACAGTCGATTTCGTATTTGAATATTGTGTATACTGCCAAAATTTTTTTCGTCAAACTCAAGAAACTAGTATTTTCATATGGAAAAGGGTGTCATTTTTTTATTGAAAAATAGGGGTTGATACATTAGTGGGGTGAAGAATTGTAATTCAATACCAAGGATGTGAACTAATATTATTACACGTTTTACGCCACTGAATAGTCCTAGGGTATTTTCAAGTAATGAAAAAATAATACTTGAGATTGAGTTTTAAGGATGAATTCATTTGTAAGGGCTGATTTCAGAAAATTTCAAACTACATCAACTACTTAACAATTTTAATAGTATCCAAGAGATTTACACCATGATATCGTAATGGAATAATGAAATATAATAGTATAAATGTTAGGGGTAGCTCACCCCCTCAAGGGATTTTTTTTTTTGAAAATGCCGGAACAGGTCAACTTTATTTTTGATTATTGTGCATAAAACAATTAATTTTGTCAACATTTAACAGATTTTGGAATGTGTATAGTGAAAAAAATGGTCATCAAATATAGTTTTTCATTAATAAAAAACGGAGGTTACGAGTCTGATGACTAAAAACAATGCATAAATATGTGCTTTTCAATAACAAGTGTTACCCACTTTGTTTCAGTAAAAAATTACGAATTGTATTCGAGAAATTAAAAAAAATTTGTTTTTAGGGGTGAACTTCAAGGGTGGGTTTCACCCCTTAAATAGGCTTATGGGCACGTATAAAAAAATACGCGTCGAATATTTTTTGATGTTCTACAACATATCACAATTTCAAGAAAATCGGTGAGGTACACCTCGGGTACCTTCCTTGTAAGTACCTTGGAGTGCATTTCGATAGCCATATGAGATGGGACCTGCATACAAACATGCTATACAATAGACTAAAATATCTAACTTATATTTTCCACAAATTATCTAGGATAATCAGCACAGATAATCTACGTATGATTTACTATGCACTTTTCCATAGCGTAACAACCTACGGTATTATAGCATGGGGTGGAGCATACATTGGAAGACTCAAATATATACAAACTCTACAAAAACGACTATTACAAATAATAAATAAAAACAAGTTTATAAATGAAAAAAATCCACTAAACATAGATCAAACATTCACCATGGAATCTCTAGTGTATCACTATGTCAACCTGCAAGATATGTTCCTGAAGAAAAATTCCGTAACAAGGAAAAAAACTATACAGCCCCTTAAAAGAAAATTAACAATCAGCATTAAAGATAGCTATACAAGAGCTTTAGCCACCTTCAATCAACTACCTTCTCACCTCAAAACTTTAAATACCAATATAAAAACAAAATAAAAAAATGGATCAAAGGCCATCCATTCTAGATACAGGAATACAATGAACCACAAAATAGACTGTAACAATTTACAACAAATCTATTACAAACTAAAGCAACAAGGGAACTTTGATAATAGTCTAAATTCAGCATTGGAAGTCCATGTGGATGTGGATAAGGATAAGTTTCTCTTGGATGTAAGGACATATTTGTGTTCACAAGACACTTGTCCACTTCATCAAAATCGTTCTCATCGTCGAATGTCTGAATATAACATGAAAAAAATGAAAGTATCAGATAACTACAGAAAAATAATAGAAATAATTGCAAATGTGATTGACATAGCATGGAACTCACAACGGATAACTATTAATACCAAAACAAAAAACGGACTCAAAGAGGGAAAAAGAAACGAAACTTACATTCTAACAAAAACAGATACAACCAACATAAATTTTATTAATAAATCTGAATACTGCACATACAAACAATTAATTGGTAAAAAACATATACATTTCATAAAAGAAGAAAACAAAGAAGATCACAAAGAACCAAATACAGATAAAGTAAGATATAAACCCATAGAAACAGTATTTAAACAAATAGATGACATTGCAGACAACAATAGTATGCAAATAGAAACAAGTAAACCAAAAAATACACCAGGAAAACCGATTCTACAAACAAATAATATTCGAATGACCTATGGAGACATCAATTATCTTGGAAACAATAAAGCATTATTATACTTTTATAGAGGTACCAGAGGATATCAAACTTTCACAAATTCATTGTACTCACTGGAACAACAACCTAAATATAAAGATTTGATAGTCTATTATTATAGATTAGATGACATAGTATTCACAGCAACATGTAAATGCGATTCACATAGACAGCATAATGAAATGTTCCCTCACTATAGAGTCACGTGTGCTACAGGACTTACTTGTCCTGTTAGACTAAATACATACGAAAGAATATCATACGCAAGAAAAATGAAAGCATCAATGACGACAATCGTAACGGCCAGACAAATGTTAATCAGATATTGGAGATAGAAGAATAAAATCGTAGTTATTAGTGAAGTAAACTTTTATAGGAAGCATTTTTGCTACCAATATTAAGCCATACCTCATCTGTGAAATATTATAATCTATTATACAAACTGACTCTTAGTTTAAAATTTTTTTTTTTTAATTTCTTTAAGTGTTTAGTAGTTTTATAATACCAGACCAGCGAACAGGTTTATCCTCTGCCGGGTTACAAATTTGTAATGTATAATTGTATAATTATTACTACTTGTTGTAATATTTTGTACTATACTCTGGTTAATAATAATAATAATAATAAATTTGAGTATCCATTATGGTACGTAAAAGTCGAAGCGATGGATAATGAACGTTTCCGTGGTGTTTTGCGTATCCAAGGTACCAGATAACAGCAATTACGTGACCACAGGTACCTAAAGTTCGAGCTCCTGCTTTGCAAGTACAATAATATCCGTCTACTCGTATATCGTTATTTTCTTCTTCGGCGTCATATTCTGGATTAAAAGCAATCCATAATTGATGTTTAGTAGCATTTCTGAAACGGGAAAGCAACCTCACTCTTATAAATCCTATTTCGTTCGTATTTAAGTCGATTGGGAAAGTCATGTCTTCTTGTTCGCCGTCTTCCTGATTGGCTCTTAAAGAACTGTCTTGTATATAAGAAGGTGCTAAGTGAACTTGATACGTTCCATATGTCAGAGAATGTAAATCATCTACAGTTAATTCGGGAAATAGCGGAACATGCTCTGGAGTAAGGAGAACTCAGCGCGCTCTTCTTTGTCTTAGATTTTCAGCCTCTACTCTTGCCTGTATTACATTTTCTTCTTCTGCTCGATGAAGCATTTGGTTGGCCAAATCTAGTCTGCGTTTGGCATGGTTATAGGCCCATAGTACTTATTTATAATTGCACCAGCAATGCAAAGAAAGTCAGACAAGTTTGCAGCATGAGACGTTGGTACAGTATTTGAAAATATTTTAAAAATACTTTTCAAGTGACCATTCCGTGCTTCAACAATTCACCTGGTTTTAGTAATTAAACGTGTAGCATTTGCTTCTTCAGTTCGAAACTAATTTTCGTTGCGATCTATCAATGGTGGCATCTTCGTAATGAGGCCTATTTCTTGTAAAGTTTAAATTGAGTCTTGATACCCACGATCGACTATAGCAATATCGCCCTCTTGAAACCAATCCCACATTCCATTTACGTCTCGATTAAGCTCATTCAAAAGTATGCGATCATCATTGTTAGCTGCGTTGGAAAAATATGGTCCTTGGATACCCAAAAAATAGCCATCGGGAGCAACAATCATTGATGGTTTAACAAGATGCTTATGCTTATGAACACAATACGATTGACGTAGAACTTGAAAACAGGAACTCTTCTCAATATCTATATATGTACAATCAATGTAAACAATGGCTTTTGGATCTTCTGGCGTACAATTGTACAATTGGTTTGCAAAAGGTGTGACATGTCTTTCTATGTATTCGTTCCTGGTAATGGCTTCAAATCCAATATTTTCGAGACAAAATCTATTTGATAATGATTATCTGACTGTACTTATTGCCATGCTTGTAGCCTGCCTCGAAGTATAACGAAACATTACACATAAAAATTCGTCACTAAGACCTTGAGTTAACTTGCATAAAAAACAGAGAAGATCCTTTTTGCTAATATACCTGTATCCTCCTGGTATAGGTACTGGATCACAACAAGAAAATAGATCATTAAAATCAACTTTAGTTATAGAATAAAGCGTGCGAAACTCTTCGTCAGATACGTCGTGCTCATCTGCGTACCTGCGACGATCACCTTGTTCTATTTCTCCACGTATATCTTCTAAAAATGATTGCAACTCTTGACCATTTATAATATATGGCCTATTGATATACTCAATTCGTCTATCTGAGCTTCTGTCAAAAATTCTCTATCATTCAAATGATTTCTACAACACACATATTTTCTGGGAACATATATCTTTCTCTTTACGAAAATATGTATCCTACATTCTAATGTCAGTCTGTGGATATCATTATGACCATTACATATAAGGCACGATTGAGAAGAAGTCTGTGATAAAACATTTAATCTCAAGCATTGAGGATCATTGGCCATAATCTCTATTTCTCGACGGATTGTCACTATACAATTATTACACACGCGAGTATTGGGAGTTATCTCAGCTGGTGGTATACCATTTTCGTCGCGTCTTGCAATTGCGATTTCACGTAGAAGAGCATTGTTATCACCACCAATAAATGCAGTAATACGTGGTATCTGACGATTACCACAGAAATAACACTGTATTAATGCGCGGAAAGCCATTATTTAGGTGCTTTGATAGGAACTCTCGGAAATAAAACCAAATATCAAAGATTCAACAGGATTTTAAAAAGCTGTACAAAAACAATCACCGCCGTGCAGAGAGTATCTCCAACTATCCTGCAAAGGACTGTCGAAGAGAAAATCACCGCCGTGCAGAGAGTATCTCCAACTATCCTGAAAAGGACTGTCGAAGAGAAAATCACCGCAGTACAGTGTAGGTCTCCAACTGCCCTGAACAGGGCTACACATATATATCGTATATATATGATGTTGATAACCCAATAATACACGTATGCGGTTGCCTGGCCGTCGATATGATTTTTTGAGAGATATATGTATGTATATATACATGTCTATATATATGCATATATAGATTAATAATTTTTTATTTGTTTGCTGTGTTATTTGTATGGGTGCGCGTATCAACATATGCATACTAAAAGTTGATCACGCAGACGTTACCGGTAATTCAGAAATCCATCATTTGGCCTACATTTGAGGCAACATATCTGGAAACCTAGTCATAGCCGGTCGATGCGCCCATGGAGACTTTTTATCTACATAATGTTGGCTACCTAATCCCAAATTTTGAACCATTTCGACAGAAAGTCCTTTTCCGTAAGGTTTGTGCGGGGTCCTTTGTCTATTAACGTTATATATATATATATATATATATAACGCAAGTCTGATTCCTCAGATGAATGCATTTTTACTCAATTTCGCCTATTATTGCTTAATTTTGCCCATACGTTAGCCCATTTTTGTCCATTACTTACATAATCAAATAACGTTAATTTTAATTATAAATATTTATAACAGTAAATAAATAATTATTTATTATTGGTAGATTACATGTCAATATATATTTACTAATATAATTTACTAAGTAATAACGATGTTCACAGTACTAGCCAGGATATCCTAGCTACATAATATAAGCGCAGAAACATTTTAATTCAAGTTACACATTACACCACATTCATAGGCTTTAGAGAGAACTGAATTTTATATTTCGAACAAACAATTCATGAAAATATCAAGAAAAATAATCAATATTTTTAGAGTTATTGTTACATTCAATAATTTAAATCATTTACGAATCACTGATTAACCATCTTGAGCTTATCACGCAATAAACGTATTTTTTTTTCAATTTCTGAATATAGAGACCTTCATTTATTAGGAATTATATACATTACTTTTGAAAGTCATTAGCAAGTTGAAAAAATACTAATGTATTTTGAAGTATTAATTAATTGATAGTACCTACAATTGGTGAAAATATGAATAGTCGAAAATAAAATTTTAGTCTTGCTTAATAAGGATTATAAAAATGGCAATTGCAAAAACATGACAATATAACCTCAATTTGTCTGTATCATTTATCCCTATAGTCATTTTAAAGTATTAACGGGGTAATAACTATACCCAAAGAAAAATTATTACAAGATTATTTATCAACTAAGATTAATCTACATTTTACAATCTTTAAAATTACTATAATAATCTTAAGGAAACTTTTATCAATCACCTCTTAATACTTTTTTAACTTACGTTTCATAAAAAAATTAATAATATTACGATTACTGGAAGTAACAAATTTAGATTTTATGGAAAATATCGTATAATCATGTTCAATAGGATTTTATGCAAGCAACAATTTACAACCGATAGCTATATTTTTAGTAAAATAAGAAGGGTTGGGCAAATTCATCCCTCGTTAGCCCACCCCCTACTCTTACACACTCACACTCTATTTTCACGAGAATCGATCTCAAAGTTGGAGTCGCCGCAGTAACTACCCACAAGAAGCTACCGTTACAATTTATTTTTCAATTGTGCAATATTCTTAGCTTAGATTGTAATAGGAAACTTATTATATTTCTTTTAACTGATTAAATAAAAGTAACTGTAATGGTGAATCAACGACCCTATATTAATCAAAAGCTATATTATTTTATATATTTTGGAGTTGGATTGCGTTGATTGCGACATCATAACGATCAGTATTTAAGTTTTAGAAGATGCAATCTCTGTTAATACCACGTTAAAAATCGTGGGATTATTCCCCTTTTATAGGGATATGACGTAATGGCAAGAGAGGTAGACAGTATATAAAATTCATCTAATTTAGACTTTTTTGCCACTTTTGTTGATTACTTTAAATGATAATTAAGCATGCTGTACATTAATATTTGAATCATTCTCAAAATAATTTTTTTACTGATACATTTACAATTAAACTTATTCATGTTCAACAGCGAATTAACATAGTATTTTTTACAGTTTGCCTTTGGAGGTCCTTGTCTTGAAAACATTTTTAATGCATTGAAATTTTATTATTTGTTCGTCTATGTTAGTACTCAATTTTAGTTTTTTCTACAGATGAGGAAACGATTAAGTAGTCGATCCATTTTCTTAGATTCAGGTGTGTGAGTTCTATATAACACTAAAATTTAGTTTCTTTTACGTTTTTACGACGTTGAATTATTGCTCCAACATTGAAAAAGTTTAGTTAAGAAGTTTTTATTTATATAATTTTTGTAGATCTTCAATAAATTCGAGAAGTATCATTAATAATTAGCTACAATTTGTTGATTTAAATATTGTTTTTTTTTACCTGTTTTTTATTTTGAATTTATGCACATATTTTTATATATCAATCAATCAATACTTTTTTTAGTCTAGCTATGTCAGTTGGATAGGGATCAATTTATTTGATTAGCCTAATCACAAGATAGGATATATTTAAAAATATAATTTTATATTATGTACTCATAAATTCGTATAACAGCACAGATTCCTTTCAGCTATCTTATTTTAAATTTATGTATACTTGTATATATTAAAAAAAATAAAGTTGATGAAAAAATTCTACTTAACGTGATGAACAAAAGAGCCAAAAAAATAAAAAAAATAATTTTAATAACAGTTTTTTAGTATTCCTAAAAATTTTTTGCTTATCGGAAAAATTTCTATGTTCCATTGCTCATGGATGATAACTTATTTATTTCATAGACCATCTTTAAATACATGTATGGAAGATATGTCTTAAAATATTGAAAATTTGCAGTGCTTCATGCTTTCGAAACTGTAAAAAAACTGATTTCCTTTTCCTTAATATCTATAACATAAATCATTATTTTAAAATAAAGAAATGAGCTTTTTTTATAGTTTTGAAAACACCAAGAACTGTGAATTTCCATATTTCAAAATATATATCTTCGATACATGCATTTAAAATTGGTTAACGAATCAAATAAGTGATCACTTATGAATGCGAAACAGAGATTTTCTGATAAGCAAAAAACGTTCAGGAATACTAAAAAACTTTTGTTATAATTATTTTTCTTGATTTAATTAGGAATTCTTGTTGACAATGTTAAGCAGAATTTTTTTATGAATTTTAGTAAAAAAGTTTTATAAATATTTCAGAAAAATAATATTTCCGAATCGTGTAATTTAGATGTGATATAAATCTGTTATACATGAATTTACATTATTGTAAGTTCCAGAGTATACGAGGTGTGTTCAAAAAGTAAGGTGACTTTTCAAATTTCACGGGCAACGTACTTTCGATTATTGATTTTTTTGTTTTGTTATGTTGGTACACTCTTCCCGAACATCTGTACCAAGTTTCAAGTGTATAGCAATTTTTGTTTGGTTGTGAGAGGCGTAAAGGTTATAAGTGTTTTGCGTGCTCGGCGATTTCTTGCTATCGAAAAATATGGATCAAAGGATTTGCATCAAATTTTGTGTAAAAAATAAAATAAAGTGCTCCGAAACACTTGAAATGTTGACGGTGGCATACGGTGAAACTGTTCTGTGTAAATAAAATGTTTACAAGTGGTACAAACTCTTCCAAAATGGCCGGGAAGATGCCAGTGACAAGCCTCGCTCTGGACGCCCAAGCACGTCAACATCTGATGAAAACGTTCAAGCAGTGAAGAAAATTGTTCTGGAAAATCGTCGAATCACTATCAGAGAAGTTGCTGAGGATGTTGGTATATCGCTTGGCTCGTACCATGAAATTTTTTCTAACGTTTTGGGCATGCGACGTGTGTCAGCGAAGTTTGTTCCGAAATTGCTAAATTTTGACCAAAAGAATCGTCACATGAGCATCGCTCAAGAACTGTTGAATAACGTCAACGACGACCCAGATTTACTCAAAAGGGTCATAACTGGTGACGAATCATGAGTATATGGTTATGATATCGAAACCAAAGTCCAATCGTCCCAATGGAAGAGCCCAGATGAGCCAAGACCGAAAAAAGCACGCCAAGTTCGATCAAATGTTAAAGTTTTGCTCACTGTTTTCTTCGATTACCATGGCGTGGTACATCAGGAGTTCTTACCATATGGACGTACGGTCAATAAGCAGAATTATCTTCAAGTTCTGCGCCGTTTGCGAAAAGCAATACGAAGAAAACGCCCAGAATTGTGGAAAAACAATTCATGGCTTTTGCATCACAATAATGCCCCTGCTTACTCATCTTTGCTTGTGAGAGATTTTTTGGCCAAAAACAACACCACAATCATGCCTCAGCCACCATATTCACCGGATTTGGCCCCATGTGACTTTTTCTTGTTCCCAAAACTAAAAAGACCTATGAAAGGACGGAGATTTGCAACGGTTGAAGAGATGAAGACTGCATCGATGGAAGAGCTCAAGGCTATACCGAAATGTGATAATGAGAAGTGCTTTGAGGATTGGAAAAACCGTTGGCATAAGTGTATTGTATCTGAGGGGGATTACTTTGAAGGGGACAACATTAATATTGATAAATAAATAAATATTTTTTCTTAAAAATACAAAGTCACTTTACTTTTTGAACACACCTCGTAATGATGTTACGTAGGCTATTAAATGAAAGGTTTTATAAAATGACAAAAATAACAAATTTTTGATAGAATCAAGATTTTTTACTTTATATCATAGTTAGTAATTTTTAATATTGGATTATACATAATTAATATACAGTGATAGTTAGTATTTTCTGTAGTACTTAGCATATATCATAAATCCAAAAAAAAAAATTCTGTTCATATTTTCGTCTAGAATTACTCTATATTTTTTGACATTTTTTTTTCAAAAACATTTTTTTGTTGATTTTCAGCAGTTAAAAATGACTCTTCTTATAATTGATGGAAACCAAAATTGAATAAAAAATAAATTCCGGTAACTTAAATACCGAAAAAAATATATTTGAAGATGAGGATCCAAGAACAAAATTGCTTATTAGGAATATAAATAAACCATAAACTTTAATTTATTCTTTAAATGATAACATGCAAAAGTAGAACAAAAATAATAATAAATAAATTTTCTACAGTCCAGAATATATACAAAGCAACATAATAATAATAATTTTACCTGTGCATGTAATTTAATGTAACTCTGAATAATACAACTGCATTTATCAAATTTTTAAACAACAGAAAATAAATTTTTTTGAAAAAAATTCTTAAAAAATTTATATTGATTCTATATCACAAAAAAAAATTTTTCTCCCTTAATTTTTGTTGTATGTTCGTTACTGTAATAAAAATAATCTAAAATATACAATTTTTTTGACAAAAATCGCCGTAATTTGGTCAGTATTTAAGCTAGAAAGAAATAAAAAACGGATTTTGAAATTCTTGAAACAAGCTTGAAAATCATTGGTAAAGAATTCTTATAGATGGATTATTTATCAAATTGTGTAGGTTTGAACAGAATTTGAAATATTTCATTTCCTGAACGTCCATTTTAACGTAATAAAGTTTAAAATTAGTTTAACAAAACTTTACACTAAATTACTTGAAAGTACTTATAAATACCTTGAAATTAGCACTCACTGATGTCTGTACTATCATTTTTAACAAAACTTAATATTACCTGATTTTAGTTATTGGTGGCCCTTTTTTATTCGACCACCATAGTATATTGATTATATATATGTATAAAGTAAAGTAGTAATCTACCACTCAAGGTTGTAATGCGATATATTACAAGGCTTTGCCTGAAAGTGTTGCATTATTTGCAACACCTCCGGAAAGCCACCCCCATCCCTTGATGCCCTGTAATCACCCATATCATTATAACGTATGCGCGCCCTAATTCGAACATTAATTATTTTCCATATGCCTCCACCCAACCTGTGAAAATGATGTAACAAGTTGGAAAACGTGATCCGACGGATGAGCGAAAAATGGGGCGTACTACAAGAAAAAGAGAGCGCACGCACACACACACACACACCCGACCACGTGTTACCGGTTGGAGCAAAATACACGGGAAACCTGACTGAACAATGCAACAAAAATGCATGTGAGCGAAACCTGCGAGCACGTTACACTTCCCAACACTGACACAAACACTCTGGAGATGCTGGCACACCTCGGCCGAACAGAAAATCGTCGATGAAGTAGCAGCCGGCAATCAGCTGTGTCAGGCTGTTGCGCACCATCGACGACATCCTGAGCGCCACACACACTGACACTGCGGCCGATCACTGTTAACACCCGGAAACACACACACACAACACCCGGACACAACCGAAGGGGAGCGCTCCAGGAGGCGCTTCGAAGACCGGCAACAGAGCACGAGGTTGACACGCGGGAGCGAATGCGGCCATCTTGAAGAGCGGTACAGAATAATGAGAGAGAGCGAGACAGACTGGACGAGGGTGAGTGAAACAAACTCAATAAGAGCGAGCGAGACAGACCATATGAAGCGAGCGAACTAAAACAATTATTATATAGATTCAAATGTAAATACGATGATGAAGGCGCTTACAAGACCGACTTACAATTATATTATTACTACAAATAATTTAGCGATACGATTTATACATGTAACATATTGAAATATAAAATTAAAAATACTTGTATGCGGCCGCTATCACCCTTTGAATGTATTAATAAGCGACAAGCCATCTGACAAATTAAATTAATAACTTGATTGATGAAATTCTAAACTCTGACGAAACTCGCTGGTGACGTCACGACCAATAAGGGAATTAGAATAAAATTTGATTTTCGTACGCAACGAAAAATAAATAAGAGTAGGGGTTGATCTTTCTTATCAATCAATGCTAGTTGACTTAGTGGGGGGGAGGGTAAATAGCGATGAAAATAGGAGATAAAATGAGGGCGTTGTACCTTTTTAATTTATATATTGACCAATGATCAAATATTTGGAGGGCGCTATCAATATCCGAATTAGCATATCGGCCAATAATAGGATTTCTTCTCGGAATTAGGAGAGGAAAGATGATCTTTGACCGTGAAAAGCCGTTTCTCGTCCATTTTGTCGCTGATTTCCAAGTTAGAAGGAAGCAAGTGTGCCAGTTTTCGCTGCCGTAATGTCGTTCGTCGAGTCCCTCAGCGGAAATCTGTAAGTAGGCATAATGCCACTCACTAAAATTAATTGTGAAGTGCGGTGCGTGATTTTTCTCGGGCGAATAATACCGTCGTGACGCGTGGATCCGTCGACGCTGGGAATTTTAGTGCTCCGGTTAAGTCGCGCTGACCATTCGCCATTTCTTCAAATTTGTCGTGAGTGTTAGAATTAAACGAAAAAGATTTTAGTGCTCCGACCGAGACGCGCTGACCATTCGCCAATTTCTTTGAATTATCGTGAGTGCTAGGAGTAAAACTAACAGGATTTAGATAGTAAAATAGGAAATCACGGTTTCGAATTCAGGGATCGAAAGTGTAGACCGTCGAAGATTTAATCCGCCGGGACGTGTGGATCCGTACCACTGCGTATTGAGTTGTGTCGAGTTTCGTTGACCATCCGCTATTTAGACCGTCATTGTATGCGTATTTTGGAATAAATGAAAATTAAGAGTGACCAATTTTTTTAATTTTACGTCTCGTTACCCACCCTTTCCTGTATGCTGATATTATTTTCAGCCGCGGACGGTTAATAACGGGAAGTCCTTGTTCGCCATTTTCGATTCCGACATTAGGTAACATACGCGCGAAATCGAACGAATCTCCAACCTGAGACAAAGAGTCTTAACTTGTGCTACCGGCATTTCGAGGACACGAGAAGACGAATAGAACCGAATTGTTAGACACCAACGGCCTGATAGCTAAGCAACGTATACCTCCTCACTCTGCGCAGTCGCATCATGGACGAACAGAGATACGCCGCGATATTCTGGCCCTACCCTCAACGATCGCCCTAATTAGGTGCGGCGGTCTGGCGCACTTATAATTAATCGGGGATAAAAGGGCCAATCAGACCTTATGTCTGAGTGTGCAATTCGAGTGTGCGGCTGAGATCCCCCGAAATTCCTCGCCACAAGGTATTATACCGTAAATGATGCATAATAATTTGAACGTAATATAACAATTTAATTTGTGAACGACTTATGCATTTTTATAAAATATTTTTAGGAAACTCGGCATATTGTTGATAACCACTCAAACTGCGACCTTTAGCACGAAAGAAAAGAATAAGCAATCGATTGAGTAGTATTTTTCTCAATATATAAATTAGATTTAAATTTCACTCCCTGTTGAAAAAATCCTGCTGGAAATCCAGGTGGATTTTTATTATATTAGTTATAATAATGGCTTCTTATGTGAAATTATTATTTTAACGGAGTTCCAGCATGAAAAGTTAATTAATCAGTAATAGTAATTTAGATACGTTAAATTGTGCTGAGTCCAAAGGTATGTACATTTACTCTCCAAATCGTGGAAAATTTTAAGATATTTTATCTCAAAATTTGGACATTTGACATGTCTTGATATGGAATCCAGCACGTAAATGTTTTAAATTGATCCATTATTAACCTCAAATGAGCAGTTACGAAATAAAAAATTAATCTTATTATAGATAAAGACTTCAGCTTTCACGTGGTTTGCTGCAAAGTATATGTAGCCATGAAAAATATCAAGATTTTAGTGAAAATTGACACAAAAATTCATTGTGCCCCCGCATACCCGATAACTAAATGACGCCCATGTCGTCTTGCTATGAAATAAACTCGCGCGCTGTTTGAATTATACAAAGTTTACGTTACATTAATTTATCATAAAATTGATTTGATATTAATATTCATACGAATGTATTAAAATTTTTTTATTTTTAAATTATTTTTGTTTAAATTACAAAATGTGTTACACGTTCGCATTTAAAAGTTTATAAAATTTTCAGCTGAATATTTCGGTAATTTTGTACGAATGATTAAATGAAAAAACCCTTTCAGGTGAAAAAAACAAAATATGAATATTTGTTAGCTCCAAATTTTGTTTATTTTATCACGGATAGCATTAATAATTTATAATTTACTTGTTAGTCTAACTTTTCCATTCACACTCATATATGGCAATATTTTTGTACCATTTTTTGAATCTTTTGAATAAAGTACTTTTTCCATAATACTTGTTTTGGTCAACTTATAAATAATACTAGATTGTGCAACATCTTTAAATATAAACAGTTTCTGTTGGATTACATTAATAGCTTGCTTTACAAATTTTTTTGCATAATCAATTCTTTATTTTCCAATTAATTATTGCTCTTGTGATGCTGTACAATATCTTCCAAATTCTGTAATAATATTACTGTTTCAGGCACGTTTCATAAACAATAAATAGGATTTTCCATTGATATGTCTAGAATATCACTTTCAAAATGTTTGGATTTAGGGCATTTTGAAGCTACGACATGATTCAATCATTCATTTGCTAGCGTTGATGCCGAAGGTGCAATTCTTTTGTACACTATTGATATACTGATATTATTTCTTGCAACGTAATTTTCAGATCTTTATTTTCAATCGATTTTTGCTAGGTATTCAATGATATTCGTATTTCTCATTGTTATCGTAAAATGTGCAAAGACTATGATCGCCAATAACATGACGAATTATTGCTTAAAGTTTTCTTTCAAAAGCACAGGTTGACTTTTTCACTCCGCTATAATACCATTCAACGTATTCGTAAAATACTCAACTTGAGCTCTCAGCAAATTCAACCCGTACAACGAACTCAAGAATGTT
This sequence comes from Phymastichus coffea, assembly GCF_024137745.1. NCBI lineage: Eukaryota > Metazoa > Arthropoda > Insecta > Hymenoptera > Eulophidae > Phymastichus > Phymastichus coffea. Next base: position 3,266,635 of record NW_026706836.1, on the reverse strand, counting down.
TTGACGAAGTAATTTTTATAAGCCCACAGCTCTATGCTGTGTCCCCTAACTTCACGTAATACTCCGATTTTACTTAAATCATTGTCCATTATTTAACGAGCATCAAAAAAATTCAATTTTTCGAACAATAGATTTTTGGTATAAAACTCAATAGCTAAATCAACTTCCCTGCTTTTCGATGAATCTTCATAATTTACCCTACAATCGTAAGGTTTACCAAAAGTACATGAACGGCAAATTTTTATTAAAAATCCGTAGAAACCAACGTTTTGTGCGTAGTAATATATTAAAACACCGTGTTCTATATCAAAACGTAGCATTCCTCAGTAAACATATAAAACTTGTTAGCGTCAATGCAAGTATTTTACCAACATAATTCTAATTAATAATCTACTTTTGCATATTACTATAACTGGATAATATTATACCTTACATTCAGTCTGAATTTATTTAATTCAATGACCATCTACATAAGGAAAATCGCAGTGACATCGAAATTATTGCAAATATTTTTTACCAGATAAACAATTGTAAGCTCTACCTATACCTTTTTTTTGTTAACCTACATCAAACCTAAAAGTTAATCTAAATTATAGATCTAAATATAAAATAATAGATATAGCGGACGGTATGAAGGTAATACTGTTTTATATTTTAGGAGGTTTCATTTTTTCTAGAACATTTAGATACCTATTATGCAATAAAGGATTATAGTAACAATATCAATGAATAATTAATAAAAAAATATAACTAAATGTATAGTATTATAGTTATAGTATAAAAAAATTTCATACGTATTAGAGTATGCACTATTTCCTAAGTGTTCTTTACAATAATAACAAGAGAATCTTCGATTAATATATTCAGAAGTTATAAATTACTTTATACAGAAAATATTGGAAAATAAACATGATTACAGTTGTAGAGTTGACGATATATACTTCATATATAACAATTCTAAAAATTAAAAACAAACTAAAAATCTATTTCTCAATGATTAAGAATAATCAACCAAAAATCAATTATAAAACTATAATCTTGTGGATGACATTGATTCAGTAAGTAAAATAAAGTTCATTCAAAGATCTATACGATTTCCAAATAATAAAAATTGAAATCAATTATAATTATATATGGTTGACGATATCAATGCTATTAGTAAGAATTGTACAAATTGGAAATTATTTCATTAAGAAGATCATCAATAAAACGAAAAATGCGAATGAAAAAAATTGAAGCGAATATATCACACTTGCGAAGATAAACATAACTAACTATATTATCTTTGAGTGTATCTTAAATCATAAATTTGTGATCTGAGTATTCAAAATCACTATTCTATTCTAATCCATCGTAGGAGAATTCCAACCAAAGATTCTGATGTTTATATTTCTCAGTTAATCTTCGCAATGGAAAGGGAGGTTTGAATAATCGTCCAAGTACTTCTTCGTTGTAGTTAATAGGAAGTATTACTAACTTTTTTACAGCACACGTTATGGTATCCAACATTACTTATTAAATATGTTTCTCTACATCCCCACTTGTTGGATTGTATTGAACGATGTGACCATGCAAAATTAGACAACATGGCATAGTTTCTTAAGGAATTTTTCTGTTTTCTCAAACTTCATTTGCACATCTACAGCAAAGTTTTTCAATGTCTCATTTTGATTAGATCAATCGATAACAATGAGTGGTACTTACCTTATAAAAGTAGATTTATTCAGCAGTGGATCAGTCTTTGTCTTATTATGTCTTTTAGAATTTGGCAAGTACATCGTATAAAATTGTAAATTGATATTTATTTACATCAATATTAAGATTACAATACGGATAAAACTGAGAGTTAAGGAAAACTTTCACGTTACTAATGTTGCAATAATCAAATACGCTAGAAATAATTTTGGAAGATTTTTCAAAAATTATTTATTCATTATTCATTTAGTTTAAAAAGTGGTTTTTCTAATTCATTTTCAGCTTTGATATTCAAGATATGACTTGAATCAAAGGTAGCATTAGATACTTATATAATTCCCAACTGCAAAAACTCAATGAAATGCTTCTTTCTCTTTTCAGAAAATAAAGTAGATAAATTTTTTGAATATCCGAAACAGTAACGTACATCATAAGCCATTCGATGCGCGTTATATTAATCTTGAAGTTTTCAATGATCGCTTCTAGTTCCACTTATTTTGTTGTTTGGATAACGGCATTTAAATCACTGCTTTATTATATGAGAATTAGTTCATGTTTCATGTTTACCAATACTTTGCGATAATCTTTAGCAAATTCGAGAATGAAGTTTAAAGGAATAGTGACATCGAAATATACTTCGTCGTTGATTATTTTCTGATCATTTTCTGTTATCCATCCGGCATTTTCAGCAATCCAATTTTGACTTGGATTAAGTGATAGCCAATTTTTCCTAATAGTTGTTAGACAATCGTGTTTCCATTTATCGATTTCTATACCATTTAATTTCTAGAAACAAGTGACAGATGGCGTTGTTTTTGAATAGAGTATTCGTTACTACTGCATTCTTTTTGTCGCACAAACTACCACAAATACGGAATGAGCTACGAGGTGTTAAAAGACACAAATCTTTATATTAGATTGATATGCAAATTTCATTGTTATTTTTAAAAGATGCTTTGATGTGTCAATGCTTTCTTTTTCCGATGACGATTGACAATCGGAATTCGTTGATTTTACTTTCAATCGAAGATGATGGTTGGTTTGTATATTTTAGCGCTTATATAGCCGCTATTACTGCTTAAATTGTAAACTATTCCAATCATTTTTTTCAGGTGTAATTTATTTGATCACTTCACCTCGAAAGTTTATTAAATTTCCGTCTTGATCAACGATGCGTAATTGCAAATTATTTATACACTTTACGGTAACTGGGAGATAAATCACATATGAAGGAACTTCGAGGTGACCGCAATTGTAGTTACCGAAATCTTGGAACCGTTTTAGATTGTATTTTATCTCTTCTACGTTAAGATAGATCATTACATCAAATAGAAGTCTAGCATATCCAAAACTTTCAAAATATGTGACGTTATCTCCGATTTTCCGATAAACCGCCTAGTTTGTGCCTATTCCGTTAACGTCATAAAGATTAAATTTAACATTATTAAGAATTAGCTATATATAATATAGCTAATTCTTAATAATGTGATCTAGATTTTGGTAAGTCATTGCTCATGAACACTTTTCGGAAATTTGGTATACTTAAAATTTCGGGATACTTCATTAAAAGTCGATGTTTGTGAGAGTTTTGTCGGTTGAATTTACTTCAAAATTTTTTTTAAAGCTAACTCCAAGTAAGGTTTGAAATGTAGTCCATAGCCTGTTCAATGATCCATCCCTTTGCCTAGTTCAATGATCTCCATCGTTTTGTTATACCTTTTGGTTTCTTCTAATTGTCATTTTAAAGACTTTGCATCATTTCGAGATTTACGATTCCTGCAGCTCCACCAGCTAGAGCACTAGTCCTCTTAGAAATTGACAGTTTTCATGTTAGCTTTTCCACCAACCTGTCTAACGGCTGCACGAGCTCTTTTGAGAGTAATGCCGATAATCGTTCGAGCACATTTATTTTTTGGCCATTTAAAATTGGCAGATTTGATTATGATTTTCAAGTCTATTAACTTTTGATATTTCTTTGTGCGGCCTTTTGACTTCAGATTTGATCTTTCTTTTTCTTGAGTCCCATACCAAATTTAGATTTTAATTTCATGGCGTTAGTCACAGCGTAAGCAGCTGCTTTTTTAGCAATGCTAGAATTTTTATAGAATACTCGCTTCCAAGTTTTTTCAGCTGAAATTCTATCTGCGATATTTCTATAGTCTACACTTTTTCGATTTTTTGAATGAGCTACATCATGTTCTCTGCAAGCTGTGTCAAGAAGTTTGATGCCTGGATACTATAAATTCGTTCCTGTAATTTAATTCCCGGATCACACTGAAAGCCTATAATATGAAGTTCAAAGGGAAGCTTATTGATGACTTTGTTAACTAATCCTCGTCTTTTTTTCATACTCTCATATTTGTATGTGATCATCACTCTATGAAATCAATCATACGACTAACTTTCAAAATTACAAAAGTGAACATATTATATAGCTATTAAGTCATTCCTGTTTGAACATTCTCTCGTGAGGGTGGATTTTAAAGATCAAACTGTCAAAATTTAGATGAACTACCAAATAAACTACCAGATAAACTACCAAAGCGTCATGAGGATTTACTTTTCCATAGTATTGGAGCAATTTTTTGCGGTTCATCTATGTGGTAAAACCAACAGTTTTTAGGTGTTAATTACTCATCCCAATGGCGTTAGATTCAAAAACGTTTACATTTACTCGAAATCTCTTAATCAAACAAAATATAAATTACTGTTAGAGATGTTAAAGCCTATAGACGGAGTGAAGTATTTTCTCTCCAAAGATCATGGGAGTATGCATTACCCAATTGGATAATTATATTCGATGACATCACGTACCATAAGCAGTAAAACAGGTGTGCTTCCTTTTGTATGCGTAGACGCATGATGTATCGACTGCTCGTATTCCTAAACATCTCGTAAGAAATAACGTTAATTTTTTGGCAGTTTTTCAACAAAACGAAGCAAATATAAAACATACACTGCCGCTCACATAAATTTGGCTACTCCATCAAAAATCTGTTAAACTTTGAAGTTTTGTACCTCTATAAGGAACCAACCGATCTAAAAAATTCAAAGTACGTTTTGAAGTTTGTACCAAGCCCTTCAATATATGATGAAAATATTTCAAAAAATAATGTTTAATTAATTTTTTATAAACAAACGAAAAAAAAAAAATTTATTTCGTCCATTTTCAAATTGGCATAACTTTGTTAAAAATAATCGGATTAAAAAAAACAAAATGGAGGTTAAAGCTATGGTAATACATACAGTTGCAAATAAACATAAGTATTAACTAAAAAATAAATACAACTATTCAAATAAAGTGAAATACGTCGAAGATTTATTAAAATAATAAAACTTCTAGCCATCAATTTCATATTATAAATAACTTCATACAACCAAAAAACATAAGTACGTTAGCATTAAACACATTAACAATAACAATAAACATATTACAAAAATTCACTTATTGACATAATAAATCATTTTTAAGTCATTAACTTCATTTTATAAATTATGATCAATTACAAAATTCAAAACTATCAATTATTTGTCACACAAAAAATAACTTCTTTGGTCTTCTTTATTCAACTAAATAAACATATCACAAAGTAAACAAATTTAAACTTTTTTTTCGTCAAAGAATCCACCTTTGCTTTTGATTACAGCTTCGCACAACCGTGGCTTTCTCTCTAACAATTTGTATAGTGTTTCTGTTGCTATTTTCTCCCATTCATCTTGTAGAATTTCCCACAAATGAGCAGCTAAAGTTGGACATGATTTACGTACTTTTCGATCAAGTTCTTCCCATAGCATTCTATAACTTGTAATGTATTTTTTTTCTCAAGATTTGCTAAGTAATTTTTACATATTTTCGCTGTATGCTTCGGATCATTATCTTGTTGAAAAATAAAGGATGGACCGATGAGTAGTGTACCAGACGGAACCACATTATATTGTAAAATTTTTTTGTACTTCTCCTTTACCAAAATTCCATCTACTTTTTTTAAATCACCGACTTTTGAATTTCCGAAGCATTCCCATACCATAACTAACCAACCGCCGTGCTTCACCGATGGAATTAGACAACTTTCCAAATATTTTTCGTTGTTTTACCTTCGAATATACGTCCGACGTTTCGAACCAAAAACTTCGAATTTAGATTCGTCACTCCATAACATACGTTTCCAGTCACTTAAATTCCAAAGCCGATATTTTTTAGCCCATTCCAATCTCTTCTTTTTGTTTACTTTTTTTAATAATGGTTTTTTCTTTGCAATTCGGCAGTGTAAACCTTTTTCAACAAGTTTTCTTTTAACAGTAGATACACTTATTGGTGTGTCAAGATGTTTATTAACTTGAGCCGTGATTTCTGGAGCTGTGAGACGTCTGTTTCGAATACTCAAAAGCGCTATATAGTCATCTTCTTTTGCTGTAGTTTTTCTTTTCTTTTTCTTTGGTTTTGTAGCGATGTTTTGTTCAGTCAAAAACTTCTTTATGTTGTAATCTACAGTGCCTTTAGCGATTTGCAGTTCATATCGATATCCGTAGACAACTAAGTAAATCATCGATTAAACTTATAACTCTCCTTGAACCATGGTCACGAAAAATTTTTGTAAACACAAGATACTGTTTCGCATATACATAGCAGTGTATTGCGGCGCAGAAATCCCGCAAAACTTATAGTCTTTACTTTTATATCAATGTATATATATGCGTGCATTCATTGTATACGAACTACTATTATCATAGGTACGATACCATTATAAAGTAGATTGTATACTGATTGTAAAAAATATCCATTATTTATTTTAATCAATACTACGTATACAAGTCGTATAACTCATTATATAATATTTCACTAAAAGTTTAATAAATAATTGTAAATAAAAATCTTTTGTTCCTGGTAAAAAAAAAAAATTTTTTTAATTTGAATATTTTACGTTGAATTCGTTGAGTAAAAATGCATAATTTTTTCTCTTATGATTTTTTTAGTTTGACTAATAGTTTTTGAGTTATGAGCTGTTGAAAAAAATGTGATTTTTTTTACATAAAATTCAAAAATTCCCTAAAAAATAAATGAACTGAAATTCTGCAAAGCGTATTTTAAAGAGGAGTATCATAGCTTTAACCTCCATTTTGTTTTTTTTTAATCCGATTATTTTTAACAAAGTTATGCCAATTTGAAAATGGTGGAAATAAATTTTTTTTTTTCATTTGTTTATAAAAATTAATTAAACATTACTTTTTGAAATATTTTCATCATATATTAAAGGGCTTGGTACAAGCTTCAAAACGTACTTTGAATTTTTAAGATCGGTTGATTCCTTATAGAGGTACAAAACTTCAAAGTTTGACAGATTTTTGATGGGGTGGCCAAATTTATATGAGCGGCAGTGTATATATAACGAACATGTGAATTCGATCATAATTTGCAATCAATTTAAAGAACTATGCGCGAAATGTTGGCTAGCTGATAAATATGAATTTTCACTGATTTACAAGGATAGAGCAATAAATAATGAAAAATATTGAAAGGCTTTGAGTGCTTGTAAAGCGCAAGATACAATCATAAATAAGTATAATCTACTGAAGCATGCTCGAGATTGCATTGATGAAGTCTTGAATAAGACGTTCAAGCCAATAATTGATCCGCTGAATACTACAGTGAGCAAAGTAGAACCAATCGAATATTTAGTAGAACTAGACAAGAATTTAACGAATCAAAATTCAAATCCTCTTCCTAAAGTTTTTTCAGTTATATAAAGTTTATAATGTTTCTCAAGAATATACTACAACATGAAAATAATTATTTTGATGGTGCTAGTGATAAGTATGAAAACCTACACTCTAGCAGTAAAGATACTGATGCTAGCATTACGCACAACAATACACAAATTTATCACAGTTTATCTGAACTAAGTGAGCATGAGAGCCTCGATGTTGATAAGTACATAAATATTTCGGATAAAAGTGACTCTGGTTTTTTGGATTTGATTTATGGTGTGCGTAAAGAAAAAAATGGAGTTTATGTACTTGGTAACTCCACACTGATTTTTGATGAGAATAGCGTTGGCGTTGATGATGTCAACTATCTGAAAATAAATGGTATAAAGAACTAGAAAGAGGATAAATAAACGAAGAAGAAATCGATGGAGGAGGAGGAGGAGAAAAAGAAGAAGAAGGAAGAGAAGTACAGGGACATGAACTGAAAGGAGGAGAAGTAAATACAGAACTGACAGAAGGAAGAGAAGTAATGGAATATTAAATTGAAGAAGGAGGAGAGGAAATAGAGAAAGATGAAGAAGAGAAGAAAGAAGAAGGGTGGAAATAAAATATGCGAGACGGTACAGCCACCGTGCACCTTGGGCTGAGCTCTGCTAATTTTACTGGTTTGATCTCGGTAAAGAAAACCGGCGCTGACTTTCATGGGCTGACGTTCCCTCTCGTTAAATAAATGACTCGTTAATTAAAATATAATACACTTGACGATCTCATTTATTGACGCCTTTACAAACATTCGCTACAACGTTTTCTTCGCCGTAGCGAGCACGCTCGTTCAGCCTTTGCCTCGTGGATGGCGAATGGTCGCTGCTTGAATTGGCTTGGCTGCTAACGAATTCCTCCTCCTGGCAATCGTGGCAATGGCACTTGTGGCAGCAGTTCACTTGCAGGAATCTTAGTCCGATCCTGTCTCTCTAGGCGGCCCTAATTGCTCGAGAGCTCACGCCTAACTGCCTCTGTTCACACGTAATTTCTAAGCCACGCGCAGCCGCGCTCCAACTCCTCTCACCGTCAAAAATCGGCCGATATCGCTCTCTCTCTCTCTCTCTCTCGCTCTTCTAGCTCTCACTCGCACTCACGGCAACACCTCGCCGACCGTCGCGCTCCTCTCCCCCGATCCTGCAACGACACAAGCACATAGCCACCGTATAGCGCACGCTTGGTCGCTGCGTTCATGCGAACATATAACCCTGTCACAAATAGAAGAGAGAAAGAGAAGAAAAAGTAAAAGAAAAAGAGAAGAAAATAAGAAAATAATTCAAAGTTAGTATTGATGGAAAGGTAATTTTCAGGCAGATCTTGAGACAAGAGTTTGCGAGCTGCGAACCGAAAGCTACGTACATGTCCACGTTTTTAAAGCGGAAATGGACAGCATTAAAGAAAAATTTCCACAGAATAGCCATCGTTTAGTAACAAAACTGATGAAGGCGCTAATAAAAAAAGACAAGTTGATCAAAATGACACCCACAGGCAAAGGGAACACACAACCAATTCCAACGTTAATTTTAGAGAGTTATGGGAACACACTGATGTTACTTAAGTATTTCTCTCTTCTAGATTTAAATTTAAATTTAATGTCCACGACGGACATTGTAACAATTTACTTCCGAGTATTCGTTTAAAAAAGTGGACGTGGGTAGTTTTTTTAAGACTAATTCAAGCTTTGATTGTAAATGCTACTGTACTATTCAATGCTGTCAATGATGAGAAAAAAAGGGTTGGAACAAGATTTTGCACTTTCAATAGCTAAAAATTACATGACGCAGAGACAATGCAAAAAAGAGAAACACAATATGTCCAAACTAACAAAACTCAAACTTTGTTCTTATTGTTCCGTAAGAACGAGAATTATCTGTGAAAAATGTAATTTATCGATTTGTGTTGAATGTTTCAAAAAAAAAACACTGAAAAATTCGTATTGCAGTGAGAGGCAAGGGGATTGACTCAAATCAAGCACCCCAAAGGAGACAAAGTCCTCGTCGTTGTCTCTAGGTCATGCTAAGAGTAGAACGTTTTTTATCTCGAAAACTATTGAGTTTGGAGAAAAAGTTTATGGAACAAAAAGTCTTAGAATTTATCAAGCAACACGCATGAATTTTTTCAGAATTTTTGGAGATGATTTTGGAAAAATGGATTTTCCGTATTCTCCGAAAATTCAAAAATCGCCTCGGAAAATTCTGAAAAAATTCAGGCGTATTTTTCGTTTAATTCTAAGACTTTTTTATTCATTGTACTTTTTATCTAAACTTAATGGTTTTCGAGATAAAAAATGAGAAATGTTTTTTATGGATTTTTTTTTATTTTGCCACCATTTTGTTGGAAGAAGTAGTTCAAAAATTCCACCAAAATTCCTGGAGATACTTTGATAGTCTTGATCACCTCTGATTATATTTGTTTGATGATTTTTTAGCGGTAACAATGCTAAAAAAAATCGCAAACTTGATTTTTCGCACAATTTTTCAGGTTTTTATTGTTTAATTGGCTATAACTTGTTTATAACGCAATCACTCGCAATTTTGAAAATAGATTCTGAAAGAGCGTTAAATTTCCCATCCAAATACGTGTTTGCAAAAATTTCTTAGGCCTATGACTACCGAAAAAAACGCGTTGAAAATTGACAAAAAAATTGAGCATTTTGGTCGTTAATGTGTTAATATAGCCTCGACCGGTCTTTATATTGTAAATGATACCCATTACTAAGATATGGTCTTTACGTGTACTTGCACTGTGATGACTTCTCCTCGAAAGTTAACGAGGTTTCCGTCTTAATCAACTATACGAATTTGAAAATGATCAATGCTTCTCACAGTGACTGGAAGGTAAATGACTTGAGAGGAAACTTCTATAATCTTATATCCAGGTGGGACTGCTGGGAAAAATTCATATACAGTATGTATTTTGCGATCGTTTATGTAAGAGCCTGTAGTAATATTACACTCTACACGTAAAGCGTTGACTTTGAGATTAGTGACGGGTAAGTCAGAACTATGTGTTTCATTTTCAACGAGCGTACGTCTAGTGAAGCCTAAAATTGATCCAATAGAATCTTCTGGTTTAAAATGTATTTTTTGAGTGCACTGAATGACACTACGTAAAGTCTTATTATTTGGTTTCAGGCTAAACGATATACCTTTAGATGCTAATGCTTCTTTGAGAAATCTTTCAATATCTTCTATTTCTTAGCTACCAGTCGGTGAAGTGGTTCTTCTTGACCTTCAATGTAAAATTTATTATAACCAACGTCAATGTTTGGTATTGAATTAAATGTTAATAGCTCAACTAGACCAAGAACATAGTTTTTGTTTGGTATCAATTCGATCGGTGGAAAATAATATGTTTCGGGTACGGATGCTGTTCCCGAGAGACTCAATATCAGTATACGAGGTGTGTTCAAAAAGTACCTGGAATTATCGTTTTCCCAAAAAAATATTTATTTATTCGTTTACATCAATGTGGTCCCCTTCAAAGTAATCCCCCCCCCCCCCCCCAGATATAATACACTTATGCCAGCGTTTTTTCCAATCTTCGAAGCACTCTTGATAGTCACTTTTTGGTATGTCCTTGAGCACTCTCAGAGATTCGGTCTTTATTTCTTTAATCGAGGAAAAATGCCATCCTTTCATGGGTCTCTTCAACTTTGGGAACAGGAAAAAGTCACACGGAGCCGTATCTGATGAATATGGAGGTTGTCGTGAGCGTCATCGTCATGCAAAGCCATGAATTATTTTTCCATAAATCAGGGCGTTTTTTTCGGATTGCTTCACGCAAACATCGCATAACTTCAAGGTAATACTCCTTATTAACCGTACGACTTTGTAATAAAAACTCATGATGCACCACGCCCCTGCAGTCAAAGAAAACTGTAAGCAAAACCTTCACATTTTTTTTTTTTTTAAACCCTTTCCACTCGAATATGGTTTCAGATGAAGACTATAACCTTTACGATATGGTTTCAATTAAAGTCCTTTACCAATACCAATAGCTTCCATAGTTTTATTATGTGTATGAGCTTCTTTCAATTAATTTTGAGCAGCCTTAGCACTGTTAACGGCTTTTGGTATTGAAGCAGCTCCTCCAGCTAGAGCTCCAGTGGCGCTTAAAACAGCAAATAATGTAATTAAGAAAGGAAGCACTCCACCAACTTTACTGGGAATAGGTAAAATACGTGGTATATTTATTTTCCTTCATAGTACTTTTTATGAAGGATACCGCCAGCCTTTTTCACAGCTTCTTTGGCTCCTTTTATAGCCGAACGAATAACTACAAGAGCTCGATTGTTAGGCACACTTATTTTCGAGACCGTCTTAATAATTTTATTAAATGTAACTGACGGCTTTTTGATTTTTTAAATCCTCTACCTCGTTTCTTACTACTTTTCTTCATATCAACACCCATACAAAGCTTACTTTTAACTTTCATAATGTTGGCTACAGTGAAGGCAGCTGCTTTCTCACCAAAACTGCTATCTTTAGCTTGCACTCTTTCCCAAGCTTTGTTAGCTAGAATTTCGTGAGCTTTATTTCTTGTCGCAATATTCTCCAGATTTTGCGCATAAGCAATATCATGTTCTTTACAAGCAACGTCTAATGGATTTTTACCAGGATCCCCACGTGCCAATCGTTTGTTTAAATTTGTACCAGGACCACAATACTGATATCCAGGTAAGTGAGCTTCAATAGGCAAGTTATTTATAATCTTGTTCACTAGATCACCATCAGTCTTTCTTTTATAGTACGTGATCATACTTCTTCGAAAGACAGCATGTTAATGAAATAAAAGATATATAAGCAGACTTTTTATACCTAACAACTCATTCATTGAGGTGTTAATGATGAGAGTAAACAACATGGATTTCCAAGAACAACCTCTTAAGCTTCAAGTCATTAATTTCGATAGAGTGATGGAGACGGAAAAACAAGAAAAAAGACATGGCGAACTATTGCCTAATAGTATCCGTGCCGTTTTCTGCGAACATAGTAATTATGGAAAAACTAATTGTTTATTAACATTAATCACTCATCCTAATGGTCTTAGATTTGAAAACGTATATGTCTACTCAAAATCCCTTAATCAGCCTAAATATAAATTTTTGCAAAATTTATTAGAGCCTATTAATGGTATAGAGTATCATGCTTTCAGCGAGCATGAGAAAGTTGTTTCACCAGATAAAACACGACCAAATTCTATCATGATTTTTGACGATATGGCCACTGAGAAGCAAGATAACGTAAGAGCATTTTTCTGTATGGGTAGACATAAAAAAGTAGATAGTTTCTATCTCTGTCATTCGTACGCTCGCATTCCGAAGCATCTCATTCGAGATAATGTGAATTTACTTGTTTTGTTTCGATAAGATGACGTGAATATTAACCACATTTACAATGATCATGTTAACTCAGATATGTCTTTTGAGAAGTTGAAAGAAATTTGTTCAAAATGTTGGAGAGACGATAATCAAGGGTTTTTGGTTATCGCCAGAGACAGACCAATAAATCATGGACGATATAGAAAGGGATTTGATTCTTTTGCTATTAATATAGAGGAGTGAGTGGATGAAGATTATTTAACTTTAGAAATTACAAGCGTAAACATGGCTGACTTTGAAAGAGAAAAGAAGGTGCTCGAGCAATCATTCATGGCTCGTGATACTATGAGACGCAAGCATCAACTAATAAAACGCGGTAAAGCTGATTTAGAAAAGACATTGCGTGAAACTTTTATACCTGTGGTTGATCCATTGAAGAAACTCGTAGAGGCAACTACTGTTAAAAATAACGCTACTACTGCTGAACAGCCAACGAAAAAGAAAAACAAAATCGCGTTCAATAATGTTTTCAAGTCAGAAGTAGCAACTGACACTCCCTACAAATCTAGATATTTCAATAGTACTGCTAATGAATTAAATTCTACATTACAACCGCTTGATACTACATTTGAGTCTGCTATTTCTATTGATGATGATGATGATCATGATGAATCATCACTTGATACAACTACTATAAATTTGAACAAAAGTAGTTCAAATGTAACTACAGAACAGAGCCAAGAGCTATTGGATTATTCGATTGTAGGAAACTATGTTCGACTATTGCATGAACCTCAGCAGAAAAGTAATTTAGACAAGACATTTGGTGTTCGCTTGCATGAAAATACATATGTCATAGGCAATTCTCCAATTTCCTTCCAAAACGATAACATGACTGTGAATGATAAAGCATACAGTAAGACGCTTGATTTAATGGAACTTCTCTTTCCTAAAGAACCTGATTATAAATTAATCAGTTCATTGGATATTGAAAATTATATAAAAATTCTTGAAATCACTAATGCTCATCGAAAGAGATACGAAAGAAATGGAGAATATCGCAATAAGCATGTGAATAAATTCAAAAAGTATATTGGTCCATATTTATCTTTGAGCAGTAGCGCTAAGAAGCGAAAATCGACTATTGATGGAAGAGGTCTTTTTCCTAACTATAAAATAGCTAGAAAAGTAACGTTATTTGATTATGTATATTGGGATGATCCAAACGAGCTCGTTGATCGATTGAGATTGCATATTGCCGAACAAACCGCCGGTAATTCTAGTCATGTTAATGAAATTCATTCAATTATTGAAGAACTACGTGAAGCTGGCTATATATATTAAGAGAATCCTAAATATTACTCAGTAATAAAATGAGTGTTGATGTGTTTGGACGTATATTGAATAAAAAAAAGGAGGATAATAGAAGTCCTCCTGGTATAGGGTATAATATCACTGAAGACGGACAATACGATGCGAATGACAAAAGAATTTGTAATATAGCCGATCCCCAGGAGAGTAACGATGCTGTAAACTTACGAAGGTTGCGAATAACTAGTGAAGCTAATGTTACTACGCTTACGAGTATGATAAATGATCTTATAAAATGATTGGATACAATAAGATTAGAATTAGTAAAGCATCGAGTAGTTATTAATTAGTTAGAAGAAGATAATATTAATAATAATATGTGACGGAGAATTTCGGCTCGCCGATTTCTCCTTCGTCTCTCTCTCGTCCGTTCGCTACGCCCGGGCTGAGAGTGTGTTGGTATACACTCTCATGCCTGGTTTTTCTCTGTTTGAGGTGCGGCGAGCGGGCATTGGTGGAGCTGGATGCGGCCGACGAGCTGGCGATCCGTTGCCAGGATCGTCATGCGGGGGAGCGAGCGGAATGGGGAGAGCGCGGCCGAGGGGGGAAATCGGCAGTTTCGTTTGGGCTGGCCGATCGCGTGCGCGCGTTTTGTTTTTCGTTCGTCGCCGTTTCGGATTTTCCGTGGGTTTTTGGAAGCGGTGCGGTGCTTCGCCACGTTTTCTTTTGTTTTGTGGATGCGCACCCGGTGTGTGGGCGCGCATCGGTGGTTCATTTTTTGTTGTGAGTGAGGAGTGAGTGGCTGGGTCGCGCCCAGCCAAGCCTTGCCGCCCAGCACCGGTGTGCGTGGGTAAGGGCGAAGCCCGTACCGCCGGCGCGCGCGTGTTCGGCGAGCGAATCCGGCGAGCGGCTGAGCAGTGGGACCAGCAGCAACAGCAGCCGCAGCAGCCGCAGCAGCCGCAACAGCAACAGTAACAGCAACAACATCAGCAGCAGCAGCAGCAGCAAGCCGCATCCGTTGACCGGGAGCGGCCATCCCCACCTGAGGTCGCCGTTGGGAAGGTCGGTGCCGGTTTTCTCTCTCTCTCTCTCCTTCTCTCGCTCTCTTGCATGTCCGGGGTGTTCGCGGGTGCAACGGTGCAGGTCGGGCAGTGATGCCGGCCTCCGTTGCCGGGTGTTGAGGTCGCGAGTGCGTTCGCGGGCGCTTAGGCTTAAGCGGATTATCGGGCAGTGATTGCCGATAATCCGATTAAGCGGATTAGCGATTTTTGTAATAGGCCGATTTGCGAGACGGAGTGCGCGTGCTCCGTCTAATTATTAATTTGTGTGTTTTTTCTTTCATTTTCTTTTATTGTGTTTGTATTAATAAATTAATAATATATATATATATGTGTCATATATTATTGCGTTAACCCGTTCGTTTTCCCGATTTTCCGTCAATTCGTGCGCGATTGGCACACACGCTCGGTGTGCCATTCAGTCGTGGGAGCATTCGTGCCTCCCGAGCCCTCCTTTGATAAATATTGTGCGGACGGCCGCGAGCAAGTATTCTTCAACGAATAGTCGGCCCATACAACTCCGTTACATGGCATCCCTTGTGGGGAGGGCGCGACGCGTGCGCGAGTAGGATGATCGCGAATCGGTAGCGGTGACAGGTGCTTTTCTTTTCAGGAGGTGGAGGGGGTTTTTCTTTCAGCAAACCGAAGCAGCTTTAGCGTGTTTCTGGGACTGGCGGTTTCGGCGGTCGGTTGAGTGGCAGGCAGTGATTGCCGCGACCCTCCTTGCGGCCCGGCCCGGCCAGTGGTTGACCGAGAGACCGCAGGACAGGCGCTGTTCCCCCCCCCCTTCTTGTCCCCTTTTGGTGCCGAGGTCGTTGACGCGATTGTTGTTGTTTTTTTTTTCGTTTTCGTTTTTTTTTAGGATCGCTGGGCAGCGATCGCGTCGCGTCTGTCGCTCGGTCCCGTTAAGATGCCGCCCCCCGCAGCCGACGCGAATTTGTTTATGCGCCGATTATCTAGGCAGCCGGAGTTACAGCACCTGAGGGCCAGCATCACCAGGGTTCCGCGGGAGGAACTGGTGAGGTATATGCGGACTCAGGGGCTAACCACAGAGGGTGGACTCCCGGTGCTACAGGACCGCGTTTTCCGCGTGTTCTTGGCGAATACGCGATCCGGAGCTGAGGTGCCCCTTTTCCCCTCTGACTTTATGTCGGGGCGCATCCCCGATTCCTCCTCTAGCGAAGCGCACGACGTAGTGCCGGACCAGAGTTTGCGCGCACGGTTTGAGGATACTCTGGCCCGGAATCCCTTTTTCGCTCGCACGGAAACGGGTGACGTGTCCTTGCTCAGCTCAACGGTCCAGGAGAAGGTGAAGCACTCCCCTCCTGGAGTTGGGCCGGTCTTGAGCGAGGACCAGGGCAACCGTACCCTGCTTGAGGAGGAAGTCCGGAGCGCCTCGACAGGCTCCGACTCCGGTGATACCGCGAGAGAGGCTGCGGTAGCTGCGGCGTTGCCACGGGGGGCCCACCTGGAGCAGGCTGAGGGCCCGGGGGACGTGGCTGCCGGACCCGTCCCGGTTCCAGCGGTGCCAGTGCCGCCTCTTGACCCGCTATTTTTGCAGCAGGTGCTGGCGGCATTACAGGTCTTGGGTTATGGGCCTGCTGGTACGGCCCCGCTGGTGTCCGGGATCCCGACGGTACAGCCCTCCCCGCTGCGGCCCCGGCCCCCGATGGGCCTGGGCGGCCCCGCGGCTGACCCCCAGCGGGGGGAGCGGTTAACGGGTTTGGACTCTCCCAAACGCAGGTGCCCTCGCAAGCTCGCACGCGAGTGGCGACAGCACTTCGCCGCCTCGATTGGATTCGAGGAGGAGCGACGACCTGTCCTGGCGAAGCCCCCGCTGCTGCTGTCCTCAACGTCAGACTCGCCTAGTGAGGCGAGCAAGGCGCATTTGAGGCCCAGGAGACGGTCGCGCAGAGGGCGGCACAGCCGGGAAGCCACGAGCTCCTCCGAATCCGAGCCCTCCATCGCTGGAAGTTCTTCCAGCAATGACGTGAGCGCGTGCCACCGGCGACGCCATCACCGGTGTCGTCGGGGGCGCGTACGTTCGGGCCATCGAGGCGCGCGCCGGGAGAGGTCGCGTGGCCGTTTGAATGGCAGGCCCGCCGATGCGATTTCGGCGTTTAGGGCCTGGAACGTGCGGTTCAACGGCGCCGCGGGATCGGGTGCAGAACGCTTCCTGGAGAAGTTGAAGCGCTGCGTGAGGTTATATAACCTCCCCGATTGTGAGGTGCTCCCGGCCCTGGATGCGATCTTCTCCGATCGCGCGGAGGTTTGGTTGGCGAACAACCTTGGAGGGTGGCGCACCTTCCACGATTTTGCGGTTGATTTCCGCCACCAGTACTGCCGGACGTTGGACCGTGAGGAGCTCTACTGTGAGTTGAGCCGCCGGATGCAGGGTGAGGATGAGTCGATCGCTGACTACCTCACCGCATTCCAGAGTATCGTGCGGCGGATGCGGCCTCCTCCGTCCGACAGACGGCAAGTGCGGTTGGCGATGGCCGGGTTGAACCCGGAGTATGGGCGCTACCTCCGAGATAGACCCGTACACGACCTCCGCGATTTCCGTTATTATGGAGACAGGTTGGAGAGGCACCAGGATCGCGAGAGGAGATGGCACCCACCTTCTGCCAAGGATAACTTGCTGGTGGAGGATGCTGCCTACCGAGGGAAGGCAAGGAAGACCCACGTTGCAGAGATTGCCGTCGAGGTCTCCCAAACCTCCAAGGAGCAGCCGGCCAGCAAGCCGAAGCAGAAGAAGAAGAAGAGCAAGGGTGCCAAGTCCTCGGGAGCACAGGTTTCGGGGCGTTCGTCGTGTGGCGGTTCGGGAGCTGAGGGGTGCATGGCGAGTGCAGTGATGCACTCAGCACCCGGGCGTTATCCCAACGCCCAGGCCCAAGGGAAGGTTGCCGGTGGGGGCACGAACCCGCGAGCAGCGCCGTCCCTGCAGGCTCCAGCGCGAGCTGTAGTCCTGCAGCAGGGACAAGGTGGCGCAAGTTCTGGACGCGGCCAGGGTCCATCCCCGTTTCGAGGTCGTTGTTTTGGTTGCAACAGGGAGGGACATAGACGGTCACAGTGCCCGCATAATACTGGCCGCCAGAACGACCAGGCTCGCGGAGCACCTGTGTGCTACCGATGCAACCGGGTGGGCCATTATGCCCCCAGCTGCCCCTTTGGAGCCCCGGCCGAGTCGTGCCAAAACTGCCAGGCGCCCAACTGCACGTTTCGCACGTGCATCAACTGCGAGCCGATTCGTCGGATGGCGGAAAACAGGCCAGCGGGGAACGGTGGCCCTACACTCTCCGCCATAACTCGCAGAGGGCAGCCGGCGTGGAGCACAGCGGATGGGACATACGCGTAAGACCCCAAGAAGATTCGGGGTCTGAGACGGATGAATACTGGCGACAACTGAGCCGGCGACTCGAGAGCCGTTGGCAGGGGGCTGACGGAAGCGAGTCCCAGGAAGTGCGAAGTGAGCAGGAGAGCCCAAGGTCGCAACTGTGTGTGAGGCGACTTGCGAGCGAGCAATCGCAGCAAGTTGCCCCCGGTTGTCAGGCCTTGCAGGGGTTCTTAGAGCGGACAAGTCAACTGCGTGGACGCGAGGTGCCGGGTACAGAGGCTTCCCCGTGCGTGAGAAACGCGACGAGAGAGCTGAAAGCTTCGTCGGTTCCGGCGGGGGTGGGCGTTGTGAGTGACACAACGGGTTGCCCGGGCGCCTCTGACAACGGAGATCCCGCAGTTGACATGGTAACGGAGAACCGTCCTCTGCTCATATTGCTCATCAATGGCGAGCCTTACAGTGCGCTGTTTGACACCGGAGCGCAAGTGTCAGTGGTAGGCCGCCGAGTCACGCAAGACTTCCAGGCTCAGGTGAGGAAAACTCCGAGAGCAGTAAATGGTTTCTCGGGTACATCAGTCAGTATGGTAGGAAAACTGAGGCTGGTGATCGAGATCGATACTGTGGTCCGGTCCATTGAGGCGTATGCGTGCGAGCAGGGATTGCAGTACGATATGCTCCTTGGACAGGACTTCATCCGTGCGTTTGGTTTCCGTATGGATGCCGAACATAATGCATGGAGTGTCGCAGGTCGGGAGAGTTGGCATGATTTTGCCCAATGGCAAGATGGCCGGGTGTACTTTCCCGACCAACCAGGAAGGCTCCAATTGACCGCGGAGGTAGGAGGACTTTCGGCACTGCAGGAGCCCCAACGACTCCAGGTTGAGACGTTGGTGCGGCGAGTGGTGCCGGAGAGGTCCCCTGCGCAAACGGACCTTATCGAGCACGTCATTGATGTGCAAGGTGCCAGGCCAATTAAGACGCCGATGCGCAGGTACTCTCCGCAGGTCACGGAGTTTATTCGCCAGGAGATTCAGGACTGGTATCAGAAAGGAGTGATACGTCCGTCTCAGAGCGAGTGGTGCAGTGCACCGGTGGTCGTGAAAAAGCACGATGGTAGCTACCGTTTGTGCATCGACCTGAGGCCGGTGAACAAGACCACTCGGATCGATGCTTTCCCCATGCCGGGGGTAGATGTGATTCTCGATAGGTTGCGAGGAGCCCGGTACATTTCTAAGATCGACCTCAAGAGTGCCTATTTACAGGTGCCCTTGCAGGAAGATAGTAGAAAGTACACGGCGTTTGGTGCGCCGGGTTGCGGGCTCTGGGAGTGTAACCGGATGATTTTTGGTCTGGTCAACGCTCCCGCAACCTTCATGCGCTTGATGGACGCGCTGTTCGGACCAGATTTCGAGCCGCATGTATTCAAGTACCTCGACGATGTGATAATAGTCACGGAAACGTTCGAGGATCACTTGGTGTGGCTCGAGAAGGCGCTGGAGCGCATGGTCCGGGCGGGGCTGGAGATCAACGTCGAGAAGAGTGAATTTGGTTGCTCCAGGGTCACGTTCCTGGGATATCTTCTCGACGAGGGTGGGCTGCGGCCTGACTCTGATCGAGTTCAGCCTGTGCTGGACTTTCCAGCCCCGCAGAACATCAAACAGCTGCGTCGTTTCCTGGAGATGTGTGGATGGTACTCCAGGTTCATCGAGCATGAGTCACATCTGAAAGTACCTTTAACGAAGCTGTTGCACAAGGGCGAAGCATGGCACTGGGACTCCGAGCAGCAACGAGCGTTCGATGCGCTCAAGCGAGCTCTTACGGAAGCTCCCGTGCTTGTGCGACCGGATTTTTGCCGGCCGTTCTACGTGCACTGCGACGCGTCGTCTTATGCACTGGGTGCTTGCCTGATGCAAAAAGACGACGAAGGGTACGATCACCCGATATGTTACGCGAGTCGCATGCTTAATGAGCACGAGAAAAATTACACCGTGTCCGAGCTCGAGTGCCTAGGGCTGCTGTTCGGAATCCAGAAGTTCAGACCGTACATCGAGGGCGCGCATTTTATTGCAGTCACCGATCATACGGCTCTGACCTGGTTGAAGAACAAGAAGGATCCGACGGGACGTCTGGCCCGCTGGATCCTCGAGTTGCAGCAATGGGACTTCGAGCTGGTGTATCGCAAGGGGACACTCCACCATGTCCCTGATGCGTTGTCTCGTGGGTTTGGGAGCGACGTGGAGGCTGCAGCATTCGAAGTCATCAACGACCCGTGGTACCTTCAGCGGATGAAGGACGTGGAGGCGCGTCCACTTAAGTACCGCGGGTGGAAGGTTGAGGACGGAATGCTGTACAAGTACGGCACAAATGAACTCCTAGATCCAGTGACTCATAGGGAGCAGTGCTGGCGACTCGTAGTTCCGGGTGAGCATCGAGAACGTGTGATGCGGGATGCTCATTGCGAACCGTCGACCGGACATTTCGGACGCGAGAAAACGTACGATCGCATAGCGCGCGAGTACTTCTGGCCTGGCATGTGGTTTGACGTGCAGGGTTTTGTGCAGTCTTGCCCGGCCTGCCAGAGGTACAAACTAGAACAACGCGCGCCACAAGGTCTGATGAGCAAGCGTGTGGTTGAGCGTCCGTGGGCAGTGATTGCCACGGATGTTGTCGAACTGCCCCGCAGCAAAAATCGTTACAAGTACCTGGTGGTTTTCCAGGACTTGTTTACGAAATGGGTGGAGTTCAAACCACTGACAGTCGCGACCGGTAAGATGTTAGGATGTGCGCTCGAGGAACTTATTTTATTCCGGTGGGAAGTTCCGGAGTATTTGGTCAGCGACAGTGGTAAGAACTATTGCGGGGCGGACTTCATGACCGTACTCAAAGAGTATGGGATTGAACACGTGCCCTGCCCACCCTACCATCAACAGGCAGACTTTTGTGAACGTGCGATCAAGACGTTGAAGACCATGATCTCCATTTTTGTAGATCATGATCATCGCGACTGGGATAAGCACCTGCACGAGTTTCGGCATGCTATAAATACGGCGGTACAGGTGAGTACAAAGGTGTCACCGGCGTTCCTCAATTTTGGTCGGGAACCGCGTCAAGCGAAGAGCCTGCGTAGGGAAGTAGAGGTGCGGGGCCCTTTTGTTCGGTTGTCTCCTGAGGAGTGGGCGGACCGGCTGAAGCGCCTCAATGCTCTGAGGAGCCTGGTGGTCAGGCATATTGAGCAGGCGCAGGACAGGCAGAAGCGCCACTATGATCGTGGCCGCCGGTTCGTCCAGTTCCAAGAGGGGGATTTGGTCTTGCGACGCTCCCACACTCTGTCCAACGCAGCGCTAGGTAGGAACGCCAAACTTGACCCTTTGTATATCGGTTCGTATAAGGTGCTGGAGGTGCTGTCCCCAGAATTGTATATTCTGACGACGGATAGCAAGAAGCAGGTGGACCGCGTACACGTGAAGGAGTTAAAGCGATATGTCCCTCCGCGTTCGAACCGGGCGACAGCGTGTGTGTAGAAACGGCCAATAGTTTGTAAGTCGGCGAATGGTGGGTCGAGTTTTGCGTTTTCCAGTCATGCGAATCGTGAGTGTTTTTTTTTTTTTTTGTCGTCACTCTTGTTTATGGTGTGTTGGTGTTGCATGCGGTCATTGTGGTGTCCCGACAGAGTATTATTGGGTAGGCTCTAGATTGGGTTGATTGGTTGGTTGCAGGTCCAGCAGCATGTCACTGGCGGACGAGATCCGCAAACTGGGAGCCCTCGTCGGGACGGACAGCGGGTCTGGAGGTGAGGGGTCGGCCCCGACCTCGACACCGGAGCCATTGGAAGGCTCCGCGGCGGGCAGTGATGCCGCGGCGGAAGCCAGACCGGTGGCCAACTCGGTCGTTGAGGTGAGTTCTGCGCGGCTCGGGGGGAGTGTGGCCTCGGTGGCCGCCGTGATGCCCTCCGAGCCCCGGGGCAGTGGGCCTTTCCCCGTTCGTGGGTCTGGCGAGCCATGTCCGGAGGTGGAGGACGCCTCCATGTCCGCGTCTGCTGGGGACGCGCTGGAGCTCGGCAGCGGAGCCGCGCAATTGGAGCTCGCGGCGTACCTGGGGGAGGAGCCAATTCCCTTGGCGACTCCTTCCGGGGCGCCGTTTTCCGCTGTCCGATCTCTGCCGCGTGCTGAGCGGCTGGCGCGGAAACGCCGGGCCAGTGAGGCCTTGGTGGCCAGGATGGTCCCGGTGGAGGCCTCTCCACTGAGGGGTAGGTCGGAGTGGGACAATAGTCTCAACTCCGGCCCGGCTCGCCAGGCACTGCCGTTGCAGAGGGCGCTGGCCAACCTGGCCGCCCGTGGGCCACGGCAGGAAAAACTGGTGGAGCGCCTGTACGCGGGCTCGCCCATGGGGCTCCGGACGGCACGGACCCGGGGTCTGCAGGCTCTTGTTGAGCCACGTAACCCCGGTCTGGGCACCGAGTTACGGTGTCCGGGAGCTCGGAACGTGCTCCCGGCGATTCGGGAGAAGCCGCGTCCATCTCGCGGCCACTCGAGAAGGGATGAAATCCCTCTCGAGTATCGTTTCCTCCCGGCGTCGGGGGTACAAGCGGAGCAGCCGAAGCGTGTGGCGCTCCCAACTGTCGCGACCGGGGGCCGGGGCCTCTACCCTCCCGCGGGATACAGGGAGGAGGCGACCCCTCAACCGTCTCGTAAGAAGAGGTCTGGGCGGCTGCCTGATTTCACCAGGGACGTAGAGTTCCGCTACATCGGTGAGGAGCCAACTCCTCGACAGGAGGAGTTTCCTCAGTGCCGATCGTCGGCGGAGCCGGACGCGTCCGGTGAGGTTGGGTGCCCCCAGAAGGAGACGGTGAGGGCCGATTTCCCACTTGTGGGGAACTCGGATTCGTCTCCACCCGCGGGACTGGTGGGGAAGGCCCCGTCGACGTCTCCATCCGAGGCTCAGGTTGGTCTGGTGCCGGAAGCCGCGACGACCGCGACACCTTCACCTACCCTGGAGACGGGTTTGTCCGTCCCCGCCTCGGCGTCGTCTTCGCGTCGGGTCGTGGGTGATGATGGTATCGTCTACCGCCTTTGCGGTGACGGCCATTTTCGCCCTGTGACCCGAGCGGGGGGGCGGCGCACGAGGAAGGGGATTGAGGCCAAGCGGGTCTCTCCAGCGCGCACCGCGGTCGGCCATCAGACCGCCGATGGCGCGCTGGCAAGCCGGTGTCAACTGCCTCGGCCCGGGGCCAGAGCCGCCGCCGCCAAGCAGGGCACGCCATCGCCCACCTCAGTGGCGGCTAGGCGTCGGGCTCGACGCCGGCTTCTGGCTGAGGTCCGAGCTCGGGCCGAGCGGGGCTCACCAACCACGGAGCCGCCAGTGCTCCCGACGGCACAAGCGGCGCCATCAACATCTTTGGCGCCGGAGACGCCACTACCACCTGTGGCGTCGGTGACGCCCTCACCACCATCGGTGTCACCAGTGCCGTCGGCGCCAAGGCCGTCCTCTCGTGTGAGGGTCCTGGCTTACCTTGCCGGGCTGTCCCGAGAGGATCGCCTGCGCCTTGTGGAGGAGGCTGATCAGGTCTCGCAGCCTCCCGCCCGCGAGGGTGGCCAGTAGGTGAGGCCACGCGGGACCCAAGGTAAGTGGCGCTCTGAACTCCGCAATGACGCATGGTTTCGGTTTCGTTTTTTTTCTCTTTCTGTATTTGTAGTTTCTTTTGTTGTTCCGTTATAGGTAGTGATGACCCATCATTCCTGTTCGCTCGTGGTCAGCGAGATGCGAGGCTCCCCGGGCAGAATTGCCGTCGGGCCGAGTTTGCACTCGGGACCCAGCCCGGGTGTGACGCACGGACGATGAGAGCGGGGGATAGCTCCCGATCCTGGTACAGGAGAATTTCGGCTCGCCGATTTCTCCTTCGTCTCTCTCTCATCCGTTCGCTACGCCCGGGCTGAGAGTGTGTTGGTATACACTCTCATGCCTGGTTTTTCTCTGTTTGAGGTGCGGCGAGCGGGCATTGGCGGAGCTGGATGCGGCCGACGAGCTGGCGATCCGTTGCCAGGATCGTCATGCGGGGGAGCGAGCGGAATGGGGAGAGCGCGGCCGAGGGGGGAAATCGGCAGTTTCGTTTGGGCTGGCCGATCGCGTGCGCGCGTTTTGTTTTTCGTTCGTCGCCGTTTCGGATTTTCCGTGGGTTTTTGGAAGCGGTGCGGTGCTTCGCCACGTTTTCTTTTGTTTTGTGGATGCGCACCCGGTGTGTGGGCGCGCATCGGTGGTTCATTTTTTGTTGTGAGTGAGGAGTGAGTGGCTGGGTCGCGCCCAGCCAAGCCTTGCCGCCCAGCACCGGTGTGCGTGGGTAAGGGCGAAGCCCGTACCGCCGGCGCGCGCGTGTTCGGCGAGCGAATCCGGCGAGCGGCTGAGCAGTGGGACCAGCAGCAACAGCAGCCGCAGCAGCCGCAGCAGCCGCAACAGCAACAGTAACAGCAACAACATCAGCAGCAGCAGCAGCAGCAAGCCGCATCCGTTGACCGGGAGCGGCCATCCCCACCTGAGGTCGCCGTTGGGAAGGTCGGTGCCGGTTTTCTCTCTCTCTCTCTCCTTCTCTCGCTCTCTTGCATGTCCGGGGTGTTCGCGGGTGCAACGGTGCAGGTCGGGCAGTGATGCCGGCCTCCGTTGCCGGGTGTTGAGGTCGCGAGTGCGTTCGCGGGCGCTTAGGCTTAAGCGGATTATCGGGCAGTGATTGCCGATAATCCGATTAAGCGGATTAGCGATTTTTGTAATAGGCCGATTTGCGAGACGGAGTGCGCGTGCTCCGTCTAATTATTAATTTGTGTGTTTTTTCTTTCATTTTCTTTTATTGTGTTTGTATTAATAAATTAATAATATATATATATATGTGTCATATATTATTGCGTTAACCCGTTCGTTTTCCCGATTTTCCGTCAATTCGTGCGCGATTGGCACACACGCTCGGTGTGCCATTCAGTCGTGGGAGCATTCGTGCCTCCCGAGCCCTCCTTTGATAAATATTGTGCGGACGGCCGCGAGCAAGTATTCTTCAACGAATAGTCGGCCCATACAACTCCGTTACAAATAATAATTAGGAGAAAGAAAGAAATATTGGACCGTATGACTTTTTAAAACAATTTAAAAAATAGATTAAAATGAAACATCAAAGAGTGGTGGATAAGTTACATAAACGAACACGTCGAAACTATCCCCGTAGAAAAGTTGATGTACGCGGAATAGATGAGACATGGTAAGCTGATCTTGTAGAGATACAAGGCTACTCGAGAGAACAAAGGCTTTCGATATCTATTAACTGTCATAGATATATTTTCGAAGTACGCTTGAGCAGTTCCTGTGAAACAAAAAACTGGTGTAGATGTTGCTTATGCAATGAAGTCTATATTAAAAAAAGGACGCACTCCTAGAAATCTACATGTGGACTGTGGCAAAGAATTCTACAATTCAAATTTTCAAAGACTAATGACAAAGTATAAAATGAATCTATACTCAACCTATAGCAATCTTAAGGCAACTATTTGTGAATTATTGAAATCTTACAATAATCGAAAACATCGTACGATAGATATGAAGCCTAAAGAGAATGAAATGCAGGTGTTGAGGCGATTCTCTTACGATCGACGTCTTTTCGTTAAGAGCCCTAAATTCCAAGTAGGCGATAAAGTACGTGTGAGCAAGTCTAAACACGTTTTTGAAAAAGGATACACTCCTAACTGGTCTACTGAGATTTTTACTATTCAACGAGTTGCGAAGACAAAGCCTATCAACTATCATTTAAGATATTATAAAGGCAATCCAATTGTTGGAGGTTTTTACGAGCAAGAACTACAGAAAGCTATGAATCCTGATGTTTATCTCATTGAAAAAGTTTTAAGGAAACGTGGTAATCAAGTATACGTTAAATGGTTGGGATTCGACAACTCGCACAATTCATGGATAGATAAAACTTTATACGTATGAAAGAATAAAGTCGTTTATGTAAAGTAACTTTTATTCAAATAAATATCATAATAATAATAAATAATTTTTGTTTTATTTTAATGGTAAGAGCCCCAACCTTCGCTCTAACCTGTGAGGTACTTCCATTTGAGCATCATCACTTGTGAGTCCATTAGAACAAGTCGAAACCTGCTTTAGTAGAAATACCTGTGACTCATTAACCTCTCCACAATATATTTTATAATAAATTTATTGTACATACTTTATTGAAATAAAGATACATTGTTGTTACATTAAATAATAAATTGAAATCTACCAGCGCTATGATATTCAATCTGTAAACAATACTTTTGTACATGATCTGAAAGTCATGATGTTTTATGATGGCTCATGAAATTCGATCTGGTAAAATAAGTTGGAATTCAGCATCGAGCTCGAGAATGATTCGATTGTTATTTTCTTCCTTAAAGTTTGTTACTAAATAGCAATGATTTTCTTCAAGTTCATAATTATATTTCTCCGGTAGTGGATCAAAGGGCTTCATAGCTATTTTATTTAACATTTCTAAGTCCATCTTGCCATCGAAGACTTGAGAATAGTGGAAAAGGAAGTGGATACTACTGGCGATGATTTTTCTAACAGAATGACGTTTTCCGAGCTCTTTTCTCTCTCTTAAGACCTTTACCCCACTACTACACTTTTTTCTAGCCGCCACGACCGCCTCCCTTCACTTACTACTTCTTCCACCTCCACTTGCTGCTTCTTCCACCTCCACATAGATTTTTAGTTTGTTAGGTGTATTTATTATACAATGATTTTTTAGTATAGGTTCAAGAATATGATTCATCATTATTATACGTTTTTTAATTAGTGCTCGCGATATTATACTACTTAGTTGCATAATACGACGTTGGAAGCGTTCTCGATCTCGTGCAAGCTACACCCACACTCCTTTCCTTGAGCCTTTGTCTTCAATAGGAAGATGATGAATTTGAATATTATCCGAGAACCATACATACTTCGTAGCACGAATGTTCTTCTTGTTTCTTCTAATAGGCGCCATTATGAATCACAAGAGGATAGTCTTGCTATAGCTATTTCTTCTCACTGAATGATGGTAAAGCAAACTATGCATCCTTCTTATAAATATCTTAGAACTCGAATGACTGCCCTCTATCAGTACTTAAGGTTAATTATAGGAATAGTGAGAGCCCCAACCTTCGCTCTCACCTGTAAGGTACTTCCTTTCGAATCGTCGCTCATGAGTCACCTTTACATTGAGATAAAATTCATTGGAAAGGGCTACATTATGAATTTTTTTTTTACCTCTCCACAAAAGGAAATAAGAGGATAGTTAAATAAAGGACAAAAAGACTATTCAATTAGATATATTTTTTTTATTATTCATAGTGCAGCTATTTACATTAGTATTATAATACATTTAATTATTATTCGTTGAAGATACAATTATATTTAAATTCGAAGTTTGAACCGACAATATGGTAAATAAATAACTCCTCCTTCTTACTAGTCTGATGTAGGCTTTTCAACATTTCTTCATCTTTTTCGAGTACCATATTAACCCTTTTGGGCAGGAACACATCAAATTCGTCATCTATTGTAATAACAACGCTAAATCCATATTTCGTTGTTAATGATCTAACTTTAGTAACTTGATATAATGTATTCGATGTAAGTTGGGACATCGCCTTCCGAGGGAAGAAAGTCCTCTTGGAAATTTTATTTATTGCTGAGAAATCCATTCTGTAAAATAAAAAATCAAAGAATTAATTATTTATTTATTTATTACTAAGGTATTAATAAACTCAAATTATTCAAATAACTTACTTGTTTTAATAGTTAGTGGAAGATGTATTAGATGTTGAGGTAAGACTGTTGCTTGAGTGAGAGCTGAACAACTGTTTCGAACAAAAGTGAGCTCTTAGTTTTATAAGTGACATCCCCACTCTTAAAGCTCAAGTCGCCGTCGCCGCTTCCCTCCCTTTCAGTCTCCCCTCTCTCATGATTTCTCATCTAAAACCATTCTCCCACTCTGTAGACTCAGGTATTCATTGTTTCTCCCTCTCCATTACTAGTCATCAGCGCCATCTAGTAACTGTCGAAGGAGTAGAATTCTTTCGCTAGTACTGCCCTCTAGAATTATGTTCTTCAATTCTGAATCTTTTCATATTACTATTTTGTTCTATCACTTCGTCTTCTTCTCTATACCTCTTTCTTCGTAACTATTCAACTCTTTCTTTCATTTTAGCAATTTCGAGAGTTTTATAATGCCCTCATGGAAGTGTGTCCGGATTATTATCAAAAATACAACGTTTATCAGCATGAGGGCTTAGTGTTGTTTTTTTCTCTCTCTCTGTTATTACTTAATATAATTTAGATCGAATATTACATTGAGTACGTTTAATAATTTCCATTTCGTTTGAACACTTTCGATAATCTGAGTGAGTTATTGTATTTTTTACTGTATGTTTTTTAACTTCTTTTGCCTTTTTCAAGCCTTATTTATTATTTCGATACTGTATAGTTTATGTACTCCCTCATAATAGCAGCATTGCACTCATCCTTCATAACACCAAGAACTTTTTTGTTAGCTAGAGGCATTTCAAATTGATTATCAGCAGGATAGTCCGATGTGTCAAATTTATCAATGTCTACTTTCATGATCTCATACATATCGACATCTTGAATTTCATAAATGAGGCTTTCAGTATCAGTATAAAGTAATTTACATTTTTCACCAATTCGTTGCTTCATGTAACCATAATGAAAGTCATAGACTTATGTTTTGAAAGATCTAATACACATAGACCGATGTATATAGGTTTTTTAATACTGATAGTTGTCCAGGATAATTGAATAGCAGCTAAATTTTCATGAAAGATGGAACTACTATGGAAATTTGGTTGGGCAATTCGAACTTCAGCGCCATATCTACCACCCCATTGATTGATCAGTTTGACATCTTTTCGTTTTCTTTCGTCTTCCATCGTTTTTCCATATAATGCATTAATCATAAGCTTGTAAAATAATTTTTCAAACTCATTTTTAGCTTGCTTTTTTTTTTCAGTATTTAAAACAACATATGGTTTCAGCCATTGTTTTTGTTTGAATTCTAGCGCTCTATATATCTTTTTGAGTTTTAGTCCATATTTGAGAGCTTATTTTAACGCTCTATAATGAATAACGTATCGTTCTTTATCTTAAAGCGTTGTGAAAAGTTTTTCCTGTTTTGATCCGGGTGGTTTAGTATGTTCGGGACAAAGAGGTAGGTCTTTATGATCATCATGCATCTCTCGTGAATACTCTAGATCTACTTCTAACTCTGTCTTAGTTAGTCTATTTAAATTTTGGATGTATTCATATGGGTAAACTCCTTTTCTTTTGAGTAAATTAATCTGTTCTAAAGTGTAATTATCTTTCTGAAATTCTCTCTGTACAATATCTAGCTAAGGTAAATAATATGCTAATTTATCTAGAGATGTAGGCATAAATTGAAAGGAATCAATGAAACGAAAGCTAATTCGACTGTTTGCAACTTCTTTTGTGAAGGATATGTATCGCTCCTTGTTTTCAGCAAGAACAGAGATCTTTCCTTCAAATTCTGAGTTAGTAGCAATTTCTGTTATAATAAAATGTGAGTCATAGCCTGTAAATTTATAAAATACGACTGGTATGAAAGCAGCATTTTTATAATTCAAATTGCAATGATTGTGAGCTGCACCTCTAAATTTTCTTGTTAAATGATATTGATCTTGAACTCGTTTTTGGTTATATTGAAAATATTGGTTGCAAATATGACATCTTCTTGCCGTTTTGAATGCCCGTTCATTAATAAATGATAAATCCATTTTTATTGCATTATTTATATCTTTTCTAACTCAATCACTAGGGACTTCAATTGCTTTATAAACCATAATGCTGGTGATTCGTCTTCATTTAATTTTTTTCTATATGACTTATATATCGACTTACTATCATCATAACTGCATTTTACATATAATCCAATGCTATAGGCTTCATGTTCTTGGAAACTATGTCTCTTAACATCGAGATTTCTATTCGGATCTTCTATAGGTTTTAACAGATATTTAAAATCAGCGTATATAATAAATGGAACTTCCTCTTTATGCTTGAAATTTTTAAATTTTACAGTAGCATCGTCATGTAAATTAATCCGACACTTATTTATTTTGGAACAGTCAACTTCATGAGATATCAAATTTTCCTCGTTAGTAAAATAATGAAGGCAACGTTCACAAAGATAAATTTTTTCAGTGGTAAAACTGTCTATATACTATATACTAGTTTAATTGCTTACTATATTGACATTTCTAGTATATAGACAGTTTTACCACTTTGAAATTCACAGTTCATTTTATATCTCTGACTTTTCGGTTTGTTTCTGAATAGTAAAAATATTTTATTAATTAACATTACTATGACTTAGGTTTTCTATAGTTGTGAGTACGAATGATTTTATTATTATTGTTAGATGTGTACTGTAGTGTTATGATCATGTCGATTTGTTTATAAAAAAGTTTTTAATTGTTCATAATTTTTTTTTTTAATAAAGTTTTCCTGAAGAGGCCATGAATTTATGACGAAACGTTGAAATTTTCAAGAGTGTTGTTTTAATTACATGAGGGATTTTCCTTAACCATTGTTTATATATGAGATTAGTAATATTTCGAAGGAAAATAAAATAGATTATAAAGCTCTAAAATGAACTTGTTCTCAGTTGGTAATTAATATTGATTTATTTAACAAATCAATAAGGATTCGACTAACTACTGAGGAACTACTTGCAAATGGCGTAAGGTAAGGCAAGCTTAGCTCGCAGGCTGTCTCAAGAGATTGTGCTCTTTTGCTAGGCCAAAGCGATTTTTATAGGTTAAGTGAGGGCGCTGCCAGCAAACTGAGGGCGCTACCTATAAAGTGAGGGCTCTGTAGGCAGTATATGGAAGGGATAACTCAAACGAAAGAGTGGGGGAGGGGGGGGGGGGTGAACCGACTGCAGCACCACCTAACTTATTAATTTAGTATTAAAGGGTTTATATATATATATCTTTAGAATAAAAATATAGTCATTATTGCTTTGAGATACGATGAATCTCACATATCATAGAGAATAATGGGATTTATACTCTACAAGGGTGGTCCGATAAGTACTTAGCCTCACCACCCGATGGCACCACTCTCGCAAAAGAAATATTGTATCACGTAGTAAAACCTTCTCGATGGTTACTGTCAAGATTTCAGCCGAATCGGAGTTGTAGTTTATTTTTGAGAGCGTGTGGAAGCAAGTGTGTCCGTTGATTTTTGAAAAATGGAAAAAAAGCAGTATCGGTCGGTGATTCGATTCTTGTTTTTGGAAGGGAAATCGCGTAGCGAAATCAAAATACGCTTGGATGCTCTGTACGGTGACTCTTCTCCTTCGAAGGCGACCGTCAAAAATTGGAGAATCGAGTTTCAACGTGGTCGCACGTCGATTTTTGAAGAGCCACGTCCAGGTGCTCCGAAAACGGCTACCACGGAGGATAACGTGACAAAAATTCACGATCTCGTATTGGCAGATCGACGATTGAAGGTGCACGAGATAGCTAAGATCGTAGGCATCTCAAAAGACCGCGTGGGTCATGTCCTGTGATGGGTGACAAGTCGCGCGAGGCGAATTTGTCCCGTACGAAGGCCTTTTTAACAGCCGAGCGGCCTTAGAATCGGGCGGCAGTCAGGCTTTCGGGCACCCCGGCCCGTTCACGCGTCAATAATGAAATCCCTATTAATTGTAATCCGACACTCGATATCGCAATTGTAAAATAATTAATAGAACGTTTATAACAATTTTCGCTTGTTTATTAAAAAAAGATAAATGTAATAGAGTTTTACTTTAATATAATGGTTAAGCACATGGATACACTTATAGGCCTTTATATTTATAATATTTATTTTAGTCAGTTTCACAACATAAATAAGTTAAGCAAAATAGAGAGATATATATATATAAATTCTCAGACGCGTAATTTTCACCTCGCGATGTCTATTATGTTTTTGGTTACATAAAAAGTGTTACTCACTTTGTATTAATATTGTAAGGATAAATTGGTCCGAAATATTGTTTGCTTCGTGATGTGAGCAATCACTTCTTTTTTGAATCTGGTCAGATTAACTGGTCCAATATATTTTTTATCCAATAATGTGGCAACACACGATAAAATGATAATTTCTATGATTTTCGCTTACACAAAATTATTAAAACGAAAGTACTCGACACTTCTAATACTTAATTATAACTCGAACTCTTACATTCTCAAACTTTTATCTTAAATTATAGATTTAACTTCAGTAGGAAAATGCAGCCTTCTTAGTTGAGCGCTCATTCCTAACTGTCTAATCTCTGGTCGTTGTTTTCGCCGGTTCATTATATATCCTTTGTCCCTCGCATTCCGTCTCTCTCTCGCACATATGCTTTAGACGTTTACGCTTCTCGTATCGGCTCGTCTTACCTAGCTAAGCACGCTGACTGCAGCATGCTGTCGCAGCATGCTGTCGCAGCATGCTGCCGCAGCGTGCTGCCGCAGCGTGAATCAGCCTCTGCCGCTCATTCCCACCGAGTCGCGCACACGAATACTGCTAGCTATACTATATCCGAACGGAAATCTCGAGAGCGAAATATTATTCGACAAATTACAATTATAACACAATGAAACGTCACGTAACATCCTGCATGAAATTTTGGGAATGAGAAAGCTGTCGGCGCGATGGGTGCCACGTTTGCTCACTCCGGACAACAAGCGCAACCGTGAGACAACTCCAGAGCAATGTCTGATGCTGTTGAAGCGCAATCCGAAGGAGTTTCTGCGTCGTTTCATGATAGTCGACGAAACATGGATCCACTGGTATACACCAGAGACCAAGGAACAGTCGAAACAGTGGACTTTACCCGGCGAAAGTGCTCCGAAGAAGGCGAAGCCTGCCCCATCGTCTGGAAAGGTGATGGCCACCGTTTTCTGGGAGGACCTTGTGAAGGTGTGATCTACATCGACTACCTGGAGAGGGGCAAAACGGTCACAGAGATGTACTATGCCGAATTATTGGGCCGATTCGACGTCGAATTGCAGAAAAAACGGCCCCATTTGGCGAAGAAAAAAGTGCTCTTCCACCATGACAACGCACCGGCTCACACCTCCGCCGTCGCTATGGACAAATTGGTCGAATTAGATTAGTGTTTGTTTGTGTCAAACTTTTCCGATTTGAGGGAGGCACAGCGTAATCAAACATTACCACTCTTCTCGCTGGGCACCAACAGGTTGGCATAGCCCACTGTCTTTCACTCCTTCGCTTTCAAACATTTTTGAAGATCCGGAGGTCAAGTTTGCTGCGACATCCCTGATGCACACAGTGAGTCGGAACCTTTTTAATCAAAGGCGGCGACTTCCTCGAAAGGAGTACCGATCTTTTCAAGGTTCAACGCTCAAGGAGAGCGGAACTAAAGGCTTGACCCTCGGTTTGGGCGCGACGGGACTCTAGTTGCCCCGACGTCTACCGCGTCGGAAGCACACGGCATACAAATCTTACGAGATTTGCTTGACCTGCAGAGGCCAACCCAAATTGGGATGTCAAAAGAGAGGCTCAGCCAGGACAGCCAGAGGAAATTCCTAAGACGATCAACCAGCTAAGCCTCTCCTCCTGGGCTCGCATTCGAAGATCATCCTACCTTGCGTTCCTGTATTAAGGGATTTCTCCCACGACTCAAAGGTGCATCGCTTCGACGTGCCGAGGCACATCTTCCCATTGCGTTTCGGTCATCCCCGCTCACGCTGGTGGGTGTCCGTTATTCGAAAAGGTTGTGTTTTGATTTTTGCCCGAGTCTCGGATTTCGCTTTCCATGGAAGGCTTTTATGACTCGCTGATATTGATCTCTGCTCTTTCGATTAATTTTCTGACTTGGGTCAGGGGCGGGGTCTCGCCTAGCCGAGAAGGCGACTCCCCAGGCAGTTTTCAATATTCGTGCCAGTCATGCCACTCATTCGAATCAATTTCCGAGATCCAGGCTCAAATCAGGTTTTAGCGTTTGAAATTGGGGTCGAATTAGACTACGAATTGCTGCCCCATCCACCGTATTTTCCAGATTTAGCTCCGTGTGATTTCTTTTGGTTTCCAAACTTGAAAAAGTCACTCGCCGGGCAGAAATTTGAGTCGAATGAGGAGGTAATCGGTGCCATGGAAGCCTACTTTTCAGACCTCGAGGAAACGTATTTTTCAGACGGGTTAAAGAAGTTGGAGCATCGCTGGGCCGAGTGTATCGAGCTAAAAGGAGACTATGTTGAAAAATAAAACGCCACTTTTCCAAAATTTTCGTTTTCCTTTTGTAGGCTAAGTACTTATCGGACCATCCTCGTAAGATGACTATATTTTAGATATTCAAGGCTTTCAGAGTCCTAATAATATTTTTATTTGTAAGGAGTTTACCTATTTACCAGTATGTTCTAATACTTCACCTACAGTACTACTTTTTAAACCTCCATATCATTGGCTCAAACTACCCATTGAATATCAAAGTGTTAATAAGTGGTTGGAATTACATCATCATGGTATTTATTTTTATTATCGTTGATTAACATTGATTTTATTTGAAATATTTAATATAATTTATAGGTATATTATGGAGAAATTGTATTTTACCATATAATTTTTTAACTTGTACTATTCGTAGTTATTTTCATAATTGTAGAAATATTTATGTGAAAGGATTACAAAAGAAGCGATGGCTCGAAAAAATTATTCCTGAAAAGTAGGTTCAAAAAATATACAATAGTACAAAATTCTAAATTCGAATTTAATTAGTTTTTTTTTTTTTAATTACAGAAATATTTTAGATATCGAAACTGAAATGAGATGTCCGCGATTGGAAGATTTAAGTCTTAAATTTAAACCATCATGCATACGAGATGTGTTCAAAAAGTAAGGTGACTTTTCAAATTTCACGGGCAACGTACTTTCGATTATTGATTTTTTTGTTTTGTTATGTTGGTACACTCTTCCCGAACATCTGTACTAAGTTTCAAGTGTATAGCATTTTTTGTTTGGTTGTGAGAGGCGTAAAGGTTATAAGTGTTTTGCGTGCTCGGCGATTTCTTGCTATCAAAAAATATGGATCAAAGGATTTGCATCAAATTTTGTGTAAAAAATAAAATAAAGTGCTCCGAAACACTTGAAATGTTGACGGTGGCATACGGTGAAACTGTTCTAAGTAAAAAAAATGTTTACAAGTGGTACAAACTCTTCCAAGATGGCCGGGAAGATGCCAATGACGAGCCTCGCTCTGGACGCCCAAGCACGTCAACAACTGATGAAAACGTTCAAGCAGTGAAGAAAATTGTTCTGGAAAATCGTCGAATCACTATCAGAGAAGTTGCTGAGGATATTGGTATATCGCTTGGCATGTGCCATGAAATTTTTTCTAACGTTTTGGGCATGAGACGTGTGTCAGCGAAGTTTGTTCCGAAATTGCTAAATTTTGACCAAAAGAACCGTTACATGAGCATTGCTCAAGAACTGTTGAATGACGTCAACGACGACCCAGATTTACTCAAATGGGTCATAACTGGTGACGAATCATGGGTATATGGTTATGATATCGAAACCAAAGTCCAATCGTCCCAATGGAAGAGCCCTGATGAGCCAAGACCGAAAAAAGCACGCCAAGTTCGATCACATGTCAAAGTTTTGCTCACTATTTTCTTCGATTACCATGGCGTGGTGCATCAGGAGTTCTTACCATGTAGACGTACGGTCAATAAACAGTATTATCTTGAAGTTATGCGCCGTTTGCGAGTAATACGAAGAAAACGCCCAGAATTGTGGAAAAACAATTCATGGCTTTTGCATCACGATAATGCCCCTGCTCACTCATCTTTGCTTGTGAGAGATTTTTTAGCCAAAAACAACACCACAATTATGCCTCAGCCACCATATTCACCCGATTTGGCCCCATGTGACTTTTTCTTGTTCCCAAAACTAAAGAGACCTATGAAAGGACGGTAATTTGCAACGATTGAAGAGATAAAGACTGCATCGCTGGAAGAGCTCAAGGCTATACCGAAAAGTGCTTATGAGAAGTGCTTTGAGGATTTTGAAAAACCGTTGGCATAAGTATATTGTAACTGTGGGGGATTACTTTGAAGGGAACAATATAAATATTGATAAATAAATAAATATTTTTTCTTAAAAATACAAAGTCACCTTACTTTTTGAACACACCTCGTATATCATAGTCAAAATCGCGAGAATATAGTATGTGCTGCGGTAAATACATAAAAGATACACGTTTGGATGATGGAAAGACAAAAACAAGCAAAATCAAAAGGGATCGACACAGTCGAAAGATTTACAGACTATAATTCATATAAAAATTCAACTGAATATTTAAAAATAGCTATGTCAGATGAACATAAAGATTATAAACAAAGTGTACTCTAATCAATGTATAATTAAAAATAATAAAAATTAAATAAATAATAAAATGTGTACTTATTTAAATAGTAAAATAATCATAACGATTGCAAGAAAGGGCGAACGGATGGGAATAAGGTTCTCTCCTAGCAGAGATATTTAGGAGGAACATCTCAAGAAGGTGTCAGTCGAGCGACTGCATTCGTAGTCTCTAGCATTCTCACGAAAACAGTTCCCTTCGTGGAGAGAGCACGCATTGACTATAGACATCATACGCTCCCCTCCGCGCACCATGGTCCACGCTTAGCTAGAGCGTAGGAGAGAGAGAGAGAGAGAGAGAGAGCACGTTTACTACTACTATAGTAGCGCATCCCCATCAGGCTAGAACTATAGACAGCATGCGCTCCCCTCCTCCTCCACGCACTGTGGTCTACGCTGAGTCAGAGCGTAGGAGAGAGAAAGAGAGAAAGAGAGAGCATACGTTTACTACTACTATTATAGTAGCGCATCCCCATCAGGCCAGAACTATAGACAGCATGCGCTCCCCTCCTCCTCCGCACGCTGTGGTCCACGCTAAGTCAGAGCTAGAGAGAGAGGAAGAGAGAGAGAGAGAGAGCACGCATCCTCAAGTTAGAACTATAGACAGCATGCGCTCCCCCTCCTCCGCACGCTCAGGCCCTATACCAAATGTATGCATGTGTAGCTAATATACACAATATGCATCCTCTAAGGTACATGTGGCATTGGCTCTAGTGGTAGAGCACTAGCCTGCCAACCCAGAGGACTCAGGTTCGATTCTCTGGTCTGTCTCTTCATTTTTTTCAAAAATCGTCGCTATTTTCTACTCGTTTCATTTTCAATGTAGCAAGTAAATTGTCAATAATATATATTTATAACTTTTTAAAAAAATACATTTAAATTTAATTAGACTGAAAGCACTAGGTATAGGGTCCCTAGCGACTAGGAGCCCTAATGACTAGAAGCCCTAGAAACCTTCCTCAAAAAATTATAAACAATTATTGACATTAATAATAATTAACATTGAAGGGTTAGGCCAGGGAATAAAAGGGTTAAACCAGGGACCCCCCACGAATATAGTTAATAATAATTGTTAACAATAATAATTATTATTAACATGAAAGGGTTAAGCCAGGTGGGCCAAAGGGTTACGGACCTCCCGCAGGTGTGCTGGAACATACATTGCTATACTACTCCAATAGCAATCTTTTCTTACTAGGTAAAGTGAGAAATCACAGCTCGAAAAGGATTAAAAATTTCCGCCTCACGAAAAAGTGAGACGTAACAGATATTTAGTGATAAACGAAAAAAATTACTATTAAAATCAACCGACATTAAACACCGAATAAATTCTTTAATAAAAACAAAGGAAATCATTCTAACATGTAACGAGTCCGGAGAAATACTAAAAAATCAAATAATATTACAGAAACACAGGAGGAAAGAGAAATTTTAATAATACATGATGACATACAGATGTTACTACCTATAATAAATATAATAAAAAATCAAAATATACACCATAACATAATAGGAACTTCAAAAATACTCAACAAAGCTAAAGAAGCTACAACATCAATATATCAGCTTCACATAGGGTATTTTTCGATGTCTCGACAATGACGAGACATCGCTCCAGGACATAACCAGCAGTCGGTAATCGGCAACGCACCCGATTCGACGATCTAGCTATGTCTCTGGAAACGTCTTTTTTACTCCACAACTCGGCGAAAGCCTTCTGAACGTCTGCTCTTCGCGGTGACTCAGCGAGAACCCCTCGAACGCCCGTTCTTCTTATTGATGTGACGGCGAATAGCACTCTCTGAAAACTTTTCATCTGATGCTGAGGGTCTAAAGCGCAATCGACGTTCCTTTTTTCAATGAAGATGCGTTCTAGTAGTGTGCGCTCTTCTTTTTTCATGGCCGCATTCGATTTTGGGAACATTTCAACGACTCACACCACCTTGCACTCTCTCTGATAATGCTTCACCTCATGCTGAGGGTCTATAGCGCAATCGATGTTCCTTATTCAATGAAAATGCACTCTAGTAGCATGCGCTCTCCTTTTTTCATGAGTCACATGCTTTTCTTAATGTATAAAATAATATACTTGTATATTTTAAAACTGTGCTATGAGATAATTATGAATCATATGCTGAGCGACTAAAACTAAATCTATGTGTATCGTCCCATAGTTATCTTAATGTTTAAAGCTAAGCGATAGGTCGTCCAAGTTAGCCTCATCTTGAGTTTCGCTATCAA
This sequence comes from Phymastichus coffea, assembly GCF_024137745.1. Taxonomy (NCBI): domain Eukaryota; kingdom Metazoa; phylum Arthropoda; class Insecta; order Hymenoptera; family Eulophidae; genus Phymastichus; species Phymastichus coffea. The sequence continues at coordinate 3,227,469 of NW_026706836.1, read as the reverse complement.
TATATTACATGCTGAGTGTCTAAGGCGAAATCGATGTACCTCTTCATTCAATATGTTCGTAATTTTAGATGGAGTTTCGAGAGTAGGAAACTTGTGGAAGGAACAAAAAAACAATTTTAATTTATGAAAATGTTGCAAAGTATACCAGTCCTGAAAGAGAAGACTTTTACTAACCTCATTTTATTTCGTATTATCTTATGATTTTATTTTTTTTATTTTTATGTTAAAAAAAAGTGTTTCTTGAAAAGAATTTATTGAAAAGTGTTTATCGAAAAGAAGGAAATATGAAATCTTCACAAATAATAACAACTATTAACTCAATGATTATATTCATGATTAATGTGAGTAATTCTTTATTCATTCTTTATAAATTAATAAATTTATTTTATTAATCTTTTTAATTTAATTCTTATTTTAGTTTTCTTTTTTAGAATTCTCCAAACGTGCTGGCGGTAATTCTGACAGTAGTATTTTATAATTTATTATACGCGATATTGGTAGTGGTGAGTATATGTATATATATAAAAAGTTTATTATTTAATCTTATTTTATTATTTTTCAGCCTTTTTCAATCATGCCATTGAGGTTAATTCAGCTCAAAAGCTATGCATTGGCCACATGCTACAGCTGGTAATGCAGGTATGTAATTTTAGTCATATATATATATATATATTTGTATTTGTTTTCTGTTGCAGTGGAACATGGAGTACGCTGAGCATTCAGCAAGGCAGCGGGCCGAAAGGGCTACAATCAAAAGAGCTGCAACCGTAAAAAAGAAGTCGTTTACGTGTTTATCGCCAAAAAAGAAATTTATGAAGATAAATAATACGTTCATGCTTATAAATTTTATTCTACAATTAAATTAAAATTAAAATTTTTTTTTTTCAGATAAACAACGCTATTCGAGAACCAATGAGCATCATTGAAAATGCTTTTCCAAGGGCAAACTCCACTTCCACCACCGCTGTCAACACCACCACTGCTAGCATATCTTTCACAAATGAGGCCATAGGTGGTTAACGTTGAAAACGTTAATAATATACGTAGTTTATGTTGGTTTTATTCGAAGACTAATATGGCCTTCCAAGCCGTGTTAAAAAAAAAAAATACAAAATTGTATGTTTGTTATTTATATAAATAAATAAATTGATAGTATAAAACTAGTATGTAGATATTGTAGATAGTATGGAGATGGACGAGGACGCTACTCTCTATTTAGAGATGGAAGAGGAACGCGACACTACTCTCTCTCTCTTTATCTAAGCAAGTGCTATAGTTTCTCATTCGATTTCGGGAACCTCCCAACCCCATAGTTAATTTTATTTGCATATTAATTAGTGGAAATCATAGAATAATCATTTAATTATTAATTTATTATTCAATTATACCTTGAATATAGAACCTTCTGTCTATAATCTTTATTTTCAGTAGTCGACATAGCTATTTCGAAATATTTATATGAATTATTTATATGTACTACTTTCAATTTCATCGATACCTTCAAGTTCAAATTACTTCTGTCTATCTTTAATCCATGTATAGAATTTTTGCACATTTGTAACGGCACATACAAAGTTAGCTCGATTACCGTAATGATATATACACAATGTTTTTAATGGTAAAGGTGATTCTCACAATGGTGGACATCTGATATCGCTTTTAAGATCCAAAATTGTTCTATAAAAAGAAAAAAAGGTTCTAATTTATAATGATTTTAATTTCTGACTAACACAAAAAATAATTTTTATACTTACTTTTCAGGTAATATTTTTTGTCGTCATTGTTTCTTTTGTAATCCTCTTACATTTCTAGAATTATGTAAATGATTGTTCGATACACATGGTAAAATTTCATAGGGTATAATGAGATCTTCATAATATACCTTGATGAAACATTTCTAACAATTTATTTACTTTACGACATATGACAAGAAGTTTAAGCCAATAATGCGGTGGTTCAAAAAAAAGCACAGTTGGAAAAATATCAATATATAAGGATAAATAGGCGAGTTCTTTACGTACAAAAGACTCGTTTGAGCCTTGAAAACCTCGAATATCTTAATCCGTATGTAATGCAGTACATTACAAGGCCTTTCCTGAGTGCTGCATTATTTGCAACACCTCAGAAAGGCCATCCCCGTCCCTTGCCGTTCCGTAACCGGTTGAATAAAATAAAAAGAAACGCGTTCTATATAAAACAATTGACCGGATCCATTTCAGATCGGGCAGGCCTACGGCAATGATATCTCCGATTGACTCGGCAGTGGAGTATGTTATTCTACTTCAAAAATAAGCCGACACGTATTTTTTTTTTTCGATTAGACCTCTACATCATTTTTTACGAGTATTTTCAAAAAGTGGTTAAAAAATAAATTTTCTAAAAATCAAATATTAAAATTTTAAAAAATGCTCTATATTTTCTAATTTTTTTACTTAATATGTTATTTATAGCTTATTTTACTATATTTCTTATACTCTTTCGAATGCGCCATGCAGAATAAAAAAATATTGAAAATTGGCGGGAAAAACTCAATTTTTCGAAAAAATTTCAAACTCAATTTTCTCAAAAAAGCCATCGTTTTTTTTTAAAATTTTTATGATAGATTAAGCATTACAAGACCTTTAAATTGGTATAGGAGTGCTCGCGTACTTTTACGTTTTAGTGATAAAATATCGATTTTTCGTTTTTTTTTTGCCCAAAATATCGATAATTATAGTTTTAACGTGTGAAACGTGTTATATATATATATATATATATATATATATATATATATATATATATATATATATATATATATATATCCATATATACATATACAAGAATTGTACGTTTGATAGTAGTCTTGCGATTTTGATAGAATTACATTCCTTCTTCTATAAATAGCTTATAAATATACACGTGCTCGCATTGCTGATAGCACATAGTTCAATTTCTATCAGTCGTAAATTGTGTACACACAGAGAAGCATGCATGCTTTCTAGGTGTATATTATATATTATAGTAAGTGTACGTTATAACAAAAATCACTTTAGATCATAACTGAGTGTTGTATTTCTGTGTTTATAATTATGACTCCACATAGTACATATTCAGATAAGAGAGTTAAGTGTTGTGACTTTTTAAAAAGGCATAAATCATGTGTATATAAAACTAAAAACAAGCGATTTAAAAGCCTTGGTGACTTAGCTAATAAATTGAAATTGAAGTTTGGCAGAAAAAAATTTGAACCGTTTGATAATGTGTTCTAGACAAGAGCGAGCGAGACAGAGCGAGCGAAATAGACTAAACAAGAGCGAGCGAGACAGATGATATGAAATGATAAATAGAATAATATGCAAATGCGAGGATGGGGGCGCTACAAATGAAACGACGTATATTATATACGTATTCATGACAAATTAAAATTATAATTGAAAAAGAATGAATATAGAACAGATACCGAATTGTAAAATTCGCATGCGACTACACCCCTATTATGATAGCGAGCGACAATTACCCCGTTAGGTTTAAGCAATAAATTAACCGACAGAATTTGAACCTCTGACGAAATTCGCTAGTGACGTCACGACCAATCAGCGAATTAGAATAAAATTTGATTTCTATCCGGATAAAAAAATAGATAAGAGTAGGGGTAGATCTTTTCCGACAATTAATGATTGCTACCTTAGTGGGTGGTGAGAGAGGGTAAATAACGACGAAAGTAGGAGAGTTAAGGAGGGCGCTGTGTCCTTCTAATTTACATACGGACCAATGATAAAATATTCGAAGGGCGCTACCGATATCCGAATTAGAATACCGACCAATAATAACATTTCTTCTCGGAAAGAGGAGAAGAGAAGCGATCTTTGACCGCAAAAAGCCGATTCTCGCCCATTTTGCCACTGGATCTCTAGCTAGAAGGAGCATTAGCTCTAGCTAGTAAGTAGGCAAAATGCCACTCACTTATATTGATCGCGGAGTACGGGAGTGAGATTTTCAGTGACGTAGGTCGTCGTGACGCGTGGATCCGTCGACGCCGGTGCCTATCGAATCGCGCTGACCTTCCCGCCATTTCGTGGATTGAACGTGAGTGTTGGGTTTAAACGGATTAAAAGCAGTGTTCGATTATTCGCGCTGACCTTTCGCCGTATAATATTTTATTGTGTATGCAGAAGTAGGTGAATAAGATTAATTAATTAATTTATTCGCACTAATCCTTCGCTAACAATTTATTGCGACGTAGAATTAGCCGAATAAAATTATCGTGCTTACTTAATTGTGCTGACCTTCCCGCCATTTTGTAAACCGAAAGTGAGCGTTAGGATCAAACAAAGAAAGTTCGTAATCTAGGATTTACGCTGACCTTTCGCTAATAATTTATTGCGACATAGAATTGGCTGAATAAAATTACTGTGCTATATTAATTGTACTGACCTTTTTGCCAATTCGTAAACCGAACGTGAGCGTTAAGATCAGACAAAGAAAATTCGTGATTTAGGATTCGCGCTGACCTTTCGCTAACAATTTATTACGAGTGTAGAATTAGCCGAATAAGATTACTGTGCTTATTTAATTGTGTTGACCTTTCCGCCATTTCGTAAACCGAGCGTGAGCGGTAAGATCAGACAAAGAAAATTCGTGATTGAGTTGTTGGCGCTGACCCTTCCAGCATCTTTGTTAATCGAAGACCGACCGGAAAATTGTTAACATTTCGATTAATTTGTACCCTTGCTATTTTATGATTATTCAGAGTTTTACCGACTCTATTCACTCCGATCTCTTATTTGTGAATTACTAGATACGTCAATAAAGTGATTAATTGTTCTTTACATATAATTTACTTCTGTTACCTGCCTCAATTGCATGCTGGTGATTTTCAGCCGCGGGCGGTTATAATCGAGTAACACTGATTCGCTGTATTTTCGGGTCCCACGATAGGTAACATACGCGCGAATTCGAACGGACTTACGACCTGGATTAAGGAGCCATCATCTGAGCTGCCGGCTCACCATAATTGAGGAAAAAATTGGAATCGAGTAGTCGGACACCGAGCCCTGAACTGAGGAAATCGCGAGTACTCACCCGCTTGCCTACCCTGCGCAGTCGCCGTGAAGGCGAGCCGGGATACCCGCGACGAAGCCCCATTTTGGCCCTACCCCCGACGATCGCCCTAATTAGCCGGCGGTCTGGCGCCCTAAATAATCGGGGGTAGAGTCTTTTTCTTCGTATGGAAGATGATGTATTTTAACTTTCTTCGCAAACCATACATGCTTAGAAGAGGAGCGAGATCTCCTATTGTCTCTTATAGCTGGTATGGCTAAGCTTCTACTACTTCTTCTTCTTACCACTGCTTTGAACAGAATGGACTTCCTATTAACGTCTTATCGCTATTTGAGAATCTAACCCCACCTGTATGCTTTTCACGGCGCCGAAATAGCCTCTTTCTCTTTTTCTTAGTTATTTTTTTTGTTAAGGAGTAATGAAAGCCCCAACCATCACTTTCACCTGTGAGGTACTTCTATTATTAACATTGCTTATGAGACCTTCACACTAAGTCGAAACACTAAGGAAAGGTCAGTAGGTAAACTAGAGAGGCTTTAGCTCAGAGGGGTATTAGCTTACTGAGCTGATGTCCTCCCTGAGCTGATGCCCGTGCATCTTCAGCTCAGCACTGTCAACTCACCTCCCCTCCACCCCCCTTTACTGAGCTGATACCCATGCATACTATGCATCACCCCCCCTCCACTAAGCTGATATGCTCTGATGCCCGTGTGTTCTATGTTCCACGCTTTCATTTTATTGTGTGTGTGTTAAATTTTTAGATCTAATACAAAGTAAATGTTATTGAAAAAAAACGGACGGTCAGGTCGGGGGATTGAACGCGCGTCCTCTAGATCCGCAGGCCGATGCTCTACCGCTAGAGCCACTGCCACGAGTTCCCCGGACAGTTCTTATCGCGTACATATTATTAATTTATTTTGGTGATACTAATATATTTAGTTAATTATAATTCTATTATTATTTGTGTGTGCGTCTGTGTATGTGTGTGTCTTATTTACCAAAAATGATTTAATTTTAATCAAATCTGTGACTACGTAATTAATTAGTACAAAACAAACATGCAACCAATTTTGCACTTATTGTGTAATGTATTTTTAATGAAGTATGTAAAATTAGTGTGAGACACCGTACACTTAAATAGTGTTATGTATAAATTAGTGTAAAATATGATGCAATTACGCTTATTTCATTTATCGTATATAAAATTGACCAACATCATGAATTTGCATGACTTGTTTGCATAGTAAGAAAAAAAATGCAATACGATAATCATTTTTTGAAGATGGAAGTATTTAACTCTCTTTAACTTTTTCCATTTTTGGTAGATGTAATCTGCAACGTATCATTGATGAGATATTGTAAAAAAAAGTACATCTACCTGTAAATAAAAGATGAAATACTAAATTTTATTTTTATTTATAAAAATTTATTATAAAAACTATTGTATAATATATATATATATACATACAAGCTTAACTGCTGCTGTTGTCGTCGTCAGCGAACAATCTCGCTATCTTACAACGCAGTCCACCGTCCAGCCAATCACTTAAAAATGTTATCCGCTTTTTGTCGGCGATGATCGTGCGTAGTGTTTGGCTGGTGATGGTAGTGACGTCGAACGAGGGCTGCTGGCTGTTCGTCGATATTGACAGTGGCTGGCTGTTAGTTGACGTTGAAGGCATTGAAGGCCTCTGGTTGTTTACTTCTGTAGGAGACCTTGATGGGCACAGGAACAAGCGCTGCACAACGTGCCTGCCGGGTCCGGTCCTGTCAACACGTCTCCCACTTCCACTCTGTGGAGGAGACTCTTCCGATTGCGGCCGCCGACTGCAACGACTAGCGGCGCAGTAAGCGTACTCCCAACCCTCGCAGATAGGCAATGTTTTGTTGTAATTATCGACCTGCAAAAAGAATAAAAAAGAAACTTGTAATAACTTACCAATAGCAATAAAGAAAAAAGAGACAAAAAAATCAAACTTCTGCTTTTTGGGGTGATATCCTTTGACATGGCTGCTCTGATTAAACTAAGTCCACCAATAGCGGTTGAGGTGTTTTGAGGTCAACGAAGGGCGTTGAAGGTGTCACTAAGTTGATATTTATGACGCATCGTGGTGGAATCACTTTGCAGACCATCTCCACGTCGTCACTAGATCTGTACAAAAATATAAATAAAAAATTAATATAATCGTACGTACGTATGTGTGTCTGTATATATGTATATACAGGGTGGTGAAAAAGTATGGAAACACCTGAAAATCTCAGAGGGTTGGTCATAAAAATAAAATTCTTAAGGACAGGTCCTGTATAACTTTCAACGAGGAATCCAGTGATGACCTTGAATTTGACCTTGGACCTTACCTTCTAGGTCATTTCAAGGTCAACCTCATTTTTTCAAATGAGAACCCCTATTTTTGATGCCGGAATCAAAATGAGCGGGAAATTTTACGTCCGGATACGTGGTTAGGTATGAGGTTAAAGTAACCTCTGGAGGTCAAATAGAGGTCAATGTCGGAAAAAGTATGGAAACCCCTGAAAATCTGAGCGTTGGTCGTAAAAATAAAATTTTTAACGTCAGGTCTTATGTAACTTTCAACGATGATTCCAGTGATGACCTTGAATTTGACCTTGGACCTCACCTTCAAGGTCATTTCAAGGTCAAATTTCTTTTGTTAAATGGGAACCCACACTTTTGACATCGGCAATTGAAAGAGAGTCAAATTTTACGTTAAAATATGCCTTGAGGTCCAAGGTCGACGTGACCTCTGGAGGTCAAATAAAGATTAACAATATATTTATATCGAAACTCCAAAAATGTGTCTATTTTGATTATTAAACAAGAAAACTAGTTTCTCAATCCAGAATCCTTCTTTTAGCGCTATCCAGGAACAACAACGTGGACGTAGAAGGATTCTGTTCCCTTTGGGGTGCTGGATTATCGTGAGTTCCCCTTGCCTCTCACGTCGGGGTGCTGGATTATCGTGAGTTCCCGTTGCCTCTCACGTCGGGGTGCTGAATTATCGTGAGTTCCCCTTGCCTCTCACGTCGGGGTGCTGGATTATCGTGAGTTCCCCTTGCCTCTCACTTAGGGCGTTTTTATGAATTATTATAGTAGATGAGTAAATTTATAACAGATGCTCAAATTGTTCTCCATTTGTTTCTTGACAGTAACCAATCCTGATGTAAAATGACTGAACTGCATGTCGAATCATATCTCTTGTAATGAGAGCAGTTTCCTCAATAATTCTACGTCTTAATTCATCAAGATTTTCTGGATTTGTTCGGTAAACGCGATCTTTTAAATAACCCCATAAGAAAAAATCCAATGGTGTTAAGTCTGGAGATCTTGGAGGCCACTCTATGCTACCTCGTCTACCTATCCATCTCTCGAAGAATGTTTCATTCAAGAATCCTCTAACATTAACTGCAAAATATGGTGCTGCACCGTCTTGCTGGAACCATGTGTTTTCGAAATCGTCTCCTTTTACAGCTTGTATTGCTGGAACAATTTGGTTTCGCAATAGCTGTTCATAATTTTGTGCATTTAAATTTCCTTCGATAAAAAAGGGACCTATTATTGTGTCGTCTACAATTCCTGCCCACACATTTAGTTTTTGAGGATATTGAGTGTGAGTTGCGTCCATCCAGTGAGGATTTGTATCAGACCAATATCGAAAGTTATGTCGATTGACATTACCGTTTAACTGAAGCGTTGCTTCATCTGAAAAGACAATATTTCCTAAAAATTATGGATTGTCAGTTATCATTTCCATCATCGTCTCACAAAATTCAGTGCGACGATCAGGATCATCTTCATTTAATTCTTGCACGAGTTTAATTTTGAAGGGATGCAATTTGTTTCTGTTCAAAATTTGAAGAACAGATGTGTGATGGATGTCGTGTTGTAAAGCTGCAGATCGAAGAGTCTCATGAGGATTTTCTACAAAAGACTGTAAAACATGTAAAGATTTTTCTTCGTTTGTTGCTGTCGATGGTCTACCAGCAACAGGACGATTTCGAACAGATCCCGTGTCATCAAAACGTCTTATTGTTTTTGAAACAGTTCCTCTTGATATAGGAGTACCATCGTTTCGAAATGTTGCATTAAACAGATTAGTTACCTGTGTATATGACCTATGCATATCACCCCAACCTCTCATCATCAAAAGTGATATCCGTTCTCTTTCGGACAATCGAAACATTTTGGTTTCAAAATGACTTCTTCGTACAAAACTAATTTACAACAAAAATATTTGGTGATTTTGTCAAATTTTATCTCTTGCAACTACAGAGTGTTATTTATGCAGTAATACCAAAAATGTATTCGTCAAGCGAATTGAAATAAAAATTCATTCATTCATAAATTTATTTTCTATCTAAAGAAAACCTTTTTTTAATAATATCATTTATGTAACTACGCGGACATGAAAAAGCCACACATAATATTGAATTTTCGACTTTTAATGAGACAGCTATTTTGTTAAAGATACATTTCGTCAGTTTGGCGGAATAATCGGACAAGTTGAGTTTTTATTTCTAAAAGCGGACACGTCGGATTTTCATTTGAAAATGTGGGTACGTTGGCTTTCTTTCTTTTCTTTCTTTCTTGTAGAAGCGGGTGTAACGAAAATAATTTTTTCTTGTCTAATTTAAACTTAGCAATACTTTTTTAATGTAACGGTTTGAATGGTAAATGAATGTTAATGAAAATAGAAACGAATTTTTGCGGGATCCAACTTCGTTTTCGCTATTTGTTTGAAAGGCTACGATTTAGAAATTTTTTGCAAATGAAACGTTTTACCAAATCTATACAAATGAATCATTTTAGCAAATTTTCGTAAATGAATAGTTTTTGCAAATTTCTGCAAGTGAATCGTTTTTGCAAATTATTACAAACTACATATCTGATTTTCTAAATTATTTTCTTATTTTAGCCAACTTATTCAGTAATTTTGGAAATCGCCGTGTTTCCGTGTAGCCATGTATCCCGATTCAGGTTCACGGTAGCGTGATCGAGATCAGTGATACTAAAACCTATTCAACAAAGCACCCCAAGTGAAAGGCAAGCGGAACTTACTCTAAAAAAGCCCCCCAAAGGGAACAGAATCCTTCTACGTCCACGTCGTTGTTCCTGGATAGCGCTAAAAGAAGGATTCTGGATTATGAAACTGGTTTTCTTGTTTAATAATCAAAATAGACACATTTTTGGAGTTTCGATATAAATATACTGTTAATCTTTATTTGACCTCCAGAGGTCACGTCGGCCTTGGACCTCAAGGCATATTTTAACGTAAAATTTGACTCTCTTTCAATTGCCGATGTCAAAAGTGTGGGTTCTCATTTAACAAAAGAAATTTGACCTTGAAATGACCTTGAAGTGAGGTCCAAGGTCAAATTCAAGGTCATCACTGGATTCATCGTTGAAAGTTACATAAGACCTGACGTTAACAATTTTATTTTTACGACCAACGCTCAGATTTTCAGGGGTTTCCATACTTTTTCCGACTTTGACCTCTATTTGACCTCCAGAGGTTACTTTAACCTCATACCTAACCACGTATCCGGACGTAAAATTTCCCGCTCATTTTGATTCCGGCATCAAAAATAGGGGTTCTCATTTGAAAAAATGAGGTTGACCTTGAAATGATCTTGAAGGTAAGGTCCAAGGTCAAATTCAAGGTCATCACTGGATTCCTCGTTGAAAGTTATATAGGACCTGACCTTAAGAATTTTATTTTTATGACGAACCCTCTGAGATTTTCAGGTGTTTCCATACTTTTTCACCACCCTGTATATAAAATTAAAACATAAAACTTACACATCCACTACCACATTATCCGATGATGATGAGGAGCTAGGAAACGCTGGCAGTGGTCAGATAGGTGACCGGTGCCTACTACAAAATAATAAAAATAATGAAAGAAGGTTAGAGCGCGTGTGGATCGTTCACTGACATAAGAATGCACGAAGCGACAACCGTACAATCTGATGAAACCGAAGTTTCAAATAGACAGTCAAAAGTTAAAAGTCAAAACAATGCGACAAAGAACAAGATAAGTGCGAAAAAAAACAACATAAGTAAGTATAAAAAAGTGAAATTAAATTGGAAGGAGAATTGTCTTAATACAATCACTAGACATGTTCTTATTATTAAAAAGTTATGTATATCTAATAATAATATTGTATTAATAAATTGATAAATTAATAAAATTTTATATACATAATTTATCAATTTATTAACGTAATAGTATTATTAGCTATATCTGTGTGTGTATATGTGTGTTATAACTAATACCATTATATTAATAAATTAATAAAATTTAAATATAGTAGTTTTATTATTTTATTAATATAATCGTATTAGTTATATATGAAGTTTGTAATAGTAAAAGCATATCTGATTATATTAAAATGATTCTATTCATTATATTAAAAAAAGAATGAGAGTAAAATATAATTACTCATAATATTGACGGCAGAGGTGTTAACGGCATTCTAATTGTCCTAGCCTCCGAAATGTGAATACTCGGAGGCGGTGTTTGCGATATTATCCTCTCGTCCTCCGCTTCCTCCTCTAACGCGTTGTTTCGCGGTCCTGGTGGAGAATTTACTGTGTTCTCCAGAACACCGAAGTCATGGTCGAGCGCTGCTACCGCTGCGTTCAGCACATTCTGCCACTCACTCCCATCTAGGGAGAGCATCTCCTCCACAATTCGCTGCAGTTCTTGGTCACTTTTGCACTGCATAGTTATCACTCACTGATGTAACGTCGCGAATTAATACAATTTTTATTTGTTTCCGCAAACATTGACCGCGCATCGGATATTGGTCGACAACTTTGAGGAAGGAGGATATGCATAATTAATGGTGGGAGTAGCGAAGATAAGTGTGAAATAGATTTGCCAATTGGTATTAATATACGATCATGATTCACCAATTACACGTGCGCTTTTCTTCCTTGCAACTATCAAGCAGTGATCGGTCCATTTCAGGGCCATTTCTTCTTGTCCACGTTTAAAACTTCTTCGTAATAAAAAATATTGATAAATTTTACCAACCTCATATATTAATTATAAAACAGCACTTTTCAGTGCTATATATCATAATGTATGAACAAAAAAAACAGATAATTATTAATAAACAATAATCTTGCGTTTTATTTATCCCTATTATATTTCTTTTCGGTGGAAGCAGCAGGTAAGTATAACTTTTGAGTTATATTCATTATATTAAAGACAATTGATAATGCTGTAACAGGCTGTCGCCTAGCCTATAATCTCTAAAAAAGTGCCCTTATTATAACTAGACGAAGCTTTGTTATCTATGTGCTCAAAGCACAGTAACCTACCTTGCCTCGGAGTGCGCCTGCGCAGAGTCTCTTCGCTGTTCCGAGTTGGGTTCCCCCAACTCACCGCTTGGCGGCGCAGTCGCCCCTTGCTAGTAGCGCTCGTGCGGCCGCCGCTGGAACCTAAGTCGTCGACTCGCGTCTATCGACAATCGCACGATTCGTGCTACGCAACCGGCGAATTCGAATCCTCTGAAAATAAACACTGGCGCGACCTCCGGACAAAGGAAAGACTAAATAACGACTTTTTGATTCGACAGTAACGATAAATATGCACTTTATTGATGCAATTAACTACACGGGAGTTTTGCCGAGAGACTTTCGCATGCTCGCGTGAATGACAAGACACGCTGTTTGAGAGAGAGAGAAAAAACCGCGATTACCGCGAACTACCTGCTCGCGCGCAACAAACAAATTCTTCGCGCTCGCTGCGCGGATTCGCATGCAAATGATAGCAACGATTAACAATGGGAAGAAGGTGCACCTACCGCGATATCGACGAGGATACGGTGGCCAACCGTATCCGAACAACAAGTTGCTGGACGCCGCTTCGATGTTCGCTGTGCCGCCTCGTAACTGTTGTCGCTGTTGTTGTTGCTGCTACTGATGTTGTTGCTATTGCTGCTGCTGCTGTTGCTGCTACTGCAGTTGTTGCTGCTGCTACTGCAGCTGCTGCTATTAGCACACCCACGCACTCAAGTTCTCAACGTCAATGGCAAACGCACGAAACTTGGACGGCTCGGGAAAACGGAGGTTAGATCGGCACGAACTGACTGAGTGGCACAGTCATACTGCCGGTCGGAACCTCCCCTCCCGGTCATTGCCCCTTACGCGCTCTCTCTCTCTCGCGAACCGAACGCGGCTCCTCTCGCTTAGCCGCTCGTTAACCTCGCGCGAGTCTTAGGATTTTCGGTAATCGTTGCAGCCCCCTCCTAGCTTTGAACTACCGCTGCTTGCTGCACCGCTTCGATTGCTATTGCTGCTGTTGTTGTTGTTGCCACAGATGTTGCTGCTATTGCTGCTGCTGCTGTTGCTGCTACTGCAGTCGCTGCTACTGCTACTGCTACTGCTGCTATTAGCACACCCACCCACGCACTCAGGTTCGCAATGTCAATGGCAAAACACGGGAGACTCGGGAAGATTTGAGGTTAGCGCGACGCTGACAGACTGAGTAACACAGTCATACGGCCGGTCGGAGTCTTCCCACCCGGTCATTGCCCCTTACGCGCTCTCTCTCTCTCGCGAACCGAACGCGGCTCCTCTCGCTTAGCCGCTCGTTAACCTCGCGCGAGTCTTACGATTTTCGGTAATCGATGCAGCCCCCTCCTAGCTTCGAACTACCGCTGCTTGCTGCACCGCTTCGATTGCTATTGCTGCTGTTGTTGTTGTTGCCACAGATGTTGCTGCTATTGCTGCTGCTGCTGTTGCTGCTACTGCAGTCGCTGCTACTGCTACTGCTACTGCTGCTATTAGCACACCCACCCACGCACTCAGGTTCGCAATGTCAATGGCAAAACACGGGAGACTCGGGAAGATTTGAGGTTAGCACGACGCTGACAGACTGAGTAACACAGTCATACGGCCGGTCGGAGCCTCCCCACCCGGTCATTGCCCCTTACGCGCTCTCTCTCTCTCGCGAACCGAACGCGGCTCCTCTCGCTTAGCCGCTCGTTAACCTCGCGCGAATCTTACGATTTTCGGTAATCGTTGCAGCCCCCTCCTAGCTTCGAACTACCGGATCGAACTACCCCATTGACTCGCGACCCTAAGGACAGGATTGGGAAAGGAGAGAAATCAGCACAATCCATCCTCTTTAACATCTGGCTTTATTCGCCCATCCCGGGCCACCACTCCCCCACGTCACCTGCCGGAGCCCCCTGGCGCCTTGTGCCTGGGGTAGCGCCAGTGCTCCGACTTGTTGGGGCACTTGGACGTGGTCGTAATCCCGGGATGGCCGCAGATGTAGCAGCCCTTGCCCGGTCTTCTGATGAGGCTGGGCTCCGCCCCATGGCCCTGGCTCCCTGCTGGTTGTTGGGGCGGCGTGGCTGCTGCTGCCGGGGCGGCGATGAATGTTACGCCGCCCACCGTGGCGGATGTGCGTCCTCCCATGGTACGCACCACCACGGTAGGGTCGGAAACCGACCCGTCCACGCGGACCGTGAACTCCTGTCCGGCGCCGGGGGCCCCCGAGACTCTCTTGGGCTGAGTCTTGGTCGGGGGCTTGGCCGGAGTCCTGGCCGCGTCCCTACTTGTCGGGGCCGCCGGTGGTAACACTGCCGGCGGGCCCGCGGCCTCTGGGGACTCCTGCCCCCGGTCAACGCGCAGGCGGGCCTCACCATAGGCCCTCTGCCGCCGGACTACCGGAGCCCACTCCCCCAGCATTTCTTGGGCGCCGCGGAAGTCGAGGAACTCCCCCAGGTGCGCGTGCACCTGGCGTTGGAGTTCCCCGACGAACTCCCACGCATTTTCTAACTCCTGGAGGCCCAACCTCACGTGCCTCCAGGAGTTTACAAGCCCATCTTGCTGGGGGACCCGTGGGTGGTTGCAGACCTACTGTTGTTGGCCGCAGGCCTCCCTTGGCCCGGGGCACTGGGTCGAGCTCTCCGTCGTTGCCGCGCTCGACCCTTGGGTCTGCACCCCCTGGTCCTGCGTGGACTGAGACCGACGGCCCTCTTCGGACGGGCCGTCGGTCTGGGTGGACGCTTCCCGGGTCGAGGGCTTGGATGATTGGGCCCTCATACCTTCCCGGAGGAAGTCGTCCACCCGCTGGCGCGAGCGGCCCTCGCGAGCGGCCACCTCGACCTGGGCCCGGACAAATCTGCGAAGATCGCCGATCAGCCGATCGGTGCCCGGACCCAGTCCTAGGTCGAGCAGCAGTTGGGTGGCCGTTTCGAGGGCCTCTTCACTGATGACCAGCTTCCTCTCCATCTGAAAAGAGAAGAAGTGGGGTTAAGGGATTTCTCAGGTTCAGCCCTCAACCTACCCGTCGCTGTGTCACGCTCGACGCTACTGCTTACGAGGACGTCCCGGTCCCCTGCGCTTTCCTCGCGAACATGGCCCATTTGCGGGGGTAGCTAGCAGGACCACCTTCCGCACGTGCTGAGCGGTTCTACGTGGCCTGCCTCTTCCCCTTACCGCATTGCCATCCAGGTCGTCCTCACCTGGTGCCTGAGATTCGCACGCAGGGTTTTTGCGCGGCCTACCCCGGCCTCGCTTAGCCGGCGCCTCGATCGGTACCTTTGGAGTCGCCGCGCGTTTCTCACACTCGTTCGCGGGGGCTGCAATCGCGACGCGCTCGCTTATCGGATCCTCGCTGGATTCCTCGACTTTCGCTGGCGGGTCGCCTACGCCCTCCTCTTCCTCCAACGGTGCTGAGTCCCCTCCTTCTGGTTCCTCGTTGTCCTCATCCGAGAATGGACCGAAATAGGGCTTGAGGTCCTTGGCGTGGATCAGCTCGGGCAACTCTTCCTGCTGTTTACCTAGGCGGTAGGTATTCGTCCCGCATACCTCCTGAATTACGTAGGGACCAGCATACTTCGGCGCCAACTTCGTCGAAACGCCCTGAGCTGCGGAAGACAAGATGCGGTTCCGCTTCCACACCCAGTCCCCAACCCTAAAGTCGGCCTGACGTCTCCTCCGGTTGTAGTAGACCGCCTGACGGTCCGCCTCCTCCCTAGACTTAGAGCCTGCGCGTTCCCATAAATTGGGTAACTGGCGCATGTGCTCGCCCCATTCGGTCAGTTCTTGGCCCTCGGAAGCTTCCCGAGCCAACTGATCCTGGGCCCTCCTAAAGGTCGAGGGAGGAGTGGGCTGTCTACCGAAGACCAGCATCGCCGGGCTATAACCTGTTGCGCTATGAGTTGCCGAGTTCAACGCAAAGTTGAACTCTGGCAGGTGCTCATCCCAGCTCTTATGATCACGCTCCACGTACGACATGAGCATGACCTTGAGGGTTCTGTTCACTCGCTCTGTCGGGTTTGCCTGTGGGTGGTAAACTGGCGTCAGGGCGCGCCGGATGCCATTCCTCAACAAATAGGCATCAACCTCCTGATTTTTAAATTCGGTTCCGTTATCCGAAAGAAATATCTCGGGCGCGCCGAACCTGGTCACCACCCTTTCATGCAATTCCCGTACGATGGTCCTTCCGTTGGCTTTGCGTACGGGCGCACATTCCACCCACCGAGTGAACAGGTCTATGAATACCAAGATATATTCAAACCCTCTCGAGCTCTTTGGGAAAGGGCCAGTAATGTCACTGGCCACCACCTGCCAGGGTCGCAAGACCTCTCGACGACTCATCAGCCCGCAAGGCGGCCTTTGCTCCGCCTTGCACTGCTGACATACCGGGCAACTCCTCACGTACTCCCTGACCTGCTCGTACATCTTTGGCCAGAAATACAGGTGCCTAGCCCGGGAGAACGTTCGTTCTCTCCCCTGGTGTCCCGCTACTGGTGCATCGTGTACCTCTTCGAGCACTTGAGGTATTTTCTCAGCAGGAACCACTAGCTTCCAGGCTTCCTCGTTATCGATGGACCCTTCGCTCTCCTCAAACGGATTGTAATGGTACAGTCTCCCACCCACTACCTTCCAGGTAGGCTAAGAATGTGGGTCCTGGCATACCTCTCTGTACCTTTGAAGGTACCAGGCATCGGCAGTTTCCGGCTGATGAGTCATAGCACCCACTTCTACCACCCCCTCCTCATAGGCCCTAGATAAAGCGTCTGGCACCACGTTGAGGTCTCCCTTTCGATACTCTATATCGAAGACGTGTCCTTGAAGTGCTAACGCCCAACGCGCTAGCCTTCCTGTAGGATTCCTCATACTGTGGAGCCACTTAAGGCAACTATGCTCGGTGATGACTTTGAAGTGGTGCCCCTCAACATATGGCCGGAACTTCCCGATAGCCCATACTACTGCCAGGCACTCTCGTTCGGAGACTGTATAGTTCCTTTCCGCACTGTTTAGGGAGCGACTGGCGTACTCAATTACGCGCTCCTGTCCATCGATTTCTTGCGTCAATACCGCGCCTATCCCACTATCGCTCGCGTCCGTTTGTAACACGAACTGCGCGCTGGGATCTGGCGACTGCAAGATCGGTGTCGAGACCATCGCGTCTCGTACCGTTCGAAAGCCTGCTCCTGTTCCTGCTGCCACGCAAACGGGACACTCTTCTTCGTCAGGCGGTTTATCGGCTCAGCGATGGTTGCGAAGTCGGGTATGAAGCGACGATACCACGACATCATCCCCATGAATCGCTTCACCTGTCTGATCGTCCGTGGTACTGGGTACTCCATGATGGGCTTGATCTTCTCTGGATCTGGCCTTACCCCTTCACGGTTCAGTAGGACCCCCAGGTACTTGACTTCCGACTTACAGAAGTGGCTTTTGGTCTTATTCACAGTGAGGCACGCACCCAGGATTCGTTGTAAAACCAATCCCAGGTGTCGCTTATGCTCCTCAAAAGACGGCGAGATAATAATCACGTCGTCGAGGTACGCAAAAGCGAAAGGATCTAAATCCGGACCAATCACTCTGTCCATCAACCTCTGGAAGGTCGCGCCGGCGTAAGACAATCCGAAGGGCATTCTCTTGAACTGAAAATGCCCCAGGCCGGGGACTGTGAACGCCGTAATGGGGCGCGACTCCTTTTTAAGAGGTATCTGGTGGTACGCACTACTCAAGTCCAGTGTCGAGATGAACTTAGCATCCCTGATCCTTCGCAGAATGTCGCTCATGAAGGGTAATGGATAGGCGTCTGGCTTGGTTACTGCGTTTACCTTCTGGTAATTTACGCAGAACCGATATTTGCCATCTGCCTTCTTAACCATCACCACTGGACTTGACCACCCGCTGGTTGCTGGTTCAATGACGTCGGTGTCCAGCATGGCCTTGACCAGCGCGTGCATTTCGTCTCGCACCCTGTCGGAGACCGGGTAGTATTTCTGTTTACAGGGTCGAGCGTCTCCGATATCTATCTCATGCTCGACCCCCACAGCATAGCCTAAACACTCGCCTCCGTCTGGAATTAATCCGTCGACGAGGCTAACCACTTCTTGACGCTGTGCTTCCGTGGCTTCTACCAGGCCTACGGGTGCGAGGCACGACGTACCAGTGACGCTTGCCACTTCCAACGGTACCGCCACTTTGGCTTTCGCCAAGTACAGCTGGTCCGTGTCAAGGTTCAGGTTGGCGCTGAATTCCCTTACGAAATTCGCGCCGACGTAGCAGTCATCAGACAGCAGTGGCGTTATAGCGACCCTTACATCTTTTGTGATTCCCCCTACCGTGAAGGGGAAAATCACATGACCCAAGATGGGACATGCGCGACCGTCGGCGAGCTTCGCTTCTCCCGCTCGCGTGACGTCCAGGCCCAGCCCCATGTCTGATGCCAACCTAAGCCCGAGTTGACCCATTACCGTCGATGAGGCCCCGGTGTCGTAGAGTGCCCTTAACTTGTAGGCACCTATCCCCACCTGAAGCCACCATCGGGTCTCATCCTCGGGTCTATACCTGCGGGGAGCTTTCGCCGTCTCTCTCCCCTCTGTGGACGGGAGGCTTTCACGGCTCTTCTTGCCCTGGGCAGCCGTTACTCGCATCGACGTGCTCTCACCCGCAGGTGTCTGGGTCGCCGGCGTATCCTCCGGAGCGTCAGGTGGTCTCCTGGAGCTTTTGGGTCTGATGGTCTCCTCTCCGACCCATTCAAACCCCTGCTCCACCACCTGAATCCGGCCTCCGTACCCTTCGAGGATACAAAATGCCCGGTTACCCAGATCAGGCATCTGTTCGGTCGCTGTCGCTTCCAACGCCACCGCACTGCCAGGTCTCGTAGGGTCCGATATCCCTGGTGAGACCTTCCTGAACCCTGGGGTCGCTGGCGGACCTCTGCCCCGTTCCAGCGATCCGCGACGAGAGGTCACCTTTACTGGGGACGCGGAGGGGACCTCCGTCCTCCGCTTCCCTGCCCGTTTCCCTTGTTGCAATCCGGGCAGTACCTTCTGGTAAAGCCTAGTCTGCCACAAGACGAGCACTTAATCGGCTGGGAGTAGTCTATTTTCCTCCGCTGACCCTCTCGTCGCTGGCCAGGAGACCCTGGGGGGGTTTTATTCCTCCCCTTTTCTTGCGGCCGACCCCTCGGCCGCCTGGGAGAGCTAGCCTTCCTCTCCTTAAAGTACCGGTCCATATCTCGTCGCAGGGTCGCAATCTGCGACGACAGATCCTCAATGCGGTCTGTCGCCTGCGTTGCAGCGATTGTGGGCCGGTCCTCGGGTCTCTTGGCCGGGACTTTAACCGGCGACTCGGGTTGCAGCTGTTCCCTACCCCGAGGCTTGTTGGACATGGCCGCCGTTCGGGGTCCTGCCCGGGGCGGTGGTGCCTTAGCTGACACTCCCATGTGCTCGGGGTACAACGTGGACGTTGGCTCCAACCTGGTCCTCGGGCGCTCGTCGTCCCGCAAGGCGGTCTCGATTTCAGTCGCCCGGGCGTGGAATTCGTCCACGTTGGAAAACGCATTCCTCCCCAGCTGCATCCGGATGGCGGGTAGGAGATTTGCATACAGCAAATCTAACTGCCTCTGCTCCGGTAACGGCGGGCGTAGCTGGGCCAACATGAAGAGGAGGTGGCAAGCGTATTCCCTTACCAGCTCTCCCTTCTCTTGATAACGGGCTTGGGCCTCTTGCAGCAGCCTCTGCTGCTGCAACTCGCTCGACCCGAACCAACGGCGAGCGCCGGCTATGAAGTCGGCGTAGCTCCACCATTTGAGCTTATTGAGCTCGTACCAGGTCCTCGCAACGCCTTCGAGGAGCTCTGATACCGAGCACAAGATTTCGCCGTCTGTTAGCCCTGAGCCCGCGCGTAGATCCTCCAGTCGTGACAAGAAGGTGTCTACGCACTCTGAAGCCGTGCCGGAGTATCGCAGCTTCCATCCTCGGACAATCCTACCCGCGTCCCGAGTCGGGTAGTATCCCGACGCCGCATTGGCGTCGTACCAGGCGGATCCTTCCGGGATCGCCTGCCCTTCATCCATGTCGGCGTCTCTTGGTCCTCTTCTCGGTGGCTGTTCCGTCCTTGAAGGCACCTGCCTTTGGGGAGCCTCTCGAGGTTCGCCAGGGGTCGGTCGCTGGGGTTCCGGGGTACTGCCTGGTACCCTTGGGTCGTAGTGGCACGTATACGTGGACTGGAAGTTCACGGTCCTCCGGGGCCGCTCTGGTATGACCGTTCGTCGATTGGTGGGGTCCCTGCTCCTTAACTGTTGGACCTCCACCTGCAGAGCGGTCACCTGGTCGCTCCACCGCGCGCATACCTGGTCGTGCCTTTCCAGCATCTCGAGTATGCGGTTGATCCGGACACGGTTGCGCTCGATCTCTTCTTTTAATCGTTCTGTCACGCACCGTTCCTCTTCTTCTTCTTGAGGTTGTAGCTCCTCATTTTCGAAGTGTCGGGCTCTTCGCCTATCCGGCGATCCGGTGGAGCCCTTGTGCTCACTACTGACCCCCTCCGTGGGCCCCTTGACCTCGCCGGTACCCCATTCCTCTGCGGGCTCTTGCTCCCCCGTCTCGCTCTGACTCTCCTCTTCAAAGTTGTCGTAGACTGCGAGAGTCCGCGTCAGGTTCGCCTCCACCACCTCATCCCTGTATAGCAGTATGAGTGGGTGGGCGACAAGATCCTCCGCATCAGCTGCTTCTAACTCTTGTCGCCTGGACTCCAGCCACCTCTCTCGACTCCTTCGCCTGCGTTGTGTGGCCTCCCTATCCAACGCCGCTCCTTGGAAGTCTAGGTCGATATATTCGCCTAGCAACCAATACGCTAATCGAACTGCCTGCATCAGCTTGGGACCATCTGTGCGCAACTCCAGTTGCGTCAGGTATCTGTCCATCTGTGTCGAAGGCAGTTCCGAAGCCCACCGGGTTATCGCGTCGGCGGTATCCTCCATGTCGCTTATGCTGGGGTGTAGGTGACGGTTGAGGTTAATTTCCCTAGTCGACCACTACCGCCTCCTATCGCCCAAGGCGCGAGCGGGGTGTTGCGATTTTTATCGCCAACTACCCAAATACACCTTTAATTGCAAGGCAACAATGAACGTGGCTTGTGGGTGTGTGCAGGTGCCGCGTACTCTAAGGAAGTACGAACTTCCACTTCGCAACTACCTGCCTATAGGTGGAGGCTAACTGTTTGTTAGCTCCACCGGGTTAGTAAATATAACCCTACACACACCCCAATTGCGCGCTCTGCTGGTACTGTCGCTCGGTGACTAACCCCCACTTAATTACTCTAATGTGTAATAAAACACTTAAAAAAGCAAAAAGTTAACTAAAATACGATTAGTCACCTTTTATATTCGCGTTCGAGCGACTACGGACGTCTCTTCGACCCCTGGGGTTAGTATGCTCTCGGCTCACAAAAGCAGGTGTTATTGGGTCGGAGAGGCGTCTTTCCCCTACCGCAGAGCACGTACCGAACGAGCCACGCGTTACTTTACCCGCTCGCACCTTATTACGCACGCGCGCAAACGTCTCTCTCTCGCGCGCGTTGCTCTCTCTTTTCGTGCAATTTCCCTCGTGTGTGAGTCCTAAATTAGTTGGGCGCCATGTAACGGGCTGTCGCCTAGCCTATAATCTCTAAAAAAAGTGCCCTTATTATAACTAGACGAAGCCTTGTTATCTATGTGCTCAAAGCACAGTAACCTACCTTGCCTCGGAGTGCGCCTGCGCAGAGTCTCCTCGCTGTTCCGAGTTGGGTTCCCCCAACTCACCGCTTGGCGGCACAGTCGCCCCTTGCTAGTAGCGCTCGTGCGGCCGCCGCTGGAACCTAAGTCGTCGACTCGCGTCTATCGACAATCGCACGATTCGTGCTACGCAACCGGCGAATTCGAATCCTCTGAAAATAAACACTGGCGCGACCTCCGGACAAAGGAAAGACTAAATAACGACTCTTTGATTCGACAGTAACGATAAATATGCACTTTATTGATGCAATTAACTACACGGGAGTTTTGCCGAGAGACTTTCGCACGCTCGCGTGAATGACAAGACACGTTGTTTGAGAGAGAGAGAAAAAACCGCGATTACCGCGAACTACCTGCTCGCGCGCAACAAACAAATTCTTCGCGCTCGCTGCGCGGATTCGCACGCAAATGATAGCAACGATTAACAATGGGAAGAAGGTGCACCTACCGCGATATCGACGAGGATACGGTGGCCAACCGTATCCGAACAAGTTGCTGGACGCCGCTTCGATGCTCGCTGTGCCGCCTCGTAACTGTTGTCGCTGTTGTTGTTGCTGCTACTGATGTTGTTGCTATTGCTGCTGCTGCTGTTGCTGCTACTGCAGTTGTTGCTGCTGCTACTGCCGCTGCTGCTATTAGCACACCCACGCACTCAAGTTCTCAACGTCAATGGCAAACGCACGAAACTTGGACGGCTCGGGAAAACGGAGGTTAGATCGGCACGAACTGACTGAGTGGCACAGTCATACTGCCGGTCGGAACCTCCCCTCCCGGTCATTGCCCCTTACGCGCTCTCTCTCTCTCGCGAACCGAACGCGGCTCCTCTCACTTAGCCGCTCGTTAACCTCGCGCGAGTCTTACGATTTTCGGTAATCGTTGCAGCCCCCTCCTAGCTTCGAACTACCGCTGCTTGCTGCACCGCTTCGATTGCTATTGCTGCTGTTGTTGTTGTTGCCACAGATGTTGCTGCTATTGCTGCTGCTGCTGTTGCTGCTACTGCAGTCGCTGCTACTGCTACTGCTACTGCTGCTATTAGCACACTCACCCACGCACTCAGGTTCGCAATGTCAATGGCAAAACACGGGAGACTCGGGAAGATTGGAGGTTAGCGCGACGCTGACAGACTGAGTAACACAGTCATACGGCCGGTCGGAGCCTCCCCTCCCGGTCATTGCCCCTTACGCGCTCTCTCTCTCTCGCGAACCGAACGCGGCTCCTCTCGTTTAGCCGCTCGTTAACCTCGCGCGAGTCTTACGATTTTCGGTAATCGTTGCAATGCTTTAAAAATGATCATTTTTTTTAAATCATAATAATAATATATAGTTAGTACGCACTATCTTTAGAACGAGCGACAATGGCTCAGACGGTAGTGCACTGTCGTATAGATGCAAAGGAGGCTAGGTTCGATTCTCCTGTAGGTCTATTCTTTTTTTATTTTTTCCTTGTTCTTAAATAAATTTTAACGATAAGTCACATCTTTTTTACTGAAAGATTCTTACGAGAAAAAATACGATAAATAATGTTACTAATTTACTGAGAGTATTAGATGTAGACAATTAATTATTTATATGTACATATGTCAACAATTAAATTCAACAGAAAAGACAGGGAATTTCTTCTTAACCTGTTAACCGAGGAAATCCCTTTCTAATTACGCAACATATAACGGGCGCGTCCTTTTCCATGTAAGACGTGTATGAATGACGTATTACCATAGTAGTAGTAAAATATACGTCCCGCCCATTCCAGGGCGCAATATAAATATCGAGGACGTATTCATATGTCCTACCCGTACCCGATATTGTTTACTTTGGACGTATTTATATGTCCCGCTTGGTTAACAGGTTAATTAAAATAGTTGAAATATCGTTATTAAAAAACAACAACAATAAAAAAAATATCTCTAAAATTAGTGCGTATATGCGACAGTTTTGAATGACGTCACTTTTATAGACCGTTGAGTTAATTCCACACGAGTTGTATGTTTTACATACGCATACATGCGCGCGCGTGCATGTCTATATATAACTCATAATAAATTAAATGAATTTTTTATGTAATTTATGGCGTGTATGGAATTTTTCTTAATGGAGGATGGAGGGTGAAATCTTAATCGTCCACTATAAGAAATGAAATGCATTTCATTAGCAGTCGCATTCGTATCGAGCGTGAACTAGTGTAAAATGTGAAATAAAAAAAAGGTACTACGATCATTCTACAATGAGCTCTAACAAAATTGACTATAGGTAATTATTTGTTTTATTGTTTATCAAACATACTTTATATTTGTTTTCAATATTTTTTTTTTTTTGCAGATTTGAGCAAGTGAGGCTGCATAGCTACACATCTCAATGGACATGCGTACACGTACAACCAGCAGATCTTGCTACGCTCGGCTTTTATTATGCGGGGCAGATTGATCGAGCGCGCTGATTTGAATGTGGTCTGGAAGTCTGTCGTTGGGAAGAAGGTGACTACCCTGTGATGGTACGTCAGCGCTGGGCTGGCCGCTGCCTTTTCATTCACAACAGAAGTTGCAGCAATGTGCCGATCGAATCGAGTTCCATACCGATACGTCCTCGAAGAAGTAGAGATGATTGTAGACGGTATAAGCTCGAGTACCGAGCAACGACAACGTGGAAAGAGCTAGCGCGCGCAACAAATACCCCTCCTACTGTCAATCCACCTTCGAATACAGACGAGCCTGCGTTATCGTCGATAGAGAGTCTTATTAGAAAACTTTTTTCCGATTTACATTTATGGAGAAATATCGAATGCAACTGTTGGTATGGTATCTGTTTGCGAAAAATTTGTACGCGGTTATAAGAAAAGTATTGACAAACAGAATGAAAAAATGAATAAAATTAGCGAAAGGTTTGAACAATCGCAGCGAAATATAGTCAATATTTTGTGTCAACTTGAAATTTCTAAATGTAAGATATGTTTGGATGCTAGGATTGCTGTACTATTTTTACATTGTGGACATATGCATATAACTGTATGCATGGAATGTGCATCAAGAATTGTCCAATATGTCGTCAAAGTATTACCAAGCGTGTTCATACTTATTTTGCCTAAATTTGTTCTTTTTTTTTAATAAAGTGCTTATTATTTTTCAAAAATGTTTGTGTACTTTTTTTCTCTTTTAATCTACTATTTTGTATTTTAATGTTACATTTTATTTTGATACAAAAAAATCTGTTCAAGTTAATAAAAAATTTTGGAAATATGATTTTTTTTTATGTTTCTTATATATATATTTATAAGAAACAACAAAAATCAATAATACACATTTCTAAAATTTATATACATAATAGCTGAGTAAAAAAAACAAGGATTGATCGATACGTTTTTTTTTATTTCTTTCAAACTTAGATAACAAAATCAAATTACATATCATCAGGATTTTTGCGAGCAAGCATCCATCTACTGATAGCCAGCGCGTTTTTAACGGCACATGGATTTGATAGATACGCGTTATGGTTACTGCATACGGAAATGCTATCGTTTGAAAGATTCTTGAGTGATCGGCGACCCAAGACTTCAACGTTAACCACAGTCGTTCTGTAAAAATAAAAGTAGCAAAAATAATCATTAGATATCTTTTTTTTTTCTTTTTACGATGATATGCGACAAAAAGAAACTTACTGTGCATTGGTCATCAAATTTCTCAGTCATGTTGTTTTTTCAAGACTTTTCAAAAACATCAAGATAAATATAATTTCAATAATCTATCATTTCCGGTACACCAGAAAGAAGTCGTGAAAAACAAAAAGACGTTTCAGTGAACGTGTACTTTTTAAATTTGAATAATGGGTCATACGATGTTTTTCCGTAACATTTCACCGATGAGAAAAAGAAAAGCACATGAATCTTCTAGTGGCAAATTATTATATCGACGTTAATGCCGATGTGAACGAAGAGCAAATACAACGTCCCAGTATACCTTACAAAGTACACTAAGTTTGGATAAAAGACATCTCGATTCATGTATCGACAGTTGTCATTTCGCAGATGTAAGTCGTATATATGCGATCGTTGCTTACACTATTTCCTAACTAAACAGAAGTTGAAATCGCACGAGATCGACTATAAAAATGTGAATATGTATAAAAATGTGGTTCCCAGTGGGAAAAATATATTTTTACGATTTGAAAACCTTAAAAATGAGTGCGCAGTACCCTTTGTTATGTACCCTGATTTTGAGAGTCTCTTGGAAGCGGTGTTCAACGACGAACGGATCTATCAACGTCACAAACCGTACAGTGTTGGTTTTTTCGTCAAGTGTAGCTATGATGACTCCCTTTTGTGTTATCGAATCTACAGACAGAATACCGTCGATAATGTTGGCCCAGCCAAGTGGATCGTTCACAATCTTCATGATTTGGCTAAGTATCTGCACAAGTTGTACAAAAGCTCATAGCCTATGGAAAATTTAACGTTCCAAAAGACATTTAGCTTTCTTCGTGCTACGATATGTCATATATGTTGATATATCGTATATGACATATCGTACATATATTTGACAAGAAAAAAGACACAAATTTCGCGATAATTGTCACTTTACTGGAAAGTATCGTGGAGCTGCTCACAGCACGTGTAATATTGCTTATCAAGAATCGAGGACTATACCCGTTTTTTTTCATAATTTCAGTGGGTACGATGTGCATATATTTATCAGAGAAATCGCGAACGAATTTCCCGGTCGAGTGAGCCTCATTCCTCAAACCAAGGAAAAATACACATCTTTTACGAAGTACATGGAAGGTATCGATATAAATCTGCGTTTCGTCGATTCGCTTCTATTTATGGCGTCTTCTCTCGACATCATCGTACTTGGAAAATCACGATATTCTAGAGATAAATTTTGAGCAAGTTGACGGATATACACTGCCGCAGATTGCCTTACTGAAGAAAAAAGGTGTATTTCCGTATGACTATGTTTCGTCGTTTATTATTGGCGAGGAATGTATGCTGACACTTACAACTTCGTCACAAGATGTCCGCTATGTCAAAGATATAAAACTAGTCAACTAGATCAACAAGACCTTATGGAACGACGAAAAATAGACCGACCATGGGCAATAGTAGTGGTTGACACTATGGAATTTCCTCGAAGCAAAACACAAAATAAATACCTCTTAGATTTCCAAGATCTCTTCACACGTTGGATAGAAATGAAACCAGTACGCTCTGCAGATGGAAAAACCGTTGCCAGAGCATTAGAAGAACTCGTCATATTCAGATGGGAAACACCTGACTATTTACTGACCAATAATGGGAAAGAATACGTTAATAAACACTTAGACAGCATGTTACAGGAATATGGCATCAGACATAACACGACGGTACCATATCATCCACAAGCCAATCCCGTCGACAGAAGTAATAGAACGATAAAAACTATGATAGCAATGTTCGTTGAAAACGACCACAGAAATTGGGATAAACACATTAATGAGTTCCGACACTCTATGAACACAGCAGTACAATCATCCACACAAACGTCCCCAGCATTTCTAAATTACGGCAGACAACCGAAACTAATAATAACTGACACTGAAACCAGAGGATTGGACTGAAAGGCTGAGAAGATTAAAAGACTTACATGAAATGGTTGAAAGGAACCTAGAGAAAACACATGAGAAAATGGCTGACCGATTCAATATGGGGAGAAAGTTAACCGATTATAAGACCGGGGACCTAGTATTGGTAAAAACGCATCATCTATCGAATGCAGCAAATAAATTCTCGACCAAATTAGGCGAAAAATATGAAGGACTTTTCAAATTGCTAGATAAACTCTCAAAAACAGTATTTACCATCGAGACACTAACGAAGAAAAAAGTTGGTAAAGTTCATATTGAACAGCTAAAACCATTTAAGAGTTCTCACAAAAATAACTATAACCTTAGATCGAACAAAGTCCAAACTAAAGGAAAAGAAGATAGATAACCTGACCAATCTAACCATATCCTGTGTTGTCCGACTCATGGGGTTTAACTCGCGTACTAACACGGTTACGGCGTAGGGAATAATTACGCTACCATCGATGACTGACCTCCGTATGTGCTGTCCTACGCCTGGACACGCTAGCCTCTCCAGGCTAAATAGGGGGGTGTAGTCGTTGACTAAGCTACACCCCTCGCCCAGCCAGCAGATAAGTCCATGCACTGTGGTGTCCCGATACCGACCAAAAGACCTACGCACTCACCTGACTTATTTTCAGATCTACCATGGCCCCCAGGATCCTCGTCGCGATGAAGAAGGACCTGAGCCTGACGGTGAAGATCCCGCTGTCCACAGTCCCCAGGACCATCACGGGGACCAGGAAGCGGGAGACCAGACCAGCTCAGGCCCCGGAACCCAACCGCTATGAGGAGAGCCTTCGCCTGCGGGCACTCGCCACCATGCCTGGGTACCAGGAAAGGGTAGGGGCTCAGCCCATCATCGAGCCCCACCCGACAGAAGATCTGTCAGCCTGGTATATCCAGGCCATGGTGGTGGAAATTGAACAGGACAATGCTCGCCTGGAGGCAATGGAAGTGGCGGAACAGGAGCCACCACAACCCCTCCTGGTGGGCCAAGAAAGGGAGCGTCTCCTTCGCTGGGCCCTCACGTTACAGACCCACGTTCCCGAGGCGGACTGGAGGCGTGAGGAACGCCAGCGGATGGAGGTAGTCCGTGCCATCCGGGAGGAGATGACCGCAGCGGTTGACCGGATGGACGGCGGAACAGCTAAGACTTTGTCCGAACATGGGACCTCTAAATCCCGCTGTTCGGACACCTCAAAAGGGTCCCAGCTGTTCCTAGACGGGCAAGCAGAGAAAGAGCTGGAGGATTACCTGAGCAGGAATGCGGAATCGGTACTAACTAGGAAGGGGGAGACCACCAACCCCCAACCGGGTGGACCATCAACTCCGCCTCCTACACTCCGTCGCCCAGGAACAGCAAAACCGTCCACCTCCACCATCTCCGCCACCACCGCCCAGCCGTCCGTCAGATGTCCCACCGCCTCCATCGCTCAGCCACCGAACGCTACCGCCAACCGATCAACCACCACAGCCGCCATTGCTCAGCCGTCGGCCACAAGGAGCCGAAGTCACCCAGGCTGGTTGCCTGTGACCTCGGCTCCAATTGACCGGACCACCACCACACGGTCAATAACAACACCCAGGATGGATCCCGTCGACCGTCCAGAGGTCCAGGGCCTGCACTACAGGACGGCCAGCGGCAAGCGCCGCAAATACAATCCGCGGCGCCACCTGCATCCGGACGACCTGGTAGGTGCAGGGGATCCCTCCTCCGAGGGATCAGAGGACGACCTACCTGGACCTCCGACCAGCCGCGCAGCAACACGATCAGCTGTTGCGGCTAGGATGCCATCCTGGGGTCGACTACCTCGCCGGACAAGAGCTGGATTTGGGCAACTGAGGGAGATCCCGACCGACCCGACGGTTGACCCCCCCCCCCCTCCGAGCATGTTTCAATTGCTGGAAAACCGACCACAATTTCGGGAACTGCCCCCGTCCCAAAGAGAGAGAGTTCTGCGGAAATTGTGGCCGGCGCGGGGTCGAGGTTTTCGACTGCCCGAAGTGTGCCGAGGCATAACACCGCCGATACGGCCCCTCGGACTCGAAAACCCGGTGAAGAACACCACTTCTCCACCGAGACCTCGACCGACACCCAGCCGCCGGAGTGGGTGGGATGAAATGGACAGACCAGCGTCTACTTCTTCCGGGTTCGGTTGGGATCGAAACCCAACACAGGAGCCCCGCCGCCAAGATCAGGCAGCCCAGCTGAGCTCGTACTCTCGGGAGACGGAGGACCCTCCACCGACTTACCTGGAGGCAACCCAACCCGAGTCCGAGCTCACTACCGTGGGAGACCGGAGAGGGAGAGGCCAACGGCTAACACCAGGGCTATACCCCGCACCGGACCCCCCGCTTCATCTGCCAGACTATCGGCGGAGGAGCGGGCGAGGGAGTTGCTACGGAGGTCCCACAACCATAGGACCTCCGATGATGAGGTCGACGTGGACCTGCGCCTGAGGGAGCTTCAAAAACTCCAGCGCGCCCTCCAGGAGATGGAAGAAATGGAGAGGCGCGATCGCTCCCGCAGGCGTGGGTACCAGTAGCCCACCAGCGAGCCACCAGTTTTTTTTGTTTTTGTTCTTTTGTTTTCTTTAGGTTTCCTATCTTTCTTTTCTTTAGACCACAATAAAGGCCAGGGCCAAGCCCTGGCTTAAACTGACTGATCTGCGTCTTAATTCAATTACTAACCCCCTGACCAACCCTTACCGACCTAGAAAATGGACGTAATGGACCAAAGGAGAAGGACGGAGGCAGCCAAGCAGACCAAGCAGGTACTGGACTCTGACCAGAACAGATCACGAGACCAAGGGGGAAAACCCCATCGGGTAAGATTTCTGTATAACTGACGAGAACTAAGAACGCGGCGGCAAACAAAAGGGAACAGAGCAAACTACAATACGGTACATTACAAGGCTTTTCCTGAGCGTTGCATTATTTGCAACACCTCAGGAAAGCCATTCCCGTTCCTTGTCGCCCCGTAACCAGTTGTATAAAACGAAAACAAACGCGCCCTATAAGAAACAGTTACCCTTTTTCATGCCCGGACAACAAAAACGGAGATATTGGCGAAACAAGCTCGATGAACCCGATCCGATGGACACACAAAAAAAAAAAGGAGCGCACCTCGGAATAAGAGAGCGCACGCACAATCTCACTTACGACCACGTGTTGCCGACTGGAGAAAGAAACACGGAAACTTCACTGGGAAATGGAGCGGAAATGCATGTTGATGATACATGCAGATCCGTTACACTCCCAGGCACTAACACCAACACTCACGAAACACTGAAACATCTGGGACGAGCAGAAAATCGTTGATGAAGTGGCAGCCGGCAATCAGCCGTGTCGGGCTGCCGAACACGGCGACATCCTGAACTTCACCCACACTCATAACGAGGACCACACACAAACACACAGAAACACGTAACCTGACCGACACGGGAGCACCCCAGGAGGCGTTCCAAAGACCACTACGGGAACACGAGGTGTACGCGCGAGAGAGCGTTTGAATTTGAAGCGATGAAGATTTTGAAGCACCGAGATAAACGGAGCATGAGCGAGCGAGACCGACTGAGAGCGAGCAAGCGAGACCGACTGAGAGCGAGCGAGCGAGACAGAGCGAGAAAATAGACTAAACAAGAACAGATTATAGATTATATGATTATATGAAATGATGAATAGAATTATATGTAAATATGAAGATGGGGGCTCTACAATTGAAATGACTTACATTATAAATTTATTCACAACTAACTAAAATTAAAATTAAAAATGAATATGAAAGAAATACCGAATTATGAAAATTTGCATGCGACCGACACCCTTTATTATAATAGCAAGCGACAAATAATCCGATAAATTTAATCGATAAACTAACCGACAGAATTCGAACTACTGACGAAATTCGCTGGTGAAGTCACGACCAATAAAAATAAAATTTGATTTCCGTCCGCATAGAAAAATAAATAAGAGTAGAGGTAGATCTTTCCCATCAATTAATGCTAGCTAATTTAGGGGGGGGGGGGGAAGGTGAGAAAGGGTAATAACGACGAAAGTAGGAGAATCAAGGTGGGCGCTGTATTCTTCTAATTTACATACGGACCAATGATGAAATATTCGGAGGGCGCTACCGATATCCGAATTAGCATACCGATCAATAATAATATTTTTTCTCAGAAAGAGAAGAAGGAAAGCGATCTTTGACCGCGAAAAGTCGATTCTCGTCCATTTTGCCGCTGTTCTTCTAGCCAGAAGGAGTGCTTGCGCCAGATACTCTCGTCGCGCAGGATTAATTGAGATAGACACCTTTTGTTCACGCTAATTTCGTTCGCCGAATCTCAGCAGGAAAACCCGTAAGTAGGCAAAGTGCCACTCATTAATATTAATCGCGGATGCGGGAGTGGATTTTTCGGTGCAGTAGGTCGTCGCGACGCGTGGATCCGTCGATGCCGGTGCCTATTAATTCGCGCTGACCTTTCCGCCATTTCGTAGAATCGAACGTGAGTGTTAAGATCGGACGAAGAAAACCAGTAACTAGTTGATTCGCGCTGACCTTTCACCAATAGTACTTTGTCGCGGATGTTGGAAGTATGCGAATTATAATCCGAGATGTAATTATTTGCGCTGACCTTCCACCAAACTATTAGATAGTGCAAGTGTTATGATCAGTCAAAGAGAATCCGTGATTTAGTTATTCGCGCTCACCTTTCGCCAAAATTAGCTATTGTGAGTGTTAGGATCAGACGAATTAAAATCGGTCATTAAGTTATTCGCGGTGACCTTTCGCCAAGATATTAGTTATTGCGCATGTTAGGCTTAGACAATAAAATCAGCGACCCAATTATTCGCGCTGACCATTCCGCCATTTTCGTCAATCAAAGACCGACCGGGATGAAATATTAGCATTTCCACTATTTCGTGTCCTTGCTGTTTCGTATAATTATGCAGAGTCATACTATTTCTAATTAATCCGACCACATGCGTATGAATTATGAAATAAGTCAATTAAAGTGATTAATTGTTCTTTATATAAATTTTTACTGCTTGTTGCTCTGCCTTATTTGCATGCTGATTATTTTCAGCCGCGAACGGTTATAATCGGGTAACGCTGATTCGTTGTATGTTCAATTCCCTCGATAGGTAACATACGCTCGAATTCGAATGGACTTCCGACCTGAAACAAGGAGTCATCATCTGAGCTGCCGGCATATCATAAACGAGGAGACAAAGAGGAACCGAATTGTTGGACATCGAGGCCTGGGGTAGAGGAGGTCGCGACTACCCATCCGTTTGCCCACCCTGCGCAGTCGCCGTGAGAGCAAACCGGGGTATGCGACGATCTTTAGGCCCTATCCCCGACGATCGCCCTAGTCAAACGGCGGTCTGGCGCCCTAAATAACCGGGGGTAACGAGGAAAACAGGCCTTGTGGCCGAAGAGATTCGGTAGCGCGGTTAAGATCCCCAAAATTCCCCGCCACATCCTTCTTAATACTTTTTTATTATCTCAGAACAAATATTGTTTATTATTAGTAACTTGTGCTTTAAAAATATCTAGTCTACTTTGTCTGCTAATTTTTAATGGTTTATCTAAATGTATATCTACAGTCATGGCCTCATTAGAAATTTCTTTTTCTACAACTGATATCTCAGGTTCACTAATATCTAGATATTTTGAACAATCTACATTTTTGACTAATTTATTGGTTGAATCAATTAAACTTTCATTGTCTGATGAAAGACTCAATAAATCTTTACTAGAAATTTCATATTCATTTGTATTTATACTTATTGAATCAGTCTATATATATAAATTAAATAAAGAAAGAACATTTTAAAGAAAAGATTTTCTGCTGCTTATATCGTTATGAGAACAACCTCATCATCACAATTTATTCTAGCTGTCCAAAAAGACTCGCTACTTTCATTTGATTTTGATCGCTAATATTCTGAACCAGAAGTGACAGATTCATTTTCACATTCAAAATAAAACAAGTTATAACATGTCTTATTATTATTTCAATCTTTTTTTCTAAAAGTAAATGAGGCGTTTCAGAGTTTGGCTTGATGCTTTTTCAATTTGAATTTTTGGATTAGTAATTAGATCATATTCTGAATCAAGATCAGAAACTGGCTCAAATATTTTAAAAATATTATCTGATATTGTTATTGTTATTGTAACTTCAAGAACTACGTCCACGTGGAACACTGCAGTGGTCAACTAATTACCTACATGCTTTCCCTATCTTGGTTCCCTATAGTCATGAATATGCAAACTCACCTACATGACTATTTTTTTTAAATGGTGTAGGAGGATAAAGTTTTACATGCAGCATGATTTAATTAAATATGTGAGCCAAAATATAAAAGAAATATAAGCCATTTAAAGCAATGTATAGCATAAACAGATTGATGTTTCAAAGCCTGCAGAAATAAAAGCGAATTATGCAAACTCGTCAATCTGCCTATTTCCAATATGAAAATTGAATTTCATAAATCGTCCATATCTGAAATAAAAAGTCATGAATAACTAATTAAATCAATTTGAACTTGTATTCTGGCTGTAATAGACCAATATATGACAGTAGAAGTTCTATCTATGAACTATGTTACAGGGATAACTCCTAAGATCAGAAATTTAATAAAATAAAATCATCAAATATCAGGAGTGAAAACATAAGAATTTTTTTTTCTATCTATGAACATTATAAAAATCTCTTATTATATATATAATGGATTATAAAGTAATTCAAGATATTGCTAACACAATTATAAGAAGTGTATCTATCAGATTTTGAAGAACATGTTTTTTAATTAGAAAATGCCACATCTACTTACAAAAATTTAAAGACAGTGACAAGAAAGTTAGAGATCATTGCCATTTAACATGTAAATTTAGAAGAGCTGCTCATAATAAGTATCATTTACATTACAGAAATGTTTGCTTTATAACTGTTGTATTCCATAATTTTACTGGCTACGACTCACATTTTATTATAAAAGAAATTTCCACACATCCTGATTTTGAAGGTACTGTTAAAGTATTAGATGAAAATAAAGACATATATATATATATTTCAGAAAAGAAGTTAAAGACAGTTCAATTCATTTTCGATTTATTGATTCATTTCGCTTTATGCCAATCTCTTAAGAAATTAGCATCTTATTTAATGAAATTAGATATAGTTACATGGAAATTTAACAAATATATTTATACTCTAGATCAAATCAAATTATTGAAAAGAAAAGGTATCCTATATGAATAATATTTTCAGTAGATTAAACGAATCTCGATTACCTTTGATAGAAGCATTTTATAGTCGATTAACAGATAGGAATATCAATGAAGTCGAATATCATCATGCAGAAAATGTTTGGAATATCTTTAATATTACAAATTTAGGAATATACTCTGACTTATATTTAAAATGTGATGTACTATTATTAGTAAATATTTTTCAAAATTTTCGTAAAACATATATGCAATCATATAAACTTGATCCAGCACATTATTATATAACACCCGGTTCAACATGGGATGCAATCCTGAAATGTACAAAAGTTGAGTTGGAACTTCTGACCGATATTGATATGGTATTGTTTATTCAAAAATATATACGTGGCGATATTAATCAATGTTATAAAAGATATGCAAAGGTTAATAATAAATACATGGAGGCATAATTCAAAGAAGATAAATCAAGTAAAATTTTTGATGATATGACGTTAATAATCTTTATGTTTGAGCTATGACACAGTTTTTGCCATATAAAAATTTTGAATGGATTAAAAGTATCGATAATACAAACTTTTTTTATGTTTTTGATGATGATGATGATATTGGATACATTTTAGAAGTAGACTTGAAGTATCATAAAGATCTGATACTCATAAAGATCTACTTATGTTTCCAGAGCATAGAGCGATATCTGGTTCAAATATGAAGAAAATTTGATAACATTATATGACAAAGAGCGCTATGTCATGCATTATCAAGAATTAAAACAGACTCTGCAATATGAACTTAAGCTAAAAAAGATACATCGAGAACTTCGATTCAATTAAAAACCTTGACTCAAGCCTTATATAAATTAAAATACAGAAAAAAGAGAATAAGCTGCAAATGAATTTGTTAAACTGTTTTAAAACTTATGATGGATGCAGTATACAGTAAAACGGTGGAAGATTGATAAAAAGTCGATTTGGAGCAGAAGCATATATCGCTCACTCCAATTTTCATAGCAGTTCTATTTTTGGTGAAAATTTGATTGTAGTACAATTATCACCAATAAGTATAGGTATGAATAAACGGATTTATATAGGGCTTTGTGTTTCAAATCTATCAAAAATATTCATGTATGAATTTCATTATGGTTATATATAAAACCGAGTTGGCTTTAGATGGAAATTATTATACACCGATATAGACAGTTTTGTGTATGAAATTGAAGATATTAATAAGTATCAAATTATGAAAGAGGATATTGATAAGTTTGATACATCAGATTATCCTGAAAATATTCAATTTGGTATGCCACGCGCTAATAAAAAAGTTCTAAGAGTTATGAAAGATGAGGATGATACTCAAGGAATATCACCAAAAGGCGACTCTATCAGGTAGAATGGCACTGAGCAGACATTGCTTTCGTACAGTGCTTAAAACAAATGGTGATATGATGGACCACATTGCTACGATATAAGAATATGTTGAAAAATTATTACAGCAGAGTTTGTCAAAGAAAAACTAATCGATGAGTACATGCGACGTAAAGATAAAAAGGAAGCGCAACAAGATTACGAGACAATCGAATCGGCAATAAAGACAACCTATAAAAGTAAAGAAGATACAGAGCCGAAGAAAATGAAATGTTTTTTCTGCAAAAAGTTAGGACATGCGAAAGTAAAATGCAGAAAATTCAAGGCCTGAAAAGAGAAACATCCAGAGAAAGTTTCAAAAAAGGCCAATGAAGCATCGCACGAAAATAAAACAGCCGAAAATGAAAACGGCTGTTATTTAGCA
The DNA here is from genome assembly GCF_024137745.1 of Phymastichus coffea. Taxonomy (NCBI): domain Eukaryota; kingdom Metazoa; phylum Arthropoda; class Insecta; order Hymenoptera; family Eulophidae; genus Phymastichus; species Phymastichus coffea. The sequence continues at coordinate 3,190,756 of NW_026706836.1, read as the reverse complement.
AATTGCGAAATTTGCTTGAAAATAAAGAAAATAGCTGGATTATAGATTCAAGAGTAACGAACCACATGCTGCACGAAACGAATTTTTTCAAGGATCTGAACAACAGCCAGACCGGCCATAATCGCCTTGCCGACAACAAGAATCGTGTAAAAGTAGAAGGCGTGGGATCTGCAGCTATAAAGTGCGTAAACAGCGATGGAAAAACGTCGATAATAAAAGTGCAAGACGTGCTGTATGCGCCCGGCTTAGAAGAAAATCTATTGTTCGTAAGGAAGCTAGTTAAGGAAGGGTATCGCGTCGTTTTCGAAGAGAACGCCTGTAAAATCATAAATAAAAAAGATGGAACACAGGCTGCCATAGCAAACCTAGTTTCGAATCTTTATGAGTTACAAACAGAGAAAGTCCTTGTAGCTCGAGCAGTATTAAGTAAAGGCTGCGCCGAGGATTGCCACCACGTGTGGCACAGACGTTTTGGACATCGCAGCACAGCTGTAATAAAGCAATTAATGGAAAAGTAACTGGCGAAAGGCATCAAGATTTCGGACTGTAGCTTGACAATGGACTGCGAGGAATGCGTAAAAAGAAAAATGGTTCGCATAAGTTTTCCAAAAGAATCGCAGACTCAGACGCATGCAACTCTTAATTTAATGCACACAGGTGTCGGTGGATGAATGTGAAAGCAAACTCCAGGCAGAAAAAAGTATTACTTGACCATCATCGACTACTCCAGGTATACGTTTTTATATTTAATGATCCATAAAGGAGAAGCGGCTGAGCTCATTAAGCAGTTTGTAAAAATGATAAAAATACAGTTCAATAAAGTTTCTAAGATCATCAGGTCAGATCGAAGAAGGAAATACGTTGATAACAATCTTCGAGCATTTTTAAAGAACGAAGGTATTCAGATACAGTACACAGCACCATATACTCACCACCGTAAACCGGAGTCGCAGAAAGAAAAAATAGATCTTTGCTGAATATGTCAAAATGTATGTTATTCGGCGTTAATCTCGACATAAAGTATTGGGGTGAGGCTATTCATACAGCAAACTATGTACAAAATCGATTACCAAGTAAAGCAACAAGCAAAACTTCTTATGAACTGTGGCATTCAGTAAAGCCCGATTTGAGTAATTTGCAAATTTTTGGTAGCGCTGTGTACAAGAAGGTTTTCGATGAGCTTCGGAAAAAGTTTGATGCAAAAGCAATTAAATTAACTTTTGTCAGATATTCACACGAGTTTAAAGCTTATCGACTCTTGGATACACAGACTGACAAAGTGCACATAAGCAGAGACGTTACGTTTCTCGATAAAAGAGGCATGAAAGAAGGGTCATTACTTCATGAAGAATGCGAAGTAATTTTAAGCCAAGAAAAGGCCCTTGATTATCATGAGAATGATAACAGATTAACTGAATCATCAATCAAAGATGATAGAGACTAAGATACCAGTTAAACGAGTTCGGACGCTAGCAGCATCGCGGAAGAAAAGGCATCTACAGAAAATGGACAAGCTGCTACAGAATCAACCACCAGACGCTTAGAATTGTCAAATAAGGGCGTGCCACCGAACAAATATATGGCTACACTAAAACTGGCAAGAGCAGAATCCGAACCAGCGAACGCAATGACGCGTTATCAACGCAAAATGCAAGCAGCTGGAAATTGGCCATGGACGAAGAAATAAAGTCCCTCAAAGAAAACGGCACGTGGGAAATAGTGCCAAGACCGGAAGGCAGACATATTATAACCTGTAAATGGGTCTTTGAAACGAAAAAGAATGCCGAAAGCCAGGTAGAAAGACATAAAGCAAGGCTTGTCGCGCGCGGTTTTTCACAAAAATATGGAACCGACTACGATGAAGTGTTCGTGCCCGTCGTAAAACAAACGACCTTTCGCACACTTTTGACAATCGCAGGTAATACAGGCATGCACGTGAAGCATTTCGATGCAAAGACCGCGTTTCTCAACGGCGAGTTAAAGGAAGTCATCTACATGCAGCAACCCGATGGCGACGTACAAGGAGGAAAGGAAATGGTCTGCAAACTGAAAAAGGGAATCTACGGTCTAAAACAAGCGGCAAAAGTTTGGTACGATCACTTGAGTGAGTACTTGATAGAATGCGATTTCGTACAGAGCAAACACGATTTGTACCTGTACATCAAGGACGATGGCGGGGAAAAAATATACCTCATTGTTTACGTCGACGATTTTCTCATTGTATGCAAAAATATGTTTGATATATTAATTTTTTTAATTTAATAGTTTAAGATATATTCCTAATTCTGCTCTTATTATCTTTACAGGATTTTCGAGATTATTTATTGTAGTCATGAGTGTAGCAACGTCAACTTTACTAATTTTTCGGAACGTTCGTAAGTTTACAGCATTACCCTCCTTTTATTCAACTTACGTCGAAACACATCAACATTCGTTTAATACTAAGGAATATTCAGAATTCTCTTAATATATATAGCCATATTAACGTAATTCTTCAATGATTGAAGGAATTTCATTAACATGACTACGATTACCAGCGGTTTGTTAAAAAATAAGCAATCTTAATCATTCAATAAGCTCGTTTGGATCATTCCAGTATAGATAATCAAATAATGTTCCTTTTATTGCTATTTTATAGTTAGGTAAAAAACCTCTTCCATCAATAGTCGATTTTTGCTTCTTAGCATTGCCGGTCAAAGATAAATTTGGATCAATATACTTTTTGAATTTGTTTACATGCTTATTGCGATATTCCTCATTTGTTTCATATCTGTTATGATTAACGTTAGTAATTAAAGAATTTTTATATAACTTTCTATATACGATGAGCTGATTAATTTGGAATTATGTTTATTACGAAATGGAAGTTCTATTAAACCAGGTACTTAGCTGTATGCTTTATCATTCACAGTTACGTTATCGTTGTCGAAGTAAAATAGAGAATTCCTTATGATATATGTATTTTCATGTAGACGGACATCAAATATCTTGTCTAAATTACTTTTCTGCTGAGGTTAATGCAATAGTCGAATTAAACTTAATTTCCTACAATTTAATCATTTAATAGCTGACACTGCTTTCTATAGATAAATCTGAAGTAATTTTGTTACAATTTATAGCAATTGTATCGAGTAATGATTCTGCAGTCTTATCAAATTCGTTATCATTCTCATCATCAATAGAAATAGCTATTCAAATATAGTATCAAGTGGCTGCAATGTAGACTTTAATTCATTAGCAGTGCTATTGAAATATTGAAATATATTAAGAGTGAGAGCTTTTGCTCTTGACTTCGAAACATTGTGGAACGTGATTTTCTTTTCCTTTTTCGTTATCTGTTCAGTAGTAGCATTAGATTTATCAGTAGCTACTTCTATAAGCTTCGTCAATAGTTCAATCGTTGGTTTAAAAGTTTCATTCAATGTTTTTTCTAAATCAGCTTTCTCACATTTTATTAGTTGATACTTACGTCTGGTGGTATCACGAGCCTCAGATAGTTACTTGAGTACCTTATTTTCTCTTTTAAAATGAGACATATTGACGCTTATAACTTCTAAAGCTTAATAATTTTCATCCACTCACTTCGCTATATTTAGGGCAAAAGAACCAAATCCCTTTCTATACCGTCCATGATTTATTGGTCTATCTCTATCGATAACTAAAAATCCATGATTATCATCCCTCCAACATTTTGAACAAATTGCTTTCAACTTATCAAAATTCATATCTCAGTTAATGATATGATCATTTTAAATGTGTTTAATATTTACATCATCTTGTCGAAACAAAACTAGTAAATTCACATTATCTCAAATTAGATGCTTTGGAATTTGAGCGTACGATTGACAAAGATCGAAATTAGTATTTACATTCTTATGTCTTTCCATACAGAATAATGCTCTCACGTTATCCTGCTTTTCACTAGCTATATCGTCGAAAATCATGATGGAATTTGAATGATCTTTATCTTGTGAAATAACTGTCTCGTGCTCACTGAATGCATGATACTGTATATCATCAATCAGATATAATAAATCATTTAAAAATTCATACCTGTGCTGATTAAGGGACTTTGAGTAGACATATAAGTTTTCAAATTGAATTCCATTAGGATGAGTGATAGTGTTAGAAAATAGTTAATTTTCCTACAGTTACTAGTTCCACAGAAAACTGCTCGTATACCGTCGGAAAGTAGCTCACCAACGTGAGGCTCATGGAAGTTGCATTCAAGAATGCCAGCATCACAGACGACGAGGCCAAATACTGCCAATCTGTCGCAGCTTTGACGCCATGTGCCATCGCGAAAGTGGAAGATGTCCTCGTCAACGCACCGAACCAAGGCTTATACGACGATCTGAAGGTGAAGCTGATCGAGCGTTTCACCGAATCAGATAGCGCGCGCGTACGAAAGTTGCTCGAAGGCGAGGAGATGGGAGACCGCAGTCCTTCCGAATTTTACCGGAGCATGAAGACGCACGCGACGTCGTTAACGACTGACGAGTTCATTCTTCAGGTATGGAAGACTCGTCTACCCTTGCAAGTGCAAGCTGTCATGGCAGCTTCCAGCGAGACAGAACTGGATAAAGTTCTGAAGTTGACCGACACGGTTCACGCCGTAAACCTTCAATAGCCTAAGCAGCAGATCAGTGAAATTTCTGATTTCGCTGTTCTCGTCGAACAGATGCGCAAGCTGACGGCGAAAATCGACGCGATCACCAGTCAGCAAAGCCGCTCACGTTCTCGTTCTCGCCGAGGATTTGAAAAACGTGGTCACGGTATGACTTCTGCACCGACGCCGAACAACAACTCTCCGGATGGGTACCTTTGTTTTTACCATAAGAGGTTTCAGGAGCGTGCGGAAAAGTGCCGTGGACCATGTACCTGGTCGGGAAACGACGCGCGCCGTCAGTAAACGCGGCGAGTTCTGACGACTTCGCGCATCGCCGAATTCATGTGAAAGACTTAAATTCAAATAAATCTTTCCTCGTGGATACTGGTGCTCATTTGTGCGTATACCCGCGAAAGTGACTGACTAAGGAAACGAAGAAAAGTGCTTACGAACTCTTTGCTGCTAACGGATCTACAATTAGCACCTACGGGATCGTGTCCTTAAGCCTTAACCTATCGCTACACCGCGAGTTTAACTGGCCGTTCGTCATCGCCGACGTGAGTTCCACGATTATCGGAATGGATTTCCTCTCGCGTTATGGCCTGCTAATCGATCCAAAAAGAAAAACCTTGATCGATAATACCACAGGTTTGTCAGTGCGTGGAATCTCATTCGAAGGAGGGAAGACGTCAGTCAAAACAGTGATCGGTGCCTCTACGTATCACGAACTTTTGGCCAAGTACCCGGACCTTACGCGCCCGCCAAGTTTTCGGAAAGGCGAAATCAAGCACCGAGTACAGCACCACATCAAGACGACGCCTGGCCCGCCTATACGTGCGAAGCCTCGTCGCCTTAGACCTGATCGGTTGAAGGTAGTAATAGCCGAATTTGACATGCTGTTACGGCAAGGCGTCATGCGGCCATCAAAGAGCCCATGGTCGACGCCACTCCACGTTGCTGCTAAGAAGGACGGAAGCCCTCGTCCATGCGGCGATTATCGCGTCCTCAACGAACGCACCGTCGCAGACAACTACACTCCGCCACACATCGAAGATTTTGCGTATAATCTACACGGCAGAAAGGTATTTTCGAAAATCGACCTTGTGCGCGCGTTTCATCAAATTCCCATCGCCCCGGAAGACACCGAAAAAGCAGCGCTTACAACGCCTTTCGGATTATTCGAGCCGCTTATGATGATGTTCGGTCTAAGAAACGCTGCGCAGACGTGCCAACGTTTTGTTTAGCGGTTTAGATTTTGTATTCGCGTACATCGACGATTTTTTGATCGCATCGGATGATGAGAAGCAACATCTCGAGCACTTGAAGATTTTGTTTGATCGTTTTTCTGAGTATGGCGTGGTGGTTAATCCCGGAAAATGTGTGTTCGGTCAAAGCGAAATAACTTTTCTCGGGTACAAAGTTAATGCCGACGGCATCGCTCCAATGGAAGAACGCGTCGAATCGATCATTAAGTATTCGTTGCCATCTACGATTAAAAGCCTCCGCGGTTATCTCGGCATGTTTAACTTTTACCGTAGATTCGTACCTCACGCCGCCGCTATTCTGCAACCATTCAACAATTTGCTAACTGGCGCGAGGAAAAGCAAAGAACCCATAGACTGGACAGACGAAGCTCGTGACGCTTTTAATAAATCAAAAAGCGCTCTTGCTAAAGCAACAATGCTTGCGCACCCTGCCCCTGGCGCGCCCATCAGCATTGTCGTAGATGCTTCGGATTTTGCCGTTGGTGGTGTTTTACAACAATGCGTGATTAACGCATGGTAACCTTTAGCTTTTTACACAAAGTCTTTAACGCAGACCGAATGTAAATACAGCGCATACGATCGAGAACTTTACGCGATTTATAAATCGGTCAAACGTTTCAGACATATGGTGGAAGGTAGAAATTTTACAATTTTTACGGACCATAAGCCTATTACTTACGCTTTCCAGCGGAATTTAGATAAGTGTTCACCACGTCAATTCAGATATCTGGATTACATTTCGCAATTCACTACTGATATTAGGCATATTAAAGGTTCCGAAAATTGTGTTGCCGATGCATTGTCTCGCGTCGAAGCAATCGCCTCATCCGTCGATCACGATTCTCTCGCTTCTGCTCAGAAAAGCGATCTCGAGTTGCGCGAATTGCTCTCATCCAAAATTTCGTCACTTAAACTGAAAAAGGTTTATTTTCCGGATTACAACGTGCATTTATATTGTGATACGACAAGCGACGTCGTACGACCATATGTGCCCTTACCTTTACGTCGCGCCGTTTTTAACTCACTACATTGCCTTTCGCACCCTGGCACACGCGCATCTCAACAACTGGTAACTTCACGTTTCGTTTGGCCTAATATTAACAAAAATTGTAAAGAGTGGACGCGAGCGTGCATTTCATGCCAGCGATGCAAAGTTACTCGACACGTGTTCTCTCCAGTCGCGCAATTTGAGAAATTAGCCAATCGATTCGAACATATACACATTGATATTATAACCATGAGTTATTGTCAAGGGTTCCGTTATTGTCTAACATGCGTCGATCGTTTTTCTCGCTGGCCTGAAGTAGTCCCTCTTAGCGACATGGAAGCTAACACCGTTGCTAAAGCTTTACTCTCGACTTGGATTGCTCGAATCGGCGTGCCCGCGTGTATAACTACCGACCAAGGCCGTCAATTCGAATCAGCTCTTTTTGCAGAATTATGTAATTTGTTAGGTACAAAGCGAATTCGTACGACAAGTTACCATCCACAAGCAAACGGCCAAGTAGAAAGAGTGCACAGGCAACTTAAGGCAGCAATAAAATGTCACGACGGTAACGATTGGATATCCGTACTACCAGTAGTTCTTTTAGGTATGCGTAGTGCATTAAAGGAGGATCTTGGAGCGACGGCAGCCGAACTTGTATACGGCGCCGGATTGCGTTTACCCGCGGAATTTTTCCACGCAAGCAACCAAAATCCGACTTCAGACTTCGTTGAAGCTTTCAAAAAGCGCATCAATAACCTGAAGCCATCACCTACACAACGACACGGCGAAAAAAACGTCTTTATTTTTAAGGATTTAGCTACTACTCCTTACGTTTTTTTGCGCCACGATGCCATACGAGGTCCATCCGACCCTCCGTACGACGGGCCTTATAAAGTCCTCGAACGCAACGACAAATCTTTCGTTATCGATATAAACGGTAAAAAGGTCCGCGTTTCTATAGACAGACTCAAGCCCGCATTTATTGTATCCGATAACATCGAAAACAATGTAAATAACAAATGCAATCGTGAATGTTAAGACGAAGTGGACTACGATATCGTAGTACAACGTAATGGTGATAAAGATACGCCTCCTTTTGAAATAGTCCCTGCACATGATAATGTTGAGCAGTTTGGACCATACAACATCAATTGTAATAACGAAGCGCCTGTTAATGTTCAACAGCCATGTCCTGCTAACAAGAACCGCTTTACCACTCGTTCTGGACGAAATGTTCATTTCCCAGACCGTTACCAAGCTGGTTTTTCATAGTTTGTTCTTTTGCGTACCTGGATGATAGAACAGTCTTACCTCTAGTTCAGCGTTACCACTGGTAAGGGGGTGATGTGGCGTGTACTTTCTCTCCACGTGTTGGCCAGAAGTTTACCGTTTTATGCAAAAAAACTTCATAATTCTCGAACAAATTGCTGGAGAATTTATGGCCATCTGCAATAAACACATTAAACGTCGACGGTCGCGCGTCAGCGTTAATGAGTTTATTTAAGGGAAAACGCGCGCCCAACTTTCGTTTTTTTTTAATGTCAACTCGCGGTCCCAGCTACCCTTTCTACGGACCTCGTGGGAGGGACTTGCCCTTTTGACTGGATTCTTCCGAGGAGAAACGCGAGGTAGTTGGGGCGAGCCCCGGGCACTCTAGCCCGAACCCGAGACCAGCTAACAGCTCGGCATTCTGCCAGCTTCGCGGTTTACGTTCTGCCGAGTCGCGTTACATTTGTAAGTCTTGTTTTGAATTAAATAAAGTTATCCTCACACCAAAAAAAAAAAAAAAAAATAAACATAATTGTTTTAATCATACTGTAAAACAAAGACAGTATAGTTACTGGAATATACTGCTGTTTATTATACATATAGATATATGTCTAATAGCAACAAAATTTGCTTATTGTCTCTATATGTGAGACAGACTTGTAAATAGATTTGGAGTAATAAACAAACAAAAAAGTCAAGACTCCGTCTTTCAAAGAGATATGATCATTCATCATGATAAAGAGACTAGTAGCGGTTTAGTGAATAAGATCATCAATAACTTGCAAGCTCATTTGCTGGGTTATTAGTATTACGGACCGGGAACGAAATTGAAAAAACGAGTTTTTCGAGGTAATCCTGAACAAAATCCTCTAGATACTACTTGTAAAGATCACGATATTGCTTATTCTCAGAATCGAGAGAATATTGACGCAAGAAACGAAGTCAATGAAATTCTAACTAAACAGGCTTGAGATAGAGTGCGAGCAAAAGATAGTAAGCTTGTTGAAAAATATTCTGCATTTGCTGTAGCCAATATAATCAAAGTTAAAAGTATGCTTTTATGGGCGTTAAAATTGCAAATAAAAAACAAGAAAAGAAATGAGGCAAGGGTCTGACAAATCGACAAAAACGAGGAAAGAAAAATGTAAAAAGTATAAATCCACCGATTTCAATGAAAAAAATTATATTTGTTATTTGTTCGGTTATAAAAGGTGTTCAAATTGTACAACGTGAAAAGATACGAGGCAAGAGAAAAAATCGTCAACAACAACAATGAAGATGATGAAAGATACCCGTAAAAAATAAAAATCTATCAATTCCATTGAAAAAAATTATTAATTATAAAAATTTTGACGTTACTATTCCACTCAGTATGTTACTACAATTTACTGAAGACTATCGAATAATCTTTATAAACGTCAAGCATGAATTTATTCTTACAAGATCAAGAAATGACACTAATGCTGCTAAAGTTACTCCAACAGTAGGCACTCCAGTTACTCTTGAAAGATTTAAAATTAATTTGACTAAAATAGAATGGCTAACACCTTATAGAATATACGAGTAGTACCTGATAAGAAAAAATCAAGTTACTCAATCATATTGGATGTGATAAGGCAATAATTATGTCTTATCGTACTTGGAGCTGTATGAGTATCGAAAATTACCTATCACATCAAAGCATGTTTGGAGTGTGAAAACGTCAAATCAATTGGAAAAACCTCGCTTCGTCATCTTAGCCTTTCAGATAAATCGAAAAAATAATGTCTTTGCTGATGCTAGTAAATTTAATCACAATAGTATCAGTAATATAAAACTATTTCTCAATTCTCAATGCTATCCGTATGGAAATCTTAATCTGAATATTGACAAAAATCAGTACGAAGTACTTTATGATATGTACGCTAAATTTCAAAATGCTTACTATGGAAAAGAAAATGAGCCATTGCTTAATAAGAATGATTTTTTCAATAACATTCCTCTAATAGTTATTGATAGCTCGTAACAAAATGAATCAAAAGTGCATCTGTAGATATACGCTTTGAATTTGACATAAGAGATATATTTCCTGATAATACTGCTGCCTACTGCTTAGTTCTTCATAATTAAATTGTACAATATAATACCATCAGTGGTGATATGAAACAATTCATGTAGTATATACAACTACTGAAAAGAATGAATCATATAATATAAATGTATATCATATTATTTTTTTTCAATAAATTTTCTATAAATACAAATCAAATTTGCAAATATGATTGTCTCTTTTTCTGTAACGCTCTGTAAACCTTGTGTATTATTTTATAGTATTTTATATTGTGTTATATTATGTTGTATTATTTTATTGAGAAAATACTTATTAAAAATTATTACCTATCTAAGATTTCATACTCAATGTATATATAATTTATATAAATGATATGGAATTATTTCAAATATAGTATTAAATTATTTTGGTTTATTACATAATAATAAAAGGATACAGGGCAGAGCTACTGATACTGCTACAGTGCTTTAAAGTAGCTTCGACTAGTCAAGCGATAGTCCTAAAACCATGTTTATCTCTCTCGCTCTCTAACATCTCCGCTAGCTCAGTAACGCTAGCTCTACAGCGCCTTCTCGTCTGTCGGATATTATAGGACACATCGTCTCCAACTCTGTTGTAGCGCTATGTTAGAGTCATCCTTCCCTCTCCAAATCTTACAGAGGCTTCTCTAGACCTATAAGCCTCAATGCACTCATGCTACGCTATAGCATCGCACACGTCATGCGGGCATTATTAATCAGATTAACACCCGCAATCAATTTATCGCCAGCTCCCATCATCGTATCCTGACGTCGCCGCCATCATGGACCAGCTCCGATCTTACCATCACATCATACTCGTAGGTTAGCTTCCATCATATAACGTTGTGGGGCCTGTTCCCATTCTGATGACTCATTTCTAGACTAGAATAAACATAGCTACACTACTCCCGGTGTTCAGATTAGATAAAAAAGGTAAGCTACCTTGACGCTGAAAACTGGCTGGTGGAAAATTTTTCTAGTTCTCTTAGGTATTCAAAAATATCTTGCCAAAATTCTAACTGATCTTCTTCTCGTTATATTCAAGGTAAAAGATTTACGTTAGGTAGTTTATAATGAAATTAGTTTTCTTTTTGTATAATGTTCTGATTTAACATTTTTGATACTGTTTTGATTACACACACACAGACATACATACACACACATAGATGTATATAGATACACATATATCTGTAAGCAAGCATCCATGTTAGTAATGGAATGTATAAGATATTAATAAAAAATTGTTCTAATTAATAGCAGTATATCATTAGAAGGAGTAGGAATGGTGGATCGGATGATAGCCCTGCCACCTACTCGTTCTTCTTCGCGCTCGCGAAGAAACTTGTCGAGCGCAGACGAATCGAAGTTCATTTTGTCTAATTATTTTGAGTTTTTGTTTCGTGTGTTCTTCCGTTTTTATTATATTATTTTGTCCGGCTACTCCTCATCCCGATTTCCATAATGTGCATTTTGATCCATCTTGCTCGGCGGATCATTTAATCATGGAAACATTCACGTGTCCCGAATTTTTTCCTTTAAATAAAAATTGTACGGATGAATTATACGTACATTTTCAAAATACATTTCCAATATTTAATTCTTATTTACAATAACGCGAGTGAATAATTTTAAGAGATGCTTGAAGTTATAAATAAATTATGCATATTTCAAACGTCGAAAAGTTGATTAATCACACTACAATAAACAGATGTACATAAATTCCATGGTTCTCTATCTTCCCTTTATCTTATAGCCTTTCGAGATTAGCAAGCTATTTATCTTCAACAAGTAAAAATAGGCTGAAGACTGCTCGCTTGAAGGTTGTCAGATCCGTGAAAACACGTTACACATTTTTTCCTACAACTATCTACAATCTTCGATTCTCGTGAGAAAGTAAAACTGTATACTGCTGGCTTACGAGATACAGATATACGAAAGAGAAAAGAAAAATTAAGAGAAAACAAATAACATTTTTCGACCGTTGTCACAGTTATGAGTATGGACTAACTACCTGGAATAGTGTGTGAAATATAAGCTCAGTAAGATTATCCTAATAAACTGTGCCTTGTATTAGTTGATCTACATTTATAATAACATTATTAAATCCCTTTTTGAAATACCAATATTTATTTTCCTATCTTTCTTACAACAAGAAAGCTATAATTTTTCTTTCAATAAGACAAACAAATATCTATAAAATATTTATAAGTTATATCTGTGCTTACGTGATCTTTATAAATGCCGAGTTCATTTGATATAGATACAGTTTCTATTTAATTTAATTCTACATGAATTATTTAATTTTTTTATTAAATATAATGTTTTTTTAATTGAACAGAAAACATAAAGCAGTATTTATTAAAAAAATAAGATATTATTTAACATGTTAATATTCTACAAAATATTCGATTGGTAGCTCGGCAAGATGCTATAGATAAAGTATTAGCTACTATAAAAGCTTGGCAACGTGTGCATAGTTTTGATGCAAGCTTAGGTGAAAAAGCTGCTGCATAGGCTATTACAAACATTATTAAGACAAAATCATCGTTTGAAATGGGAATCGAGCAGAAGCGATACAAGAAACGAAAGACTTTGATAAAAAAAGATAAAGACTTTAAATCTGAAATGACTGATCAGTATTCCTAAAGAAATAGTATTCCTTACAATGATTTAATAATTTATAAAGAGTGTTTTAAATCCAGCACGTAAAACTTTGAAAAATGTTGGTGTCAAGAAAAATATAAAAGTACCAAGAGTATTGTCAAATCAAAACATGAAAATTTTCTTCCAACACTTATACCGATTTTTGTAGGACTTTATGTACTAAAAGCGGTAATAGGTGGAACAGCAGACATAGCACAAGTTGTAAATCAAACAAGTGATGCATAACGGTAATTAAAAGAACAAGCCAGATATAATAATTGCATTGAGGTTGAAGTCGTTTGTATGTTGTTTTGAATATTAGTGTTAAATTAACATTGATGACTTAGTTAGTATTGAATTTAGTAAGATACCCAATATTGATTGATATCTTTTCTTGTTAAACGATATTGGTGTAGTAAATAAATTATAGTACCTTTAGTTAATGGTAATCTCGTTAAATTCCGAAGGAGATAAGTTGTGAGTGAGTAAAGAAATAATATCACAAAAACACGCACAAATACAATTGTGACAAATTGAAACTTTATTCCGTGTTACGTGACGTCTTACTATGTTACAATTATACACTATCGAATAATATTTTGCTCTCCGGATTTCCGTTCGGACATAGTATAGCTAGCAGTATTCGTGTGCGCGACTCGGTGGGAATGAGCGGCAGAGGCTGATTCACGCTGCGTCAGCATACTGGGACAGCATGCTGCAGTCGGCGTGCTTAGCTAGGTAAGACGAGCCGCTACGAGAAGCGTAAACGTCTAAAGCATATGCGCGAGAGAGAGACGGTGTTCTAGAGAAAAAGGCTATATAATAAACCAGTGAAAGTAGAGCAGGAGAGATTTAGTCAGTTAGAAGCGAGCGCTCAATTAAGAAGGCCGCATATTTTTCCTACTGAAATTAAAACCATAATAGAAGTTTGAGTTTTTAATTGTTTGAGTCATAATTAAATATTAGAAGTGTCGAGTACGATTGCTTTAATAATTTTGCGTAAACAAAAAATCACAGGAATTATCTTTTTCTTGTGTGTTGCTACGCTATTGGATAAAGAAGATATTAGACAACTAAAATCATAGGAACTAGCATTGTCTCGCGTGTTACTACAGCATTGTATAAAAAAACATATTGGACCAGTTGATCTGATCAGATTCAAAGAAAAAGTGATTGGCCATTTCACGAAGCGAATAATATTCTGGACCAATTTATATTTACAATAATGATACAAAGTGAGTAATACTTTTTATGTAACCAAAAAAAAATACTAGACATCACGACGCGAAAATTACGCGTCTGAGAATATATATATATATCTCTATTCTGCTTAATTTATTTATGTTATGAAAGAGACTAAAATAAATATTATAATTGTAAACATCCATAAGTGTATCCATATGCTTCCCCACTACATTAAAGAGAATCGCTATTACATTTTTGCTTTTAATAAATAAGCGAAGAACGTTATAAACGTTCAATTATTTATTTTACAAAAACGATATCGAGTATTGAATTATAATTAACACAGATTTCATTATTGACGCGCGAACGGGCCGGGGTGCCCGAAAGCCTGACTACCGCCCGAGTCTAAGGCCGCTCGGCTGTTAAAAGAGCCTTCGTACCGGACAAACTCCACTCGCGCGAGTTGTCACCTATCATTTCGTATAGTTATTTTACAAACATATGATTTAAATATATGATTTACAAGTATAATACTTAGCATATAAAATTGATAGCTATTTTAGAAGTAGAAAATATGATTTGAGAGATAAATAAAGTATGGTGTTTTAATAATTTGAGTATATCATCTAATTGTCGAACCAACGATAGTACCAAGCTATCAAATTGAACTGCTCTGGAACCGTACAACGGGCTTTATATGTTATCTATATTATAGCCCATCATCTTTGTGTTTTGAAAATATATGGAAAGTAGCGCGTGCTTGCTTCATTACATTTCTTTCACGACATGAATCGACGCAAATTTTTTATTCTTACGAAGCGCACGCATGAATTTGGTCTCTTTAGAAGTTCAAATTTGATAATTGTACATGCAATGTTTAAATTTGAAAACTTTGCAAAAAATACGTTGAAAGACTTCGGGGGCTAAGATATTGTGACTTAGTTGTAATATCGAGGAAAAACAGAAAAAAAAAAAAAAATAAATATACAAGTTAATTGAAGATATTCGAGCTGTTAAAAAATTTGTGAATCAGCAAAGCTGAGTTTATTATATTTTTGCTGTTTTTTTGTTGGCATATCACTTTTTAATATTGCTTCGTAAATATATTTTTCGGTATAACAGAAATACATTGGTTCGTTTTTACATAGTTATACTCCGCTATTTAAAAGTATTCCAAATGTATGCTAATATATTTGGATTTCCAAAGAAGCGTTCTTCCATGGTATGCGTAAGTATTCGTTTATATTTTTATTGTGTAATTAAATTTCTTATTTTGCAATGATTTATTTTTCACTTAATATTAATTAATCTTTCTATTCCCACTATTCCGCAGGCAGTAAAAAAAAAGTATTTTAAAATATGTGTGAGTATTAAACTAAAGGCAATTTCTCTTATTCTATTTGCAATATAATAATAAAAAAGAAATTTTTCGATAGTTTCAAGATTGGGCTACTTTATGGATTCTACCGAAGTATGGTTAGTTGAGCCGTAATTTTTATTATTTAGAGGAATATGGTTCTGATGAAGACACTTAGGGTCTTTGAGAATTTTTATTTTATGAAATGCGTGCTTATTATAACGGCTTCCATAGAGTGTATATTGAAAATTTTAATAATTATTATAATGTATTTGTAGGTCCTAGCATAGTACTGTAATGTATTTTTCACAAAATTTTTATTTTAAACATTGCACATAATATTCGGAAATTCAGCTTGTAAAAGAGACCAGATTTACGTAAACATTCGCAAGAACCGTCAAACTTGCATAAAATCTATCACGAATAAACACATTCCGGATGTAGCAACTACTTGCTACCTGCATGATACTAGCGTGATACTAATTCCAAATTTCGAAGATGATTGATGTAATACAAACGATATGAAAAGCCTTGCATACGCTTTTGCAGCAGTTCAGAATTAGAGCTACGAGTACTCACTAGTTCGTTAATTCGGTGTTTTACATATTGCTTTTACGCAATACTTTTAATTATCTTGTTACCTATTTTAGTTTCTTTTAGTTATTATTAACGTGTTTAAAACTTATTCTAACATCACCCGACCTGGTCGGTAGATGTATTCCCCAAATGATCTTTGAGGTATAGAAATAAACAACTATCTATCACATTAATTTAATCTACTTGCATTTCAATTAATCAGAATTTATTCGCTATTACGCTTAGAAATAAAGTGTGCCTTACCCCATTAGATACGAGAGTGGGTCAATAAGTCTTTACAAAATTCAAGAGATGGCGCTCGTCACACTTAAATTATGATGTTTTTGGCAAGGAATACTATTAACTAGATATCGTACAAAGTTTCAGCTCGATTCATTGAGTCGTTTTTTTATGAGCGTTGGTTGAACAAAAAGTTATTGGTTTATTTGAAAAATGGAAAAAACAGAGTTTCGAGTGGTGATAAAACATTTTCATTTAAAAGGCCTTACACCAAAAGAAATCACAGTTGAGTTGAACGCCGTTCATGGCAAGTCTGCCCCTGTATTTAAGACTGTTTACAACTGGGTAAATGAATTTAAACGCCACCGTACAACAAAAAAAGATGAACCTCGTTCAGGACGCCCCGTAGAAGTGAGTACGCCCGAAATGGTCAATAAAATCCACGATATGGTGTTGAGTGATAGAAGATTAAAATTGCGAGAATTATTTGAGGCCACAGGGGTATCAAAAGGTACAATCATTTCATTTTGCATGAAAAATTGGGGATGAAAAAAATATCAGCAAAATAGGTGCAGCGTTTGCTCACTGTTGAAAACAAACGAACCCGCGTGGTCAACTCTGAGACTCTTTTGGCACGCACATGTCGTAATCCGGAAGACTTTTGGCGTCGATTCGTAACTGTAAACGAATGATGGGTACACCACTAGACTCCTCAAACCAAAGAACAGCCCAAACAATGGATTACCGCAGGAGAACCAGCCCCAAAGAAAGCAAATACAGTAAAGTCAGCTGGCAAGATTATGGCCACGGTTTTCTGGGACGCGTATGGAATCATTTACATCGACTACTTGGAAAAGGGCCAGATGATGACTGGATAATATTATGCGTCATTATTAGGTTAGCTGAAAGAAAAAATCAGAGAAAAACGTCCTCACTTGAACAGAAAAAAATGCCTCTTTCTTCAATACAATGCTCGAGTTCACACGTCTACAGTTTCGATGGCAAAAATTAACAATTTAAAGTTCGAATTAATTGACCATCCACCATATTCACCTAATTTGGCTCTTAGTGACTTTTTCTTATTTCCTAACCTCAAAAAACGGTTTGCCGGACAAAGATTCACGTCGAATGAAGAAGTCATCGCCGAAACAAATGCCTATTTTGAGGGTTTTCAGAAATCATATTTTTCTGATGGCTTAAATAAAATGGAAGGCCGTTTAATAAAATGTATCGACCTTCAAGGAGATTATGTTGAAAAATAAAAATAAATTACGTAAGCAAAACTTTTTTTTCCTTCTTTTTGTAAAGGCTTATTAATCCCCCCTCGTACATACTGGTACGCGTTGATTGTTGTGAATTTTATAACAACTCGTAACAGTATATAGATACGATTGCAATTATATATATTCTTGATGTGAATAATAATTAATAGTGGTACATTTTCAACTTATTTCCCCTATGTCTGGTCTTATTGCATTCCTAATTCATGGTTGTATTTGTAACAGTTCGCAACCAACTGCATTAGTTTCAGTTACATTGTATACTCAGGAAAGCTATCCCCGTCTCTTGCCACTCCGTAATCAGCCGGATGATTATAACCTACGCGCGCCCTAATTCGTACACTAATTTTTTTTTTCATATCCGCCTACCCATACCCGAGAAAACGACGTAACAAGTTGAAGATCGCGAACCAACGGATGATTGAAAAACGGAGCGCACGACGAGGAAAAAGAAAGCGCACGAACACAAAACTCCCGATCACGTGTTGCCAGCTGGAAAGAAAAATACCGAAACTTGACTAAGAAATGCAGCGGAAATGCATGATAGTAGTATATGCCGATCCGTTACTCTCCCAGACACTGACACAAACGAGTCTAGAGATGCTGACACACCTGAAGCGACCAGAAAATCGTCGATTAAGCGGCAGCCGGCAATCAGCTGTGTCAGGCTGCTGCGTACTATCGGCGACATCCTGAGCGCCACACACACAGACTCTGCTGCCGATCACTGACAACACTCGGAGACACATACACAACACCCAGGCACACACTTGTATCACACAACCGAAGGGGAGCGCTCCAGAAAGCAAATCGGAGACCAGCAACAGAACACGAAGTTGACACGCGGGAGTGAAGGCAGCCATCTTGAAGAGCGATACAGACTAAACAAGAGCGAGCGAGACAGACTAGATGAGAGCGAGCGAGACAGACTAAATAAGAGCGAGCGAGACAGACCATATGAAACGAACGAACTATAATGCAAATGCGATGATGAGGGCGTTAAGAAGATAAGATCGACTTACAATTATTTTATCATTTAAAATAATTTAGTGAGTCGACATTTAGACATGGAACATATTAAAATATAAAGTTAGAAAAAAAATACTTGTATGCGGCCACTATAATCCCTTGAATGTATTAATAAGTGACAAACCATTTGACGAATTAAATTGATAAATTGATTGATGAAATTCGAAATTCCGACGAAACTCGCTACTAACCTCACGACCAATAAGGGAATTAGAATAAAATTTGATTTCCGTACGCATCGAAAAATAAATAGAAGTAGGAGTAGATCTTTCTCATCAATCAATGCTGGCCGACTTAGTAAGCGGTGAGAGAAGGTAAATAGCGACGAAAGTAAGAGGTAAAATGAGGGCACTGTACTTTTCTAATCGTACATATTGACCAATGACGAAATATTCGGAGGGACCTACCGATATCCGATGTAGCATATCGGCTAATAATAGGATTTCTTCTCGGAAAGAGGAGAGGAAAAATGATCTTATAATAGATAAAGAAAAGAAAAAAGCAAAAATTTTGCTTTCCTCCTCACTCGAGATATTGTCACGTTCTGAATAATTGAGGAGGAAACAGGAAGTTGTACATTGAATATTGTGGTTTAGTCGATATTTGGTGAAAAAATGCTATGTTATTTTAAAGATGCAAGGTCATTACGTTCATCTGGAAGGCAATGTGATTATTTGATATACGCAGTGGATTGATTTTAGTTATTGGTAATGGAATGAGTGCAGAGATTATTTCGATTTCTTGTAATGCTGTTCTTCGTGACTTTTTGCTATATTTTGATTAGTTCTATGCTGAAAACTGCTTGGATTTTCTATTATTGTGAGGAATTTCTATTATTGTGTATGACTGAGCTGAAAATTGTCCACAGCGAGTGCATAAAACAACTATAAATAACGTACATAGTATGCGACGGGGGAGAGGGAAGGGAAAAATAAATGAGTTGGTAGACACAAATTTCTCCGGTCTCGACTGCCGCCAGCGACGCAGTTGGCCAAATAACGTATGCAGCTTTATTTGTTAGTTGAGTTGGGCGCCAGACACCGTGCTCTCGCGTTAGGAGAGCAGGTAGCGCTGCAACGTTAGTTGATTCAGCGGTCCTGGTCGCTGATGATTGTCGGGTGGTTTCCCCGCTGTCTCCTTCCCCGTCGTCGTCGATCTCGCGCGGCCTATCACCTGTGGGAGATGAAAGTGGGAGCGCGAAGTCCTAGACTGAGAACGTTCTAGTTCGAGACAGGAAGACACATCGAACGAAGGAGGGAAGAGACAACGGGTGGTTTTTACAGGCCACCCACGGCTACGGCTCGTTCGGCTAGTCAGGTGTGGTTCGGGGCACGATGACTCTTGGCTCAGAAGCGGGTATATCGAGGGAGCCATCACAGGACACCTCGATTAACGGGTCAGTGGTCTGAAAAGAGGCTCCTCCCGGTCCTTCGTGGATTGGCAGCGTGGTTCCGCGACAAAGGCTATCTAATGAACTGGCGATTAAATCATTCGCGTACGCGCTTACTAGTCTCGAGACCGATCGCGAAAGCTACGGGGGATGAGGCAATCAAGTGGGTGCAGTCAATGATGAAACCAATTTTAATAAGATTCGGATTTATTAGGCCAACATTCTTAGGTCAGCCCAGTAGTCAACCCCTCGCGATGGTTAGCCTGATCTAGGGTAACAGGGACGCGAATGGCGTACCACGACGCAGAGTCGACTTAGGCGGATAATAGCTGGGGCAGACAGTTTCACGGATTTCGAACGCAGTTACGCGGTGTCGGGTCGTCTATTTGTGGCGAGGATTCCAGCTCGCCCGAGGTAAACACGCGCAAGAGTTCGGTCGGTCGCGCGAAGGTTAGTCACTGCTCGCGATGTTGTTAGCGCCTCACAATAATAATCGCGTAACGAAACAAAGACAAACGATGTGTGCCCGAAACTTTGCCGGTCGAACGAAGGTCGGGCGCGACTCGCGTAATGTATTCAATCGGCTTCAGAGAAGGAATTTATAGACGTGCGCACTCAGAAAACTCGTTCCTCGGATATCAGACGGAATAACGACGCACAAGACAATGCTTGGAAGGTCGGCGACGAAAACACGCATAATAACGAAGACGGGCGCATGAAGGTCATACGACATTTCCGCGCCGCTGACGTTCGGCAATCACGCGGCGATCTCGTCTTCTGGACACAGATAATGCGACGGCGCAACAAGGGGAATGTTCGGAAATTCAACGACAAAGCGTGTATGATAGCGAAGCTTAGAACGCGTGAAGGTCATACGATACTCCCGCGCCGCGGACGTTCGGCAATCACGCGGCGATTTCGCTTTCCAGACAATAGGCGATGCAACGGCGCAACAAGACGATTGCTCGGAAGGTCAACGATGAAACACACATGATAGTGAAGTTTTAGGCGCGCGAAGGTCGTACGACAAGAATATGCGCGAAAACGACATCATCGGACGCGCGAGGGTCGTGCGGTACTCCCGTAACGCGGACGTTCGGCAATCACGCTAAATTTAAAAGTAGAGAAGCGTACTTACTCCGACAGTTTTTCAGGGCAATTGCGGTCGCGGCCACCGCCGCTAAGGCTGCTGTAGCTATTGCTACGGTCGTCGTTGTTGGTACTGCCGTTGTGGCTATTACTGATGCTGATGCCGTTGCTAATACTAGCGCTGCTGATTACTAGGGCTACTGCTATTATTAATACTGTTGCTGCTGCTGCTGCTCCGATACTGACTCACTGCTACTACTTACTCACTGCTAATACTTGCTCACTTGCTAGCGCTTGCTCACTTGCTACTACTTGCTCACTTACTAATGCTCGCTCACTTGCTAATACTTGCTCACTTGCTAACACTTGCTCACTTACTAATACTTGCTCACTATTTCCCTTGTCAGCACCAGGGCGGAACGGGTACTCATCGTCTTCGGAGTTCAGCGGGTACTATTCGTCATCGGAGTTCAGCGGGTACTACTCGTCACCAGAGCTGAGCCGGTACTGACGCGCCGTTTTTCGGCGATGCACCGCTTCTCTTCACTTACCTCCCCTCAGTCATTAGCTGATTGGTTGGCCTGTTGCTAAGCCGGATGTCAGCGCCGTCTATACCGATATTCTTAGCCCGCGTAATTTGTTTATTAGTCGGACGTTGGCGCCTAATTTGCCTACTGGCTACAGAGATAGCGTCGGTTTCGCTCCATTAGTCTAGCTTCCCCTAAGCCGATAACGATTGGTTGGTCATTTAGCGTCGCTTGTCTATCCTTGTCTATCCGTTGCTCGTTGGTCTTGCCGATTCCCCTCACTCGTGTCCGATCGGTCTCGTATCGGCGGTCTTGCTTACTTTCACGCGCTCGGTTGCCCCTACTTTAGTCTAGCTAAGTCTGCCTCAGTTAACGGGGGCTTGCGATCAGCTGATCGCGGCTGGAAACTTTAAGGGCTTCCAGCTTCCCAGGGGAGTGTCGGATCGGGTCGTGAGTGCGCGAGGGGTTGTACGCGGGCGTAAGGGTCGTGTGCAGCGGTCAGGGAGACTTCTGGGGGCCATAGATCGCGAGATCCGGACGTGCGTGGGCGGGTGCGTGCGGCCGTAGCTGTTCGGTCGCATTTTCTAGCCGGAGCGGGCTAGCGCCGGTAGTGTATATTTTTCGCGTGATGACGCATCATCACAAGTATAACGTCTAATTATAGTATCGATAACTTGTTTCCCTAAACATAGGAGAATCATTACCACGATGAGTGCTGATGAGATAAACCCAAATCCATATGTAATAAGTTTATTTATGATCAATCTCCACGTGCTTTCCGTAAGCTTTTCCAGCGTTTTCGGTGAAGATGTTTTCGGATATTTATTCTCCAGATATTTTCTTAGCAATGACATTCAAAAAAGATGTTTTTTTTATCAGGAACATGATTTTTTGTTTTAGGATATGCATCTTTGATATGAGGAACCATTTTTCGTTTCCTGAGCAGATTGGTGTTGTTGTATTCTTTGAAATGTAGAACTTTTACTGTTGGTGGTATACATTTATCAAATTTATTACTTCGCACGCCATTTTGGCTATTTAAGCGGGTTTTTTTATGGTGTTGTATGCAAATTTATCTGGAAGAGAGTGGCGATTGATAAGGAGTTTTGGATTATTTTTCTTCCGACTTCGCACTTTTCTATTATTATGTTACTCAAGTATTTTATTCATAATTTCTTATATTTTCTTTTAATTTCCCAATTAAGTTTGATTACCTTATAACTGTTATGTAGTATATTTTAGCTTGTATGTTGACTTGTTATAGGAACGTTTTATGGTTTCCTTCTCTTTCTAGATCTTCTCTCGAGAAAGAGTTTCGCTGTTTCCCGCTTTATTTCTAAAATATGTATCTGCCATATGTCCTATAGCTTTACAAATTTCACAAAAATTATCTATTTCTGTGTGTTTTTCTAATAATTTAGCGCGGGTATTGGATTTAATGTCCTTTAGTATTGCAAAATTTGCAAAGATTCTTTGATTTGTAATTCATTATTTCCTCTAATTTTCTACAGTTGTCCACAAATCCGGGGCTTTTTCAATACTAACAAAATTTTTTTTCAAACCTATTAAAATTTGATTAAATCATATTTAATTGCAACATTGGTGTTTTCTTGAATGTTGGACAAAATTTTGCTTTGTGGCCAGATTCTTCACAGAATTGGCATTTATATTGCAGCATCGGTTAGTATTCTGTTACTAATATTTTAGTTTATTAACAATCCTTTTGCATACATCCTCAGTTTTCGCAAATTGTGCAAACTATAAGTGTAACCTGCCTTTCACCTATTCTGCAGTTTTTTATTTTATAACCTCTGTTGTTATGTTCGCGTGAATCGCATCAGAGCAAGTTGGACTCGTATGATCAAGATTATCACAAAATTCGTATTTAATTTCTTTTGCTTCTGATTTCTTTGAGTATATATTTGGGTTATGAACTACTCCATCACACTTCCAACATTCTTACTAATCTTTTATGTACGGGCATTGATCTACTTCGTGTTCCAAATCTTGATAATATTGACAGTGCATGTTTTGCCTGTATGTCTGGGTCGAATACAATATTTACAGATGAATTTTATTTGATTGGGAGTACAAATAGAAAACCGCCGTTTTCCCATAGGTGGCGTCAGCATTGCACGTCGGTAAAAAATTGTTAACAGGAACGTTACATAGCCAGCTGAGGCATTTGTCAACAACTCTTCATCACCTCGCTTGTCTATTTTTACTGTGCTTTGTGTAGGGTTATTTTATTTTGCGTGCGCGGCTGTCTGCGCACAATCATCCTGCTTACGCTTATGCCCTAGCGTGGGAGAGGAGGGGATGAGTCCCTAGCCGATTTTTGTAAACTAGCGAGCACGGACAAATAAGCTCTCTCTTGCGACAGCGCTCTAAGCGACCGGACGCACTCGCGACAAATCATTCATTTGTATCCTTACCTGACTTCACTAATTGTAATATTTGATTTTTAATAAAGTATCATTTAAATACACTGCCTACAATTCTCACTCGGACATCCCACAAAATTCAGAAGTGGGATTATTATCTGTCGTGTGTTGCTATCGCTGAAATTTCGATTCGAGACGACTTTGTGTCATCACTGTACGGATATATTGCTGTGTGCATAACCGAAAAACTGTGAAAGTGTCGTAATCGAAATTAAGAGTGTTTCTACGTTTGTCGTGAAAGAATTGCTGTCGTGGGTGTCTGAAGTGTCTTTGCGTACAAACGTGCATTTCTTCAGTGAATTTTTTTTTTCTGTGTGAAAAGCTTTGACGAGAAATGGCGGACCATGCACCAAACGACTACACCGTGATAGAACTCAAAGAACTGTTAAGACAAAGGAATTTACCGACAACTGGACCAAAAGCTGAGTTGATCGCTAGGTTGGAGTCGGTAATCCAAACGTCTGGATGGAATTAAATGAGGAGCGTCGTAACGAGCAAGAACATCAACGAGGAAGATGACGAAGGAGCTCAAGAAGTCAATTCGCCATTACATGACGATATCAGAGGTAACAGTGCGAGAGATCGCGAATTAAATCTCGCGTTACGGGAAAGAGATTTGTTACAAAAAGAGCTCGATATTCTTCACCGAGAGCAAGCATTGAATCGCGGTCATTCCGTAAGTACGACAAGCTCCGGGAGACAAAGCATCGTTTCCACGAATCTGAGTGTTCGCGCAATAGGAGATCTGCTAAACGATTTTGACGGCAGCGACAATACTTTTTGGAAATGGAGACAACAAATAGAACTTTTACGCGTGAATTACAACTTGGATGAGAATATCACTCGTGTGTTAATTTCCTCAAAATTAAAAGGACGCGCAATGGACTGGTTCCATTCGAAGGCCGAGAATCTCACGATAAGTGTACAAGAGCTTTTAGGAAGTATGCGAGCTATATTCGA
The DNA here is from genome assembly GCF_024137745.1 of Phymastichus coffea. Classification (NCBI taxonomy): domain Eukaryota; kingdom Metazoa; phylum Arthropoda; class Insecta; order Hymenoptera; family Eulophidae; genus Phymastichus; species Phymastichus coffea. The sequence goes on along the minus strand of NW_026706836.1, from coordinate 3,165,835 downwards.
CTCAAGACCGAGCAAATTAGCGTTAAGGAAAGAGTTCGAAGAAAGAACATGGACATACCCGGAAAATTTTTCAAGCTACTATCATGACAAGATCATATTAGCAAACCGAGTGCCAATTTCCGAGGAAGAAATTGTTGATTACATGATTGACGGTATGACGGATATCCAACTCCAAAATCAAGCTCGTGTTATATGATACGAGAAAAAGGAGCAATTATTAGAGGCATTCAAGAAAATAAAAATCAGTACTAAGAAGACAGGACAAAGTGAGAATGTTAAAAATTCAAAGTCAGTAAATAGTAAACAGACACTTGTCAACAAAGAACAGATTTCTGAGGATTACTCCAAAACATTAGGAGCGCAGGACAAATCTACTCGTCTCCGCTGTTACAACTGCCGAGAACATGGACATCGGGCAAAGGATTGTACGAAGCCGAAGCGTCAGAAGGACAACAACGCATCTAGCAGTTCGACGAGCGGCCAAGGGCAAGGAAAGCTCCAATCAGCATCGGCGCCGACTGCCTCAGCGTTGGCGGCAGTACAACCAACGAATCTTCCGCCGCCTTATATGGTGAATATTGTTTACGTTGCGAATGATGCGAGCGGTACTGCGTGTAAATTCACAGTAAGCGCGATGATTGATTCTGGTTCTCCGATCAGTATTATAAAAGAAAGTTTAGTTCCGACAAATGCGAGAATTCCGGTTGATTCTTATTATTGTAATTTTACAGGATTGAATAATTCGAGACTGAACACTAAGAGTATTTTCAAAGTAGAAATCGATGTCGATGTTTTCAAAGCTAAAATTCAATTCTATATAGTACCTGATAGTACTATGACTTTTCCCGCGATTTTAGGTCGCGATTTTCTGTCAATTCCCGAAATTAATGGAAATCTGAATGTTTTTAAACATGATAATCCCAAGAGTGACGAAGCTGTTTCTTTTGTAAAAAACATGTTACAAATAAACTATGTAGAAAGTCCCATTCGCGATAATGACTGGTTGAAAATCAGCGGTGATATCAAAGAGACAGACGCTGACAAGATTCGCGAATATTATAACGAATATTTGTACATCTATGATACTAATATAAGGCAAAATGAATTTGAAATGGCAATATATTTAAAGCACGAACAACCCATTAGTTTTAGACCGAGAAGAATATCTTTTGCGGATAAAGAAAAGTTACAGGCTATTTTAGATGATTGGTTGGAAAAGCAAGTGATTCGACCGAGTAAATCTCCTTATGCTAGTCCTATAGTATTAACACGAAAGAAAACCGGCGAAGTTCGCCTATGTGTAGATTTTCGAGAACTAAATAAGATTACAGTTAAAGATAATTACCCGACTCAACTGATAGAAGACAACCTTGACCAATTAAGAGAAAAAAAATATTTTTCAAGCCTAGACCTTCGAGACGGTTATTTTCATGTGAAGATGGCTGAGGATTTCATAAAATACACCGCGTTTGTAACTCCTCTCGGACAGTTTGAATTCTTACGATGCCCATTCGGATTAACTAACGCGCCACGAGTATTTGTTCGATTCCTTACTAATATTTTTGCCGATCTAATCAGAAAAGGAAAAATGTTGCTTTTCGCAGACGACATCTTAGTTGCCTCCGAAACTATTGAAAAACATTTAAATATCTTGCGAGAACTTTTCCAGCTAGCAGGGAAAAATCACTTACGATTTCGTCTCGACAAGTGCGGATTCGCGAAGAGTGCGATCAAGTATTTGGGTTACCATGTGACACGAGAAGGTATTCGTCCAAGCGACGCACACATTAAATCAGTGATGGAGTTTCCTACTCCGAGAAATGTAAAAGAGACACACAGATTTGTGTGCCTAGCGAGCTATTTCCGAAAATTTATACGAAATTTCTCGACATTAGCTAAACCATTGTACGATTTAGTGAAATCTAAGAAAGAAAAAAATTTCGAACTAAGTGCGACTGAATTAAAGAGTCTTAACACGCTTAAAAGAGTATGTCAAGGTCACCGGTACTTGCAATTTACTCGCCAAATCTCGAAACCGAATTACATTGTGACGCTAGTGCGAGCGGACTCGGTGCAATATTATTACAACGACAAAATGATCAAGCATTTAGGCCTGTATTTTATTTCAGTCAGCGGACAACAGCTGTTGAGGCTAAGTACCACAGTTTCGAGTTAGAATGTCTCGCCGTCGTCTACGCGATAAAGCGATTCCATATTTATTTGGTCGGCATAAAGTTTAAAATAATCACCGATTGCGATAGTTTTTGGCTCACGCTGAGCAAAAGAACTATAAACCAGCGAATTTCGCGCTGGGCTCTATTTTTAGAATCATATGATTATACGATTCAGCACAGGCCCGGTTCACGCATGGCCCATGTGGATGCGCTAAGTCGTTGCCACGCGATATTAGTTGTCGAAGGCAATACCTTCGAGCAGACCCTTTCGATCCGACAAGATTGCGACGAAGAAATTGTTAAAATCCGTGATCGCTTAGAAAAGCAGGAGGACAAACTGTATGAAATGCGCGACGGATTGATTTATAGAAAAGATAAGCAACGCGGATTATTGTTTTATGTGCCAAAGGCAATGGAAGCGAATGTGATTCGAGCGAGTCACGACGACTTGGGTCATATGGGAACGGCGAAAGTAATCGAACATATTACGCGTGCTTATTGGTTTCCCCGTATGCAGGAAAAAGTCCGAGATTACATTCTAGCCTGTCTTAAATGTATTGAGTATTCATCTCCGAGCGGAAAAGGTGAAGGTTTTCTGCACAGTTTAGAAAAAGAGGAAGTGCCCTTCCAAACCCTCCATGCAGATCACCTTGGACCACTCGAAAAAACAGGCAAAGGATATAAGTATGTATTCGAAATTGTCGACGGTTTTACTAAATTTCTCCGACTGTACCCCTGTAAATCAACGGCCACCAATGAGGTGATTAAACATTTTTCCGATTATTTTAGGTCGTATAGTAAGCCAAAACGGATTGTAACAGACCGCGGAACGGCGTTCACGTCAGAAGCTTTTGAAGAATTTTTGAAAAGTGAATCCGTGAAACACACTTTAATCGCCGTAGGTACTCCCCGTGCTAACGGTCAAGCTAAACGTTTTAACCGCGTAATTACGCCGATGATTCTGAATTACGCAGAACGCAACAGGAACTTGCGGGTTTATTGGGCGTAACTCAGCAAGCCGTTTCCCATCGCTTAAAATGCTTAGGAATGATCCAGAAAGTGGGATGTTGAGTGCCGTACGAGCTGAAGCCGAGGGACATCGAACGGCGTCTTGTCACGTGCGAACAACTCCTCCAACGGCAAAAAAGGAAGGGTTTTTTGCATCGCATTGTGACCGGCGATGAAAAGTGGATACACTATGACAACCTAAAGCGGAGAAAATCGTGGGGTCTTCCCGGCCATGCATCAACTTCGACAGCGAAACCAAACATTCATGGCTTGAAGCTGATACTGTGTATTTGGTGGGACCAGCTTGGCGTAATTTACTATGAACTCCTGCAACCACGCGAAACCATCACAGGAGCCCTCTATCGGACGCAATTGATTCGTTTGAGTCAAGCGTTAAAGGAAAAACGCCCAAAGTACGCGGAAAGGAACGACAAGGTCATATTTCTGCATGACAACGCTCGGCCACATGTTTCCAAGGTCGTGAAAACATACCTGGAAACTTTGAAATGGGACATCCTATCGCACCCGCCGTACTCTCCTGACATCACCCCTTCTGATTTCTACTTGTTCCGATTGATGACGCATGACCTGGCCGAACAGCACTTTCGTAGAAACCTAAAATTGGATCGATTCGTGGATCGCGTCAAAAGACGAACAGTTTTTTCGAAGAGGAATTCAGAACCTGCCAGAAAGATGGGAAAAACTTGTGACAAAGGATGGAAATTATTTTGAAGAATGAGATTGTAAGGAGTTTTTTACAATAAAACCTCAAATTATTAGAAAAAATGGCGATTTTCTATTTGTACTCCCAATATATTTTGCGTTTTTACAATTGTTGGAAAGATGATCTTGCCCTTTGTAGTATATACAAACTGATTTTTTACAGAAAAGTGCTTTATACTGAAAGTCTCTACCGATATGGAAAATTGATATTTTCATTGAATCTTCATGTTTGTCTCCATTAGACATATAAGTGTTATTAATGACTACGTTATCTATTCCCTTTCTTCTTTTGATGTTGTTCTCAATTTCGATGGCTCTTATTGTTAGTGAAATTGCATGTACTCTGTTTTCTTGAACTCATTCATATTTAATTTCCGGTTTAAATGCTTTTTTGTAACTTGCAGTAGCATCGTCATTCAAAAGTTATAGAAGGCTTTTTGATTTTCTACTGTTAGTGTCGTTTCATTTTCTCCCTGAATTATACAACGAAGTTTTACATATAGCTTGTGAATATTTTTCTTTATTGGATATAAAGATCTTATTCCAGCTATTAAATCATCTATCTTATTTGTATTTATGCTATAAATTATTTCGCCGATCTCTCTTTTCATTTTAACTTTCAGCGCATTTGTAAGATTTACGTCATCTATATCATCGATAAGACTTTTTACTTATTTTAATATTTTTATGTAATCATTAGTTGACATATTTTTTTCATCATATTCAGAAACATAATTTACAATGTCTCTTAATCAGTAGACGCCAAAGAAAAATGATTTTTTTATTACTATTTTAAATACGATTATTTTTATTGTATTTTTTTCTAAAGTATAATTTACTCATATTTTATTTCATCTCTTATTATTTACTTTTTTTAATTTAAGTTAACTTATTTATTTGTTAATAGAATCAAAACGTACAGATAAATAATTTCTTATCCTACGAAGTATGTGCAGAAAGTATCGGGCATACCGTTATACCACCATAGTCTTCGAGTGACATCTGCGCTGCATGAACGTCAACAAAAATCTATTGATTGCTTGCTGATATTTACGGGACGTATAGTTAATGAGTTTTTTTGTTTACAAAGCTATTTTTGAATTCGGCGAATTTTATGATTGTTAGCAATGATTGAGAAACAAAATCAACGAATTTGTATCAAATTTTGCTTTGAATTCGAAAAAACGAGTTCGGAAACTATTCAGATGATACAAAAGGCCTTTGGTATAAGTATACGAGTAAAACACGAATAAAAGAGTGATATAATCGTTTCAAAGGAAGCCGCACTTTTGTTGATAGTGATCCTTTTTCTGACCGACCTTCGATGACTAAAATATTAAATAATATTTAGCGGTTGTGACTTGTGATCAAACAAGATCATCGTATGACTGCATGGGAACTAGAAGAAGACCTTAAAATGTCAAAAACTATAATTTGGAAAATTGTAACCTCAAATTTACAAATGAAAATCATGTATGCGAAGTTCATTCCGAAAATACTCCGTCTAGAGCAAAAGCTTCGCTTAGAATTCGCTCAAAATAAATTAGTAATGGTCAAAAACGAAGATACGATGCTCAAAAATGTTAATACTGGTGATGGCTTTATGGTTATGATCCTGAAATAAAACAGCAATCTTCATAGTAGAAGTATTTTGGATGGCAAAAGAAAAATGTCAAAGTCGGAGCAATGGTCATACCATGTTGATTATTTTTTTCGATTATGAAGGTGTTGTGCGCTACGATTATTATGCACCCACAGATCAGATAATCAATAATATTTATTTATTTATTGAATATTTATTTAAAAGAATATTAATTTCAAATTTTCAAACGGTTGCATGAAGCAGTAAGAAGAAAATGCCTTCACTTTTGGTCAACTGGTGACTAGCTTCTCCATCACGATAATGTACTAGCGCATTCATCAAATCTTGCACAGTAGTTTTTAAATAAAAACAGTATCACGTTGTTTCAACAACCTTCATATAATCTCAACATAGCCTTCTGTAATTGTTGACTGTTTTCAAAACTTAAATAACTACTTAAAGGACTGCCATAGATGACACAACGACGGTTGAAAATGACGTGTCCAGCGTACTCAAGGCCATCCCTAAAAGTGAGTTCCAAAACTCTTTCAAGAAGTGGAAACATCGTCGTATCCAGATTGTAACGGTCCTATCTATGAGCTATTTTCTTATTTCACTGAATTACTGCAACCCGTTCAACTCATCAATCTGTTTACATCAATAGCATATTATTTTACATCAATACCACATATTGTAACAGGCTGCCGTTTAGTCTGTAATCTCTTAAACGTACCTTTATTAAGACTAGAAGACGCCTAGTTATCTCTGTGCTCAAAGTACAGCAACCTACCTTGTCTCGGAGTGCGCCTGCGCAGGGTCTCTTCACTTTTCCGAGTTGGGTTCCCCCAACTCACCGCTTGGCGGCGCTGTCGCCCCTTACTAGTAGCGCTCGTGCGGCCGCCGCTGGAACCTAAGTTGACGATTCCCGCCTATCGATATTCACGTGATTCGTGCTACGCTACCGGCGAATTCGAATCGACTGTAAACAAATACTGACGCGACCTCCGGACAAAGGAAAGACTAAATAACGATTGCTAGATCGAATAAAGGCTAATGTTCACTTTATTAACGTAACTTAATTACACGAGGGTTTTGCCGAGAGACTTGCGCACGCTTGCGCAGATGACAACACACGCTAAATGAGAGAGAGAGAGAAAACCGCGATTACCGCGAACTAACCGCTCGCGCGCAACAATTATTTTCCTCGCGCACGCTGCGCGGGATCGCACGCTAATTACAACAATAAAAAGGGGGAAGGTGCACCTACCGCGAGAACGATGAGGATATGGTGGCCAACCGTATCCGAACAATCAACGGTTGAAGCGCTGCTTCTCCGCTCGCCGCACCGCCGCGATTACTGTTGCTGCTGTTGTTGCTGCTGTCGCTGCTACTACTGTTGTTGCTGCTGCTGCTGCTGCAATTACTGCTGCTACTCTTGCTGCTGCTGCTGCACTCAGCACACCGCACCAAAGTTCGCAATATCACCCTCGCACTATCACCCGGAAAACGTGATCGGCTCGGAAACGGAGGTTAGTCGACACAGGCGGACTGAGTGACACAGTCATACTGCCGGCCGAACCCTCCCCTCCCGGTCATTGCCCCTACGCGCTCTCTCTCTCGCGAACCGAACACGGCTCCTCTCGTTTAGCCGCTCCTTAACCTCGCGCGAGTCTAACGATTTTCGGTAATCGTTGCAGCCCCCTCCTAGCTTCGAACTACCGGATCGAACTACCTCACTGACTCGCGACCCTAAGGACAGGATTGGGAAAGGAGAGAAACTGACACAATCCATCCTCATTTATACAATGCTTTATTTGCCCATCCCGGGCCACCACTCCCCCACGTCATCTGCCGGAGCCCCCTGGCGCCTTGTGCCTGGGGTAGCGCCAGTGCTCCGCCTTCTTGGGGCACTTGGACGTGGTGGTTATCCCGGGATGGCCGCATATATAGCAGCCTTTCTTCGGCCGCCCACTGGGGCCGGGCTCCGATCCATGGCCCTAGCTCCCTGCTGGTGGATGGGGCGGCTGGGCTGGAGCTGCCGGGGCGGCGATAAACGTAACGCCGCCCACCGTGGCGGATGTGCGCCCCCCCTGGGTGCGCACCACCACGGTAGGGTCGGAGACCGACCCGTCCACACGGACCATGAACTCCTGTCCGGCGCCGGTGGCCCCCGAGACTCTCTTGGCCTGAGTCTGCGTCGGGGGCCTGGCCGGAGTCCTGGCCGCGGCCGTATCAGTTGGTGCCGTCGGTGGTAACACCGCCGGCGGGCCCGCGACCACTGGGGACTCCGGTCCCCGGTCTACGCGCAGTAGGGCCTCACCATATGCCCTCTGCCGCCGGACCACAGGAGCCCACTCCCCCAGCATCTCTTGGGCGCCGCGGAAATCGAGGAACTCCCCCAGGTGTGCGTGTACCTGGCGCTGAAGTTCCCCGACAAACTCCCACGCGTTTTCCAATTCCTGGAGGCCCAACCTCACGTGCCTCCAGGAATTTTCGAGCCCAACCTGCTGGGGGACCCGGGGGTGGTTGCAGACCCACTGCCCCTGGCCACAGGCCTCTTTCGGCCTGGGGCACTGTGTCGAGCCGTCGGCCATCGCCGGCCTGCTCGACTCTGGGGTCTGCACCCCCTGGTCCGTAGTGGACTTAGACCGACGGCTCTCTTTGGACGGGCCGTCGGTCTGGGTGGACGCTTCCCGGGTCACAGGCCTGCTGGTTTGGGCCCTCATCCCTTCCCGGAGGAAGTCGTCCACCCGCTGGCGCGAGCGGCCCTCTCTGGCGGCCACCTCGACCTGGGTCCGGACAAATCTTCGGATGTCACCGATCAGCTGATCGGCGTCCGGACCCAGCCTTAAGTCGAGCAACATTTGTGTGGCCGTCTCGAAGGCATCCTCGCTCACTACCAGCTTCCTCTCCATCTGAAAAAGAAGAAGAGAGGAGTTAAGGGATGTCTCAGGTTTAGCCCTTAACCTAACCGTTGCAGCGTCACGCTCGACGCTATTGTTTACGAGGACGTCCCGGTCCCCTTCACTTTCCTCGCGAACATGGCCCATTTGCGGGGGTAGCTGGCAGGACCACCTTCCGTACGTGCTGAGCGGTTCTACGGGGCCTGCCTCTTCCCCTTACCGCATTGCCATCCAGGTCGTCTCCACCTGGTGCCTGAGATTCGCACGCAGGGTTCTTGCGCGGCCTACCACGACCTCGCTTAGCCAGCGCCTCGATTGGTACCTTTGGAGCCGCCGCGGATTTCTCACACTCGTTCGCGGGGGCTGCAATCGCGACGCGCTCGCATATCGGATCCTCGCTGGATTCCTCGACCTTCGCTGGCGGGTCGCCTACGCCCTCCTCTTCCTCCAACGGTGTTGAGTCCCCGCCTCCTGGCTCCTCGTCGTCCTGATCCGAGAATGGACCGAAATAGGGCTTGAGATCCTTGGCGTGGATCAGCTCGGGCAACTCTTCCTGCTGGTTACCTAGGCGGTAGGTATTAGTCCCACATACCTCCTGAATTACGTATGGGCCAGCATACTTCGGCGCCAACTTCGCAGAAACGCCCTGAGCTGTGGAAGACAAGATGCGGTTCCGCTTCCACACCCAGTCCCCAACCCTAAAGTCGGCCTGACGTCTCCTCCGATTGTAGTAGACCGCCTGACGGTCCGCCTCCTCCCTGGACTTAGAGCTAGCGCGTTCCCATAAATTGGGTAACTGGCGCATGTGCTCACCCCATTCGGTCAGTTCTTGGCCCTCGGAAGCTTCCCGAGCCAACTGATCCTGGGCTCTCCTAAAGGTCGAGGGGGGAGTGGGCTGTCTACCGAAGACCAGCATTGCCGGGCTATAACCTGTCGCGCTGTGAGTTGCCGAGTTCAACGCGAAGTTGAACTCTGGCAGGTGCTCATCCCAGCTCTTATGGTCCCGCTCCACGTACGATATGAGCATGGCCTTGAGGGTTTTGTTCACTCGCTCTGTGGGGTTTGCCTGTGGGTGGTAAACTGGGGTAAGGGCGAGCCGGATGCCGTTCCTCGACAAGTAGGCATCGACCTCTTGATTTAAAATTCGGTCCCGTTGTCCGAAAGAAATATCTCGGGCGCGCCAAACCTGGTTACCACCCTCGTGCAATTCCCGTACGATGGTCCTTCCATTGTCCTTTCGTACGGGTACACACTCCATCCACCGAGTGAACCGGTCTAAAAAGACCAAAATATACTCGAACCCTCTCGAGCTCTTTGGGAAAGGGCCAGTAATATCACTGGCCACCACCTGCCAGGGCCGCGAGACCTCTCGACGACCCATCAGCCCGCAAGGCGGCCTTTGTTCCGCCTTGCATTGCTGACATACCGGGCAACTCCTCACGTACTCTCTGACCTGATCGTACATCTTTGGCCAGAAATACAGGTGCCTAGCCCGGGAGAACGTTCGTTCTCTCCCCTGGTGTCCCGCTGCTGGCGCATCGTGTACCTCCTCGAGTACCTGATGTCTCTTCTCGGCAGGAACCACTAGCTTCCAGGCTTCCTCGTTGTCGATGGACCCTTCGCTCTCCTCAGTCGGATTGTAGTGATACAATCTCCCTCCGACCACCTTCCAGGTAGGTTGAGAATGTGAATCCTGGCATACTTCTCTATACTTTTGAAGGTACCAGGCATCGGCAGTTTCCGGCTGATGAGTCATGGCACCCACTTCTACCACCCCCTCCTCATAGGCCCTAGATAAAGCGTCTGGCACCAAGTTGAGGTCTCCCTTTCGATACTCTATATCGAAAACATGCCCTTGCAGTGCTAACGCCCAACGCGCTAGCCTTCCTGTGGGATTCCTCATACTGTGGAGCCACCTAAGGCAACTATGATCGGTGATGACTTTGAAGTGGTGCCCCTCAACATAAGGCCGGAACTTCCCGATAGCCCATACTACTGCCAGGCACTCTCGTTCGGAGACTGTATAGTTCATTTCCGCACTGTTTAAGGAGCGACTGGCGTACTCAATTACTCGCTCCTGTCCATCGATTTCTTGCGTCAATACCGCGCCTATCCCACTATCGCTCGCGTCCGTTTGCAACACGAACTGCGCGCTGGGATCTGGCGACTGCAAGATTGGTGCCGAGACCATTGCGTCTCGCAACCGTTCGAAAGCCTGCTCCTGATCCTGCTGCCACGCAAACGGGATGCTCTTCTTCGTCAGGCGGTTTATCGGCTCAGCGATTGTCGCGAAGTCGGGTATAAAGCGACGATACCACGACATCATCCCCATGAATCGCTTCACCTGTCTGATCGTCCGTGGTACTGGGTACTCCATGATGGGCTTGATCTTCTCTGGATCTGGCCTTACCCCTTCACGGTTCACTAGGACCCCCAGGTACTTGACTTCCGACTTACAGAAGTGGCTTTTGGTGTTATTCACAGTGAGGCCCGCACCCAGGATTCGTTGTAAAACCAATCCCAGGTGTCGCTTATGCTCCTCAAAGGACGGCGAGATAACAATCACGTCGTCGAGGTAAGCAAAAGCAAAAGGATCTAAATCCGGGCCAATCACTCTGTCCATCAACCTCTGGAAGGTCGCGCCGGCGTAAGACAATCCGAAGGGCATTCTCTTGAACTGAAAATGCCCCAGGCCGGGGACTGTGAACGCCGTAATGGGGCGCGACTCCTTTTTAAGAGGTATCTGGTGGTACGCGCTACTCAAGTCCAGTGTCGAGATGAACTTAGCATCCCTGATCCTTCGCAGGATGTCGCTCATGAAGGGTAACGGATAGGCGTCCGGCTTGGTTACTGCGTTTACCTTCTGGTAATTTACGCAGAACCGATATTTGCCATCTGCCTTCTTAACCATCACCACTGGACTTGACCACCCGCTGGTTGCTGGTTCAATGACGTCGTTGTCCAGCATGGCCTTGACCAGCGCGTGCATTTCGTCTCGCACCCTGTCGGAGACCGGATAGTATTTCTGTTTACAGGGTCGAGCGTCTCCGATATCTATCTCATGCTCGACCCCCACAGCACAGCCTAAACACTCGCCTCCGTCTGGAATTAATCCGTCGACGAGGCTAGCCACTTCTTGACGCTGTGCTTCCGTGGCTTCTACCAGGCCTACGGGTGCGAGGCATGACGTACCAGTGACGCTTGCCACTTCCAACGGTACCGCCACTTTGGCTTTCGCCAAGTACAGCTGGTCCGTGTCAGGGTTCAGGTTGGCGCTGAATTCCCTTACGAAATTCGCGCCGACGTAGCAGTCGTCAGACAGCAGTGGCGTTATAGCGACCCTTACGTCTTTTGTGATTCCCCCTACCGTGAAGGGGAAAATCACATGATCCAAAATGGGACATGGGCGACCGTCGGCGAGCTTCGCTTCTCCCGCACGCGTGACGTCCAGGCCCAGCCCCATGTCTGATGCCAACCTAAGCCCGAGTTGACCCATTACCGTCGATGAGGCCCCGGTGTCGTAGAGTGCCCTCAACTTGTAGGCACCTATCCCCACCATATATGTACATATAAGAAGCAAATGTAAGAATAGCTTACATATAGGTAGGCGCTGTAGGTTTGAGAAGTGCATATGCGCTGGCGTACATGGTGTATGTGTGCTTTTGTGCCTTGCGTGGCATTTCGAATTGGTTCCCTCAAGTATGTATGGCTCGCTTTAGTATAGCTATTTTAGCCATAATATACGTGTATTTTTTATTTATTCAATTTCTAAGAAAACATCTAATATTGAGTAAAAACTTTGTGGAATATTCGTACAAATTATGTATAAATTTTTTTGGAAAGTATGTATAAAAGTTGTACAAATTTTATTCGAATATTATACAAGATTTGTATAATTATTATTTATATTCTTGTACAAAATTCGTATATCATAGTTATGTGCAGTGGAATAGTAATGAACAATACCGTAAAAAAATTTTGAATTTCATTTTTCTATAGACTTTTTTTTCAGCATTCCTTAAAATTGGTCTTAGATTAGTAATTATAATTTTTAAAAGTAATATGTTTCATTGTTGCAAGTTTAGGATTACGCGCTGTATATGTGTCTGTGTGGTCTTAGATTAGTAATTATAATTTTTAAAAGAATAATATGTTTCATTATTGCAAGTTTAGGATTACGCGTGTATGTGTGTGTTTATGCGCATGTGGAGTAAGTACACATAAGAGCGATGTGTCCTGGCGCTATTTGCTGAGCGAAATTTACGCGTTTTTACCAGCTCTTAATTAATTACAGACAAGAAATCTCATCGTACGGATCTCTTGTTCTGTTCGCGAGAGTTCATATTTTCTTTCTTAAAATTCTTTCTATCTTGACTATGAATAAATTCAACTGTTAACAAAATTTATCAACTAAAACTTAATAATCAACTAAAATTTAAGAATCCACCTAGAACACTTAACAATCGGCTTGAATAACTTAATAAGTGAATAAATAATAAGACGAAGAGCCACATTCTGCATACACCTCAACCATTGATCTACATAATCTCTGTGCCTAACAAGCACATCAACTCACTCAATAACGTCTTCGGGCATCTTCATAACAACACTTTCGGGCACATGCCCAATGTGACGAGAGCAAGTGTTGCGCTTGTTCTTGTCGGTATTTTTCCCCAATTCCCCCTCTCTCGGCCATGCATAGTGGCCAGTGTTGGGCGCATTTAAGAATGTGCCTAATGCATGGTCTTTGTTTTAGCCGACGGAGATTGCCGAGCGAGGCCGAGCCGGCCCAAATTCATTAAGTGGGCGACGAAGAGAAGTGTTCGAAAAAGAGAGAGAGAGATAGAGGAGTGTGCGTGCCCCACGCAAGATTAGGCAGGCGCACGACGCATAATCAATTATCGCATTGGTCGCGCGCCGCCTAATAATTATGGGGAGAGAAAGCGCGAGCGAAGAAGCAGGCGATTGCGGAAGCGAACGAGCGGTTAGACGGTTCTAAGTCGGTCAGCGAGTTCTAAGAGTGCATAGTGCAGAGTACAGAGATCAGCCGAACACGCACAAGCCACCCAAGGAACTGAGACGATAAACCGAGAGGAACAAAGGACAAGTGCCTTTTTACCAGCATCTTGGAAGGAACGCTATCCGGAAGGAGCCGGCGAGGAGTTACCCAGCGTCGGCCAGCAACACCATCCGCAGGGCGCAGCTAGGCCTTTCCGTTCCCGTACAGATAAGGTCAAGGCCCATTCTCTTTATTCTTTCTTTCTCTCTCTCTCTTTAGCGGTAAGGTAGAGTGAGTAGGTGTGCGGGTCAGATAAGTGGCAAGGCGTTAACGCGTCGGCTACCTGCTTTTAATTGCGATCGACATTATTTGTTAAGGTAACGTACCGTCAAGGCGATCCCTAGCCGGGCGGTTATCTCTTAGTTTGAGTAGGCTAAGTCGGTTCGTTGTCAAAGCGGTCACCTGCCGGGCGACACGTTCTATGCGTCGGTTAGATTTTGTAAACGCGGTTAATATTAGTTAATTTGTTCTTCGTTCTTTTATTACATAGTATGTGTTAAGAACACCGTTGTGTTCAGTACAGATAAGGCGTGTTTGATTAATTATGTTTATTAGTGAGTAAAGTTTTTGTAAAGTTTTTATTCTTTGATAATTATAATAATACGGTAAAGTTATTTAACGGCATTTAAAGTGTGATTTTTGCATTTTATTTTTTGACCTTTCCCTTTCCGGCCTTGATTGCTATGAGCGAGTGCATCTCACTTGCCTACCTTTGAAAATGGATAACGAACGAGTTTCGTTACAGGCACATTAATCCTCATGATATCGTCTGCAAGCCTAACAACAGGAAATCAAACTGTAAAGGATTCCGCATAATTTTTATGGAAAATGAGTTCCGGACAATTTTTTTGAAACTTTGCAAAGTGATAGTTCTTAATACGCTGATCAAAAGTCTCAATAGGCGGAAAATCTTAATCCCCCCCCCCAACCCCCTAAAATCACCACGAATGTCAGGGTGGTGCATCTGACCTTTGCATTACTGTTAATTGCCTTATGGAAATATTCAATACTTCAGTCAAAGCAACAGCAATGCCTATAATCACAAGGCCCAAGTTAGATATCACTAAACCTTGGACTCCCTACCCCCTTCCCTTTCCATCCTGCTCTCACTGCCATTACTTAGCAAGCCATCGATCTGGCTTTTCCTATTTACCAGTTATTATTTGATTAATTTATTGCAAATTGCATTTCATGGCCAGCTACACGACTATTATCCAATGTCCTTGAACTCCAACCTTGAACACTTACCCTCACTCCCGTCCTTATTTCCTAGCAAGCTAGTCATCTGACTTTTTCCCATTTGTGGGTTCTGAATTATTTAATCATTAATTCCATCTCATAGCCATCTATAAAACTGCTGTCCAATGTCTTTCAGTCCATTAATTAACTCTTTTTTTGAATTAAGAGCATACCCCCGCACCCATCACCTACCAAGCCAGCTATCTAGATAACTCATTCGCCAGAGTTCCAACGCTTCTCTGGCCGAGGGGGTTTTGGATCAGCTTTCGAAGAAACGGCACTGACCTCGAACGCTAAATAGTACCAGTGATCGTTACTGAGTAATGGCGAGTTTCAAGCAAAGACAGTAACTTCTGAATTCGCAAGTTCAATAGCGTACCTGCTCGTGGTTTAGATGCATATGTTATATCTAAGGTAAAGCGTACCAATATGAAAACTAGTGGGCAAGGCTGACTTATATTTTCCATACATATTTTATATATGGTGTAGAAGTATGAACAAAAAGAAAGCAGAGAAATGAATGAATGAGTGTTATAATACCTGGAATCTTACCGTAGAGATGTCTCGTAGATCAAGTGTAAAAATGTAGAAAATGACTAGTTGAATATTTTTTAACCAAGTAGTGTTAGTTGGAAATTTAATAAAATGTGTTAGGCACGTGACATCTTTAGTTACCACATACACCAGATTTATGTATAGAATGGAAAAGAGATCTGAGATGCAAGTTTTAACTTGAATTCTTACGAACTACCCACCACGGCGCTTGCGAGGTTTTCATAGCTACCGAAATTTGTAAATTTTTAGATATTTGCAGTTTTAAGTAGGTCTTGCTTGCTTCATCGCAATTGGCAGAGTAAGACATTTGCTTGCCACATATCAGTTTGTGGTGAGAGTTCATGAAAGTGCAATGATTTTTTTTGACGACATATACAGAATTTTTGTGATTTTTTGCCGACATATACACTCCCGCCCAATAATCTTTGCCCACCTGAGAACAAAACGACTATAACTTTGAAACTCCATATCTCGGCTGGAAATACACCTACAGAGCTCTGCGGGAGCTCATTTGAAAGGGTTTTTCGAGCACTTTTCAATGGTGTATATTAAAATCATGCTTAGATATTTCCCTTGCAGATAGGGCGGCGAATATCAAAACAAAAATTACGAAATTTTTGCTTTTTCTTTAACCGCTTGCCATTTCGAGAAAAAAAATCGTAGAAAAATTCTAAACATAGCATTTTTTAGCTCTTTTTCTGCACTATCCAAAACACTCATTCAAAAGTAATTTTCGTCTAAATTCAGCGATTATATGAGCATTTCATTCAAAAACAGCATCTATATTCATTGCTCTGTATCTCGGAAAATTCGAATTGTAGAAAAAAATTTTCTTGGAAGCAAATGCTCTATTTTATAAGTAGAATACGTGAACGAAATTTCATAATCATATGAAAACATTTTTTTTTCAGTCGTAATATCAAGTAGTCTAATTTTTTCAATATTTCACTTTGGAATAATAAAACAGATCATTTATACTCGAAGCTATTCTATTAATTGTAGACAAATTTTAATTGTATGCAAATCTCGATCAACGAAAAATCTAAGTAGAAAAATTAATCTAATCTACTAAAACTGACATAACTAATGATTAGTGAAAAAAATTTTTTTTTAATGTTGTTCTAATCTTCTAAAAAATTGTATACCATAGTAACATATTATTGAAGTATGGCACTGAGAGATTTTAGTAAACGTTATCAAGTTATTGGATTTCACATAAATGGTAATAAATATCTAAGCATGATTTTAATATACACCATTGAAAAGTGCTCGAAAAACCCTTTCAAATGAGCCCCCGCAGAGCTCTGTAGGTGTATTTCCAGCCGAGATATGGAGTTTCAAAGTTATAGTCGTTTTGTTCTTAGGTGGGCAAAGATTATTGGGCGGGAGTGTACAGAATTTGAATTTCTTCAGAAGCTTGAGTTTCGAAACTTTATAATGAAAGTTAAGAGACGTCGTAAGACGTAATACCTCAGGGCCCAAGATATTGCGGTTAATATGTATTCATCGCAATCCTGGGTTGTGAGAAAAGCGGGGATGTAAAAATGTTCATTGTAGTTTCTAGCGTACAGGCTTCTAAATATTACAATTCAGCGAGTGTCGACTTTGTGTCTGTTGGTTTTTGTTTTCGCTTTGTAGACATATTTTCAGTAAATAAAATGCGTGTAGGGTCAGTTTTACACAGTTTGGTTTCATCCTCCGTGAATGTTTACAAACGATGTCTGGGTTAGTGAGAAGGAGATATTCATTTGTTAACATGAGTATTTATGTGTATATTTAATGTATTATGTGTCTGTATGTGTATTTAAATTATAGTTCGAGGAACAGCAGCATGCTTGTGCTGTAAAATGGGCTAGGAGTAGTGGTTTGCCTGATCCTATTGAGCTTAAGACGGGAATGAGAAGGTATCGGAGGATATGCATACGAGGTCTGTCCGGAAAGTATCGGGCCTACCTTTATATTTTCGTGCTGGCGTTATTATTTATCATCTGGTGGGTGGCATCCTTCAAAGTAGTCCCCACTTGATTGAATAACACGGTTCCATCGATGTTTCCACTTTTCAAAACAGTCCTGGAACTCACTTTTAGGGATAGCCTTAAGTACACTCCTCGTATTGTTTTCAACCGTTGTTTTGTCATCGAATCGGTGTCCTTTGAGTGGTTTTTTTAGTTTTGGAAACAGCCAAAAGTCATAAGGGGCTATGTCGGGACTGTATGAAGGTTGTCGAAGCAATGCGATATTGTATTTGCTCAAAAACTGCTGCACAAGATTGGATGAATGCGCTGGTACATTATCGTGATGGAGAAGCCAGTCACCACTTTCCCAAAAGTGCGGCCGTTTTCTTCTTACTGCATCACGCAAACGTTTCAAAATTTGAACGTAGTATTCTTTATTGATTGTCTAACCTGTTGGTGCATATTCGTGATGTACAACACCTTCACAATCGAAAAAAAAAATCAACCTTGCTCCGACTTTGACGTGCTTTTTTTGGTCTTGGCGATTCAAATTGCTTCCACTGTGAAGATTGTTGTTTTGTTTCAGGATCATATCCATAAACCCATGAGTCATCACTTGTAATAACTTTTCTAAGCACATTATCATCATTATTGACCATTTCCAGATTGTCCAGAGCGATTTCTAAGCGAATGTTCTTCTGCTCTGCTGTGAGCAATTTTGGGATGAATTTCCCACACACGCGTTTCATTCCTAAATTTTCGGTTAAAATTTCTGAAATGATAGTTTTTGGTATCCCAAGGTCTTCTTCTAGTTCTCGCACAGTCATACGACGATCTTGTTCGATTGCAAGTCGTACCCGCTCAATATTATCTGCGGTTTTTGTCGTCGAAGGTCGGCCGGAACGATAATCACTATCGACAGAAGTGCGACCATCCTTAAACCATTTATACCACTCTTTTATTCGTGTTTTGGTCATACACTCGCTTCCGAAAGCCTTTTGTATCAGTTGAGTAGTTTCCGAACTCGTTTTTCCGAGTTGAAAGCAAAATTTGATGCAAATTCGTTGATCTTGTTTTTCAGTCATTTTTGACAATATCAAAATCCGACGAACGCGAAAAAAGCACTGTAAACAAAGACACGCTACGCATGAACTATACGTCCGGCAGGTGTCAGTAAGTAATCAATAGATTCGTGAGGCTTTACTGTTGACGTTTCTGTCCGGCAGAGGTCGCTCTAACACTATGGCGCGAAGATATAAACGTAGGCCTGATATTTTCCGGACAGACCTCGTAAGTACATAGTTAGTGTGTTATTAATATAATTTGTTCCTTTTTTATCTGCGTTTTTTTATTCTTTCAGGTGTCAAGGTAAAGGTTATTATCCGTATAATGATTTAGAGTTTGAAGAATTAATTATTGTTTTTTGGAATGAGGGGGGGTAGTTCAGTCGAGATGGGTAACGATAATAATTTGGGTTTTTATGGGGATGGGTGCATAACTATGTCTTGGAGTTCGATGTTTTCTTTGTAAGGTTTTAAATAGGTGTGTTATTGAGCTGAAAATTCCCCCAAAGATTGTATGCAAGGTTTGTTCTCTAATTATGGTGTCAAATATTAGTTTTCCATATAAGTATCATGATGATTGTTGACAAAATCGATCCACACGTGATGAGTTTATCAATGATCAGGTTCCAGGTGCTTTCAACTAATTTTTTCGCAAGTTTGTTCAAGGGTGTTGCTCTAGATGGTGTGGGTGCAAATTTCATCCATTCGTTCCCAATCTTGTAATAAGTAAGTATTATTGAATTGCAGTTTACTTGTGTATTTTGTTTTTTCTAAATGTGAGTTTTGGGTGTGAAAAACCAGGTTTTATTTACCGAGAGGACAGGTAATTCGTTGTTGCACTCTTTGAGATTTCATATCTTGACTGTTGTAGGTATGCATTTTATGATGTGTACTACTTCCCCTGCAATTGTAGCCATGTATCCTGGTTTTTTCATAATGTTATGTGCACATTCATTTTTGGAAAGGATTGCAATGGATAGGGAAAATTTGGATTATTTTCCTTTCGATTTCACATTTACTTGTTATAGGGTCTATATATAGATTATTAAGTTCTCTCCTGAAATGTTTTTGTACGTATATAAATTTTGAATTGATATATGTAAAAAGATCTAAGTTTACGCTATCTCAGTTGCTTACGATGTTGTTTTCGAACTTGTAAGTATTTAAATAATTATTATTTTTTGTGGCGTTCTGTTTTGATGTTCTGTTTTAATGAATTCTTTATCGCATCTTGTTATTTTATCTTTAGCTGTTAGTGCAAATGTGATCTCACTTGTGTTTAACATATAGATTACTTCATGGGTTTTATCACTAATATATCTCGTTGCGATTCTTTAATTTTCCTCTCTTATGTAATATTAGAAATTATAATCAATGGTGTGAGGAATTTCCCAAAAATAAATCACAACTACAAAACATCCAAACTAATTCTTCACCGTTTCGCCATTTTGTTCATGGCCTCTTCAGGAACACTTTATTATAAAAATTATACAAAATTAATTGATACAATCAAATTATTAAATATAAAACAATAAATTAACAACAATTGCACTCACAATTTCAAAATGCTTTCTAAACATTGTCAAAATGAATTTTCTTTCAGTGAAACTGAAATTGTCAACTTTAAAAATTATAATCAATTATGTGTATCACAATGCATGATTTAGAAAGGACCGAAATATAAGTAGTAATGCCGTCAAAATTTTAAGTTAATCCGATTATGAACAAGGCTACTATTTACTAGATGTGCACGGTGAGATTATATAGATGAAAATATTTTTTCTTGACGAATTTCATGGGTTTAGACTATTTAAAATTGGATTATTTCTCGAATACTGCTTACTGAGAAAATTTCCTGTTGATTGTGTCATTGTCACTATTAATGTGTAGCATTTCAGATATTAATCTTTTTTTTATAATTACTTTCTCTGTCTAGGATTATTGTATTATTCCAATTAAAACTGTGATCCGGATTTTTAGAAATATGTAATGGAACTGGTAAAATATTAGTTCCTATTGATTTTTTATGTTCATTTATTATAATTTTTAAAATACGTTTTGTTTCACGTATGTATATAGCAGGACATGACTTACAGTTAAATTTGTATACCGTACCAGTTTCATTCCATTTACAACTATTATCTTTGCCTAATTTTATGATATTATTTAATTTGTGACTAACTGTTGAAACACATTTAATGTTAAATTTTTTAAAACTATTACTACATTTGAAAAAAAAAAGTCACGAATAAACGGAATCAGTAAGATTATATTACGGTCACATTCATTCTTATTGAAACAATTAGGTGTCATAGTATTTCTCTGTTTATATCTATGTTGACTGAGTCTATTATCAATCTATGTAGGTATAAAGTATTCCGGGTAATTGTTTTCTTATAGTATATCCGTGATCAAATTTAAGTCAGTATTATGAAAGGACTTATCAGAGAAATAAATTGCCTTGTTAACTAAATTGGAAATTATATTTCTCTTTTGTTGGATCCTATGATTGGAATAATAATTAAATAATCGATTAGAAGTAAAAGGTTTTTGATACCAATTTGTGATAATCCGATTATTACTATTATGAAGCATCACATTATAACGGGGGATCGTGCGAGTTGATCTCCGCGGTTATTTATCAAAGGGTTGGCGACGAGAGGAATTGGGAACGACACGGTGCGGGCCTCGTCGAGAACTACTCGAAGTTCTGCCCGGTATCAGCAGCCTCGTCGTCCGTTGATCAGCGTGCTCGTCGCCGGGGTTCAGTGTGTGGAAAGCCCTTTTGGCTTTGTTGAGTCGGCGTGTTATTCGCGAGGGAAACGCTCAGGGAAAGGTAGAGGGCTGGGCGTGTGAGAAATAAGGCGTGAATTAGAGAAAAGCAAAGTTTATATAAGCTGAGGTTTGAGATAACAAAAAAGCAGCGTAAACGCGAGAGAGAATGCGGTGGCAAAAGCTGGGTGAGAGAGAGAGAATACGGGCTAGCACTTACAGGTAGGTCGCAGGCCCTGGAATCGCTCTCGGAGAAGCTGTGCTCGTCGCTCAAGGTCACGGTAGCCGGAGATCGCGGGATCGCACAAACTCACACAGTCCACGTTGGCACGAAGGTGACCGACGCGAGTGAAAAGCAGGAAGCAGGACGGAGTCGGTTGCGGAAAAGTCGAGTCGTCGCGGAGGGCTAACGGCCTAACGAAGTGCGCAGTACGGCTGTCCGGCAGCAATTAATATTCGACGTCGGCGGCGGCTTTCTCTCTCTCTCCACGAATCTCGGCAAAAGTCAAGCACGCGGTGCGTAGCTAGTCTCTCTCTCTCTTTGTATATGTGCGACTCTCTGTCGCGCTTACCGCTATAGGAAGAAATACATAGTAATAAATATATATATGTATATGTGGTTATAATAGTTTGTAGTGAAGGGAGAGAGAGACATAACGTTGGCTATGCACACGTTATAACATCTAAAAATTTTATAATACCATTACATTCGATTTCCTGTGTAAAGTTTACATGTTCATTATAACATTAAATGTATCTAACACTATTTGAATATGATCTTTTTTGACACATAATATAGTATTGTCTACATAACGACGATAAAATATCGGAATACAATTAAATTTTTTGGTTAGAATATTCAAACATTCAGTCTCCAAGTCATCCATTACCAAATCCGCAAATAGAGGGGAAATTGGCGATCCCATGGGTGTGCCAAAAATCTGTTTATGTATTATATTATTAAATTGAAAATATGTGTTTGAAAATAAAAATTTGATTATTTCTATAATTTTATGGAATGGAGTTTTCGAATTAGAATGTATTATATTAAAATGCTCGTCCAAACTTTTAATGACCAAATCACATGGGACATTCGTGAATAAAGCACTCACGTCTAACGATAACAGAACACAATCATTAGGAATATAAAAATTAAAAAAAATATATAAATTACATATCAAGTCTATTAAGTCACAACTATTTTTTAAGCAAGAATTGGACGTTTTTCTACAATGTTTCAAATTTTTGTCCAATACATTAGATAAAAAGTACGTAGAGTTTTTAATCAACGAAATCACTGGTCTAAAAGGATTTCCCATTTTATGTATTTTTCTCAACCCATAAGCTTTTGCTAATTTTGTGTTTGTTTGAGTAAGACAATTTTTATGAAATTTTTGTTCCAATAACTCCTCATCATTAAGATTCAATAAAATTTTGTAAACATTGTTTTGCAATGATTTCAATGGATTTTTGTTAACAATCCTATACGTGTTTCAGTCAGAAAACAACAATTCCATCTTCTTTTTATACTCATCTACATCTAACCATACTGTTACATTTCCTTTAACCGATTGTGTGAACATTATATTCCTGTTGTTACGTAAAAATTCTTGATTTTCTTGTAATTTTCATCTATTACTTTTTCATACGTACTGCTATGTATTATGTTATTTAATGATGTTATAATATTAGTGACCAATAAATCTTTCATTTTTTTTAGATTTTCCCTATCTATGTTATCCGAGTCAGTATGAAATATGTCACTATTATTATTTCAGTTAAAGTTTCGGTTCACTGTATTTTTAAAATTCTTAATAATTATGTTTCTTTTTGTAAATCCTGATTTTAAATTATATTTTAGACCGAATGAAACTGTGTTTTTGACTTCTAATGTTAGTCCTACTGTAGATAAATTCTTCACCCAATTTTCATTAATTTTTATTTGAATCTTGTGTATGACTTTTTTTGATTTAATTCATTAATTTTTTGTCCAATTTTTCTTTAATACGAAGTATAATTTGTTATATTTATTTTCTGTCAATTCACGAAATTTATCAACCGTGATAATGTGCACAAAATCATTCATTAATGGAACTATTGCATTTAGTCTTTTTCTGCAATAATTAATATGAATAAACATGTCATTAATTTCTAATTTCAATAATTTATTCAAATGTCTCTTCAAAGTTAACAAATGTGATCTCCGACTGAAATCACTATGAAAATGCAATTCATGTTTAAATGCATTTCTAATATGAGGAGCAGCTATATTATTCTTTCTACATTCAATTAAGAATTGTAGTCTCGCGTTTGCTCATGCGAGATTAGGATATGATCTAAATCTTAGATATTAAATATTATGTATTAAATAAAAAAATGTATTTAATAAAAAAATTCATACAAGATTTAGATATGATTTAGTTTAGAAACGCCGGCGATATTTTTGTAGACAGCTGAGTCACCGTGTTGATAGCATGACAAAATTCATGCAAATACCTATCCCAGCTCCTGTGATTAGCATCTATAAACATCACTATCATTGTTTTTAGTGTTCGATTTACACGCTCAACCGGATCGCTTTGCTAATGATACGCAGGACAAAATACGTGCTCGATATCGTATTCTCGCAACCTGTCCTGAAACACTTTGCTCCTATACGCCTTCGCATTATCACTAACGATTTATTCAGGAGTTTCCCACCTAAGCGGTTTTAGTTCGACCAACTTCGTAAATATGTCCTGAAAAACTACCAGGTATTTAAATCTATTCTTGCTACGGGGCAGCTCTACCACGTCAGTCGCTAGCACTGCCTATGTCCTTTCTACCACGCATTTACCCATAAGACCTAGAGGCGCTTGCTGAACCACTTTATACCTTTGACATTGAGTACACTCATCGACGAACGTACTCACATCGTACCACACTTCTGGCCAGTAATACTCACAAACTATTCGATCGTAAGTCTTTTCTCTGCCGAAGTGTCCGGAGAACGGTTTGCAATTAGTATCTCTCATTACTCTTTCTTGGTATTCCAGTCGTACTACCATGCGCCAACACTTTTCGGAATTAGTTACCGGGTCAAGCAAACGATCGCGCATGAACCGATATAGGACGTTATTCTCCACTCTCCAATTCTCGAATTTCTTCGGTCTTTGAAGAACGTCTTTCATGCATTGTAATTACCAAACATTCTGTGTCTTATCAAATACACAAACCTCAAGCTTGTCCTCAAATTTTATCGGAAGTGCATCCGGCACATTATGCAGCGATCCCTTTCTTCGAAAGATTTCAAAATCTAGCTGCTAAAACTCTAGCACCCACCTTGCCAAGGGACTTGTCATATCTCATTTATTTAGAATCCTAGTGAGGGTGCTGTGATCTGTAACTATAACAAAATGCGAGACTTCTATGTAAGGTCTAAACGTTTTTTAATACAAGAAGTACCGCCAAAAAATCGATTTCGCTAACCGTATAATTTCGCTCATGCTCGTTTAACATTCGACTGGTGTAACATAAAAGAGGTTCGCCGTCGTCGAATACCTGAACCAATTACGCGCCAACTGCGAAGGAAGAGCCGTCGCAATGAAGATAAAAAGGACACGCAAAATGAGGGTGCGCAAGTACCGGTGCCTCTGTTAATGCACGCTTCAATTTTTCAAATGCAACTTGCTGTTCCTCTTTCTATTCTCATGGCTGGTCTTTTCAAATGAGCTTAGTCAACGGGACTTTTATCTCACTTTTATGTTCGATAAAACGCGCGTGCCATCTTACCATTTCTAGGAAACGGCGTACGATACTCGACGCAAGATAATTCACTATTGGTTTTACCGTGTCATCATCGAGACGTAAACCCTCGTTATCCAACCTATACCCTAAATACATTACTTTGGTAGAAAATAAATCAAACTTTTCTAAATTGATTTCTAAACCAACGTTTATTAAACGCTCTAAAACCCTTTCTAACCAAATCACGTGGCTATCGAAGTCCGCGCTAACTGCCAGCAAATCGTCGAGATGCCAAAAAACATGCGGCTCGTATTCTGGACCGAAAAGTGCATCAAACGCGTGAAAGTAGCCGACGCATTTATCAAACCAAACGGCATTCGCTCGAACTCCCATAAACCAAAATCAGGGACCGCGAACGCCGTATATTGTTTGCTATTTTCCGATAGCGGAATTTGCCAAAACGCTGCTCGCAGATCTATCTTCAACAGGTAGACTGCTCCGCGAAATGTGTTCAAGATAGCATCAATGCTGGGCATCGGATACGTGTCTACTTTCGTAACCTTATTTACCGGTCTAAAATCGAGACAAAAATATAACCACCGTCCTGTTTACGTACGATTATCGGCGCGATACTCCACTGACAATTTGATGGCCTAATTATTTTCGCTTTCCATAGCCGCATAACTTCTTCTTGCATGAACGCTATTATTGGAGGTGATATTTAGCGCATCGGCGTCTTTATCGAGCTTGCATCACCTACATTTATTATGTGCTCGATAACTTTCGTAACCACTGGAGATTCACCAGGTTCAGGGACAATCCGACGAACGAGCGCTAGAATTGTCTCTCGTTGTGCCTCCTCATAGCAACTCAAGCCTGCGTATTCTGTAAAAACGTCTACCACTTTACTACCCTGCTCTGCTAATTGATACCAATCGCCTTGATATCTACTTGCCAGGCGCGACGACTATAGCTAATATTAATGTGCCACGCATTTCAAAAATCGGCGCCTAAAATCAAGTCGTGCTTAAACGTAAATTCAAACATTAAGTTGCTCCATGTTCGCGGATTCTCACCTGAGATGCCCTGTACGAAAATCGTAAGCGGCTTTAATCGACCGCTAAACTGTAAGTCAAGCTTCGGTCCTACTACTAATACCTGAACACCTGAATCCAACATCGCTATATAGACCTACCTCCTTATGTCAATCTTAATAAAGAATCTATTCTCTACTACCGTGACTAATCCTGCACTGCATCCGATTCATCTACCGTATGATTAGAGAGTTCAGAGTTATATTCAGATCCTCTCCTTACCAAAATGGATGGTGCGTCGGCACTGACAACTGAACGTCCACACAACACAACATCGTCGGCAAGCTCATCATCTTCATTTCCCGTGACCGTGACTTTGTCGTGACCCGCTTTGACGAGAGCGCAGTGCTTAAGCTCGCTTCCTTTAAAAAACTGACAACCAAAGAATCTTTATTATCTCTTAAGGCAATGGCCTTATCCGAAGTCAGCGCTTCCGTGGGTGAAATATCCGAATGTACCTCTTTTACGTTCGTGTGCAACGATGGCAATTCTCTTTGCTTCGTTAGGCATTTTTCGGGTGAGCTACACACCGCACAATATTTATCAAACCTGAACCCGATCGCATCTCGTATATCCTTGTTCAGTAGAATTTTGTGATTTTACTAGGAAGATTTACGCCTTCGTCACTCTGTACCCGAAATCTTTTCAATGTCGAACTAATAAACTCGTCCTTAAACGTATTCCTCAATTTTACGATTTCTATGCCATCTTTTTCCAAATCCTCGTACTCAACAAATATCACACGCTTAACTTTAGCCTTTACTTTTGAATATTCCTCCATTACTAAGTCTAAGAGAGCAGGCGCAGAACTGGCAATTTCTACCTTATTCTCGTCTTCCTCTCTTACCTTAACTCTATCGCCTTTACCAGTTATGTTTTTGCTTCTCAAGCAAAGAACTTTCTCTACCTCAATGGCCCGTTCAATCCATTTTAGGCAGGATGATGGCTTTTGCGTTGAGGTTCCCTTCTTCACCTAACTACAAGTAGGGTAATTCCTAATAAAAATCCAATTGTCCCACATACCTGACAGTATAATGTCGGCTTGGCAATTCGCGACGGGCAATTATTAGCATAATGCCTGGTTCTCGACATTTATAGCAAATTACACGCGGATTAGTCTGAGCTACCGAACATTGAGCTTTCTTAGGTCCTAACGCGTTGTAATTAAAACTGGCTCCCGTAAATGGCTTATTTGAATTGTCCCTAAACGCACCATTTTTTTGATCGCTCTGCTACGGAACCAAGTTAGGGGCTGCACCTGCAGCCGGGGCTAACGAAGCCTGCGTTCTCTGACGAACAGGCACGGCTTCGTTCGTCGGCTGGTTCATCGCCTATAGCTGTTGCCTATCGGTTATAGCTACAGCAATTTCACCATCCTGCTTTTGACCTTTATTACCTAGCTTCTGGTTCTGTTGCTGCATTTTCTTTTCAGGTGGTTCAATCACTAAAACCTCATCAATTACATCGTCTAAATTGTCAATAGTCTCAACCGATTTCTGTTTACCGAGAGAGTTTTTCGTGTTTGCGTACGTAAATTCCGGAATCAAAGTCATGTCAGCCGTCGGCGGCTTTTACCACCTCTTCCAAACAGCTATACGATCTTCAAGCGCTATATCTGCATTTGAAGCTGTTCAGATCGGAGATGGTTTTAGTCTCAAAGTATTGCTTATATCTTGGATGTCAACCTTCTACTATAATCGCTAGCTAACGTTTTGTCGAGACCGGTGGATCAAAACAACGCAAAATTGTCTGAAAATCTTCGAGATAATTCATAATCTTTACGTATTCGCCTTGTCTTTTCTAACGCAATTCGCAGAAGAGTTGTTCTCTATTTAATCGGCGGCAGAATACGCTAGAAAAACTCTTTTTGAAATCTTTCAACCTCTTCCACATATTACAATAAACGCATACCACGGATGTGTTTTGTCGAAAAATGTGGTGCCTATTGTTATCAGCATGTCTTCATCAGAGATGTCATAATAACGCTGGTAACCATTCAAACCTGACATAAAACTTAGCCCGTTCGCACTGTCTTTCTGTAAAAATGGAAGAGACCAGGCATCGATCGCGCTCACTCCGTCCGCAGGTATAATATTTATATACTTAATTCTCGAAGGGGCGCTCTCTTTGCTCGGTCTTTCCTTTTTAATATGCCTACTTTTCCGCGGCGATCTGATTTTATTATTGTCGCAACTTTGTGTAGAATATTGAAGTTATAATATTTTGGTTTATGCTTATCTTATTTCGGAAGCTACGATTTTTCGGTTTATGCTTATGTTATTTTGAAAGCTACGACTTTTTCGGTTTATGCTTATTTTATTTCGGAAGCTATGATTTTTCGGTTTATGCTTGTATTATTTCAAAAACTGCGATTTACGGTTTATGCTTGTATTATTTCAGGAGTTGCGATTCTCGGGTTTATACTCATTTACTTATTTAATTTATTTTATTATTTGGTGCTGTAACCGCAAAATAAGTTTGATCCGAATGATTTGTTCAAAAATTTGTTTTTAGATAGTGAAGTACCGGAACTAATTGTTACGTTTTGGGCTTTATGAGGGCGCGCGGTACCACAATCCTAAGAGATTTCCCCTCAAGTGACTCCCGGATTTTGCTTTTCTGGGCTCGAGTTGAGCTCTTGGGGTGGGGTAGACTCCGCGTTGAATGTTTGGGCGTTTACAGGCCGCACCTCACCACGTATTGTCATGGTCCGTGTTGTTTGTTTTGTTTGGCCGGTTGGCCTATTGCCCTGGGGCAAGCGTTGTGTGTTTTACCTACTGTTTCTTTACAGAGACAGCGTTTTCAGCCCCACCACGTGAAGGTACACACATCCGCACATGTGATTGCAAGTCTTCGTTCAAATACACATTGCATTCAGTTCGGGTCGACTAGCATTAGTTGCTTGTCGAGGGCAATCGGTGACGCATTTTGTACTTCAGCATTTGTATGTCCGTACACAAAAGAGAGAAGTTTTCAACGTCCTCTCCTAAAACAACGAGTTGTTTGTTTGAGGATTCTCCGTTCTCTGCTAAGGAAGACAATTACTGTCCGCCGCTTTGACAAAAGATTTTTGCACAAAGTGACCTGGCCAGCCTCGCCGCTGGCCATATGGTGCACTATATGCATCATCCATGTTTTTGCTAAGCGGATTATAATCGAGCTTCCTGAGAGCGTCGTGATTGCAACCGTCACGCGTGAATCACAGTCAGCCTCAGAGCAGGAAGAAGAACAGCTGAACGACCTAGCTTAAATGATGAAACTGCAACTAGAGATTGCAGACGTTAATAAGGCCTTGAAGAAGCTGACGGATGATAGCTCTTTCGAATACTATCAAAAGAAGTGGCCTCTCATCAGCAAGAAAGTTAAGGTTTGCCATCAGGCTAGAATTCTGGCCTCGAATGCCGAATTGGCTATTGGTAGAGAGGTCCTGGCCTTCGTTGCTTATGGCGATATCAGGATCAGCAATTTGGGCAAGCATTTCATCCCTAAGGTCAAAAAAATACTTCGAGTTTCAAGGGTATTACATCGAGGCGGAAAACAAGTGGTGACAGGACTATGAAAAACGCCAGGCTGAAGAGACGGAACGCCAAAGGGCAGAAAAAGAGAAAAAGCAGGCCGCCTGGAGCTCTTGGCACCAAAAGAAGAAAAGTTGAAAGAGCTGAAGGCATTGCAAGAACAGCTCTCTGCCATCGATTTCCAAGTTCATCCTCAACAGCTGAGGCTAACTCGTGCCCAATCGGCTTGCTCACCAATACACACCAGCAGCACCAGCAAGGATCGATGCCGAAGCATCACCAAGGTGGTGGAACAATTTCACGTCTAGGAGAGAGGAAGACCTCAACAACGCCCAGATAAAACTGAGGCTGAGACTCACTCACGCTCACCAGGTCATCACGCCATGCTGCGCAAGATGCGTCAGATGCCTTTTAGTAAATGGCCAGGCGCGAAAAAGGAAAAAGTACGAATTCGCTTCTGCAATATCTGCAACTTAATGGCAGTTAGGCGCACTGAAGATTGTCTCAACTTTGGGCAACATTGGAAGTAGCAAAAGAAGAAGATGCAGCTCTATCAGTACAGCATAGATGAGCTTCAGCTGTACATCGACGGTAGGCTTAACTATGACGCCGACAGATTAATAGTGGAAGAATCCAAAGAAGAAGAAGACGAAGATTAGGCTATCTTTCTCTCCCTTCAAGGAAGCCAATGGGCAGAACAAGACCAGAGGAGTATGTGTCGCAGTTAAACTTCTTTTTTTTTCCTTTTCTCATGTTACGTTCGAAAGCTTTTGGTGCATTCGTTGCCGTCATATTAGTCGTAGTTTTTTTTTTTTTTTTTTATCTTTTTTTTTTTTCGTTCATTGAGAGGCATTGACGCGAAAATGATATTTTGTATATGTTAAGACAACTGTAATTTATAAGAAATTAATGTTATGTTCTTTCAATCTAAGTGATACCGTGCGATTGTTGTCTGTACTACTTTAAAACTACGAGGGTCGTCCGATAAGTACTTAGCCTCACCGCCCGATGGCGCCACTCTCGCAAAAGAAATATTCTATCACGTAGTACAACCTTCTCGATGGTTATTGTCAAGATTTCAGCCGGATCTGAGTTGTAGTTTACTTTTGAGAGCGTGTGAAAGCAAGTGTGTCCGTGGATTTTTGAAAAATGGAAAAAGAGCAGTATCGGTCGGTGATTCGATTCTTGTTTTTGGAAGGGAAATCGCGCAGCGAAATCAAAAAGCGCTTGGATGCTGTGTACGGCGACTCTTCTCCTTCGATGAGGACCGTCAAAAATTGGTTTAACGAGTTTCAACGTGGTCGCACGTCGATTTTTGAAGAGCCACGTCCAGGTACTCCGAAAACGGCTACCACGGAGAATAACGTGACAAAAATTCACGATCTCGTATTGGCAGATCGATGATTGAAGGTGCGCGAGATAGCTATGATCGTAGGCATCTCAAAAGACCGCGTGGGTCATGTCCTGCATGAAATTTTGGGTATGAGAAAGCTGTCGGCGCGATGGGTGCCGCGTTTGCTCACTCTGGACAACAAGCGCAACCGTGAGACAACTTCAGAGCAATGTCTGACGCTGTTTAAGCACAATGCGAAGGAGTTTCTGCGTCGTTTCGTGACAGTCGACGAAACATGGATCCACCGGTATACACCAGAGATCAAGGAACAGTCGAAACAGTGGACTTTACCCGGCGAAAGTGCTCCGAAGAAGGCGAAGACTTAACTGCCCCATCGGCTGGAAAGGTGATGGCCACCGTTTTCTGGGATTCACAAGGTGTGATCTACATAGACTACTTGGAGAGGGGCAAAACGGTCACAAGGCTGTACTATGCCGAATTATGGGCCGATTCGACGTCGAACTGCAGAAATAACAGCCCCATTTGGCGAAGAAAAAAGTGCTCTTCCACCATGACAACGCACCGGCTCACACCTCCGCCGTCGCCATAGCCAAATTGGTCAAATTAGGCTACGAACTGCTGCCCCATCCACCGTATTCTCCAGATTTAGCCCCGTGCGACTTCTTTTTGTTTCCAAACTTGAAAAAGTCACTCGCCGGGCAGAAATTTGAGTCGAATGAGGAGGTAATCGCTGCCACGGAAGCCTACTTTTCAGACCTCGAGGAAACGTATTTTTCAGACGGGTTATTAAAGTTTGAGCATCGCTGGGCCAAGTTTATCGAACTAAAAGGAGACTATGTTGAAAAATAAAACGCCACTTTTCCAAAATTTTCGTTTTTCTTTTGTAGGCTAACTACTTATCGGACCACCCTCGTAGTAAAAGGATAAACAATCACCGGAGAGTATTATGCATCGTTGTAGAACCGGTTAAATAAAAGAAAAATGTCCTTATTTGAAAAAAAGAAAATTCTGTTTCATCAAGACAATGCACGAGTGCACACTTGCTTAGTTTCAATGGCTAAAATTAAGAAATCGAAGTTCAAATTAGTAAAACAGTTACCATATTTATTAGATTTAGTCCCTAGTGACTATTTTTTATTCCTAATCCTAAAAAAGTGGTTCCTCGGAGAACGATTCATCTCGAATGAGGAGATCATAACGCAAACAAATAGCTATTTTAAGGAACTTCCAAAATTATTTTTTTCTGATGGCTTAAAAAAACTTGAAGAACGCCTGAAAAAGTGTATCAGCTAAAAGGAGATTATGTTGAAAAATAAAAAAAAATCTACCAAAAAAAGATTGTTTTTCTATCTTTTTTCTAAGGACTTATTGACCCACCCTCGTAGCATCTATTACTGACTATGATGGTGTAATTAGTATATCCAAGATCGAACAGAAATGCTTTTCGTTTAGGTATAATATTTTCAGGCTGCTTGCCTGCCACGATTAATTCTTTTAGGAAGTTACTTCTTGCGTTAGGATTTTGTGTTCTCGCTTTGGGGTAAAAGTCTACTGTCATTATCAAAAGATATTTCCATTTAAGAATCTTCTATGATACCATAGTAAAATTATGTCACCGATCAAAATCAGTCTAATAACTGCATTCCTTCTTCAATTGCAAAATCATATAGTATCGTTAGTCCGAGTGAGATTTATTTGTTGGATAAGATTACTGAAAATATCAACTATATCGCTATGATTTAGAAACAAACTTCTTTTTAGATACTTTTAATACTTCATAAAGAACGCATGATAACCTCAATTTATATTCTCTACCTTTATATGTTGGCTTTGCAAACTTAAAATACAGTTACTTCAGCAATTGTTTGAGATATTCTCAAGAGATTTGGCTATTTTTTATGCACTTAAAGCTTCTTGCCTTGCTCTCGTACATTTTAGCAGTGACGTACTTTATTCTAATTTTACTTATTTGATGTGTTTCTGTGGCTGTTATGACTTTGTGACGGAGGATCGCGGCATATCCATCGTCCTGCCGTCGAGCTCTTGCCAAGGTCCGCGCGCCCTGCCAAGCTGCGAGTATGTGCATTGAGAGTATACTCTCATGCTTGCGACTTTCTTTGTTAAGGTGTGGTACTAGGGCAAGCGGCGAAGGAAGACACAGGGGGCAGGAGAAGAAAGAGCAAAAAAAAGAGAGAGAGAGATAGAAGAGAGAAAAGAGAAACAGAGTGAAGGAAGAAGAGGAAAGAGAGAGATTATGAGTTCGGCTCGCATCCTCGTTCCGATTTTTGGCAGTATCTGCTGAGTTTTAGCAGGGACCGTCACGCGCGCCGTTTTTTTTTGGTAAGATAGTTTTTCGAGAGAGTTTTCTTCGCGCCCTCGCCGACGAATATATTGATGAGATGCATCCGATGCATGGAGTGTGTGTGTTATTGGCTGAATCGTGTTCAACCACAGAATTACCTTGGTTTTTCCAGAAACGGTGAACGTGTGAGTTCGGCGAGGCGGTGCCGGTGCGCGGGTAAGCGGCCATTACCGTGCACAAAACAATAACCGACAGCGAGGAGAGGCAGTAGCAACCAACAGCGAGACAACAACAGGAGCAACAACAACAATAACACCAAAAGAATTAACAGCAACATCAACGACAGGGACGACGACTACGACAGCAATAACAGCAACTAAAACTAATACTGAGGAGATAACATCGATGACAACGACGGAGATAACATCGGAGCAGGGGATCGGCGGACAAGGTCGGTGCTGCGTTGTTTTTCTCTCTCTCTCTTTTACATGTTACGGGTGTTCACGTCTCGTGGGTAGCGTGTCAACTATCCCTACGGTCGTGATCACCGATTAAATTTTGTATGAACGTCATCGTTTCTATTGTGTTAATTATAAGTGTAATGAATCAGGTGGCAGCTCTGCCACCGATTCGTTTTCACGAGCGCAAGACTTGTTGAAGATCATAGAGGTGCCGGCGATGAGCTCGCCATTTTGTATGCTACTCCGTTTTTATTTCTTGTTTCGCTTTATAAAGTTTGTTTATTGTAAAGTCGCTGTTACAGTTATTTGTCGCTTCATCTCACGGAGAAACCAAAGTTGTCTACGTGCGATTGACGCGTTTTGCTCGGCGCGTGATTCAATTGTGGAAGCATTCGTACCTTTCGAATGCCCCCTTTAAATAATTTGTGCGGACGACTGCGAGCTACTTCTCGACGGAAACGGTCGTATATCCATTATAACTTTCAATTTAAATTTACTAACCACTTACCACACGGGTCCTTTTTGGGTACCTCGAAAAAACTTCTATTTGTTTTGGAGTAACTTTTTCGGATACTACAAACGATACATTTGTGAATTATTGCCATGTTGAGTTTATCACGCAATTCTTTTAATTAACGCCTAAAGCCTAAAGAGAACGCGACGAATTATTTAAGAAAGGGGGAAATTCAGAAGGCTCTATTACTTCGCCAGGATACAAGGAGGGTAAGATTTTAACGCGCGGTTGAAAAGGAAGGGAACAGGCGTAGTCAATAACAATTCTTCAAATCACTTTTATTCATCTATATTACAATAAATCTTTTTCCAAACATAACCGTTTCTTGCCCAACTGGTGAAGGACCACCGTTACAATAACCACGAAGCTTCGTACCGCCATGACGCCGAGGGGTTTTAGCGAAAGGTCACAAAGCTTCTGGCGACGACGAACAAAAGCAACCTTAACAACGTCTGTCTAATTCCGTGGCTCAAATGAAGGACCGCCGAGTTATTCCGGTTAATTCGTGTGTTGCCAGCGACATCGAGAATGAGAGAGGAAAGCACGAACCTTGATTTGGCAGGAAATATAACTTCACTAGAACGAAGTAACTCTTCCACTTGTAGCGCCTTTACAATATTTCTAAAGTTTTCAAGGCTTGATCACACCTCCGTGCAATATCTCACGATGGTCAACGAGGAAGTAAGAAGCCTTCAACCATTAGCCAAGACGCATACATGCGTATGCTTCTGAAGCAGCTGAACTAGTCAGCGGCTCTCTCCTCTTACCACTCGCTCCTTGCAAGAGTTTAGCAGTAGATATTATGCTTATCTGGACATTCTTACAATGCTTCGTCTCGCTCTTATCAACACAGTCGTCCATCGTTGTGCTGGCTTCTTGCCACTATTTTTCATTAACAAATTTGAGCGTGTAAGGTAACAACTTACACACATATTCGACAACGACTCAGGCAATATCACGGACTTTTTAGGGGGAGGGATCTGAAACACCGATCACAAGTTATTATCATTAATATCATTGTCAGGCAGATCATCTATCATTTATAGATAACCTGACTCACACTAATATGATGTAATATTTGGTTGTTATGTTAATTTATGTATTTTATGGTAGAGAAATTGCTCCGTGTTGGTTACTCTCTACGATTGACATCTTATTCTTAGCAACATTCATTATTCTAGTCCAAGTTGTCTATGTACTTCACTATATTGCGAAATGTTGTTTAAGTCCTAGCCTAGTTTTCTCTATACTCAACGCACCTTTACTCACATCATGTTCAAGTTAACTTACGATAATGTGTCTTACAAGTTTCAGAGAAAGCTATATCAGTGCATATATGTGGGAATATATACGCAAGTGTGTATACTTAAGAGCGTGGTATTACACATTCTGAACATAATTAATTTTATCTAATTTTAAAATTTTGACAAAAATTAGACTATTAATTAAAAATGTGATGGTAATTTTAAATGTTCTGTTACAGGAATTACGGAGTAAACGACCGTTTAAGATATGGGACAGTTGGCGTAATATCCGTAAAGGAATTGTAGTAGGCAACTTAGAGGAGTTGATTCACAGAGGTATTTTAACTAATCAAACTTGTAATAATCTTGCGAAATCTGATCTTCTAAGTAGTTTTTATTATATATTATATATTTTTAAATTCAATAACTAATTTATTTTAACCATTCAAAAAACAAATTTTGACATCGCAATTATAATAAGTTTGATCGGTCATCAGAAAATCATTTAAGCAATGTTCGTCATGTATCTTTCGAGAGGAATCGAATACAACGCGGATTTTGGAATTCGGCGACGTTCCTTGTATGACCGTGTGATGAGGTAAGTACTATGAGCCCTGTTGTGAATACGCAACAGTTTTGCATACGCATGAGAGTCTTAAATTAAGATGTCATGAAAACCGCTATAGTTGGTTTCAAAGAGAGCCTAAAGAGGGACATTCTGCGTATTTAGGTGGTGTCGCTGAGCAGCACCGAAGTTAATGGAAGACGCACCTCAAAATAACTGCCAGCATTATGCATGTGAGTCTTGAAGAAAAACTTTTCACACATCTCGTTCACAGATTTTAACTATTAACAGGAGTTCAGGACTTCTTCAATGTTCCGAAAACGCTGGATCACTTCGTCCACGTCGTTGTTTATCGTGCACCATAGAGCCTTTACCGCATGAGCTCTTTCATTGAGTCTGAAATCATCTAGTCCAGTGAAGTACTTTGCACTACTAATAACGTTCCGGTGGATCGTGTGAGCTCTAAGCGCAGCCAATGGCCGTAAAAGGTAACACCTATCAATTGGTCGACTCTGTCGGACAGACGAAGCCTAGATCAGCGGGAAGTAGACCTTTGATGAGGTCAAGTTCTATCTCAACGAGAGTTCAACCTTGCAGTCCCCAACACTCGTTAAGCTCTTTTACAAGCGGTCTCTACGCAGCTCAAGAATATGAACGAGTGCCTCGGATATGAACGTCGCTTTTGAGCTCTGATCGAGAAGGATACTAATGCGAGTTTGTTTGCCATGAGGACTTAAGGAAATCACTTGAGTGGTCGGAGGGAGAATAAAGTTCTCGTCCGCTGCAAAGACTTTACTCCGAAGACTTTACAATCCACCGCGTGTTCCAAGTCTCGACCTACTGCCATCTAGATATTATCCTTCTCTGTAACACAACCGAGGTCCAATATTTCCAGGGACACAAAGTGATCATATCATTAATGCTTCTACACAATCGTATCTTTTCCTGAGTTAAATACTCAAAGGATGAAAATGCGGTGTAAGATAAAGAAAATTGGATAGTAGTAAAGAAATGGATTGTAGCCACCTTGAATATTTCACAAAGGTTATTGGTTATCGCATCCTGAAAAATACACTAGGTGTTATCTCGTACTGTTCTCTAGGCGTCTGCAATTTGGTATGTAGTCACTGTGTGAGAGAGCCTTGACGTCGCCTCGACTAGTTAATCCAGAGAGCTCAGTTACTAGTCCGATCAATGTTAGAATAGATTAAGACGAAAAAGAGCTAAGGTATGAGAACGCTCTATGATCCTCCTGTAAGTCCCAATGGAAGAAGGTAGAAATGATTCACAAAAATTTGTTCTCAAACGCAAGTTGCTTGCATCAAAGGGGGAGTGCCATGACATCAGTACGCAATTCGATGCTAGCTGAGACTTGTTCAACAAACAGAAAACAAGTATCATCAAAATCGTGTTGTGAGTTAACCAACAACAGGATTTGATTTGTCATCGAACTACATTGTAAGAATAGGACACATGGCAAAACATTTATACTTAATGTTTGCCATACAGTGACGTGATAGATTTCTTGCCTTTGACAAATTAGTTTGACAAAAAAAATGGTAAAATTAGAAATTTATGGCGAAAAATGTAAAAAGAGGCCTCCATAATCAGAACGTATGGCCTGAACAATGCTCCTTTCAGGCTCTAGAGCGATCTGCAAGATCTTAGTCACTTTGCAAGTCTGCTTTCCATGTCGAGTCTAGATAAGTACAGTGCCGTCCTTTGCTTTGAATATTTCACTGATATCCGTCATATGGTTTCCGCTAATTATATTATTCGAACCGTATCTGCGTTCGATTATCCGTTGACTGGATTGATCAGGACCTTTTTCTTCCTCATTCTCGGAGGATCGCGGGTTGACCTCTGCCGATTGTGCCCCTATCGACGTATCCTTTTTTTTTATGTATGAGCATTTGTTTTGGGTACTTGGCTTTTGTCTTCGTCTTTTTTTACCATTTCCATCTATGTTTATCTCTGGACGGTTTTTACGATTGAGTCGGTACTGGCAATTTCTTTCTTCGACTCCTCATCTTCGGATATAAGGATAGCAGAGACTTTTCGTTGACCTTGCGCTCTTTATTTTTGTTTTTCTTCTTCCTCTTTACTTTCTCTGGTTTACTCTCAAGGCTTATGTCTTTCCTGTAGTGGATATTTGAAGCCACTGTAAGTGATCTCAATCTGCCATTTTTGTCTTGTCTTTTAATTTGTCGGTGGTTATGGTCCTCGAAATAGTTATCGACCCTGCGAATAGCCTTGTTGCACAAGCCTTACGATCTGTCGACGTTTCTTTGGGACGCATTAGTATTCTTTTGCTTCTCACATGCAGCCATAATTTTTTGTAGTTCCTCTTTAGGTTCTTGATGTGAAATTTTTGACACCTCATGAAATGCCGGCGCCTCCTTCACACCTTCCCCAAATACCTCCGTATCAGCAATGAACTCTACGCTTAGGAACGATGTGTCACTAACTTCACTGTGGGTAGTTCTAAAATAAGATGAACTGCCGAGTTTCGGCGGTTGACCGATTCTCAGTGCGTTCAGTAATTTTGTTCCACTAATACCTCCTTCTTCTTGTGCTTATATTTTGTGTATTCATCTTATGCTTGTATGTATACTTACGATAATTCCTCCGTCATAGAAATCTCAGACGTACTGAAATTGTTGTTTCCACCTAGTAGCTTTAACCATGTTAGTGACTGAAAACATTAAATAGTTTATTGGGTGGTCAGTCCTATTAATACTTTTTTTATGCCTCCTTTTCGCCAACAAACCTAGTTATGATCTTGATTTAATCCTAACTTACGGCTAGATGTTATTACGAATTATCATATGTAACGACGGATATAAGGAAATACTGATCAAATAATCTTTCACTTCTGCGACCTACAGCCTAGTTTCAACCTCGTCATCTTCAGTTCGCTAACGGCGTTCCTACATGAAACATTGTGTTTCATGAGTCAGGGCTCTGCAGTGTTCAACTTCTTAACGCGGTGTTCAGCTTAGCAGCTTAACAAATTGTTCATACTACCAACCTAGCGGTTAGGTACTGTCGTTACACCACGCTAACCAATCAGTTGGCTACTATTCTTCCCTTGATTAGTTTAGTAGAAATATTCAGGAATATCTACCGTACACCGACTGCAGCCCATTTATATAATCTTAGGTACACATATATTCATACTAGTATTTCATTCGTGGAGAAGAAACTCCACCACAGACTGACGAAGACCCATTACTGCAAGCCAGCTTCATTTCTCGCCGGGCAGTAGATCCTCTATCTGTTATCTGAGGACAGTTATAGCCCGATTGCACAGGCCCACGATACTCCGTAGTTAGGTGATTTTGAGCGAATACATTGCTACATAATATATATGAGCGAATATGGAAGATGGCGTGTCCCGCGTATGTGAAGTGAATGAGAGAAAGAAAGAGGATCAGAGAGAAATCATGAAGATAACGAAGATACTTTGTTTGCCACAGAGTTAATAAGCCGCAATTGTGTATTCCGTGTTTTGATGTAACGATAATAGCAGAAACAAATTGTTACAATAATATAAGAATAGGAGATTGTAACATTAGAGTTTAATGTACTACGGGTACTGTAATGAGATCTGTCAGTGCCAAATTTTGAAATAGCAGCCGACGTAAGATGAAGGTAGGGACTGGTAATATAAGCGATCATTTTGACGTAGTCGATCGAAGTGCAATCAACGCCAATTTTTAAAAAAGCCTTTTGTTTTATCAAGTTATCTGTAACGTTTGAATCTCTCTCGCGTTATGAAAATAATAGTTCGGACTCTTTACATTGAATTTCGCAATTACGTCTCCGAGAAAAGCAAGAAGTTGACACGCGCGCAATCTAAATAACAAAAGAAAATCTTTCGAGTGGCAAACCACGAGGCTTACCAACTCGATGAGCTGCTTCGAAATGCAATTGAGAGCAATCGCATCTATCGGAGAGAGGCCCGACAGCGCCGCGATCACTGCTCAATTTAATTTCTCAACAGTAAATGTGTATCAGGAGGGAAGATTTCTTAGGCTGCTTTTTTCTCATGAGAGAGATAGTCTCATGAGTTGAGCGCTTAGAGATCTGTAGGAAAGGAATTTAACAGGCTAACCACTGAAGAAGAAATTCGTCTCAGGAAATAGCTGAGGCTTTATTTCTACACAGTACTCGCGCTGCAAAGCAAGGTAAGAAAATGAGTCCTCTTGCCGCAGCGACGAGCGAATTTATACATGCGAAATGGGCTCCTTTCTACGCTTGGTAGCCCCTACAACGCTATTTTTGTCATTGACGCAAATTTTGTACACGTTTTATCGCAAAATGGCTCGATCGAAATTGCAATTATGCGATTTAAAAAATTAAGCTAGAAAAGATGAATTTTTTAACATATTTTGCATCTCGAGGAAAAATCGCCTCTCAAAGTTATAAGTTATACAATTTAATAATCGAATTACGCTGTTTTTACAATAAAATTATGAAAAATTTTTACATGAAAAAATCGCTTGTGGTTAGAAGAATGTTATTCAAATAAAAGATGATTAATGTTGCTCTCTAATTTTGAATAATAATTAAAAAACAGATTTGCAAATTTCTTTTTTAGTGGTTTAAAAATCAGCAAATTAGTGACAATCATAATCATCAATTTTACAGATACGTGTGATCGATTTGCTATCTAACAGTGTTATTTTAATTGTTTAAAAAAATTATAAATTGTTTATTTATTGATAACTTAGGGAATAATTAGTTATCAAAGTGTCAAATTATTGCTTTTCTGTTTCAATATGTCGAGATTGTAATCGTATACTCGAAATAACAATATTGTTGTTTATTGCAAAATAACTAACAATGTTAACTTGTAGATTAGATTTGACTAACAAATATCGATTTGATATTTGTTATATCAACATGAAATTCAGGATCAGCGCAACAAATTTAACTAAGAAATACTTTTGTTCGTTTAAAAAACTTTATAATTGACGATTTTCTGTTGTAAACAATAAATTTTCCCACGGTCGTGACGTCACGCTCCTTATATGGTAATGTTTTCGCAGAGTTGCCCTAACACATTAGCATATACGTGTGAAAAGCGCCTACGCTCAATTACCGCTTTTCTCTAATAGTCTCGTGTGTGACGGGTTGCCGTTTTGCAGAGGAAAATAGGAGACAAATCAGACTGGACCGTTACATATCGGGTTGCGACTAATTTATTATAAACTTGCGTTAACGCGTATGTATTTGCTGATCTATTTGTGTATGCATTAGATTTACGAATGCGTTTTCTCTCTGTCAGAAGGTTTTGAGTGTATAATGGTATGGGAAGATCTCTGATATTAGTGTTGTACTTCACCTTTTACAAAGAATATACTTTGCTGTGATCATTAATAATCCGCACATTTAATTTCACGTGCTTATCACTATATAAAGTTCATCTTAAATGAAACCCATTACCAATTGTAAACATACCAATCGCAGCAGTACCACAGTAAGGAGGCGACTGTTAGTGTTGCAATGTAATTCAAGTAAAGATCTAACATTAAATTAATATCCCTCCATTAAAATAGCCATATGATATACGAGTATACTGTCGGTCCTATACTTTAACCCCCCTGCTCCGCCGCGAACAAAATTGGTTAAAATTAAAAACTTTATATCTTTAGTGAAAAATAATAGTAGTAGGCTAGGCTGTGTTTGAAAGCTCTTTCCTAGAGCTTTCTAGAGCTCTTTTCTAGAGCTTTCAAACGGTATGTATCACGCATGCAATGAGACGTTTTTTCTAATTTTTTCAAATATAAATTCAAATTTGTTTATGTTTCTACAAAATGAAAAATCATTTTTTCTTGTATACAATAAAGTGGACAGTGCTAAAAAAACTAACAAAGTTGGTTAATTCAATAGCGCAAATTTTACAATAAAATAATTAAAATTGTTTACATAGAAAAATAATTCATCACTTATAGTCATCACTACAAATAAGGAATACTTAAATTATTTAATAATATTTGAATATTAATTAATTTATACTTTTGGCCAAATCTTATAATATAAATATAAAATTAGTTAATTAAAAATTATCAATTCTATCAATTGTATTAGTAAGTACAGAATAAATGCTTTCGATTAATATAATTTGATTTGTTTAAATAAATTTATAATTTTTTATTTATTGATAACAACAGTAACTAAGTTGCTAACAATAAAACGAATTTTTACTCATTTTCTTACTCAAAATATTTTTACTCAAAATATCCATATGAAATTATATTTATTACAAAAGTAATAATTTTCTATAAAGTCGTATACATACAGCATACATACATACACAAACGCTCGAATACATACGAGGTATGATCAAAAAGTAAGGTGAATTTTGAAATTTAGCGGGCTACGTCCGTTCGATCTTCGACTTTTTTATTTGGTTATGTCGGTACACTCGTCTAGAATATACGTTCCAAATTTCAGCTTTGTAGTATGTTTGGTTTGTTTGTGAGAGGCATCAAGGTTAGAAGTGTTTTGCGTGCTCCACGATTTGCTGCTGTCTAAAAACATGGATCAAAGAGTTTGCATTAAATTTTGTGTGAAAAATGGAATCAAATGTTCCAAAACACTTGAAATGCTGAAACTGGCATACGGTGAGTCTACTTTAAGCCAAAAAAATGTTTACAAGTGGTATAAACTCTTCCAAGAAGGCCGAGAAGACACCGACGACGAACCTCGTTCTAAACGCCCCAGCACATCAACAACTGATGAGAATGTTGAAGAAGTGAAGAAAATAGTGTTGGGAAATCGTCGAATTACCATTAGAGAAATTGCTGATGATATTGGCATCTCATTTGGTTCGTGCCAATCAATTTTGAGGAGTTGTAACACGTACGTTAATAATTTAAGCCCGAACAACGTCGCGTCACAAATTATTTAAGGGGAAAGGCTCGGAAGGCGCATTCGCTTCGTCGCGAAAATTTAACGAGGGCTATGTCGTCCTGTAATATAGATAATCGCAATTTAATCAATTATAAGAGAGACAGATTCGAACAGAATAAACTCATCAATTCGAATATTTTACTCTTTATTGCAACAATACTATACATTCGGCGTTTGACGTGTGCGTCGGCCGAGTCCGGGCTAAGTTCGTTCCGTGCGAATTAATGCACAGGAAACAGAATGTCACCTTACAATTTGTCCCGCGAATTCCGCGAGGGCGATGCAAATTCACGCATCTAACCACTCGTCCGCGTCCGGCCTATGTGATGCTCGGAGAGAGAGAAATCGAGGCGCGCACCGATAAACCAAAAAGGGTACCTGACCTTGAGAGAGAGCGCTGCTGCGGAAGTCCACGTCCTCTGAGTAAGCGATGTAGTTCTCGAAAGGCAGGATTCTCGATGCAGCCGGTCTTCCTTCTTGCTGATGGTCGCTATATGGTACTCAACCGCACAAACACTCGTTATGGTCGCGAAGCTTGACTAGCTGGCAATTACTTGCCGGTCAAAACTCTACTGCCCGCGATCTCGCGCCTTCCGCGCTTTCTTACGCGCCCCTCCCTATAGGTACTCAAAACGGCCAAGCGCCGCCGGCTACGCACACATGTGCGGCTCATGCCGGCGACACTATTTCTCTCTCTCCTCCTCTGCTCCCCGCTCACGCCTATCCCTCTAACGCCAGGCATCTCCGCCGATCAGGAATCAGACCTGCAACAAAGCCACATCGTGCGTCGATACTCGGTTTTACTCAACCAAGACCGATGTGGCAGCGGCTCAGGGGAAGGCACGCGGAAGAGAGAGAGAGGCGAACAGGGCGAGCGAATCCAACGATCGATTCGCCCGTCACAGAGTGTTTTAGACATGAGACGTGTGTCAGCGAAGTTTGTTCCGAAATTGCTCAATTTCGACCAAAAGAAACGTCGCATGAGCATCGCCCAAGAGCTACTGAATGACGTCAACGATG
Source organism: Phymastichus coffea (assembly GCF_024137745.1). Taxonomy (NCBI): domain Eukaryota; kingdom Metazoa; phylum Arthropoda; class Insecta; order Hymenoptera; family Eulophidae; genus Phymastichus; species Phymastichus coffea. Next base: position 3,122,085 of record NW_026706836.1, on the reverse strand, counting down.
ATCCAGATTTACTCAACAGGTTTATAACAGGTGACGAAAGATGGATACACGGTTATGACGTCGAGACTAAGACTCAATCGTCCCAGTGGAGGCATTCTGGATCACCAAGACCAAAAAAAGCAAGCCAAGTTCGATCAAATGTAAAGGTTTTGCTTACAGTTTTCTTTGACTGCAGGGGCTTCGTGCATCATGAGTTCTTGCCACAGGGTAGAACAGTAAATAAGGAATATGACCTGCAAGTTATGCGCAATTTGGGCGAAGTAATCCGTCAGAAACGTCCGAATTTGTGGAAAAATAAAAATTGGCTTTTGCACCATGATAACGCCCCTGCTCACACATCGTTGCTTGTGCGCGAATTTATGGCTAAAACCAACACAGTAACGATGCCACAGGCACCGTATTTCCCAGATCTGGCCCCCTGCGACTTCTTCTTGTTCCCAAAACTGAAGAGGCCCATGAAAGGACGGCGTTTTGCCACGATTGAGAAGATAAAGACGGCATCGAAGAATGAACTAAACAAGATCACAAAAAATGATTTTTTGAAATGCTTTGACGAAAAAGCGTTGGCACAAGTGCATTATATCCGAGGGGGATTACTTTGAAGGAGATAAAATAAAAATTGATGAATAAATAAATATTTTTTGAGAAAAATAAAAATTCACCTTACTTTTTGATCACACCTCGTATATGTGTATGCGCGCGTGTGTGTATGAATTTAATTTTTGAAACAGAAAAGTTGTGATAACATATAAAATAGTATGTATTTAATTATAGAATATCGTCTTTCTTTTGTCTGACAAGATATTTTGTAATCGAATTTCATGCAGTTAATTTTAAAACGTAGTAGAATTATATCTAAGTTGACAAGCTCCTTCAGTTATTTTGTAATGAGAATGAAATATTTTCTTTCCATTATATTGGGATTATTATAAAAATTATAATAGCAACTGATTCGCCAGTTGAAACATAGACTGATAGTAAAGTTCTGTATGCGAATGTTTCGTTTTATTCAAAAGTACAAAGAAAAATTGGTGTTAGTTAGTTAAAAAAATCATGTGATATTTTTATGGTATTTATAATTTTTATATACATAAAAATCATAGTAGATACATTGTAGCACTTAATTTTTGTAACATAAATATGAAGATGTCCCGATAAGTACTTACAAGTAAATATCCCAATCCCTCCGTCTCCGATTTTGTTGCAATTTGGAATATTATAGCTTATTGAAGAATAAATTATTCGTGTTCTATTTATTGTCGGAAAAAGTTTTCTAATGGATGAAAACTATTTTTTAAAATCACCACTCAGAGCAGTTTTTTATCAATATTAGTTAGAAACAAAAATATAGATAGAAAACTGTTCTAAGGGGTGATTTTCGTGAGTAGCTTTCAACCCTTACAAAACTTTTTCCACCGATAGAAAGAACACGTATCTTTTATTTTTCAATAAACTATGAGATATCCAAATTGCGGCAAAATTGGAAGCAAAAGGTTGGAAACGTTCCCTTGTTAGTCTATGAAAGAAAAACGAAAATTTTAGAAAAGTTACAATTCATTTTTCAATAAAGTCTCCTTTTAATTCTATACGCTTGGCTCAGCAATGCACTAACTTCTTTATCCCGTTTGAAAAATAGGTTTTCTCTAGTTCGGTAAAGTGGGCCTCCGTGGCGGCGATTACCTCCTAATTCTACTCAAATTTCTACCCGGCGAGTAACTTTTTCAAGTTCGGAACCAAATAAAAGTTACACGGGACTAAATCTAGGGAATACGGTGGATAAAGTAGTAGTTCCTACACTATTTCGACTAAATGGGCCATGCGGTGGAGGTATGAGCCGGTGCATGGCACGGTGAAAGAGCACTTTTCTTCACCAAACAAGATCGGTTTTTCCGCAATTCAAATTCAAATCGGCCCAATTAAGCTTTGTGATCGTTTTGCTCTTCTTTAGATTGTTAATATAGATTACATTTTGTGAATTCCAGAAAATGGTAGCCACCACTTTCGCCGGGTGAAGTCCACTATTTCGACTGTTCCTTGATCTCTGATGTATACTAATGGGCTTGTTGTCCGAAGTGAGTAACTGCAGTAGCCTGATAGCTTTCTTATACCCAAAATTTCATGCAAGTTATGATTCACACTTTCTTTTGAAATACTTACTGTCTTAGCTATTTCGCGCATCTTCAATCGGCGGTCTATCATATATTATAGGTATGGATTTTTATCACGGTCGTGGTAGTCGTTTACGGAGCACATGACGTTCTACCATGTTAAAACTCGATATATCAATTTTTAACGGTCACCATTGAAGAAAAAGAATCACCGCATACAACACTCAAGAGTTCTTTGATTCTGCTGGGCGATTTTTCTTCCAAAAACAATTCCAAAATCTAATTACCAACCTATATTACTCTTTTTCCTTTTTTTAATCCCTGAATACGCCTGCTTGCATATGCGATGAAATAAAAACTTCAACTGAAATTTTACCAGTAGCCGTCTATGAGAATGTACTACACGATAGTCAATTTTTTGGTGATAATGACGCTATCGCGCGGTGAGGCTAAGTACTTGTCAAACAGTACCAGGAAAAGAAAAAGTAGACACATGGACTATAATGGATGTCCGAAAAAAATCCAAAGGGGAGAAATTTGAAGGCGGAAAAAATCGTGTTTCATCTAACAATTGCTTTAAATAAAGAAAATATAAGAGAGTGAGAAAAGTACTCGTAAAAGCTTTTATAAATAGTATCAATGATATTTTAAAATCACAGTTATTCTTGATAAAAAAAGTGATTCAGATGATGTTTAATTAGCTGTCGATAAAACATATAATAAATACTGACAAATATATACCAGAATCGGATTGGCAATTTTTTGAAAGTACAACTTCACTAAAGAAACTATAGTGCTTTAGCCATAGATTGTACGTTCAGAAAATATCCTATTTATCTATAGAATTCAAGAATTAAAAAGTTATGGTAGAATGTTGACCAAAAATAGAAGATTACGTGTCAGAGGTTCAAATCATGCTACCCTTGCAGATTATGCTATATACAACGGCTAAGTAACTATGCAATGCTATAACTATTGATTGAAAAACAAATGATTTGAAAAATTTAAGACTCAAGTTTGCATTACCTTTTGATAGTTCTGGAAACAAAAATTTCCATCAATCAAAAATATGAAAATTTAGCAAATGAAAATGATGATGTTCAACAAAGTTTACACGGGTCGCTTTATATCTTCAGCTTGTGTGTGTGTGTGTGTATGTGTGCGTATATGCGAGTTCGTGTGTGGACATAGCAGACAATTTGACTGCATTTTATAGACCTTTATAAAATTGTAATAAACAAATAGGTTAGATCGGAGATATATTTATAGTATATCTATATTTAGAGTATATTTCTGTATAGAATAAATTCATATTTAATGCATCGTTTTGATAGCATCGTGAATATATAATAAAGTTGAATGAATTATATGAATGTATTGAATATAAATGCAACTAGTTCTCAATTATAGTAGTTTTTTACACAAAATCGATACTTTGACTGTCTTTGAAATCTATATCAACTAATTTGATTGCACATAAATTTGAGTGTGGCATTCAAAGTTAATTGATTGTAGTATAGTCAATATTGACAGTTTTGCTATTTATTGAACATATTTGATAATATTTTACTGTCAAATTAAATAAAAATATGAAGTAAATAAATTTTCAAGTAATATAAATTTTCATTATAAAAAGTAAATTTTAATTTATTGAGAAGTTTCAAATTTATCTGGAAAATGATTTTAGAATTTCTTGTACTATCAAAGTTTGTCTTCCAATAAATTATTATTTTTATTGCTTACATAAATACTTAATAAATACATAATAATATAATTAGATAAGTCTGGAAGGAATGCGTTTGTTTTTCGGTTTTCTTAAATGATCTTGATAAAATAAACGTTTGAGTTGAATTATAATATAAGCTATTTCTATCTTTCTCATTGTTAATAAAAGATTCTTTTCATCAATACATACAAAGCCAAAATATGACTTATTATTCACATAATTCATTACAATCGGTTTCATAGATTCAAATACACAGTCATAGTAATACAGTATGACCTAATTCCGATATTAGAATAGGAAAAAATTGATTTATCCTATAAGCAAGTCAAAGTACAGTATTCAAGCTAGGTTATATGATTTTTTAAATTTAGAGTTCTAAATCTTTGGTAACTGCATTCAAAGATACTAACATAGTTTCCTGGTAATCCGTCAAGTTAATTTATAGTACTATGAGATTCCGTTCTCGTATAACCATATACTCCCGAATTTGAAAATTCAAAGGCGGTGTCCTCATAATTTTCGATGACTGAATTTCATCATTTTAACCGGAAAATATTGATCTCTGTCTAGAATAGTCACAGAAAAGTAATAAAGCTGGCTTAGTTAATAATACGTTTAGATTACACATCTCATATTCATAATTATAGCCACATACGAACATTTAAACATAGTATCCTTGTAATCCGATATAACAAATTTTCGAAGTTTGATCGAAATACCTTGATCATTTTCTTTCAGAAAGTCAGAGAAAGGTACTCAAGCTAGGTTAATTAGTAATAAAATTAGATTCTGTTATTCATATATATAATTACAGACGCTTTCAAAGTTTCATATGCAATCTAGTCTTAATCCAGTATGAACAACTTTCAACATTATAATCGATAAACATTGATCCAGTTTAGAAAGAGATTCAGAGAAGAGAAGTTGAGGTATGCTATTTAACAATAAGAGGGGGGGTCAATAAGTCTTTACAAAAAGAAGAAAAAAGAAAATTTTGCGTATGTAATTTTTTTTTATTTTTCAACATAATCTCCTTGAAGGTCGATACATTTTATTAAACGGCCTTCCAGTTTTTTCAAGCCATCAGAATTTAATGATTTCTGAAAACCCTCAAAATAGGCATTTGTTTCGGCGATGACTTCTTCACTCGACGTGAATCGTTGTCCGGTAAGCCATTTTTTGAGGTTAGGAAATAAGAAAAAGTCACTGGTAGCCAAATCAGGCAAATATGATGGATGGTCAATTAATTTGAACTTGAAATCGTTAATTTTTACCACGTGCATCGAAACTGCACACGTGTGAACTCGAGCATTGTCTTGAAGAAAGAGGCACTTTTTTTTCAAGTGAGAAGGTTTTTCTCTGATTTTTTCTTTCAGCTAACCTAACAATGACGCATAATATTGTCCAGTGATCGTCTGGTCCTTTTCTCAGTAGTCGATATATAGATGATTTCATACGCATCCCAGAAAATCGTGGCCATAATCTTGCCAGCTGACTTTACTGTCTTTGCCTTCTTTGGGGCTGGTTCTCCTGCGGTAATCCATTGTTTGGACTGTTCTTTGGTTTTAGGAGTGTATAGTGGTGTACCCATGTTTCGTTTGCAGTTACGAGTCGACGTCAAAAGTCTTCCGGATTACGACGTATGCGTGCCAAAAGAGCCTCAGAGGTGACCACGCGGGTTTGTTTGTTTTCAACAGTCAGCATACGCGGCACTCATCTTGCTGATATTTTTTTCATCCCCAATTTTTTATGCAAAATTGAAATGATTGTACCCATTGATACCCCTGTAGCCTCAACTAATTCTCGCAATTTTAATCTTCTATCACTCAACACCATATCGTGGATTTTGTTGATCATTTTGGGCGTACTCACTTCTGCGGGGCGTCCTGAACGAGGTTCATCTTTTGTTGTTGTACGGCCGCGTTTAAATTCATTTACCCAGTTATAAACAGTCTTCAATACAGGAGCAGACTTTCCAGGAACGGCGTTCAATTCTTCTGTGATTTCTTTTGGTGTAAGGCCTTTTAAATGAAAATGTTTTATCACCGCTCGAAACTCTGTTTTTTCCATTTATCAAATAAACCAATAATTTTTTGTTCAACCAACGCTCATAAAAACAACTTAATGAATCGAGCTGAAACTTTGTATGATATCTAGTTAGTAGTATTGCTTGCCAAAAACATCATAATTTAAGCGTGACGAGTGCCATCTCTTGGATTTTGTAAAGACTTATTGACCCCCCCTCGTATATACATAGAGAATTTCTTATTAATATATGAAAACACAGCCGCATATCGAAAATATCGATCTCTTTCTAAAAGAATGTCTAAAATGACTAGGAAAGCTGTATTGATTAATTATGAGATTATGTTACTCCTGTAACTAATTACCTCCGTATTAAAAAATGTAAACAGGTGTCGTCTTATTAGATTATATTGTAACGGATCGAATTGATTCGTTGATCATATGTGTGAGGCCAAATTTTACGGGGTCCATTCATGAAGATTTTCCTAAGTCTTTGGCTCGCAAGGAACAAAACTCGTGGCGCATCGTCGAGTGCTCTTTTTCACTCGGCAGCAGTTCAGCAGTCAATTGCTCTGCCTTTTGTGCTGCTAAAGGAAAGAGTAGATCTACGGATTTGGATCAGCCTTGAACTTTTAAAGTATTCCCAGCATGGCGTATAACACAGTCGCGTTGCTTTGTATTCGAGTTCTTCGAATAGTGTATCGCTCCGCACGGCCAAGGAATTTTCCTGTGTAACGACTTGAACAAGTAAGATATCTAAACTGGTGTTTATAGAAAAGTTTTAGTTCCAAGTAAAGGAATAGTAAAATTTTATATTAGTACGCAAATTTATAATTTCCAAATATAACAATTCTTATGGAGAGGACTTAGTCAGATCGAGATTCAACGTATAAAATTGACTAGTTGAGAGACAAGGGGAATATTATATTAGTATCATATTGGTAGCTTAAAATGCAATTAATTGTACAACGAAGAATAATGTAATCAAAGACCTAAGTAATTTCAATGACATGGACAACTGTCCATGTCACTGAAATTGTTCTTTTTCTTTCTTTATCATATCTATCATTTTATTCTCTGTCTCTGCAAATTGGAATAGTCGATTTTTTGGTTCATCTGAGCTAACATGCTATTCTCTGATTTATGTTTTGTTACGAAGTAAATAAATTTTTTGTTGACAACCCATCGTAAATTTAAACTCAAACTGAAAATGAAACACTAACTACCACATTTATAGAACTAAAACAGGTAGAAATTCATGTAATGTTATTTTTAATTCTATTTTGTTTCGATCGCAAACGAGAAAATCAATGATAAATGTCATTTCCGATGATCCAAGAGAGCAACCGAGGTAGCGCGATGCACACGAAGTACAGCGTGACGAAATAGCTTGTATATAGCAACACGCAAATCAGGAAGCGAATTAAAGTACCTGAGTTTACTAATGAGGATACATAAAATCTTCTAGAGTTTTTAGATGAATTGGATTGTCACCTTCGCTGCAAACAATTACACTTTTTTTAATTATTAATTCAAGTTTATTTACAATTTGTCTCACGTATTAAGACAATAAATAACTGTTGTTGCTATGATATACATATATATATTTTTTATATATATATAATAAACAAGAGTATACTCCAGTGAATATACTGTATTTGTTTTACAGTATGATTGAAATAATTATGTTAATTGATTTGGGTATTCATTAGTTTATATTTTATCAGTCTGGCGTTCACGATGGATATCTTTAGAAGTTTGTTGATAAGTTTAATTAGGTTTTAAAATTTTGAATTATATTTTGCGTAGAATTTTTTAATTTTTTCTTAAACTGTAGGTATCTGTAAATCAATTCCGATAATTTATTATACGAACCATGGGGTCCGTGCTATATTGCGTAGGACTTTTGATTGAAATCATTCCAGAATTTTGATATTCGAGTTATAAACAGCACCTCTTAATTAAATACCATATATCCAGACTAGTTTAAGTACAGCTTTATACAGCAGCAGTTCGTTTTTAACAGACAGCTCCGGTTTTGTTCCGATGAGATAAAACATTTTACTTCATTTTAGACCCAACTATTTACGTTTAGTGAATATATGTTCTTTCCGTGTAAATCTTTAGTATAGGTGAGTACCTAAATGTTTTACTTTATTACTTTGCAAAATATATTTCTCATTTAATCTAGTAGGAGGACAAATATCTTTTCGAAGTGTAAATGTCATATGTATCGATTTGCTTTTATTTACTATTTTATTCCGAGAGTTAAACCAATTTTAAAGGTAATTTTTTATGTAGTTTTGTAATGTTTTAGTTGCTATTGTTGCTCTGGGTGTACTGTTAAAATTGCTGTGTCATCCGCATATGTTACTGTCAAGATATTAACAGACTTTGGTAGGTCCAAGGTACAGTGCCGGTCAGCCACTTTTACCCCCCCACGGGCAAAATCAGTCTAACTTCAAAGTTTTATATCTCTGGTAGAAATTAACGTACAGAGACGCGCGTGGGTGCGTTTGAAAGGTCTTTCGGAGAGCTTTCAAATGATATGACTCACGGTTGCCATCGATTGTTTTTTTAAATTTTGCAACAATTATGCAAAATTAAAAATTCTGAAATTTTTTTATTATTTTTGACAATTAGCCAATTTTGGAAAAAAAATCGTACGAAAATTTGAAGTACACCATTTTTTAGCTATTACCAAGCCCTATCTGAATCACTCATCAAAAATTTATTTTCGTCAAATATGACGCGCGCACGGGCATTTTTTCCTGGAAGTGACAGTTTTTTCAACATTTTTTATCTCCGTCAAATTGTAACAATCGAAAAAAATTTTATAGGAGAAAAAATGTTTGTTTTTTCACGTAGAATACTGCAATAATTTTTTTTTTCGGTTTTTCGAAAAATTTTTTTTTTCGGTTTTTCGAAAAATTTTTTTTTTCGGTTTTTCGAAAAATTTTTTTTTTCGGTTTTTTTCAATTTTTTTTTCTCACAGTCGGTACGCTAAAAAGATGAGAAACCACAAAAAAAAATTTTTTTCCACCCATTCAATAATACTATATAACAAGTATCGAAAATTACATAAAAAAAAAAATCTTTTTTTTTTCGACCTTGAAAAATAATTTAAACCGAAAAAAAAAATTTTTCGAAAAACCGAAAAAAAAATTATTGCAGTATTCTACGTGAAAAAACAAACATTTTTTCTCCTATAAATTTTTTTCGATTGTTACAATTTGACGGAGATAAAAAATGTTGAAAAAAACTGTCACTTCCAGGAAAAAATGCCCGTGCGCGCGTCGTATTTGACGAAAATAAATTTTTGATCAGTGATTCAGATAGGGCTTGGAATAGCTAAAAAATGGTGTACTTCAAATTTTCGTACAATTTTTTTTCCAAAATTGGCTAATTGTCAAAAATAATAAAAAAATTTCAGAATTTTCAATTTTGCATAATTGTTGCAAAATTTAAAAAAACAATCGATGACAACCGTGAGTCATATCATTTGAAAGCTCTCCGAAAGACCTTTCAAACGCACCCACACGCGTCTCTGTACGTTAATTTCTACCAGAGATATAAAACTTTGAAGTTAGACTGATTTTGCCCGTGGGAGGGTAAAAGTGGCTGACCGGCACTGTATATAAGATATAGTTTTAGACCTAGAACGCTGTCTTGCGAAACTGCTGCTTTTATTAACTGACGTGTTGATACGTTTTTATTTATTTGAACTTGATAGGCTCTATTGTGTAGATAAAACTGCAAGAATTCGTAATGTGACTGAGGAAAAAATCTCTTAAGCTTGACAGTAGCCCCTTATGCCAAATCTTGTTAAAAGTCTGGGCAACATCCAGGAATATACCAGTGCAGTTTTGTTCATCTTCAATGACTCTCCTCGCAGCAAATACAATTTTCTATTGACTTGATTAATGGTAGAATGGTCACACTTGAAACCGAATTAATGATCAGGGATAAGTTTTCTATTTAGTATTATTTGGTTAAATCTATCTCGGATTAGATTTTCATAGATTTTAGAAAGTGCTGATAAAAGGCTAATAGGTCTACGAGAGTGGTCCGATAAATACTTAGCTTACAAAAGAAAAACGAAAATTTTGCAAAAGTGGCGTTTTATTTTTCAACATAGTCTCCTTTTAGTGCGATACACTTGGCCCAGCGATGCTCCAACTTCTTTAACCCGTCTGAAAAATACGTTTCTTCGAGGTCTGAAAAGTAGGCTTCCGTGGCAGCGATTACCTACTCCTTCGACTCAAATTTCTGCCCGGCGAGTGACTTTTTCAAGTTTGGAAACAAAAAGAAGTCGCATGGGGCTAAATCTGGAGAATACGGTGGATGGGGCAGCAGTTCGTAGCCTAATTCGATCAATTTGGCCATGGCGACGGCGGAGATGTGAGCCGGTGCGTTGTCATGGTGGAAGAGCACTTTTTTCTTCGCCAAATGGAGCTGTTTTTTCTGCAGTTCGACGTCGAATCGGCCCAATAATTCGGCATAGTACAGCCCTGTGACCGTTTTGCCCCTCTCCAGGTAGTCGATGTAGATCACATCTTGTGAATCCCAGAAAACGGTGGCCATCACCTTTCCGGCCGATGGGGCAGTTAAGTCTTCGCCTTCTTCGGAGCACTTTCGCCGAGTAAACTCCACTGTTTAGACTGTTCCTTGATCTCTGGTGTATACCAGTGGATCCATGTTTCGTCGACTGTCACGAAACGACACAGAAACTCTTTCGGATTGCGCTTAAACAGTGTCAGACATTGCTCTGAAGTTGTCTCACGGTTGCGCTTGTTGTCCGGAGTGAGCAAACGCGGTACCCATCGCGCCGACAGCTTTCTCATGCTCAAAATTTCATGCAGGACATGACCCACGCGGTCTTTTGAGATGCCTACGATCATAGCTATCTCGCGCACCTTCAATCATCGATCTGCCAATACGAGATCGTGAATTTTTGTCACGTTATTCTCCGTAGTAGCCGTTTTCGGAGCACCTGGACGTGGCTCTTCAAAAATCGACGTGCGACCACGTTGAAACTCGTTAAACCAATTTTTGACGGTCGTCATCGAAGGAGAAGAGTCACCGTACACAGTATCCAAGCACTTTTTGATTTCGCTGCGTGATTTCCCTTCCAAAAACAAGAATCGAATCACCGACCGATACTGCTCTTTTTCCATTTTTCAAAAATCAACGGACACATTTGCTTTCACACGCTCTCAAAAATAAACTACAACTCAGATCCGGCTGAAATCTTGACAGTAACCATCGAGAAGGTTGTACTACGTGATAGAATATTTCTTTTGCCTGAGTGGCGCCATCGGGCGGTAACGCTAAGTACTTATCGGACCACCCAGGTATATGAAATTACCAATTCTGGTTCATTACCGGATTATGGTATTAAAACAATCTTTGTTATTTTCCACTGGGAAAAGAAAAGCAGAGACGGAAACAATGATTAAAAACAGTTGTTAGGTATCTTATTGCAATTGTGGGTAACATTTTAACCATTTTTCCTGTGATATTATCAAAACCGGGAGCTTTTATATTCTTCATATTATTAATAATTTGTATATGCTTCTTTTATTTTACTCGATTTGATTGGTATACTGTTTTGAATGTCAGAGCCTTCTAGTAAGATTTCTTCTTCTTCTTGAGTGACTATTCTTTGCTGAGGCTTGAATACTGTGCTAAGATGATTTGCTAGCATTTCAGCGGTTTCCTCGTCCAATATTGTCTAGTTATCATCAGGTTTTCTGATAGGTGGTATAAATATAGTTGGACTTTTAAGTCATTTAGTAGCTTTCCACACTAAGTAGTTTTCTGTAGTACTCAGTGATCTGAGGTAATTCTACGTTTGTATGTTTTTTTCTTCCAATAACATTTTCTTCAGATCGTTGGATGATTTGTTTACTTTAGTTTTGTCTTGACTCGATCTAATTATCTGATACCTTTTTCCTAATAATCTCTTTACTTTAATTTTCTCGCTAATTTTAGAGGAAGTAATTTGTTGTGTTTAATTTCTAATTATTATAATAGAGCATTTTTTAATAGCTTCAGTTATAATTATGTTGTTAAGTTGATGCTAATTTTTACATTATTGACTATTTTAAGAGGAATGTTGTACGTTATGCGTTTCTCTATGTAAAGATCATATTTTTCCAGTCGACTTTTATGTTATTATTTACTTTATTAAATACTTAATGGTGCAGAGTGATTGGTACCGGAGAATGATTTGATGATAAATCTAAGCCTTATAACACTTAAATATAACTTTTTTTTATACCTTTTCCTATAGCAAAGTCAATCAAATCCGGAAGCTTATTTATATCTGTAGACCAGTATGTTGGTTTTCCAATGGATATCGGAATGTAGTTTTCTTTTTGTAGTATTTCATGGAGTACTCTGCTTCTTTATGTTAGGGTGATCTCGATCCCGACCACGAATGTTTCGCATTATAATCTAATCTAAAATCCTTTTTAAATTGTTTTTCAAAAATTCAACATAATTTTTATTCGGTAGTATTCATAGTGATGATAAGAAACCATTTACGAAATTTATCGTTCGAAAAATTATATGACCCTTATAAGATGAGTGAGATGCAGTGAAAACACGATTTTTCACACAGCACTTAATTTACGAACCTTAAACTCACCAAATCCCAAATTCACAACCTTCAAACTATAAACAAATGTCCAATATTTGTAGCAGTAACGTGCGTTTCGAGAACCAACCGCGAGGAGGTATCGATCACTGAGTCCTGTTTTATTTGTTTTTGTTTTACTTTTACTAGTATTATTATTTTTAAAGTTTCAACCAATATACTGTTATTATTACGTACAATTTTTGTAATTTTATTGTTCATGAAAATATTTGAGTGAAAAGTTACTATTTAAGAAAATCAATATCTTAGATTTTGATGTAGGCAGAAATCTAAGCTTACTAGCCTGTCATTTATGCACAGTCATTACATCATCACGTTTGAGTAACCAACAGTAATCAATTATCATAACAGAATTCCATCGTCCTGGATATCTAAATTCAATATCTAGTAGGTCCTTATGAAATCTCTGTCCCTGATCATTACTTACATCACCTAAATTTGCACCCGGAAAGAAATTAAGATAGTCATGCAAAAAATGTAGTTTTTGATTCATACAGCATTCTAGATCTTCAGATATTTCTAACATATCTTTTACAAGCTCTTTGGAATTGTTTTCTTTTTTATTTTCTGACGAACCTTTTCAAACTTTTAAAAAATTCATTTTAAATTTTCTTTTTAAAACTTTAAAATGCAAACGAGGCATTTTTTTCTTTGATGGACATTTTACACAGCAATTTAATTTGAAGTCCAATAAAAATAGCTGATTTTTTTTTTTTTGCATCAATAAGTTTCGGAAATTTTTTATATAAATACTGAAAATATGCATTTGATTGATCGAACGCTTTTACGAACTACTTCATTAGACCTAATTTTATATGCAGTGGAGGTAAAAGAATTTTTTTTGATCAACTAACGCTTCGTGATGGATGCTCATGGATCCAGGTATCAGATTCTTCCTACTAGGCTAGTTCTTTTTTACCCAGTGTTCTTTATCAGCTCTACTATCCCACCTGCAGATGAAGTATAGGTATTTGATGTATCCACTTTGTTGGCCTAGAAGAATGGATATGACTTTAAAATCACTGCATATCTTCCATTTATGTTTCTTGTAATCTATTTTTTCAAGAAGCAGTTTTATGTTTTCATATTTCTTATCTAAAACTATTTAATATCCAATAGGAACGGACGCACATAGATTTTCATTATAAAGGAGAGCTGTCTCCAAACTACAGGTACAGGAATCTATAAAAAGTCTCCACTTGCCTGGATTATAAGTTTGAAGGCCTAAAGCAGCCATTAAACCTGAAACATCATTGTAAAAAGTTAATGATTCGTCCTCCGTAAAATATTTTAGAAATTCTTTCTTGCGATTACCTCGGGAGAAAGCGCACTTTTTTCTTGCAATCTTGATTGACTCTTCTTTCGAATTCCCTAAAGCATGATTTAAGTTATTCAACCCTACCTGATTAAACATACAAGGTTTATCAAACGATGAGCGTAGTTCGTTGGTACTATAAACAACTTCAAATTCATTTTCATCTTTGTTCTCTTTCTTCTTCTTCTTTTTCATCTTCTTCTGCTTCCACTTTGATTTTTGGATAAGAAATAGAATTTTCAGGCGTATGAGCAGTAGGTCTTGTAACAGATTGTACGTTTTCATATTTAATAGTTTGTTTATTTTTGCTATTGAAGTTACTGATTTGTTTACCACCGTGGCATAAACAAAAATAGCAATCATCAACGTGATTTTTTGGTTCTCGCCATATTGTGGAAGTGCCAAATGGCATACACTTTCTTTTTCCATTTTTCCACAATAGCAACTTTACTACTTTTTGAAGTGAACATAAATAAGAAGTAAAAATAAGTAAATAAAAATAGAGTAAACAATAATAAGTAAAGAAAGAAAAATGAAAAAAAAAAATGTAATTAAGTAAGAAACAGAAATACAAAATAAATAAATAAACACTTAAAATTTGCCGTAAAACAAAAAGAATTGATTTTATTTTTGCAAGAAGTTCTCGATATTTTAAATACTTATCCGTTAGCCCACCACTCAAATATGATCTCTAACACGGATAATAATATTTGCACTACTAGTATCAAGCCAGAACGATATCGTTCGACTACATCTCTTGAGCTCTTCAGTGAAGTAGAGAAAACTCAGCTATTCCCCTAGATGAAGATGGTAGCCACCTAGTGGATGAAAGGTTACAAAAGGTTAAAATAGCGCCTGCCTCAAAGTTACCGGGCTCGTGGGTCAAGCAAATTGGGTTGTAAGTCTCTTACACCGCTTTAGGTTAAAGTGTTCATCGTTGAACAGACATCTGCTCTAATGTCTATGGTATCAATAGATATAGGTATTTACGGTGTTCAGTAATACTTTGTCCTATAAAAAATACTATTTCAATCATCCACACTAGCTTTATATCTGTAGAAAAAATGTCTGCATAAGTATTAGAGAATTTTAGAGAATAATAGAGGATATTAGCATTTTTAGAGAATAGATACCTAGTATTTGCAAAATAAATGGTAAAAGTGCGGACTTTCCGGTGAGAAATACAAAACTTAAGGTAAAAGGAAAATCAAAGCCGGTCATACTAAAGGAATGTTACTAGAAAGAAAAACGTGAACGCAAGTATTTTGAATATGACATAATGCAAATAAAGTATTAGCATGTAGAATAGAATTATGTTATGGATGATATTTCAAGAAAAAGTGCCATGACACCCCGCACAGGTGTGTGAGTGGACGAACTTAAACAGGTAGCGATCTGTAGCTGGAGTACGCGTAGCAAGCCTTATAGATGGAGATAGATTGTATGCGCGAATAGAGCGCAAACGTCACAGATACAATGCACAAGTAGAGTGACCGTGGTAAGCGAGGTAAAAAAAGACAAATAGAATAGGTGAATAGAATACGTCAGTTGAATGTATTAGAAAGAGATAGCGATAGAGTGCACAAGTCAAATGTGATACAAAGAAGGCGTGAATAAAGTGCGGATCAAACCTAGAGGAGATAGCGCCCGCTCTGTTGACTGAGCTTGCACGCATACACATATTTATGCATGCATGTAATATAAAATGTAGAGAATAGATTTAAATTAGATGAATATATATATATATATATATATATATATATATATATATGCAGGGTGGACCATTTTAAGTGAGCCAGTACGTTTTCTCGGAAACTAGTGGGGATAGCGAAAAATGTTTCAAACAAAAGTTGTCCAACTTGGAGGGGGACATACCCTCATGACCTTGCCTGTGTCCTTGGATGTAAGGTTCAAGGTCATTTCAAAGTCAACTTTGTTTTCTTAAACGGGACCCCCTATTTTTGACCCTGGATTTGGAAAGAACGGGAAATTCTACGTTCAAATGACCTATTATACGTGGGGTCTGGGGTGACCCTCAAGGTTATTTGAAGGTCATTTTTATTTTTTTACGAGTGTAAGATTTACGAAAAATAGTTTCATACAAAAGTTGCTCAACTTGAGGACATACCCTTATGACCTTGCCTGTGACCTTGGAGGTCAGGTTCAAGATTATTTCAAGGTCAACTTTGTTTTTTTAAACGGGGCCCCTCATTTTGACCCCGGATTCGGAAAGCGTTGATTCGCCCCTTTTATCATATGCTAGCGCAAGGCCGTATGCTTTTCTAGCTTAACCATCCATTTTACCCCATAAAAGTAACATTTACCGTGAAGATAGAATATCTGTTATTGTACGGTTTGGCTTATCGAATCTCTTCATTCTCCCAAAACAAAAATTATTTTTTAATACAGCAGCTTAGTTTATTCATTTATTTCACTGAATAAAGATTTTGTGTTCATTGAAGAGAATTTTTTTGTTACAAATTTTTATTAAAAATTAAATCAAAAGCCTTTTGTTTCGGAGTATGCCGGATTATACTGCGCGTGAACGTGTTGACATGATTATTATTCTTGGTCTAGCCGGAGGGAATTATCGTAGAGCTGCAAGACTTTATCAAGAACGTTTCCCGTACCGAAGACACCCTAATCGTAACACCATTCGAAGGGTTCATGTGAAAGCTCAACAAGGACATTTATTTCGTACGCGAAGACATCATACTTACGATGAGAATGATGTTCGCGTGCTTGTGATATTGGCAATTATTCATGACAATCCTCATATTAGTACATTACAAATTCAAAGAGAAACTGGCATACCAAAACAAACTGTCTTGAGAATTTTGAGAAGCCAAAAATTCCGACCATATCACATCACTCTCACTCAAGCCATCACACCAGATGACATGGAAAGACGACTGGAGTTTTGTCGTTGGGCAAGAGAAATGATTCAAAACGACAGAACTTTTTTCCGTAATGTCATGTTCTCTGACGAAGCTACATTCAAAAATAATAGGGAGCTCAACAGGTACAACTGTCATTATTGGTCAGCTGAAAATCCTCATTGGCATCGACACATAGATCATCAGCATCGTTGGATCGTCAACGTGTGGTGTGGTATTATCAATGGACATGTGATTGGACCTTACTTTTTTGAGGGAAATGTCAATGGGGAAAACTTTTCTCGATTTTTACAAAATGAAGTAGATGCACTACTGGAAGAAGTTGACCTCCAAACAAGACTGAGAATGTGGATGCAGTTAGATGGAGCTCCTGCGCATTTCCACAGAAATGTTAGAGCTTACCTGGACAACAGATTCAATGGTAGATGGATCGGTCGCGGTGGACCAGTTGCATGGCCACCACGATCTTCCGACTTGACATCTCCTGACTTTTACTTATGGGGATACTTGAAGAATGTCGTTTATCAAGAACAACCAACTACCCGAGAAGACATGATGGATAGGATCAGGATCGCATGTCAGAACATACCGCAGGATGTACTACTAAGGACAGTAGATAATTTTCATCGGAGAATTGAATTATGCATTCAAGGAGAAGGAAATGTCTTTGAACACTTACTGTAAAATATTTCACATGTAATTAACAATTGATTAATTTGGTAAATAAATAGTAAATCTAAAATACTTTAATCACTTATCTTCTTCATCACATTACGACCATGAATAAACAGGGCAACATAGACCGCACACGTGACGGCTAAACAAGACGTTGAGTAGAATTTCCGGTCTTTCCGAATCCGGGGTCAAAATGAGGGGCCCCGTTTAAAAAAACAAAGTTGACCTTGAAATAATCTTGAACCTGACCTCCAAGGTCACAGGCAAGGTCATAAGGGTATGTCCTCAAGTTGAGCAACTTTTGTTTGAAACTATTTTTCGTAAATCTTACACTCGTAAAAAAATAAAAATGACCTTCAAATAACCTTGAGGGTCACCACAGACCCCACGTATAATAGGTCATCTGAACGTAGAATTTCCCGTTCTTTCCAAATCCAGGGTCAAAAATAGGGGGTCCCGTTTAAGAAAACAAAGTTGACCTTGAATAGACCTTGAACCTTACATCCAAGGACACAGGCAAGGTCATGAGGGTATGTGCGGGGATCAATAGTTCGGTGCTGTAGGTCGTCGCGACGCGTGGATCCGTCGACGCCGGTGCCTACCGGATCGTGCTGACTTGTCCGCCATTCCGTGAATGTAAATTGAGTGTTCGGTTACGAGAGAAAATCGCGACTTAGTATTCGCGCTGACCTTTCGTCGACTTTTATTAAGTGTTCGTTTTATGAAAGGAAATCGCTACTTGGTATTCGCGCTGACCTTTCGTCACGTTTATTAAGTTCGTCTTACAAAAGAAAATTGCAATTTAGTATTCGCGCTGACCTTTCGTTAGTTACTTAGTACAAACGTAGGTTCAATTGAATTAAATTGTTTTGACTAATTAGTTGTGCTGACCTTTCCGCCATTTCGCGAACCGAATTTGAGCGTTAGGTCTTATAAAAGAAAATTGCGATTTGTTACTCGCGCTGACCTTTCCGCCATTTTAGGAACCGTTTAAATTGTATCTTTAGGGATTAATGAAAATTCAGAATTTTACCGACCATATTTATTCCGACCTCGTATGTAAGAAATTCTAATGCATCAATAAAACGATTAATTATCTTTATATTTATATATATATAATTTACTGGATAACCTACCCCTGTTGCATGCTAGCGATTTTCAGCCGCGAGCGGTTATATACGGGTCTCATTAATTCGCTATATTTTCGGATCACTCGTTAGGTAATATACGCGCGATTTCGAACGTCCTCACGACCTGACTTAAGGAGTCATCACCTGAGCTGCCGGCGTACTCTAGTCAAGGAGAAATCGAAGGAAAGTTAGACACCAAAGGCCTGAAGCTCAGACATAACGCGTATTCCCCCATCTGCCCACTCTGCGCAGTCGCCGTTAGGCAGACCGGGATACGCGACAACCTGACTGGCCTTGCCCCCGACGATCGCCGTAATCAGCCGACGGTCTGGCGCCCTAAATAATCGGGGGTAGAGCCAAACAGGCCTTGTGGCGGAAGAACTCGGAGCGCGGTCAAACCCCCCGAAATTCCCTGCCACATTATATTTTGATTTTTTTTTTTGTTTAGAAATTTCGGCTTGTTAACTGTAAGAAGAGCTTCGGGAAGATTTTTCTACTCACTTATTAAATCTTTCATTTGATCCACTTCGCTTATTATGGCTTTAAGAAGATCGACTATTGGTTTGAATGTCTTATTCAAGACTTCGTCGGTATAATCTCGCGTATGCTTCAATAAACTATATATTTTTCTTATTGTGTCTTACGCTTTTACGAGTTGAGAAAGCACATGTTTTTCACATTGATAATTAATCAGCCATGTAGACGCTTCAACAATGGCCGAGAGACTGTATACTGAATTACTATCGTGATATATTTATAACAAAACAATCAAAACCCTTTCGATATCTTCCATAGTTTATAGCTCTATCTTTATCGATCAATAAAAACCCGTATTTATCATCCAACCAGCAGTTTGCAAAAAGTTCTTTAAATTGATTGTAAGTGATCAGAATTCACATGATCGTCATATTGTGTCATATTTGCTTCGTCTTGTCGAAAAACTGCCAATAAGTCGATATTATCTCTAATGAGATATTTAGGAATACGTGCGTACGTTTGCGAGCGATAGAAACAGTCGACGCTTCTATGTCTACCTATACAAAAGAAAGCACGTACGTAGTCCTGTTTCTCACAGGCAATGTCGTTGAATATAAAAATCGGATTAGGTAATGCATTATCGAGACCGATCAAGGATTCGTGCTCCTTGAACGAAAAATACTTTACTCCATCTATCGGCTTTAACATTATTCCAATAATTTATACTTTGGCTGATTGAGAGATTTTGATTACACATAAAAATTTTCGAATCTAACACGATTGGGATGAGCGATAAGCGCCAAAAAACTGTTGATCTTACCACAGTTGGATGGACTACAAAAAATAGCTTTGATACTATTTGTCAGTAAATTTGTTCATGATGCTTATGTTACTTATCTTCCCCCACGATGACGTCAAAATTTTCTACAGGAAGTTTCACAGTTTCTTCTTTGAAATTCATATTCACGAGATAAAGTTTGAACGTTAACGAACCACATGACTAAGTATAATATCAATATATATCAATAAAAATAAAATCAATTAACTTCCATTTAAGCTTCATATTCGAGGCTATCAATATTGAGGACCAGGAACTAAGTTATAGGCACGTTTAGCTCACGGTGATCCAGGAATCAATTCTCACAACGCAGCTTGAAAGCAACACAATATAACGTACTCGAAAAATCGAGATATACAGACTAGAAGTATTGCAAAGTTTTAACTGAAAAAGCGTTCAATAGAGTCTTGGCTAAGGATTCTAATTTTGGTGGAAAAGCAGTTTCTTACGCTGTATTTAACGCCATGAAATTAAAATCAAAGTTTGGTATGGGTCTCAAGAAGAGAAAAAAGACCAAGCCGAAAGGACGCAAGAAAACTAAAAAGTTAGTTAATTTTTAAAAGCGTGACAAAGTGGCCACATTCAAATGGTCCAAGGGTAAATATGCACGCAAAATTATTTTGCAAAAGTTTTGTAACTAATGGTATCACTCTATTGAAAATCCATCATGAAGTTACGATAGATGGCATAATCTGCATTGCACCTTCAAAGGTCTACATACAAGAAGTTAAATGCCATAGTGGCTACAGTAGTTGCACAAAGTACGAAATTATAGTAGTCATGTGAACAAATGTTTGTGTTTTCCTGGAAAAATTTCAACTTTACGTCCTTACGAAAAATTTAATAAAGGGTTAGCCGGATAAGTTTTTACAACAATAAAAATCACGTAATCTATATCAATCTTCATGATTACTATTATCTTCGATAACGGGAATCACGTGATCTTGTTCATATATTTTTGTCAGATGTTCTGCTGGTTTGACAATGTAGATTTGCATTCTAGCATATAATAAAAAGTATATAACGGCGACCACGGTAGAAAAACAACCGATCGTTCTGTCACCATTAGCACTCAAAGTAATAACGTAGAATGCCAGCACAGCTGAGAGCGTCAGGTTTATAACGGATATAAGATTTGTACAGCGTATTTTCCTAGTA
The DNA here is from genome assembly GCF_024137745.1 of Phymastichus coffea. Taxonomy (NCBI): domain Eukaryota; kingdom Metazoa; phylum Arthropoda; class Insecta; order Hymenoptera; family Eulophidae; genus Phymastichus; species Phymastichus coffea. The sequence continues at coordinate 3,101,075 of NW_026706836.1, read as the reverse complement.
CCTTGATCTAGCTTCTACCTTAAAAAGATCAGGGGACACTTTGCAATAGCCTACATTAACCTCACTCGTCTCACCCATCATTTCAGCCAAATAGGATTATAGTTTGCTTTATTTGATATGTTTTTGTAAATAATTTTTTCAGATCCTGTTCTGTCATTTCAGGAAAATTCGGTAGATCAGCAGATGTCAATTTTTCAAATAAACTGGATCTTCTGCTATATCTGCTGTCTTTAACTTCTATAGCTAAGCTATTTATTTTGGAATTTTTTTAAGTATATACCGTAATATTTCATTATCTGAAGAAACAGTGGTAATAAGTCATTTTCCAAATTTATTTATTAAAAAATAAACTATTCGGTAATACAAACCAGCTGCATGCAGATAGCGGTTGTCCAAACGATGATGAAGAAACTTGTATTTTTGAGGTACATTACCATATATAACTTCAACTACCTAACGAAGTATTGTAACAAACCGAGATTTGTTTGCATCTTCCGGTGACAACTGTTTCTTATTTTTACCTGTCAAAGCTGGCATAAGAACGCGATATCTATAATTTTCTAATTGCGATTTTATATCTCAAAAGCCCAGGTCAAGTACGAAAACATCACCTTCTTTGCACATCGAGTTCTCCAGATCACTGTCATTGGGATTCAAAATCTTTTGTAAAATAGTTGCGTCATTTTCTTTAGCACAATACGGCTCAAATACATCAACAACAAGACCATTTGTAATACATATAGTAAACGACTTACAGAAAGGAAGTTTTTTATGTCCTGAATAAGATCTTCGTTAACATTTGTTATTAGAACTTTTTTGATGTTCCAAATAAGAGCCGTCAGTAACAAGTGCAAGATTATTATCAGATACACCGCGAAGTTTTTCGAGAAGAATTGTTGAATAATTACGAATTAAGTTTTCTCTATTGACGGCCTTTAAACTAAAGGGCGATGGTAAGACATCATTATCAAATGACTTCATAATAGACTCAAAATTCAAAAACTTACTGATGACGTTCAAGTCCAAGAATAAAGTGGATCATCTCATTTGAATTAGCTGTTCGCATTCTGAATAGAAACACAACAGTAGCTTGTGTAACAGTCCGATTATCTGTATTTCTCAAAGACACCATCATATCTTTCAATTTTATTAGCTGTTCCCAGCATAATCCTGTAAACTCGCGAATTCTTTCTTCAGATATAGAAAAGTCAACGATTCTGTCGTGTAATTCTCTATCTGAAGTGATACTTATAGATTTGAATAACTTAGTAATATCTTCAGCTATTGCTATACGATGAATTCGAATGTATTTTTAGACTATTCAAATCTTCAACATAAAATCGTCTCTTTAATAAATGTTTGTGACAGCATCGATTACCTTCCGGGATATATATTTCCCTTTCAACAAAAGCTTGACGTCGTGCTTCAAAAGGAAAATTGATAATTCCTGATTTGCATTGACACAGGCAACAATAATCATGCGTAAATAATACTCTTCTAAAAGGTATATCAATAGCTTCTTTAATAGTGACGTTTTTCTGCAATGGACTATAACCTAGAGAAGGCTGTGATGGTGGATCTGAAGATGAAACGGATTCTTGACTGTCGAATTGTGGCGTACTTACTACGTTTTTCGGTTCTTTAAGTTTACGTTGTTTTGGCTTTTCTAAATGTACGAAACCGCTGCACTTGCCACACATAATATTTCCAACTGCAACATCTGTAGCAAAATAGTCGGCCAAAACAACAGCTTCATATGTGTCAATTCTTTTTTTGCTTCCGACTATGTTTTTTCTGATAAACCGCAATCGAGGCATACTGATTCACATCTGAAAGAGAAAGAATCTACTACTTACATCAAGAATGTAGATGAAGAAAAATGTTTGACCTAATACGACCCAATATTACAATTTCATATATTTTCAGCCCATAAATTACAGTTATAGGAACAATATTTCTCTTTGCAACAAAAATATCTATTCTAGTGATGTGAAATATTAATAAAAGAGTATTTAATTATAAACTGAATGGAATTTCAAAAATAACCAATTTATCTTCTAAATAATTAAAGAATAGATTCTTGTGCGATTACTGTGAAAAAAATCAATGAAAACTACATTATAACATATATGTTATTTTTTATAACTTTTTTATATCTTTTTTAATACATTTCATAGATTTCACATTGTAATTTATGCATGGAAATATTATGAAAAAAGCTGAAATAGATTTATTTAAAGCTCAGATAATTTATATAATGGAAAGTACTTTTAAAAATTAATTGAGTATGTTTTTTTACATACTTTCTAGGAAGATAATACTACATTTGTGAAAGATTTGTAAATGATTATTTTAATTCGTTATAAAATAGAAAATCTGTCTTATTGAACTCAAGGCATTATCTGATTGATAATTTCTATCACAATCATGAATTTTTAAAGTAAGTTAAATTGTGATATCAAATCAAATAATATAAAATTCAAATGATATAAGAGTAATACTGTAGGTACGACCAAGAAACTTACTAACTTATTATTAAAATACTCGACTAATTTTATATATTTTATTATCATATACAATCGAACAAATCGTTTACTGTGAACATTAAAATGACTCATTCTAAAAAGGAATCATTAAATTTGATTTGAAATTATAACTGAGACAAAAATAATTGATGAATATTCTAAACATTATATCATCAGTCATATCAGCTTAATAATTTACATCTTTACAAACGTTTACAATGAATTTTGGTATTTTAATTATAAGAAAATCTACTATTATACATATATCTACCTAATCGAGGTAGGTTTCAATTCCATCAATTTACTAATTTTCCCATTAGCTTCTTGAAAAAAAATTGTTTGTGTTGAATTAAGTATGGCTTTTCCTGTAGTTCGCTACTCTATGTATGTATGTATATGTTGGAAACAGTGGCGCTGTACGCCCTTTACGCTCGGTCGACTGTGCAAGGTTGACTCGCAGGGGCCTTATTGAGATGGTGAATTCAGTAAACGCAGAAGCTCAATGCTGCAACTGCGTAATGTGCAGTTTCTAATGCGCAGAAAACTCCAGTCAGCCGAGTTAGCCGGCATGGAGTTATTTTAAATAATATTATACATGTTTTCAATGTATTTTTTTGCATAGAATACAACTAGTGCAACTAGTTGTGTGGTAGAGTATGTCATAGAAATGCTACGAGCAATCAACCACAAATATTCACAAAAAAATTCGGTTTTTATCTTCCAGCGCTTTTGCTATAGGCATTACAATAAACCTGATTGCACCATTGTATTCTACGTAATAAAATACAAAAAAAACATTCATTACAATTTTGAAGAAAAGGTTTGCTTGTCCTGGAATATCGAAAATTTTGAATATTAATCAGATGACGAGTAGAGAACTCGTTTGTTTCTTGAATTTTTTAAGGGTAACCTCAGATTGTTTACAACATATAATACATGTTTTCGATGTATTTTCTGACGTAGAATCCAATGGTGCTATTTATTTTATCGTAAAGTTTAGCTGAAAGGCATTATAAGCGAAAAATGGTGTTTGTAGCCGGTTTTCATTCAAGGTCGTTCCACCAATTTTAAAAATCTAACAAAAATATAGACGTATTTTTAGAGTAAAAATAAACAAAATATATCTTTTCCAGAAAAGTGTTTTTCTTAATTTTCGAGAAAAAAATTTTGGAAATTTCAAAACGCTATAATAGTTTGGATTTGTTGCCAGTTATTTTTTCGAATAAACAGTTTTGAAGAACTTAAAAAGCCCTACAAAACCAAAAAGAAAATTTTTTCTAGCTTAAAAATTGATCGAGATATCATTAAAAAATCCCAGAACACAAAATAGGGTCTCATTGTGTTCCACCTTAGTATAGGGGTCTGAAAATGTAGGAAAAGAAGTTTCTATTCATACAAAACATAATGGCTAAGTCACTTTATCCGATGGCTCAAAGGCAGTTTTGGCCATCTTATCTGCCCTTTGCATATTCGAATAAAAATTGAAAAAAAATTAACAATAAAACTCACTGTTAACTAAAATATCAAAGCTAGGATTAGTTACCTAAGTTCCAGTGGATCACATGCAGATGGTGTTTCTTGGTGTCTACTAGAAGTTACTTTTTATTTGGTTATTTACTTCTTTCTCTTGTAAGTTGTTATCAATTATTATTAGTCGTATTTCAATTGCCATGACCAACTTAACAGATTATATTCCATATGGGTTTGCCAAAAAATCAAGAAGTATGAATTACATAAAATTTTTTAAAGCCACAGAATAGAAGCAAATTATATTATACACTGGTATCATTTTCACGAAAGAATACTTATCTTCAGCTAATTACAACAACTTTGTAGTTCTACATGTTGCAATAAAGATACTTAGCAATCTACTGATATGTAAACTTAACTCTTGCGTTGATTATGCCGAAAAACTGATGTGCATATTCATTTCAAATTTTCAAAGATTGTATGGTCGTCGTTACATGTCTTACGATAAGCATTGTTTATACAATTTAGCAAATCATGTACGAAGACATAGAAAATTAAATAATTTTTGAGTTTTCAGATTTAAAAATTGTATTGGACGAATAAAGAAATTACTTCATAATGGTCATCAACCACTGTGTGATGATGCGTCATCACACGAAAAATATACACTACCGGCATTACGCGGCAGAACAGCCACGATCGCATATACCCACCCACGCACGTCTGGATCTCGCGAACTATGGCCCCCAGAAGTCTCCCTGACCGATGCGCACGACCCTTACGCCCGCGTACAACCCCTCACGCCATCACGACCCGATCCGACACTCCCCCGGGAAGCTGGGAGCCCTTAAAGTTTCCAGCCGCGATCAGCTGATCGCAAGCCCCCGTTAACTGAGGCAGACTTAGCTAGACTAAGGTAGGGGCAACCGAGCGCGTGAGAGTGAGCGAGACCGCCGATACGAGACCAATCGGACGCGAGCGAGGGGAATCGGCAAGACCGTCCGAGCAATAGATAGAAAAAGGATAGACAAGCGACGCTAACTGACCAGCCAATCGTTATCGGCTTAGGGGTAACTAGGCTAATAGGACAAAACCGACGCTATCTCTGTAACCAGTAGGCAAATTAGGCGCCAAGACCTGACCAATAAATAAATTGCGCGGGCGAAAAATATCGGTATAGACGGCGCTGAGACCCGGCTTAGCAACAAGCCAGCCAATCAACAAATAACTAAGGGGAAGTAAGCTAGGAGAAGCGGCGCGTCGCCGAAAAACGGCGCGCCAGTACCCGCTGAACTCCGGTGCTGACCAGTGCGCCGCTGAGCCCTGGAGCCGACAAAGGAGAATTTCCGCACGAGTGCCCAAGTATAGTGAGCAATAGTGAGCAATAGTGAGCATAAATGAGCAGTAATGAGCAATAGTGAGCAATAGTGAGCATAAATGAGCAGTAATGAGCAATAGTGAGCAATAGTGAGCAGTAATGAGCAATAGTGAGCAATAGTGAGCAGTAATGAGCAATAGTGAGCATTAGTGAGCAATAGTCAGCACCCGCAGCAGTATCAGCATTAGTAATAGCTCAGCACCCGCAGCAGTATCAGCATTAGTAATAACTCAGCACCCGCAGCAGTATCAGCATTCGCAGTAGCACCCGCATCAGCATTAGCACCAGCTTAGCAACAGCAACAACGGCAACGCAAACGACGTTTGTAGCTGTGACGCTACAGCGGCTTTGGCGGCGGTGGCCGCAACCGCAATCACTCTTAAAATTTGCCGGAGTAAGTACGCCTCTCCTCTATTAGTTCTCGCATGATCGACGAACGTAGAATTGCCGCGTGGTTGCCGACCGCCGCGTTACGGGAGTGTCGCACGACCCTCGCGCGTCCGATGATAGTTATTGTCGACCTTTCGAGCATCTTTTTGTCGAGCTGTCGTAGTGTTCATTGTCCGGAAGACGAAGTTGCCGCGTGATTGCCAAACATCCGCGGTACGGGAGTGCCGTACGACCTTCGCGCGCTTTACGCTTCGCGATCATGCATATTTGCCGTTGATTTTCCGAACATTTCCTTGTTGCGCCGTCTTATTGTCCTGTGTCCGAAAGACGAAATCGCCGCGTGATTACCGAACGTCCGTGGCGCGGGTATGTCGCATGACCTTCGCGCGCCCGTCCTCGTTGTTATGCGTGTTTTCGCCACCGACCTTCCGAGCATTGTCTTGTGCATCGTTATACCGTTGATATCCGAGAAACAAGTTTTCTAAGTGCGCGCGTCTATAAATTCCTTCTCCAGAGCCGGTTGAAAACATTACGCGAGTCGCGCCAGACCTTCGTTTGACCGGCAAAGTTTCGGTACGCATGGTCGTCTTTGTTTCCTTACGCGATCATCGCTACGAAGTGCTAACAACATCGCGAGTAATGACTAACCTTTGCACGACCGACCGAATTCCTGTGCGTATTTACCTCGAGTGAACTGGAATTTTCGCCGCGAGTAAACATCTCGACATCGCGTAACTGTGTCCGAGACCCGAAATTATTTATCCGAGCTATTGTCCGCTTAAATCAACTTCGCGTCGTAGTACGCCACTCGCGCCCCCGTTAACTTAGATCAAGCTAACCATCGCGAAGGGTTGACTACTGGGCTGATCTTGGGACTGTTGGCCTAATAAATCTGAATCGTATTTAAATTGGTTTTATGATTGACTACACCCACTTGATTGTCCCATCCCCCGTAGCTTTCGCGATCGGTTTCGTAGTTAGTTAGCGCGCGCGCGAGTAATTCAATCGCCATCCAGTTTGATAATCGCTGTCGCGGAGACCGCGCTACCAGTTGGTAAAGGATCGGAGGAGGGAACCCCACTCCAGCTTGCTAGTCCGTCAGCCGAGGCGCCCCTGCGACGCCTCACTTGATATACCCGCTCCTGAGCCAAGAGTCATCGTGCCCCGAATTACACCTGACTAGCTGAATGAGCCGCAGCCGTGGGTGGCCCGTAAAAACCACCCGTTGCCCCCTCCTCTCTTTCGCTCGACGCGCGTCCCCCTGTGTCGAACCTGAATGATCTCAGTCTAGGATTTCGCGCTCCCACTTTCATCTCCCCCCCCCCCCCCACAGGTGATAGCCCGAGCGCGAGACCAACGACGACGATCGGAGGAGGGAGGCAGCGGGGAAACCACCCGACCATCACAGCGACCGGCAGGACCACCTCCGCCGAGTCGAACCAGCCAACGTTGCAGCGCTACCCACTCTCCTAACGCGAGAGCCCGGTAGCTGGCGCCCAACAAACAAAATAAAGCTGCACACGTTACGTACGCTCGGCTTCCTACGCCGCTGGCGACAGTGCGAGACCGGAAAGATAATTGTCACTTTATTTTTCCCCTCCCTCTCCCCCGTCGCAACTGTAATAGTTAATGCGCAGGCTTACAAAGATTGAAAATCAAAAAAGTAAAACTTTCCATGGATATAACAATGGTATACAAAGCTTCAAATAAGAACATTATGCGAGTTCTTTCATGAATCAATTTGTTAATTCTTTGCAATACAAAATTCATATATTTTACACGTTCAGGATCAATTGTGATGACGAAAAAAATATTATAGCTACATCTACATTAACCAACATAAATATAATTAAATCTATTAAAATATACGAAAATATATATATTCCTTAATTTTGTTCTTGTACGATTGGTTTTGTTTTCAAGTTTAGTTGAATTATTGTATCTCAGTATGGCTGAATTAAATCAATATGCTTCAGTTGAATTTAGTTTACTTCGGTTTATTAGACGGCATTGAGTCTCCGACTGAGTAACAATGTTCCATTCGAGGCGCATGCGCGAAACAATGTCATAATAACCTTCTTAAATACGCAAGAGTATTATTTTATTTTATTTAATTAAATGATAAACTTTTTAATAATTTTATGTTGGGTGCCAATAATACGTTAGACGCACTAACGATTGGTATATTGTAAAAAATTATTTTCACGATATAAACCACTATATTTGAAGAATCAAATTAGGGTGCTAGCGCCAGCACCCACAATTAATTTTATCTGTTTTTCACATAAAGAAAATGAGCATAATCAAAGCACAAACGATATGTGATTAACGAAAAGCCACCTAATCGAATGGTGCAATTAGTTTATAGATTTGTTCAATATTTCAATTGTTGGGTGCTAACTTTTAAGACCTCCTTTCGGAAGGCCTGTAACGTATTTAAATAAAAAAAGTGAGATAGTGTCAATATGGTTTTTGTCATGCACACGCACGTGATATTTATGTGTTTGATAATGTGATAATAACGTATTTTATTAGATATATACAGAGTATCAGCTCATCGTAAAAATGCGAACATTGAAAGAAACGTGGCATGCGAATTATTTCATCAGCATAGTGTGAAGGATATTAATTTGTAATGCGTCAATAGCATGCTTTGTTTATTACTCGGCGTAATTTAAATTGGCAAAGAAATTTGATATTATCTTTATATTATCCTTTTTACAAATATTTTCGCGTAATGATTATAAATGTAGTCATCAATACTCCTGAATTTTCGTTTTTATATATTTTTTAATTTTTGGAACAATCAATTTTTACGAGTATTCTTATTACAGGACTGAAACGAAAAAATATAGTAATGTTTTTTTTTCAACATAAAAAATACGAACTTTACAAGGAACTGGAAATTAGAATGTACGAAAATGTTACTGCAGCATTGGCATGTTTGGTAAACCCGTACGTCAGGATGTTAGCTCGTCGTACGTAACATTTAAAATTGAGATATATCTTAAAGTGTTCGAGAAAAGTTTTGAAATAATAAGCATGCACGATGTACATGAATAATTTCTGCATAATTATTTTACTGACATGATTTGTAGGAATATATATTATTGTAAAATATCTCATACTGGTTTTTTATAAAACTATATGCAAGCGTTTATAACGATACTCTGTTTATCGTTCAATTTCATTTTTTTACTTTCACGTATGTAATCATTCATCATTTTGCTAAAATAAATCAGTGCTAAAATGCTCTATTAACTTGAGTGCCCATCGATTGATAATAATTCTATGTGTAAAAATAATAAATTTTTGCGAAAAGATCGTCATTTTAAAGCAAATTATTTTGAAGCGATTATCATTTTCAAATTTTAAAGCGAAGGTCTAAAATATCGGTTACGGAGTATGTCACTTGGGATCGAGTTTTAGTAATACAATAATTTCGATTATTCAAATTAATACAATTGTTTATTACCAATAAAGTGATGATAAAAAATTAAACTTACATTGTTAAATGTATAAATTCATTGTGTTTAATATATAAACGGAGAATAATTTTGTTTTTCCATTTCCCTCTCTATTATTTTTGCAACGTTTTAGAATTGTAATTGCGACATTCCAAAAATGTTGCCATGATGTTTTGCACTTACGTCCCGAAATCCCTGTAGATGAAAAATATTGCACGGATGTGTTCAGAATGCTGTTAAGAGGTTGCAATTAGTATACTGTTGCATAGTACAGTTATCGCTAGCATGTTATATCTTTGTTGTAATAGTGTTTTGCTTATTCGTTTGTGACAGGGCGCTATCTGTTTTATAGCCCACCCTATTTGCTTCTCTCTCTTGCCTTCAGGTCTCTCCTCTGCCATTGCCAGAGCCGGGCATTGGAACCATGTGAACCGATTATCGATGCCTGATGTCGCTTTGTTTTAGGTTATATTCCTGTATCGAGCGAGGTAGGAGGCTGGTATGGCGAAGATCTGGGAGAAAGAGAGCGCGGAAAAGAGAGAGAGAGAGAGAGAGAGAGAGATGTAGGGTGTTGCAGAGATGCTTGATCACTACTTGAGAAGTCAAGTAGTGATCAAGCGTGATCGACAAGTAGCGCCAAGTTCTTCTTGATGCGCGCAAGCTTAGTCGAAAGCAGCTGAGTGCTATTTGAGTATCCGAGAGATAATAATTGCTGACCAGCTACTTAGAGGAATCAAGGACAAGACAACAACCCGTAGTATTTGTCTCGACCGGAAAACTGCGTGTCTATCTTTACTTTGTACACCTCAGCGATAATTTGAATATTGTTTGCATGATTATTTGTATTTGTGTATTTGTGGTGATTTATTAAATGATGTATTTGTGGTGAGTTCAATCACACGAGAACCAACGCGGCGAATTAATGTGTAAAGCGACCAATTAACTGATAATTGTATTGTATGTGGAATAAATGTAAGTTGCTGATAATGAGTATTGATTGATCATCATTCCTATTCTCTCTCGTTCACCGTAGCTTTATATTCTTCAAGTAGTGTTCAGCCCAGCATCATCATTTCCAACGAAGCGAATGTGCTTTTCGAATCCACCGCGGTAAATAATTTGTTCACGCTCAGCCCGGGCTTGCAGAAATTCTAATTTCTGTCAAAGAAGTTGAAGTATCCGTGATACGTCTCTAAAATGTTTTATCAACATTGTTATAACAACAGCAATGAACGATGTTGATTTTTAATAACGTTACTGAAAAGTTGCACATGTTGCAAAAACATTTTAGTAACATTTTTCATTAAATAAAAGTAGACATTTCTATGTTGCCGCAACATTTCTGCAACATTTTGTTTGTTGTCGATAACGTTGTCATGTTTCTAAAAAAATCGTTGCACCAACATTCTTTAAATAAAGCTTGATAATTGGGTGGAAAACAATATCTAATCAATTCTCAAATTGAAAATTCTATTGGTATACCTCATGTGAATAACTTAATCTGATAATTCATTTAATTCATTATCAGAACATTTGCAGACGTTAAACATAACGTATAATAGTGAAAATATGAAAAATACGAGGTTGAGACTATTAGAATATTTTGATATAGTAAGAATTGAAAGGTTAAACATATACTTCAAAAATATATTCAAGGAATCTAGAACTGATCAATAACATCTGAGCTATGTTTAAATAGACTTTTGATATAAAGCGCAGTGCGTGCTCAATTCTTGCGCTTTTTTTGTATTCATTTTAATTTTTACTAACGAAATTGAAAATTTAAATATTCCCGTAATTTGTTCTGAGATATACCCGACAGTATTATTTATTTGTAAAGAAATATACAGTAACGTTGATATTCATAATTTGAAAACGTTATCAGTGCAGTTATAAGTTTTTATCATCCGAAGAAGTGTTGAAAAATCATTATCTAGAAGTTTGAAACATACAATCAAAATATGAGATAAGTTCTAAAATCTTTATAATTTTCTATAATTATATCCTGCATGATTTAAATAACATACTTCAGTGGACATCCATGTTCTCGATGAGCACAAAACGTTTTAAAAACGTCTTAATAACGTTTTCTGGTAAACTTTTAAACGTTGATGACTTTTAGTGAAAAAAACGTTTTTAAAACGTTTTTAAAACGTAATATATGTCCGCTAGTAATAAGTTTTTAAAACGCTACAAAAACGTTTTAAAAATGTTTTAAGACAGGTTTTATCGAAAATTTTCTATAATAGGCTAGTATCAGAATACGTTTTAAAAACATTTTGAAAACGTTTTAAAAATGATTTTCAGAAAAATATATACAATAGGCTGGTATCAAAATACGTTTTAAAAACGTTTTAAAAACGTTTTCCAGAAAAACATATACAATGAACTATTAGAATACGTTTTGAAAACGATTTAAAAACGTTTCGAAAATGTTCTGAAAACGTTTTAAAAACGTTTTCCCATAAAAATACAGTAGGCTGATAACACAATACGTTTTGACAAAGTTTTGAAAACGTTATTAAACTGTTTTTCAGAAAAATTTATATAGTAGGCTGGTATCACAATACGTTTTGAAAACCTTTTAAAAACGTTTTTAAACGATTTAAAAACGTATTGTGATACTGGTCTATTGTATAAATTTTTATAAAAAACGTTTTTAAAACGTTTGTAAAACGAATTCAAAATGTATTACTCGCGGACATATATTACGTTTTAAAAACGTTTTAATAACGTTTTTTTCACTAAAAGTCATCAATGTTTAAAAGTTTTCCAGAAAACGTTTTTGAAACGTTTCTGGTTTGAAACGTTTGGGGTTTGTAATCAGTGCATTTTTTAAAAATATTTCTTATATTTTACGTAACTTAATAAAGTCGAAATAACTATATATTTTATCATGATAATCTACTGATTTATATGATTTATTGTCTACTTAGTTTATTTAAAGCTAAACTTTTGCATAAAGTAAAATTTAATTTATTTCTCTATGTACTAAGATATCACACAGTTTTATTTTGAGGTTAGTATGAATAAATCAATCATTCATATTAAATTCATGACAACTATACTGGTACACTTTTCGAACATTTAACCTACGAAAATCTGTAGTAATCTTTTACGAGCATATACAGTATACATATGTTATTACATAACAGTTATTCATGTGACTATCTTTCAGCCAATCAAACCACGAATAAACTAGCTTCACTTCATTAAGTTTTCTTTTTTACAAAAGGATTTTATTATTTTTAAAAATTTAAAAATAAATCAGAAAAATTATGAAAAAGAGACACACAAGATCTATCAAAAGTAACAATTATAAAATATAAATTTAACGTTGTTAATATAAAATCTTTTTTTATCTATCTTTAAAGGCATTATGTATAACGACCGTGTCGGTTATACGTAATTTTAACTGTAGATGAACAAGTAATATTTAAAAGAATAATAGAAATAGAAATAATAATGAAGTTGCCAAGCCATTTATGCAAATTTATACTTTGTTATAATTCTTTTTTGTTATTAATGCTATAACTCATTAGTGTTATTATGGCTTTAGAATAATTTTTGAATTAATTACTTATCAAATTCAATTCATTATTTTTTTATGATTAACAGTATAACAAACAAAAACCGCGGAGCAAAAGAAAGGAAAAAAAGTACGTACATCAGTCATACTAATTGCCTACAAACACATTATATTAACGATTTCGCACGCATACGTTCAATTGTACGTGTTGAAAAAAATATGTCTGGAAAAGAAAAAAAGATTGCATTATCTCATGAAATTAAGATGTAAAAACATAAATTATTTACTGAACAAATATAACTTTGCAAATTCAATTAAACTTAAAATCACCATAGAGATCAGTAGTATAGCAATGTATGTTTCACGCCAACCTGCGGGGGTCCCTAGCTTAACCCTTCGGTTCCCCAGCGTAACCTCTCCATGTTAATTATTATTAATGTTAATAATTATTTATATTTTTTTTAGGAAGGGTTTTATATTGAAGAAGGTTCCTAGGGCTCCGAGATCCTGGGGACCCTACCTATTGCTTTCTGTCTAATTTATTTAAATGTTTTTTTATAAAATTATAAATATTATTGACAATTTTATTGAGTAGTATAGCAATGTATGTTCCAGCACACTTCCGGTGTTAACAATTATGTTAACAATTATTATTAACAATATTCGTGGGGGGTCCCTGGTTTAACCCTTTGATTCCCTGGCCTAACGCTTCAGTGTTGATTATTATTAATGTTAATAATTATTTATAATTGTTTGAGGAAGGTTTCTAGGGCTCCTAGTCACTAGGGCTCCTAGTCCCTAGGGACCCTATACCTAGCGCTTTCAGTCTAATTAAATTAAAAATTTTTTTTTTTTTTAAAGTTATAAATATATATTATTTACAATTTACTTGCTTTATTAAAAATGAAACGAGTAGAAAATGGCGACGATTTTTGAAAAAAATGAAGAGACAGACGGGAGATTTAAACCGGATTCCTCTGGGTTGGCAGGCTAGCGTTCTACAACTAGAGCCAATGCCACATGTACCTTAGAGGATGCATATTGTGTATATTAGGTACACACGCATACGTTTGGTATTGGGCCTGAACGTGCGGAGGAGGGGGAACGCATGCTGTCTATAGTTCTAAATTGAGGATGCGTGCTCTCTCTTTCTCTCACCTACGCTCTTACTCAGCGTGGATCACAGCGCGCGGAGGAGGAGGGGAGCGCATATGCAGCTATGCTTACTACCTACCCTCTTATCTTAACCCATTAACGACCAAGACGGTCGATTTTAGACTAACTTTTCGTAGCTGAATTTCAGGTACTCAACGAAGTAATAACTGGGTCCGACATATCAATCTTTATGTATTTTTGTCTGCTGAATCAGAATCTGGGCTTCAAATTCGAAAATTTCTATTGCAAAAAAAGATATGGCGATTTTTTTGCAAAAAAATCGCATTTTCAAACTTTATGATTTTTTTTCAGGCAGAAATCGCATGAATTCATGGTGAAATCATCAACCATCGGTGCACAAATTTGTTGAAGTTTAACGATAAATTTTTACATATATGTATTTTTCGCCAAAATGGCGGCCAAAATGCAAAAAATTGCATAAAATCGCATTTTTTGTTCATTATTTTTTTTCTCGAAAACTAACGGATTAAACAAAAATTATCTAAGAATAAAAATGTCTTAGAATTAATCAAGGAATACTCTCAAATTTTTTCAGATTTTTTTGAGACAATTTTTTATTTTTTGAAAAATGCTAAAACCTAATTTTTGAAAAATGTCTGCAAAAAATCTGAAAAAATTTGAGAGTATTTTTTGATCAATTCTAAGACATTTTTATTCTTAGGCAATTTCATGTAAGCCTTTAGTTTTCGAGAAAAACATTGTTGAACTTGATTACACGCATTTTCCAATGGTGGACACTTGTTGCTGGCATTAGATAATAACGTTTCGAATTGGTCTGCTTTTATGTGTTAATAAAATTAGTCAACCATCTTGAAATGTCTTTTTGTCAATGTACATTCGAAATTTCAATATTTGTTATGTATTCATTGTAGTCCTCAGATACGATTTGTCATATTGGGCAAAAAAAGTTATTATCCATAGTACAAGTAAAATACTTCAATTGAATAGTTCGTCACAATAAATTCATAATAATGTCAAAAAAGCGTACGAGACGATCTGTTTCTTGTGATTCTGAGGTTGAAACCTCAAAGGATGATGAAACGGTTTTGATACCAAATGCAGATGATTCCGGTTCATCAGGTGACTCTAATTCTGATTCTGAAAATTATTCTGACGCAAAATTACCGAGAATTATTTACCAGAAAGTTTCAAAAAATTAATTATGAAGAAGATCAAGCGAAGCTAGAAAATGAACATGTATTTGATTGGGTAGATGGTGAAAGGACATATTCCGATAAATGTACCGATAAAATTTTATTGACAGAAAGTGCAAAAAATAATATACGAAAGAGTGAGCCAAGGGAACTCTTTGATATATTTTTTTCAATTGAAATGAAGGAGTATATTATCGATGCATGCAAAGAAAATGGTTTAAATTTATCGTTAGCTGAGTTGAATACATTCATTGGAATTATTATAATCACTTCTTTCAATAAAAGAAAAAGTCAGCGAGATTATTGGTCGACAGACCCTTTCTTGTCTTGTCAAATAATTTCTTCCGCAATGTCACGATCTAAGTTTGAAAATATAAAATCAAAATCGAAGTACTCGAAGGCTAAAGATAACAATCCAAACGATAAGGCGTGGTGTGTTCGTGAATTGATGAAAATTTTTCAAAGAAATATTCTGAAGTTTGGTTTCTGGGGAACTGCTCTGTCAATAGATGAAATGATGGCCAAAATCATATGCTAAAACGTCATTGAAGCAATTCATACGCGGAAAACCTACGCGATTTGGACTTAAATTTTGGGGTCTATAGACTGTTGATGGATATTTATTAAATTTCAATTTATACTGCGGAAAAAATTCTGTAGTAGGAGAAAAATTAGCGAAATGTGCATTGGGTTCTCGTGTAATTATGAATTTATTGAAACCTTTTTTCGAAATGACAGCTCCTGGAAAAATTCCCCTGTACCACGTATATTTTGACAACTTTTTTACAAATTTAGTTATTGTTATACATTTGAAAAAATTACAATTGAGATGCACTGGAACTGTTAGAGAAAATCGTATCAATGAAAAAAATGTCGTCAATAAAAAATCTCCACGTGGTACATATGCAGTAAAACATGAAAAAAACAGTGGGATCAACTATATTACTGTAATGGATTCAAAATTAGTGTCAATATTATCAACATCAGCAGGGTCACTCCATTAGAACCACTAAGGAGATATAGTTCGAACGAAAAGGCAAAAATTGAGATACCAATCCCACAAGCGTTTCACCTTTACAATCAGTACATGGATGGGGTCGATGTTCAGGATGGACACTGTAATAATTTATTGCCTAGTATTCGGTCAAAAAAATGGACTTGGGTAGTCTTCATCAGGCTCATCCAGGCTGCCATTACAAATTCTGTTGTTATATTCAATGCTGCTAAGAATAATGAAAATAAAGTTGGAACAAAAGACTTCGCTATATCGATAGCTAAAAGTTATATTCATGATGGTAAAATAAAGCAAAGTAAACATCAAACGATCAGAGAAAGCAAGCAACAAAGTTGTTCTAATTGTCCTGTAAGAACATACCTTTTATGTAGTGATTGCCAATTATATTTTTGCAGTTCGTGTATGAAAAAAGGCACTAAAATATAGGTGCTTGTGAGAGGTAAGGGGACTCACGATAAAAAAGCAACCCGACTAGTGAGAGGCAAGGGGACTCACGGTAAAAAGGCACCCCGACTAGTGAGAGGCAAGGGGACTCACGGTAAAAAAGCACCCCGAAGGAGACATTTTTTTACCACGTCCACGCCGTTGTCTCTGGGTTATGCAAAGAGTAAAAAATCACTGTAGAGTCAAGATAGATATTTGTTACATATCTGAATTTATCGACAAAATGGCGGTCAAAATGCAAAAATTGCAAAAAATCGCATTTTTTGTTCATTATTTTTTTTCTCGAAAACTAAAGGATTAAACAAAAATTGTCTAAGAATAAAAATGTCTTAGAATTGATCAAAAAATACTCTCAAATTTTTTCAGATATTTTGCAGACATTTTTCAAAAATTAGGTTTTAGCATTTTTCAAAAAATAAAAAATTGTCTCAAAAAAATCTGAAAAAATTTGAGAGTATTCCCTGATCAATTCTAAGACATTTTTATTCTTAGATAATTTTTGTTTAATCCGTTAGTTTTCGAGAAAAAAATATAACAAAAAATGCGATTTTATGCAATTTTTTGCATTTTGGCCGCCATTTTGACGAAAAATACATATATGTAAAAATTTATCGTTAAACTTCAACAAATTTGTGCACCGATGGTTGATGATTTCACCACGAATTCATGCGATTTCTGCCTGAAAAAAAATCATAAAGTTTGAAAATGCGATTTTTTTTCAGATTTTTTTGCAAAAAAATCGCCATATCTTTTTTTGCAATAGAAATTTTCGAATTTGAAGCCCAGATTCTGATTCAGCAGACAAAAATACATAAAGATTGATATGTCGGACCCAGTTATTACTTCGATGAGTACCTGAAATTCAGCTACGAAAAGTTAGTCTAAAATCGACCGTCTTGGTCGTTAATGGGTTAAGTTGACTATGTCTATCACAAAAGTAGATCACAGCTGGTTTGAGGATGATCAAGCTTCTCCACTACTTTCCGGAAGAGAGAAAAAGAGAGCAGCTTTGCTTTGCTACCAACCCTCTTTATCTTATACTTCATATTGTAGAAAAATATTATCTGTTATTATTACAAGCGTTCGGTAGGATTTTCGACGGTCAGTCTCAAGGCAAACATCGAGTTAGTCATAGCACATTGTGAAATTAGTTTTTCTATTTATTTGTATAAAAAATTTGTGTTAGTGAAAATGGAAATTATAATTAATGTTTGTCAGCTTCTAGAAACCGTAAGTAATCATTTTAAAAATTAAAAATAATTATATATGTATAATTTTATTAATTTTTAATTATAATTTACAGAATACTAATGCTGCTGTATCGGCTGCTCATTGTTATTTTAAACGTAGTAAGGTCTTTTTATTTATATTATTTAATATTTAATATTTAAATATTTATTTATTTATTTTCTGTTGCTTAGGTGTGCAGGCAACGCACAACACGTTGCCCAACTCACCCAGATTATTGCGATTGTTCGTGAAGTAAGTATATTAATATTATTATTTAATTCTATACATATACTTATATAGATTTTTCATTTTCAGTGGATCAAAGAATCAATGACTGAAAGACTGGTCGCACAACAATTGGCCTATCAGATTGAGAAGACCGTAGAAGAGCGAGTGAGGGCGCAGCTATGTCGCCAGAAGCGCGCAGAAATAATGAGAAAAAAACAAGAATTCTCACGATTAGAGCGCAAGAGAAAAGCTGAGCTGGCCAAGACGGTGCAGGATGAATTAGCGGCCAAAATAAAAAAAAGATTAGTTCCAGCAGAATCATCGTCATCAGCGTCGCCCTCATCTGCATCATCTTCAGTATCGGAGACGTTGTCATCGTCGTCTACGTCAGCATCGTCTACCTCTGCGTCATCTACGTCTGCGTCTGCAACATCATCGATGCCTTCGCTCGACATTTTATAACAAGATGAGGCAATTGATTTGTCTACCAAGGTAAGAAATATATTTTATATATTTTATGCATTTATTTTAAACAAAATTAATTAATATTTTTAATATTTTACAGAGAACTATGCCGAAGAAGCCACAAATCAAGAGTAGTGAGGCTATTCAGCGTAGAATAATTATAATTCCAGCTGAACCGACAACGAGAAAGCCGACTCGCCCTCTCAAGGTAGTAGGAACGTATAAGAAGAAAGAAGACAAAATAAAATAAAATAATATTGTTTTTGTAATAATTAATATAAATTTTCAATAAAATAAATTAAAATAAATAAAATTATTAACTGTTTTAATTAGAGAGAGGGAGAGAAAGAAGTGAGAGAGTGAGAGAACTAGTGGTAGAGAGATAGAGAGAGGGAGAAAGAGAGAGTTACATATGCTGTTATGATTAGGTATTATATATTTAAAATTAAATTATTATTATATTTACAATTAAATGCTTTTATTCATAAAATTTGACGTGATGTACTGAATGTTACATATTTAAATTTATTTAGCTTATATTTAATTGTATTAATTCCAATTTATATTTAAAATTAAATGCTTTTATTCATAAAATTTAACATGATGTACTGTATGTTACACATTTAAATTTATTTAGCTTTGTAACGGTAAACGTAGAATTAGCGCTAATAATATAACCTAATTGCTGCTCGCAGGGGCAGCACCTACTGGGGAGATTAGGAACGTAACGAAGGAATTCGGCACGCGAGCAGACGGAACGCGCGCGCTTGAAATTGAACCAGTGAAGCATTGACCATCAACGAGTTCGCCCGTGTGTACGAAATCAGCTGTCGCTACCCGAGTTACCGGAGCCGAATTCCGTTCGCAAAGCATCCAGACTAGAATTCCAGAGACCGTCGCAGCCGAGGTGCCGTGTAGTTCCCAAGGGCGAAGGCTTGAGCCAGCAGACAAAAGCACCGTGCACTGTGATAACGCTAGTGCGTGCGTGAGGTTTCGCCATCGAGGGCGAAGCCACGATGTGTGTAAGTTCGCGACCCGCGACACAAACAAACAATAGCCCTTTTCTCGAGTGCGACTTATTGGTGTCATCTTCGAGCGTCCGCAAAACAAAGGTAAGCTGGCCAGCTTAATCTCGCGATCGTGATTGCATGCATAACAATTAATTTCTCGTGTTCGAAGCGTGCATGTAATAGCTCTGTTAAAAAAGAGCAGCGAGCGTCCCGACACTGTGTGTTGTCGATGAGCGAGCGCCGATGTCAACATAAACACGCGGGCCGATCCAATGTAACATTTGATAGACAATAAAAGGTTCTGTTCGTGTTATTAACAAGTGCTTTCGACTTATTCCATATTGCTTCCACTCATTTTCGTAGATTAGTAGATCTATCGGTTGACTGACACCTGTTTCCCCATGCTCTCCGGATTATGTATTGAGCATAGATGATTACATTCGCCCTTTAATGAATTCGCGCGAATAAAAATAATTAAACGGTAAGCAACCCCGTTACAGCTTATATTTAATTGTAGTAATTCCAATTTATTTAGAGAGTAAACTATATAAACTAATTTCTTCACATCACCGCTTATTGGATCTGCCAGTAGGCCCTCCGACAGAGTGCCTTCCCCAACCACCCATCCACCTACTCCACCCACCCACACCCACCTACAGAGGTTATTAAGGTAGGATGCTGTAGAAGTTGGTAGGGTATTTAGTAAGCTATATGATGGTTTCTCTCATTCTCCTTCTATAGTAGGGAGCATAGTAAGCTTATGCTGGCTAAGTTTGGGCCCTCGGAGAGGGGGTAGCGTCTCTAGCTTGCTAGGTGCGTACGCCGTTTAGTGTGGATGCTGTTCTCTCTCTCTCTCTCTCTCTCTCTCTCTCTCTCTCTCTCTCTATGATTATAAGTAGTTTGTATTAAATTCTAACAATATATATAGTGTATATGTATATGTATATATATATATATATATATATATATATGGGTCAGAATAACATCTTTTTAAAAAAGTGTGCGCACGGGGTCAACCGATCGGCCTGAAACTTGGAATATATATTCTGCATTACAAAAAAGTAAATTTCCCCAAATTTCAGCCCTCTAGGTCCAAAATAACGCCCTCAAGACTGTTTTAAAATTCGAAAAATCACCTTTTTTAAGCCATTTTCGGTCCATATTCAAACACCTCCCAAATCTCAAGTTTTTAAGCTACAGAAACGGGCGGGGTCGCATTTTCTTCGTCTCTTTAAGGGCTTTCCAACGAAGTAATATAAGATGAAGGTTTTACCAATACCAAGAAGCCTAGAGGCTTGTAACTGAACTGTAATTTTCACGTTTTTCGCTGATCTTTAAAGTCCTGTAGTATCGTTGGTTCTCAATAATTCTCATTTTTGAACGACAGTATTGGATAGCTCTTGAAAAGACAAAGAAAATACGATCCCGCCCGTTTTTCTAAACCTAAATGCAAGGGAGCTACGTCTTGTCAAAGTCAGCAATTTTCGCTGTAAATAGCGTTCTAGGCTAATTTTGAACCCGTCGGAAATTTTTCTATCAAGCTCGAGCGAGCTGAAAATTTCAGGGAATACTTATTAAGTGTTCCCAAACAAGGTCCAATATGTTTGACGGAGTATATCGAGCGTTTAGTCCTACTATAAATCCACTAAAATATCCGATTTTCCTCTTCCCGGCAGTTAACAAAACAAGCATGGGCAAGCTATCTAATGAATTTCTTGTGGCCTCCAAAATAATCCTTGTTTTCGGCTTATTACAATCAAGGGACTGCGTGAAATAAGGGCCCTCAATCGCAATGTGGATCTATCAATTGAGTTTTTAAAAGTACCTCCAACTGTTTATCAACATTCTTGATTATTGTTGCTTATTCCGGCTTAAAATATATATATGAAAATCATATGAAAGTCTTATGAAATCCTTATGACGTTCATATATAAATATTACTTTATACGACAAAAAAACGATACGCAGTGCAATATCGGTACTATATTCTAGTATGCAAGTTCATATACAAGTATTAATGAATACTCCTGTGTAAGTTCTGACATGAAAAATATTTCATATGGTTGCTGTGGAAATCGAAAAACAACCGATACTTCTTACCCTCAAATTTTCAGGAGGGTTTACATCGTATTATGACCAACAATTCATGAATTTCATTATTCCTATTAAATTTTTTCTCAATAACAATTGTATTTACAAAGAGAAAAAAGAAATTTTACTGAATGCTTTGCGAAATATAAATGTCTTACTCGAGATAGATTAGTAATTGGAAAAAAAGTAAAAAATGGTTAATTTTCAATGTTTAAATTTTCATAACTTTCCGAATCTGCATTTTACGGAAAAGTAACAAAAGTCATTTGTTTATAAAACGAACAATATTTCATAAAAAAATATGTAGTTGAATTGGAAAAAAACTATTTGTTTTTTGTAAGTTATTAATATGGTGTGAGAACAAAATTTTGATAATGAAGTTTAAAAATTCATGATAACACTGGGATACCATTGCAGAGCTGCGAAAGCGGTGATTTTTAAAATTAATGTCTAGCATAAATAGAATATAAAATAATAAATAAAAAGTATAAATAAAAATAAAAATAAAAATAAAAATAAAAATAAAAATAAAAATAAAAATAAAAATAAAAATAAAAATAAAAATAAAAATAAAAATAAAAATAAAATAAAAGTAAAATATAAATATAAATAAAAATATAAATAAAAAATATAAAATAATAAATAAAAATATAAATAAAAAATATAAAATAATAAATAAAAATATAATATAATAAATAAAAAGAATCATAAAGTAGTAAAAATATTGGAACTAATAGAATATGTATGAGCTTTACTTCTTCTACGTGTTTATTTGACATATGTACAACGGTATGTAAGTTATGGGTGTTTGTTTGGTATAATTCCGACTATTTTTAGTTGTCGCCACTAGGTGGGACACTTTTGCTTGGGCATTCGGATATCGTATATCGACCCCTCTATCAACGCTATTTCTTTGCTAATAATCTAGCTATATTTACATTTAACTATACCAGAGTCTGATGTGCTCATAATAAATTTGTTTTATTTAATTCATTAATTCATATATTTTCATGGTATATAAAGTTTCTTTAACGTGTTTTTTTTTATTTTAAAAGTTTTTGACTTACTATTTGACAGGAAAATATTATTATGGAAACTACATCTCAGTGTTCCATTGGGTTACACACGAATGAACCTTGCTTTTTAAAAATTTATAGCAAAAAGTCTGATGAAAATATTTTCAATATAAAAGATTTGGATGATGAAAGTATTCAACTTTTATACTCCAGAATACCTGGTGCTCAAGATTTACAAAATAAAAGTATTTGCGGTTATCACAGTGAAAAATTCATAAAATACTATTCAGTGAATCAAAAAAAAATGTTGCAATCCTTGGGATAAACATCGTGATAAGAATATCACTTCTGGATTGAAAGAAATGAAGTTAGATTTAATTTTGAGAGCTAAAGAGTGTAAGATCAATTTAATAGCAGGTCATAAAATATGTACAAATTGTTTATCAACATTAAATCAGTCAATTAGTGATTATCAAACAGAATACTTGAATTGTGTAGATCCTTATGAAAAACATAGATTTAAAATGAACAGTGGTCTTGTCATTTTAAATTTGGAATTCATTTCATTTTTGGAAACAGTTCACAACAAAAAATATACGACTGACCACAAAATATGTAATGCATGTGAAAATCAAATTCAATCTGAATTTATAGAATATGCGAAAGAAAAATTATCATCCCAACCACCAATCATTAACTCTTGTACAGAATTCTCAAACAATAGCAGTGAATCTCCAAATACTGAGAGTACAGCAGGATCAAGTTACGATACTGCTAGTCAAAAGAAGAGAAACTTTGATGCGATATTGGATGTATGTGGTATTCCACCTTTTAAAAGATTAAAGTTGAATAATGATCGAATAGCGACAAATGGAATTAATATAGTAGAAGATGTTGCATGTAAAGTTTCTGAAAGCTTTGAAGAAGCTTATGGTGTTCAAATACCTCGGTTTGAAAATTTGCAACAAATGCAAAATGAAAGTTCTTGGTTCAATGACATGATTACTGGTATTAAATTGAAATATAATGAAAGCAAAAATGTTGGAGAAAAAATAAGTTTATTAACTTTGCTGCCAGATAATTGGAGCTTCACAACAGTATCCAAATATTTCAATTGCACATACTACATATACGCTTAAGCTAAGAAAGTAAAGAATTCATTTGGTACGTACAGATGCTATTACAACATTTTGGTATGAATAATTATTAATTAATGAATAATTAAACATAGTAATAATTATTAATTAAACATATGTTTTAAGTTTATAGAATGTTGATTGAATGAGAACTAGGTTTTAAATTTAAAATCTGTAAATGATCATGAAAGTGTATGTCTTTACGTTACAAATAGAAGTACTAGTTTTTGTATGAAACCTATATCAAAGTAAAAACCTGATAATAAAAAAAATTGTATGATTTAATCTACATGATTTAATTTATTGCTTTCTTAGAGTTATTGGAAAATTAATTCAACTCAATATATTTCATTATTTCCAACAATCATCTTTCTATTTAAATACAGATTTACAAAAATTTTGAAAATATAAAAAGATCCTCCAAACATATTGATGTTTTTTTATTTGGAGAGATCAGAGTTATTTTATTATGGCATAATGTTATACTTTCTTGAATATATTTTAAAAATTGTGAAATTTTATTCTTATTTTGATTTGAAAAAAAATAAAAAGCTACTATAATTTTTGATAACAATTGAACATGTATTATCTTATTAATTTAGTAAGTGATTTTTTATTTGAACTCAATTTGTCGCGTTTTTTAGAGTGATTTACTATATGACATCACATCATGTCATTTCTCATGTGAGAAATCACCTGATTTCTCGTGGAATAAATCATAACAACAAACTACAATAAACAACTATATCAGTAGAAATATTTCTAGCTGAATATTTTTTGTTTCTTTATGTTCATTTTCTAACTAACCAAACACGGCGAGACTGATCAGACATTAATCACAAGTCGGCATCACATGCAATGTGAAATCAAATTTCTAAAAAAAGAAAATGTATTTTGTATGCATATTCAAATCTTTATTCACACCATTAAACCAATTTTTGCAACAATTATAAGAATTCATATGAATGTAGAGTTATCCTAAACTTAAAAATCGACAAAATACGAATTTTTTTTATTAATTCCTGGTTTATTGGTATTTTTCTTGGATAAAAATTATTTTTCATATCAAGAGTTGTTTTTTCTCATTCTACGGGATCTGTAAATTATATTTCTGCAATAACCCTAAAATTAGTTTTTTTATTTTTTGGTCACTTTTGAGGTGGAAAGCCATCTTAATTATCTTGCGTAAGAATACATGGAAGTGCCTGTTCTTTCTTCAGTTGTAAAAGATATTAGAAAATATTTAGCAAGTCTCTATACCATTTTCAAATGGCTAGATTCATTAAAACTTTTTAAAATAGATTTAGAAAATTTTGAAAATTGAAGTTCTAGTTGGATAAAATTGTGAAATATTCGAGAAATATTATT
Organism: Phymastichus coffea; assembly: GCF_024137745.1. Lineage (NCBI taxonomy): Eukaryota > Metazoa > Arthropoda > Insecta > Hymenoptera > Eulophidae > Phymastichus > Phymastichus coffea. The sequence goes on along the minus strand of NW_026706836.1, from coordinate 3,075,983 downwards.
GTTCAATAATTCTATGGAAGTGCCATACTAGAACTAGCACTTCTAGAATTTCATACAAAGTTCGGTGATTTCAAACTTATCTTAAAAATCTCGTAAGAAAAATAGCAACCGATAAAATTGTTGAATTTCGACAATCACAGTCAGAAATTGCTTCTTCATAACTATTTCAAGATTCGTACGTAATTTAGAATAAGGCAAATTTTCATTAGTTCTCAAAAGTTCTAGTTTTCGTATGAACGTCGCTATTTTTTATAATGATATTGTTTCTAAAAATTATCAAACACTTTTCTGAAAATAACATAAAAACATAGCTCGCAATCCTTTAATTTTATTCAAAAGAGTACATTTTTACTGGTTATGAGTTATGTTTAATCGTTCTACTAATAATAATTTTTTTAAATAACAGTCGGAATAATAATAGTTATTGATTTATTTTATGTTGCTCCGAGCCAATTTGTGTCTATATTTTATTTTTCAGGCATTCTTGGTCGCAAGGTACAAAAATCATATCTTCGAGTTCCCCTTGAGGTGAAACAAGATATTGAATCTTATTATTTAGACGATAAAAATAGTATAATGTGCAGTGGCATGAAGGAATATGTAACCATAAAAAAACCTGGCGAACCAGACGTACTTGAACAAAAAAGAATTATAATTCATGATATATCAGATCTCTACAAGAATTCGATTGATGACAGAAATTACGAAACTGTACCATGTTTAGCATATTTTGCTAAATGTAAACCTGAGCAATGTGTTTTTGCAGGACAACCTGGCACACACAACATATGTGTTTGCCAAGAGCATCAAAATGTAAAGTTGAAATTATCTGCACTATTGCCATCATTAAATTACAAAGAAGCTATGGTGGCTGGCGTATGCTCTGTTGAAGAAAAAAAATGCATGTTAAAAAAATGTGATGATTGTCTTAAGCAAAATGGAATTCGTGAGTTTCTATTGTCTAAAATAAATGATCAGAATATAAATGATATATCTTATAGTATATGGACTTCTGTATCATTAAAAAATAATACTTCAGAAGAATCAACAAATCAACGAGTTTCGCTCAAGAACTTCATAGAACCTTTCAATGTCTTTTTAGATGAATTAGTTGAGGATATTTATAAGCTTACTGATCATCACTTTGTCTCTTCGGCTCAAAAAGATTATTTCGTACATTGTAAAAAGACTTTAGGCAAAGATAATGGATTGTTTATTATGGATTTCGCCGAAAACTATGCATACATAAGTCAAAATTCAACTCAAGGATTCTACTTTAACAATTCATCTGCCACATTATTTACTACAGCAGTGTATTACAAAGAGGAAACATCAGATGAATTAAAACATCAAACATTTTGCGTAATTTCAGAAAGTTTAGTTCATCAGGCTTACTCGATTAATAAATTCATGAAAGTAATAATAGATGACATCAAAATAAAATTTCCTTGGATTAAAAAATTAATTCATTTTTCTGATGGTGCCCCGACACAATTTAAAAACAAGTAAGCTCACATTCTTTAATAAATTTTTTATTATTTTATAATTTTGTTAATCAACTTTTATTAATATTAATTTAAAGAGATTATCTTAACAGTTTACATATCTACCCACCCTAATTCAAATGATCTTTCTTATAGGAATCATTTTATTAACTTGTGCTTCCATGCAGAAGACTTCGGAATAATAATAGAAGAATATAATTTCTTCGCTACTTCACACGGAAAGAGCGTATGTGATGGCATAGGAGGATTTATTAAACGGCTGATTCGAAAAGCCTCTTTACAAGGAACTCAAATTTTGAATGCAATTCAAATGTACAACCACTTGAGTACGCTCAAATTAGCTGTTCGGTAAGATTTGTTTTCACGATTCATGTTGTGAATAAGTAACTAAATAAAATTGTATTACGTTGCAGATGCTTTTATGTTAATGAGAGTGAAATTGTAGCATGGAACAAGAAACTAACCAAAAGATTCAATTCTGCAAAAACTGTGACTGGAACTAGAAAAATCCATTATGTTGAACCCATCGATAAAGATACTTTGAAAGTCAAACTATATTCTTTTGATTTAAATAAAGAAACCGTTAAGATTAGTTTATAATTTTAAGAAAACTATTATTAAAAAATAATTGGATGAATGATTGCTGTAAGTTATTTTTAGTTAAAATTCATTTTGTTTATGAATTCAAGTAATGTGTAACGACGACCCCTTACAAAAGTGATGGAAGAGCATTTGTTGTACTTTCATCGAATATAAATGTAAATATATATATATATATATATATATATATATATATATATATATATATATATATAAATATTTGAAATTTTCGAGATTTCTTCTTCACAAAAAATGCACAATTTATTAATTTGAATCGGCATTTTTCGAATAAGCAACAATAATCAAGAATGTTGATAAACAGTTGGAGGTACTTTTAAAAACTCAATTGATAGATCCACATTGCGATTGAGGGCCCTTATTTCACGCAGTCCCTTGATTGTAATAAGCCGAAAACAAGGATTATTTTGGAGGCCACAAGAAATTCATTAGATAGCTTGCCCATGCTTGTTTTGTTAACTGCCGGGAAGAGGAAAATCGGATATTTTAGTGGATTTATAGTAGGACTAAACGCTCGATATACTCCGTCAAACATATTGGACCTTGTTTGGGAACACTTAATAAGTATTCCCTGAAATTTTCAGCTCGCTCGAGCTTGATAGAAAAATTTCCGACGGGTTCAAAATTAGCCTAGAACGCTATTTACAGCGAAAATTGCTGACTTTGACAAGACGTAGCTCCCTTGCATTTAGGTTTAGAAAAACGGGCGGGATCGTATTTTCTTTGTCTTTTCAAGAGCTATCCAATACTGTCGTTCAAAAATGAGAATTATTGAGAACCAACGATACTACAGGACTTTAAAGATCAGCGAAAAACGTGAAAATTACAGTTCAGTTACAAGCCTCTAGGCTTCTTGGTATTGGTAAAACCTTCATCTTATATTACTTCGTTGGAAAGCCCTTAAAGAGACGAAGAAAATGCGACCCCGCCCGTTTCTGTAGCTTAAAAACTTGAGATTTGGGAGGTGTTTGAATATGGACCGAAAATGGCTTAAAAAAGGTGATTTTTCGAATTTTAAAACAGTCTTGAGGGCGTTATTTTGGACCTAGAGGGCTGAAATTTGGGGAAATTTACTTTTTTGTAATGCAGAATATATATTCCAAGTTTCAGGCCGATCGGTTGACCCCGTGCGCACACTTTTTTAAAAAGATGTTATTCTGACCCATATATATATATATATATATATATATATATATATATGTATATATATATATATATATATATATATATATAATTTTATTTTTTTATTGAAAAGCATTGTGTACATTGATCATATAATGTCTTGTTAATTTTAAACTAATTTTTTAACATCACCACTAATTGGATTATATTGTACAATACGATCGTGTAATATTAAGCAATAGGCTGCAGTATCTTCAGGAAAATCGGTCCGAGTTTCAAATTCTAGGCGAACATCGACTGGAGCGCTTTTTAATGTTTCATTTTGTTTGGAGCAGTCTATAACTATTAACGGCACTTTATTAATGAAATCCTTTTTATTGAGTAACGGCTCGTTTTCTTTCCCATAGTAAGCGTTTTGAAAATTAGTATACATATCGTAGAGAACAGCAAACTGATTTTGATTGATATTTAAATTGAGATTTCCATACGGGTAGCATTGTGAATTGAGGAATAGCTTCACATTACTAATATTACAATGATCAAAATTACTAGAATTAACACTTGCTAAACTTTTACGTTTAGTTTGCAAAGCTAAAATAACAAAGCGAGGCTTTTCCAATTGATTGGAAGTCTTAACACTCCAAACATGCTTTGATGTACGAGGTAATTTTGGATACTCATACATTTCCCAAGTACGATAACTCATAGTAATTGCACGATCTCGTCCAATCTGATTAAGTAATTTGATTTTTTCTTTGTCTGCAACCATCACATATGGCATCAACCATTCAACCTTAGTTAAAGTAATTTTTGATTTTTCTGAAGCATCAGGATTCCTTACTGGAATACTTAAAATAGCATTCAAATCATCTATTGATCTTGTGAGAATAAGTTCATGTCTGACATTGACTACAATTTTCCGATAATCTTCAGCAAAGCCCAGCAACATACTGAGAGGGATAGTCACATCAAAAAAACCTTGAGCGTTACATATTAAAACTTCATTGTTATCACCATTCCATCCGGCATTTTCAGCGATAGAGCTTTGACATGGATTGAGTGAAAGCAAATTTTTCATGAGGCTCGTTAAGCCTACATTTTTCACTTTATCAATTTCAATAGCATTTATTTTATATCGTATTTCCTCGAACAAATGACAGAGGGCGTTGTTGACTAATAAAGTGTTCTCCACTGGCGTAGTACCGTCCGGCTTGGTCAACCGACCACAAATATGAATCATACTGCGTGATGGAAGCAGAGATAAATCTTGATGTTGAATTGCTATATGGATTTCATCACTATTATTGAAATATGATAATGAATAAGGCTGATGCGTATGAACTTCATAATGAGCTATAGACTCATCGAAAGCGACACCTAAATGAATATCTAGAATTCCCTCCATATTGTTGTTGTTGTTTTATACAGCACACTAATATGCACAATATTTTCTTCCACGATTTTCAACGACTTTCAGTCTCAAGCTTTTCAGGAATTGCCTGTTCTGAGGTGTGAGCGGTCTGATAGCTCGCTGTTGACTGGTTGTTGATTGACATTTTTGTCTCTTAATATAGCCTCGACCGGACTTTATATTGTAAATGATACCCATTACTAAGATATGGTCTTTATATGTACTCGCACTGTGATGACTTCTCCTCGAAAGTTAACTAGGTTTCCGTCTTGATCAACTATACGAATTTGAAAATGATGAATGCTCCTCACAGCGACTGGAAGGTAAATGACTTAAGAGGGAACTTCTATAATCTTATATCCAGGTGGGACTGCTGGGAAAAATTCATATATAGTATGTACTTTGCGATCGTTTATGTAAGAGCCTGTAGTAATATTACACTCTACACGTAAAGCGTCGACTTTGAGAATAGTGACGGGTAAGTCAGAACTATGTGTTTCGTTTTCAACGAGCACACGTCTAGTGAAGCCTAAAATTGATCCAATAGAATCTTCTGGTTCAAAATGTATTTTTTGACTGCACTGAATCACACTACGTAAAGTATTATTATTTCGTTTCAGGCTAAACGATATACCTTTAGATGCTAATGGTTCTTGGAGAAAGCTTTCAATATCTTCTATTTCGTAGCTACCAGTTGGTAAAGTGATAGCTTCTTGACCTTCAATGTAAAACTTATTATAACCAACGTCAATGTTTGGTATTGAATTAAATGTTAATAGCCCAACTAGACCAAGAACGTATTTTTTGTTTGGTATCAATTCGATCGGTGGAAAATAATATGTTTTGAGTACGGATGATGTTCCTGAGAGACTCAATGTCAGTGTATTCTCCATGACAGATTCATGTCAAATAATAGTCATTCTTTGAATGAGTATCAAGTGTCGCGGTCGCGACACGCAGGCGAGTAGGCCTGCAATAGCGCCCGACACTTTTACAGTAAGATGGCTATATATTCGGATATTCTGAATTTTTTTTTTTTTTTGCTCTGTAGTATAGAAAAAACTGATTAATTTTCGGTGGTGTTAAAAGACTATGCTATTACTGTTTATTTAAACAAAGAATAACGTCAATCGATATATTTTTTATAAAGCTTTTTATATTTTGGAAGCATTTTTTTTATGTTGTGTCTGTTTCTCCGTCAGACTGTCTCACGCGTATATAATCTATTTTCTCTTGATTTGAGATAATTTTATCTTGATTTGAGATGATTTAATTTACACCTTTGGAATTAGAATCTATCTAAACTAAATCAGACCTTTCAATAATATATATTAATGAGTATTAATGAGCTAATATATATTAATGAATTCAATAATATATATTAATAATATATAAAAATAATAAAAACGATATTGTATTTTATTAGTATAAGTAAAGTATAAAACAAATATAATAAGAGATGCTAGCTAGCTATTAGTTATTAGCTATATATATATATATGGGTAATTCTTGGCTATTTCGATTGACTTGTAACCCTTAGGTTACGGATTTTTTTTTCATTTGGCACAATTGTTGTACACATAAAACTGAGATTTTTCCCAAATTTTGGAGACGATACATTAATTATATCAAAAGTTATTAACAATTAAAGAAAAATGATAAAAAATTTTCAAACGGCTATATTTTAAAAACTAATAAAGATACCGAATCGGATTTTTCCCAAATTACTTATAATACCTTGAACTTTCGAAATAATTACAACAATAAACAATAAAAAATTTTTTTCGAAAGTTATTAACTTTTTGTTTAAACAATTGCTAATATCTCAAAAAGTATATTTTTTTTTTGAAAAATTCTTGCTCCTACGTATTCCTGAGGATTTTTGCTATCGAAATCAATCATAAAATTCAAGGGCCCGACATATCGGAAAGCGTAGCCCTAATCAAAGGAAGACGCCTCGGCGTAAGGCTGCGGTAGCGCTCCAGCGGACTCACGGTCGAAAGGTACTTTAGCTTTAATCTAAAAAACTAATAAAGATACCGAATCGGATTTTTCCCAAATTACTTATAATACCTTGAACTTTCGAAATAATTACAACAATAAACAATAAAAAATTTTTTTCGAAAGTTATTAACTTTTTGTTTAAACAATTGCTAATATCTCAAAAAGTATATTTTTTTTTGAAATTTCTTGCTCCTACGTATTCCTGAGGATTTTTGCTATCGAAATCAATCATAAAATTCAAGGGCCCGACATATCGGAAAGCGTAGCCCTAATCAAAAGAAGATGCCTCGGTGTCAGGTCGCTTTCGACCGTGAGTCCACTGGAGCGCTACCGCAGCCTTACGCCGAGGCGTCTTCTTGAATTTTATGAATGATTTCGATCCTCAGGAATACGTAGGAGCAAGAATTTTTCAAAAAAAAAATATACTTTTTGAGATATTCGCAATTGTTTAAACAAAAAGTTAATAACTTTCGAAAAAAATTTTTTATTGTTTATTGTTGTAATTATTTCGAAATTTTAAGGCATTATAAGTATTTTGAAAAAAATCCGACTTCGATATCTTTATTAGTTTTTAAAATATAGCCGTTTGAAAATTTTTTATCATTTTTCTTTAATTGTTAATAACTTTTGATATAATTAATGTATCGTCTCCAAAATGTGGGAAAAATCTCAGTTTTATGTGTACAACAATTGTGCTAAATGAAAAAAAAATCCGTAACCTAAGGGTTACAAGTCAATCGAAATAGCCAAGAATTACCCATATATACCTATAGCTACAGTATACTAGTAAGTATGCTGCTGTGCCCTCAGTTTTTTATCAAGAACGCGACAGTCGACAGTTGGCTCACGTGTTTTTTTACAGGTTACCGGCTTTTAAGCTTTAGGCTGAGTTGTCTGTCTGAAATTATTACTACTTTTGTGTTAATGTGAGTGATATTTTATTTATTTAATAATTATTTTAATCAGTAGATGTGCCCTCAGTTTTTTATCAAGAACGCGACAGTCGACAGTTGGCTCATGTGTTTTTTTTTTTACAGGTTACCGACTTTTAAGCTTTAGGCTAAGTTGTCTGAAATTCTTACTACTTTTGTGTTAATGTGAGTGATATTTTATTTCTTTAATAATTATTTTAAGCAGTAGATGGAAAAATATAGTTTTGCATTGCATTTTAATAACTGATAACCCCAAAAACGAACACGATGGTGGTCCGTGATGTTACTGTTGTAAACCACTAAACGAATTACATTCGCAGTGCATTTTTTATGAGACGTGATGACTTTATGAATAGAAAAAAATTAGATTTCTGTTTGCTTGAGTGAATTGTGAAAAATGTGTGAATTTTAATAATTTTGTTTACTTATAGATTTTATCTGATCATCCATCATGCCTATAAACTCATTGGGAGATATGGTGGAGTATACTTCTAATGAGGATATACAATATCTCATGGAAGAGGAAGGCACTGACTACTCAGTGTAAGTGTTATTATATTTTTTATTGATGCTTTAGCTTTATGATATTTATAGAATTGTTAAATTAAAAAAATCTGTTTTCGTACATTTTTTGTAATAAAAAGAGAATCAGCGTCAAGCCTAACTGTGATAGTTTTGATAAATTGAATGCTGTTTTCAAATATAAAATAATAAGTAATATTTTTTTTCATGTAAATAATGTGTTCATGTAAACTTTTTATTGTTGACTATTCATGAATATTGTTATTGTTATTTAAACTATTATCATAATAGAAGACAATATAGGTATAGCTAGTTCTAATTCATATGTACTATGATAGCTAATCTAATGAGTATAGGTATCGCTACTTCAATTTTAATTTTTTTCATTCATATATATATATATATATATATTATGCTATACAATTGTCTTCATATTAGTCTATATATAATATTCCAATGACTCTATATTTATGTTTCAGTGAATTTGTTGGATACTTAGAAGAAGTCCTTGGGTACTCTAAGTCAGCCGATGGTAAACCTCTCTTCAAAGCCACGATCACCAATGGTTTTAAAAGAATTTGTCTATTAATTTGGGACACGGATACTGTGCAACATTTAGTTAAAAATTTCATAGCAGGAGCAGTACGTTTCTTTTTATTTTTCCTTACAATGTGTATTTTTTTATTAATAAACAATTGTTTTCAGATTGTACATCTTGATGGTTGTCAGGGTCGTATTGTCCAGCCACGAAAAATTCATGACACTCAGAAGCTGTTGAACTATGAAATAACAATTCACCCAACTTCCAAAGTACTTTTTAAGGGTTTCCATGTGCGAGTAGCAGTGCAGAATACGCCAAATGTATCTGCTATAGAACTTGCAGATGTTGCTAAAGCTACAGGAGAAATAAGTATGCTTTTTTATTTCCTTTCTTTTAATTACTCCGTCTCCTCTCTATTTCTCTCTCTCTCTCATATCTCTCTCTCCTCTCTTTCTTTGTCTCCTTCACTGTTTCTTTATAATTTTATATATATATATATATATTTTCTAATTGGTTTTCAGAGGTAAAGGCTTACCTTAAGACTGTAGTTGCAAGAGCTTACAATAAAGATGGTGAGATGCACTTTGGACAAGGATCTCTGACGGACAAAGTACACAAGCTAAATGTCAACAATTTTAAGCCAGAGGATGTTCCCAAAACCATGGTGAAAGGAGTTTGTGTTTTGGTAAAAGGTGTTGTGAGCCGTGAAGGTACTTATATATTTCTATGTATATATGCAATCAGTCAACTATATTTTTTCTATTTTAAATTTTAATTCTATATGTATTAAATATTTTCTAGGAAAACTTCGTATAATTTGCAGAAGCATGGCTGACATACAAGTACTTCCAGAAGAATCAACGATAACTGAAAAAGAGGTTACATCTGCCAATAAACCATTAAAACGATGGAACCCAGAGCATAGTCGTGAAGATAACGTAAAGAAGGCTAAAAAAATTCAAGATGAACCCAAGGTCACTGAAAATGATCAGAATTCTAGTTCACCTATGAATATCTCGGAGTAATTTTTTGTACACTGTCTTTTCTAAAAATTATTTATTATTTTAATCCTTACGACTCAATTCAAATTAAAACTGTAATTATTGACATATTCGTTTGTGATACACGAAACTTTTGTGATATAGTGGGTTGTGATGTTCGTATCACTTATAAATAAAAATAATTCGAACTCTCGTAATTTAGCTAATGAGTAAGAATTTGTTTCCGATGATTTTACTCTAAAAGCTAAGTGAAACAAATACAATAATTAAGTAAATCAAATATATATAAGTAATTATAAAATATCGAGGAAAGTCAGACAATGCCCTAGTTTCTTATGGTGCGAGTTGTCCCATAAGCAGAGCTAAAGTCTTTCTTGGATAGGATATAATTCGGCCCAAGTTTCTTATAGCGCGAAATGTTCTATAAGTCGAGCTCAAATTATAAGGAAAGGTTAGTCTTGCTTGGTAAATCACAATGAGAGAAAGAACTTAGGTGTTGATCCAAGTTTATTCAAACTCATGCGCTCACTTTGCAAGGCTAGAAGTGAATGAATCTAGCCTGTGCAAAGGTGGGCCTATTTATACACAGATTTTCCCGCTTATTATTGCAGGAGAGATTTCATCGAAAATTCGAGAGACATTCGCGAATTTTGAGAAATGATTTTTCTTCATTTACAAGTAAATAACCATTAATATTAAGTTTTTTACATATGTAAATTTTACAGAACTAGTTATTTGTTGATTTTATACAATATATAATTATCGCCAATAGTGTCGTCAAAAGTTATTAACTAATAAAGTTAATTAACGTGATATTACATTATTTACAATAGAAAATTATTAAAATTTCATATAACTTTATAGTTAATTAATTTTGGAAGTATTTTCCAAAATTAATTATTTTAATTAATTAATAACATTTGAATTATGACTAATTTTTCATATTTGTAACGGTTTTCTTTTAATCTTAATATGCGATTATTAGGTTAATTATCTAAGATTTCTAAATCATAAAATTGTAATTATTAAGTATTAACTTAATATTTTCGTTCTATATATCGCTTATTGTTTAAATAAATTATTAGTTGTTTATTTATTAATAACAGTTGTTATTTAGCTGTTATTAATGAAACCAATTCTTACTCATGTTCTATGCTTATTCATTTTACATATAAATTATTTATATTTTTCTAATATTTCATATGTTAATAAATAAATTAACTTTACATATCGATATTCGTTATAAATTTATGATTGAATAAGATATTGTGAATCTGTATGTTAAAATCTATATAATTGATACTTTGTTATATTCAAATTATCTATAATTAACATATTTTTCACAATATTATGATTCATTATATCTATGTCTATTATTTGTGACGTCACGCTATTTGTTTTGACTCGACTCTTATTTGTATACAGTCGCGTAAACAGTGAGGTAGCGCCGCTTAATGTATTGTTTTGACTAAACAGATTAATACGTTAGACTAGTTGCAGTGATTTAATAACAGCTCATAAATAGGACCGTTACAGGGTAAGGTTCACTCGTTTTAATGTTCAGTAGATATGTATGTAACAGAATGTCATTTTGCTGTTTTGATTCCCATTATAAGTAAGCATTTTTCCAAAGTTTAGCATAAAACATTCATTTAAAATCATTCGAGCATGAATAACAAATATTAATTATAAGGTAATTAAATAATGTATTTATTTATTTAAAAATAAAAATTGTATTAAATGCTGTGTTTCTTTGATTTTTTATTTTTCTTAAGGCAATTCCATTTTATGATCATCATTCATGGGATATTTTTCATTTTTTTTATTATTTTTGATCATATTACTTAATATTTTTTTATTAAAAAAATCAGAAAATCTTAATAGTAAAAAAAAGTATAAGGTAAAACCAACATTTTATTCAGGGAGTCAATAAAAATATCGTCAATAGAAATTTCTGATGAATATAACCTATTAGTATCTGTAGTGTATGCTACGCTACTAGTACAGTAGTGCTGTCTGTAGTTAGTGTCATTGTTCTGAAGTGATTTGTATTCCTTCTCATATCATCTTACAAAATAGTATTAGAGAAAGCTAGTTTGATTATTGGTATATAGTTAACTGAGTTCTTTAAGTTCCTCCGAAAACAAAACAAAAAAAAACTCAATTTATAAACGTTCATACTTTTCTAACCTCTAATATCCGTTCTGTAAGTTTTCTTTGATCCGTTTTTATATGTAAATTTAAATAATACAAATTCCAAATGAAGAATAAAAATTTTTTAGTCACCCTTATTCATCGTAAAAGTGATCAGATTTATCAATAACAAATAAAAGCTCAAGATTTTGATCATAACAAATGGAAACTCAAGAGTAATATTATTCTGGTGTGTATGTATATACATGTTTCTAATTGAAATATTTATTTTCTTTATCTGACTAAGTTCTCACATGGAAATTTTATTTCGGAAAATGTTTCTTATTTTTTCAGATTATTGATAAGATTTACTCAAGCTTATATTTTATTTCACAGATGCATTGGATTCAATTGATTGAGTTGCCCACTAAGTGCATTAGTTTTAAAGGCGTTGAAAAGTATTTTGTATTCTCAAGAGTCTCATTACAAAAATTTAGGTGAGCATACGTTTAGTAATTTTATCATTGCACACAGAGGGGAAAATTTCAAGTTCAAAGTTATTTTGTTCAATTCAAGAAAATTTTGTTCAAGAGTTATTATCTTATCCATGTGGATGATGAATTTGCATTGTTTTGTTGTTAGAACTTTTTGTTTTGCTTCTATTGTTTTATTGGAACTACTTACAATGATAACACAGGCCGACAAAAAATTTTACCAAGAACCCGAGTATAGTTTTCCGAAGGTTTTTTGCGCGCTGAATCCGAATCCGAGGTCAGAATTACTCTGGTGGCTCCGGTTTTCGAGATATCCTAACCTTAAAATGCAAAAAACGCGATTTTTGCCTATATTTGAGGTTATGTAGCAAAGAAAAGAAATTTTTTTTCAAAAAACTGTATATATCAAATTAAAGTATGAGTTTTCTTCTTTCAAATGCCGTTGAGTATGCTCGGATATCTTTTTTTTTCACGAAGTTACACAAATTTGAAAATTTCAAATTTTATGAATTTAAAAAGCACCACACCATTCAGCCCAAGCTATCTAACAAGTAACCATATTAAAGAGCCACTCACCAATTTAAACCAAACTTGGAAATATGACAAAACACTAAAAAAGATGGCAGATTCAAGATGGTGGATGAAAATCATAGAATTAGCATATTTTTGGTTGGAAATTAGTACTCGGGGGTTTTCGAGGTCGCTGAGTTCGAATATACTACCAAAATTTCGTTTTTTCAAATCCAAGATGGCGAACGCCAGATAGCGAATTCAAAATGGTGGAGGATATTTTTTTGAAATCAATATTTCGCTCGAAAAATAGTAACTTGAAGGGTTTCCAAAACCCCCGAGAATGAGTTTTTTTTACCGAAAAGCAGTTGATTAATCTTGCTTTATCCAGGGTCATGTGGGTGTGCCTGCTTAGGAGTTGGTAGGGGTGGTTTTAAAGGGTTCAGTAGGTATTTGGGGATGAGGCTTATCTAGGTCGAGATTAGTACGCATACCTGTGATTGGAAAATGAGTTTTTTTTATCGAAAAGCAGTTAATTAAACTTGCTCTACCCAGGGTTATATGGGTGAGCCTGTTTAGGGGTTGGCAGGGGTGGTTTCTACCCGTAAGAGAGCATTTTGTCAATAGAAGCACGATGCTCACAATATTTTTTAGTGTTTTGTCATATTTCCAAGTTTGGTTTAAATTGGTGAGTGGCTCTTTAATATGGTTACTTGTTAGATAGCTTAGGCTGAATGGTGTGGTGCTTTTTAAATTCATAAAATTTGAAATTTTCAAATTTGTGTAACTTCGTGAAAAAAAAAGATATCCGAGCATACTCAACGGCGTTTGAAAGAAGAAAACTCATACTTTAATTTGATGTATACAGTTTTATGAAAAAAAATTTCTTTTCTTTGCTACATAACCTCAAATATAGGCAAAAATCGCGTTTTTTGCACTTTAAGGTTAGGATATCTCGAAAACCGGAGCCACCAGAGTAATTCTGACCTCGGATTCGGATTCAGCGCGCAAAAAACCTTCGGAAAACTATACTCGGGTTCTTGGTAAAATATTTTTGTCAAATTCTGTCGGCCTGTGTAATCGAACAGTTAAAATCTTTCAGATTATTTCAAGAACTTACCGTCTTTTGAATCTTTGGAATATGAAAAATAGTTTTATTTTATACTTTTAACATTTTAACTCATGCATTTAATTTTTGTTTGTATGTAATAGCCAGTCCATAACTGCACAAATAATCAATAGTTGATTTTACACATTATAAGTATCGCCCCTTTACAGTAAATGTAATTAAGCATATAAAATAAAGCATTATTTGTTTGTAAATTAATACAAAGTTCAAGCATACACAGTATAAAATATCATTTGGATTCAAAATTTTCTGAAAATGTGAATATCTATAAAAGTAAAAAGTTAGACACATTCCAATTTTTGCAATCATTGTATCAGCAAATTATCAGTTTTAATTTTATATTTCTTCATTTTCAAGTCGTGTACTTTTATAATTTCCATTTATAGTTGCATTTATTTATTAGTTTTCAACGTACATTCTCTCCATTAATTATTAACTGCCCAGATTATTATATTTGTAATTTTTATTTCTTGATTGAGTTTCTGTAAAACTTCTGAAAGCAATCTTCATTAGAGAATTAACTGTCTTTCAAATTTCATTCAATTCATTGCACCAAATGCATTAGTTTATTAACAAACATTTATTACAGTAAGGCAATTTCAGCTACTTATGTTAAGTAATTTGAAATGTTTATTTTATTTGTATATGTGCAAAATAATTATGAGTGATAAAATTTCATTTAATGTCATTGGTTTTCACACTGATATTAAAATGTATACGTATTAAAAATAAATTTTTGTAACTTTTAAAACCAGCAAGTAATAAGACTTTTTTTTCAGGTTTTCTCTCCGAGGCTAAGTTTCATAAGATTTATTGATTCACTACCTTCGATTTATTTTTTTATATATACATAATAAATATTTTCTGTATATATGCAAACTTTTAGATATCTTTTAAAAATACACTAGCTATATACAGCAAACATATATTACATTGTGCCTTTATTTTGTACCACTACTGCACCTATACTGTACTTTATTGTTATTTATCCAGATTTATTGTACCATTACTGTACCTTTACTGCACCTTATTGTGATATATTCGTACTTTTTTTATTATATTATTAGTAAAAAAACTTTACTATATGCAATAAATTTGCATTTGTACCATCATTGATTCTTTACTGAGTCTATACTGTACTGACAAACAATACTTGATCTGCAAAAGTACTTTCAGAACGTAATACTCTAAAGTGATTATTATATTATTATTAATATACTGTGATATACTGTGATATATATATTGAAAGAAATTGTTACGAGAAATTTTACAATATATTTTTGTATCAATCTTCCATCTACTAGTAAAAAGTTTTGTTTTATTGATTGCATCGTATCAAACCTCATTTTAATACCTTAATGGCAAAATTTATAGTTGAATCATTGAAATTTCACTGTTGGTTCTTATATTTTCATTTTTCTGTAAATATATCTTTGGTTTTTACTTACAAAATATTATGGCTGATCGAAATAAAAATGATTCTTTTCGATATAAGTTAAGTACTTTGGATAAACAAATAATTTTAGATGGATCAAATTTGAAAGATATTCATATCAATTTATTTCATAGTATTTTTGTAATGCGGTACATTACAAGGCCTCCTGAGTGCTGCATTATTTGCAGCACTTCAGAAAAGGCCATCCCCGTCCCTTGCCGCCCCGTAACCGGTTGTTTAAAATAAAGCTAAACACGCCCTACACCGAACAATTATTATTTTCCATGTCCGAACGACCACGCGGGAGATATGGACGAAGCAAACTGTCTAACGCGATCCGACGGACGCTCAAAGAGCAGACAAAAAAAAAAGGAGCGCACCACAGAAAAAGAGAGCGCACGCACACACTCACTCACAGACACTCCCGACCACGTGTTGCCGGCCGGCAAAAGAAAAATGCAAAACCTGACTGGGAAATGCAACGGAGATGCATGTTGATGACACATGCAGATCCGTTACACTCCCAGACACTAACACGAACACTCACGAGGCACTGACACTCCTGGGGCGAGCAGAAAATCGCCGATGAAGTGGCAGCCGGCAATCAGCTGTGTCGGGCTGCCGAACACCATCGGCGATATCCTGAGCGCCACACACACGAAAATCAGCGACCACAGACACAAACACCCGGAACAACACCACAGAACCGACACGGGAGCGCCCCAGGAGGCGCTCCAACAACCGGCGCAAGAACACGAGGCGTACGCGCGAAAAACTGAGCGGCCATCTTGAAGCGCCGATATAGACTGAGAGCGAGCGAGCGAGACAGACTGAGACAGAGCGAGCGAGACAGAGCGAGCGAAATAGACGAAACAAGAGCGAGCGAGACAGACAATATAAAATAATAGAATAATATGTAAATGCGAAGATGAGGGCGCTACAAATGAAACGGCGTATATTATATACGTATTTCTGAGATTAAAATTAAATCATAAATTGAAAAAGAATGAACACGAAATAAATATCGAATTGTAAAATTCGCACGCGACCGACACCCCTATTATGATGGCGAGCGACAACTACCCCCTTTAGGTTTAAATGATAATTTAACTAACTGAATTCGAACATCTGACAAAATTCGCTAGTGACGTCACGACCAATAGGCAAATTAGAATAAAATTTGATTTCCGTCCGCATAGACGAATAGATAAGAGTAGGGGTAGATCTTTTCCGACAATTAATGATAGATACCTTAGTGGGGGGTGAGAGAGAGTAAATAACGGCGAAAGTAGGAGAGTTAAGGAGGGCGTTGTATTATTCTAATTTACATACGGACCAATGATAAAAATTCGGAGGGCGCTACCGATATCCGAATTAGCATACCGACCAATAATAACATTTCTTCTCGGAAAGAGGAGAAGATAAACGATCTTTGACCGCGAGAAGCCGATTCTCGTCCATTTTGCCATTGGACATCTGGAGAGAAAGAGCTTCTGTCAGCTAATTTTTTCGCCGTCGAACCTTTAGCGCTAGATGCCTCTTACACACTCTGTTGCCAATTTTGTTTGCCAGTATCGCAAGGAAAATTTGTAAGTAGGCAAAATGCCGCTCATTTTTAATTAATCGCGGAGTGCGGGTTAAGTTATTTAATTTATTTAGTTCGGTGCTGTAGGTCGTCGCGACGCGTGGATCCGTCGACGCCGGTGCCTACCGGATCGTGCTGACCTGTCCGCCATTCCGCGAATATAGATTGAGTGTTCGGTTACGAGAGAAAATCGCGACTTAGTATTCGCGCTGACCTTTTGTCGACGTTATTAAGTGTTCGTTTTGTGAAAGAAAGTCGCTACTTGGTATTCGCGCTGACCTTTCGTCACGTTTATTAAGTTCGTCTTACAAAAGAAAATTGCAATTTAGTATTCGCGCTGACCTTTCGTTAGTTACTTAGTACAAACGTAGGTTCCGTTGAAGTAAATTGTTTTGACTAATTAGTTGTGCTGACCTTTCCGCCATTTCGCAAACCGAATTTGAGCGTTAGGTCTTATAAAAGAAAATTGCGATTTGTTACTCGCGCTGACCTTTCCGCCATTTTAGGAACCGTTTAAATTGTATCTTAGGGATTAATGAAAATTCAGAATTCTACCGACCACATTTATTCCGACCTCGTATGTGAGAAACTTTTAATGCATCAATAAAACAATTAATTGTCTTTATATACATATATATATCTTACTTGATAACCTACCCCTGTTGCATGTTAGTGATTTTCAGCCGCGGTCGGTTACATACGGGTTTATTAATTCGCTATATTTTCGGATTATTCGTTAGGTAAAATACGCGCGATTTCGAACGTCCTCACGACCTGACTTAAGGAGTCATCACCTGAGCTGCCGGCATACACTAATCAAGGAGGAAATTAGCATCGAAAGTTGGACACCAAAGGCCTGAACCTCGGATACAACGCGTATCCCCCCCATCTGCTTACTCTGCGCAGTCGCCGTTAGGCAGACCGGGATACGCGACAACCCGACTGTCCTTACCCCCGACGATCGCCGTAATCAGCCGATGGTCTGGCGCCCTAAATAATCGGGGGTAGAGCCAAACAGGCCTTGTGGCGGAAGAACTCGGAGCGCGGTCAAACCCCCCGAAATTTCCTGCCACATTTTACATTCCTGCTCTCTAAAAATACCTCCTATTTT
Source organism: Phymastichus coffea (assembly GCF_024137745.1). Taxonomy (NCBI): domain Eukaryota; kingdom Metazoa; phylum Arthropoda; class Insecta; order Hymenoptera; family Eulophidae; genus Phymastichus; species Phymastichus coffea. The sequence goes on along the minus strand of NW_026706836.1, from coordinate 3,057,930 downwards.
TAAATCAAGAAGTATTATATCACTACAACAGATTATGCAATGTCCAGGACGACAGTGGCTTGAACCTGTTTCTCGCGTAGTAGTGCATTTACAAATCCTTCATAACTGCGATAATGTTTGCCATAACAGTTTAAAGGGTAGTTGGGTTTGTATTTATTACGATTCTAACTTCATCCACATTTATGATTCGTCAAATAATAATAAACTGCTTATGTGCAGTGAACAATTTTTAAACCAATTATTTCCATACTTTATTATAAATGGAAAATGTGATAGAAAACGAATTATTTTCGAAAAAGTGAAATCTCAAATTCATGATAATGATTCAGGCATTTTAGCCATAGCTTTCGCCACATCAATATTCTTAAAACAAAGCCCTTTCAAATTCACAAACGATTATGCTAAAATAAGATATCACATCTGGAGTATGTTGAATAATTATAACCTGATTCCTATCCCTTCTGCAGAAGTATTAGTTAATTTAACAATTGACGAAAATAATGCGAATGAAAATTATTCAATACATTCTCATAATAATAATATGTGTAATAAACATACATTCACTCATTTACGATACAAGTTGAGTATTTCTGATAAAAATGTAATATTGAACGGGTCAAAATTGAATGACAATCACGTTGACCAATTTCATTATATCTTGCATACTTATTCGCATAAAACTTTTTCAATCGTTCAACCTCGGAGTACTTTGTATTTACAAAAAATCATGCGAAATCCAGAAAAACAGTGGTTTCAACCTGTTCCTCATGATTTAATACACATTACACTATTGCACAGTTGCGATGATTTTTGTAAAAAATGCGAAGGGGGTCATTGGATTTGCTGTTTTTACGATACTAAGGCAATTCGAATTTATGACTCGCTTAATCGTAATAGACTGCATGCTTGTCATGAAGAATTTTTAAATCAACTGTTTCCATATTTATGTACAAATAGACAGTTACACAGAATTTTTGAAAAAGTGCAATACCAAAACAATGACAAAGATTGTGGTGTTTTAGCAATTGCGTTTGCTACCTCTTTACTTTTAAAAACAAATCCTGCAACTATTAATTATGATTATGAAAAAATGAGATATCATCTTGTGAATATGTTAGAAAACAATTTATTGACGCAATTTCCAATATTAACAAGAAATGATGTGGTGTTAAACGCTAATTATAAAAATACATTAAGTTTAAAAAATGATTTGCCACGTACTGTTTTTGATAACAATTTAAAAAACTGTGAAAAAGTAAATGAAGTTTCTGAGAACTCCACGTTGAATAACCTTTTTGATCATACTGCCAATTCTACTGACTTATTAAAGATCAAGAAACAATCAACAACTCTCAATATGCAGTGTAAAGATTCCGCAATTATTAATAAGAATGTTAAACAGGTCAATCAAAACATTTGGAAGATTATAGGTATTGCAAACGCTGATGGAGTTTCTTGTTATGCAAGCTCAAGTCTGCAGAGTTTATTTCATTGCTCTTCCATTAGATTAAGATTTATTAATGGTACAGAGGACAATGCCCTACAACAAGCTTTCGATGCATATGCTTCTGGTGGTATCGCGCAAATTGAAAAAGTAAGAGCATTTGTTGGTAGTGATTTTATGTTAAAAGTACAAAATGATGCTGCTGATTTCATAAGAGAAATTTGTCTGAAGTCCGATAATAATGTAAATGCCAGTGTCAGTTTTGATATAATTACCGGTGTGAATATTGTAATATTTCAAGCAAAACGGTCACTAAAAACAATTCTGTATTAACATTACCACTGCCAGAATACGTAAAATCTGCCAATTTGCAAGAAATTATCGAAAATGGTGTGGAAAGATGGGATGAAGTCGATGTAGTTTGTAAGACATGCGAGCGCAACATGAAGAAGAAAGATTTTATTGAAACTAAAAATGAAATCTTAATACTGCAATTGTTAATATACAAAATCAATAAAGGCAACCGCCGAAAAATAACAGATTTTCATTTGAAAACCTTTGAAAATCAAACTATTACGATTTCTGAAAAAATGTTTAAAGTAAATAGTGTAATTATTCATCATGGCGTAAATATTGAAAGTGGTCATTACACGAGTATCCTTCACGAATTGAACCATTGGAAAGTTGCTGACGATTCAAATGTTAGGACGTTTCATAGTTTTCCACCGCAGGGTAGAACAAGTAATGCATATATTATTTTTCTTGAAAATATTACTTCTCAGAATATTAGTGGTGCTTATCAAATCAAAACAAAAATTGATTCCAATAGTATTATTAACGATAATTTATCATGCAATATTAATCAATGTCCGTCCAAATAAGGCCTTTTAAAAAACAAAAGAAAATTTGATGAATCAATTGGTAGCCAAGTGTCTAATGATGGGTTAGAAACTGGAGACATATCATTTGGTCTTTCGAAAAAGAAGAAATTTAATTATTCTCTCACGGAACCTAGTAAGAATAAGAATTCTAGGCAACCGCTTGAATTAAATTTGAATAGATCTTGGAAAGCTATTGGTATTAAAGACCAAATGAAAGACGATATTTTTGGGTTGCATTGTGATGATGTTGATCAACAAAACTGTTCCTTGAATATTCCTGTAGCTAATAGTGCTCCAGCTGCGTTGTTCCAATCCAATTCGATTGTTGATGATTTTGAGAATGAATTTCTTAGTAAGTTGAATTCTCAAACTAATTGCATAAATCAACTATCTGATTCTGATTCTTATATTGATAGTGTAAACAGAAATACTAACACTTTTTCCTCTTTCGGTGCAAGAAGTGATATTGAACACGATTTCCTTACAATTCCAACCATTAATTCCATAGAAAAATCGGCAATAAATTCTGCCAGGCGTAGTAGAAAGTATTATCTATCTCATAGACAAAAAATTGCAGAAAGACGAAAAATTTTAAGAAGATTAAAATTAAAAAAAGGAGTAAGAACATCAGAAAAAAAGAAAACTACTAATAAGATTTATTATGAAAAAAGGAAGGATAAAATTCGATCCATGAGGGCTGTGCAATATAAGCAAATGGCGAATGATATAAGAATGAAGAAAAGAATATATTATATTATGAATAGAGATACTATTCTAAAAAAAATGTCTAATAAAAACAAAATATCCAGTCTTCCAACTTCTCAAAGGAAAATAAAATATAAAAAAATCACTATAAACAAAAACACTCGAAATCTTTTGAAATCAAAAGAATATTACGTCAAATATGTTGCAAATAAAATAGATGGCCAGTCACTAGCATCAGTGATGAAAGCTGAACAAATAGTTACTGATGTTATTTACTAAGGGATAAGGAAACTAATTCAGTAAAAAAATTAATCAAAACATGTCAAAATAAAGTTGAAGTTTCTTTATCTCGTTTGGGTAAAAATAAAATCAGTGAAGGCAAGGTATTTGCTGCAGCAGCCTTATGTGGATTAGCAAAACATAGTTCTAAAACGGAATCTTATTTTGCAGAAACATCATATAATTTTGTAGAGGCATTAAAAAATTTACAAAAAATTGTGATTAACAGTAAAGGTCAATCAACTAATATTCTTCCATTAGAGTCATCAAACACGTGGTTATGCAGTGAACATTGTAAAACTCTCGACCCAGATATACTACAGGCATTAGCTGATTTATTTGAAAATATCAAAGATGTTTCCTATGTTGATGGTTTTAACTTTTATCGAGATATAGATGAATGTTCCTGTGTGACACGTAACCCCAATAAAATGGGACATCCAAAAATTTGCCATGATCAACCACTTTCATGTAAATCGCAATTATTGAAGTTAACTTACTTATCAGCGCATTATCCTTATCTGCGAACAATAAAGAGGATCATTTATCAAATAAAATCTTGCTATCAAACAATTTCTCAAATTGATAATGCCCTAAGTTCGTTCGATATTGATGAATTGAAAAAGATAGCTCATTCATTCAATGAGTTACGATCAAAGTTTGATTGTTCAAAAAACACGATATGTTTAGACGAAGTTGAAATTAAAAAAACATACGAAAAAGGTATTGTCGAGTTTTATAAAATTGATAGAGATCCCTTCCACTCCTTGTATTTCGTGTGAGAGACTCCTGTGTTTGAGACAATTGAATACTGTAAAAAAATGTACAGACAAAGGAAATGTTGTGTCGTTTCTGCTGGGCGTAAAAAACGAAGTTGTAAGCAAATTATTAGAGTTATATAATTTAGAAGAAATTGAAAATGCTTATATCTGCAATAATTGTGAGCAAAATTCCAAAAAAAATAGAACAGCTCCTAATTGCATTTTGAATAATATGTTCAATGATGAAGTACCCCAGGAAATAGCCATTCTCAACGATTATGAAAAACTATTAATACAACGAGCAAAAGCTTTCCAAACTGTTGTAAAGAAGGATACTGTTATGAAAAAACAAATACCACACTACGTCAAAATTGATAAAGTTGTTGGGGGAACATTTCACTTGCCGCTCCCAATTAACGAAACATTCAAAAGAATATGTCCTGACACTGATGCGTTGTTGAAGGATCAAGAGATACATATATTAGTAAGAGGTAATCCAACAAAAAATAAAGTTATATAGGAAACTTATGTTGATATTCGAAAAGTATGGAATGCTTTGAATTGGTTGAAAGTAAACAATCCTTTATACGAAAAAATTTGTCTTCCCAATGATCCAGCCAATTTGTTGCATAATCTTATAGAAAATGTCAATGAGAAAGAAGATATAAATGATAATCGGTATCAATGATGCTGAGGACGATAAAAATAATGATTATTTTATTAATGATGAAAATAATGATAATATTCATAAGGAGATGAACCCAGTTGATTTCTCACATAATGTACAAGTAAACGAAAACAATAATAAAGATATGATTGACGATACTTCCAAGAAACAACAGAATAGTGATTGTTTGATCAATAATCAAATGAATGACAAACAATCTGAACATATGAAACCACAAGCTTTGTTGACTCAAAAATACAAATCAGACACTTTTTACAATCAATATACGATATATCCTCTATATAATCAAACAAAAGATGTCCCTGACACAGTATTGTATCAAATGTTAAATGTTTACGCTGGTGCTATAGACAGCCGGGAAAAAGAATTAGATTTATTATGTTTTCCAGATTTGTATCCAACTGGACGGTATGGTCAGCATGAGAGTCGAAATCCTAATCTAAGAGAGTCTGATTTTATCAAAAGTAAATTAACTTCGAAGCACTCGCGATTTCGATTAAATAATCAGTACCTCTTCTTTTTACTGTTTAATCATAACTGTAGACAAATTAATGCAGGAATATTTCATAAATTGAATGTAGTAAATCCATATTTTAAATGGACAGCTGGAGATTTACTACAACATCTAAAAGAAGATACATTAGAATCCAATATTACTAGTATTTTTTCGCGTTTAAGAAATACCGAAGCGTATTGGAAACAGCCTCGAAATGAATTAAATTGCATGGTAAGAGAGTATGGACCGGCAACATTTTTCGTTACATTCAGTCCTTCTGAATGGATATGGTCAGATCTCAGAGAATACATATGCAAAGTAAACGACAACAAAATTCAAGGTGATACGAGTACTTTAATTGCTAAAGATCCAGTATCTTCTGCACGATTTATTGAAAACAAATTCCAGGCCTTGTTGAAATATATAAACTCCGATGTCAATCCGATGGGCAAGGTTGAACATTATTATTACGCAAGAGAGTATCAAGGTAGAGGTATGCCACATTTTCATTGCTTATTCTGGATTAAAGATGCACCGGTGTTTGGAAAATCCTCAAACGAAGAGGTGATGAATTTTATTATGAAATATATCACTTGTGCGATACCCGATAAACGTAAATCTCCTGAACTTTACAGACGTGTGATGGAGTATCAACAACATAAGCACAACAGTTACTGTATGAGAAAGAAAAAAACAAAAGCTGGTTTCATAACGGCATGTCGAATTTTTTGGATTCCCGCGTACTGTAACAAAAGATCTAATTTTTCGAAATGTAGATGTGGCAATAGCAAATAAAAAAAACCTTAGAAATAAAAGCAGATTCTATGATTTACCGAGAAAACCAGAGGAACAAAATGTTAATGATTATATGCCAAATTTATTAACATTATGGGAAGGAAACATGGATGCTCAGTATATTGGAGAATCATCTTATCTTTTAACAAAATATGTATGTTCTTATGGTACGAAAGGTGAAAAAAGCAAAATGGATTTTGATTTATCAGAACTAAAAAATAATAAGTCATTGTGTAGTCGCCTATGGTCTATTGGCATGCGTGATGTTTGTATGTATTGTTGCATGATGTGAAATCTAATGAAATGATGTGATCTGAAATGAAATATATATACGGCGAGTCGATTGATTATACAGTTAATATATATATATATATATATATATATCTTTTATCAATATTCAATATTTATCATTATTACCTTTTATGTCTTCTTTTATAAACGATCATACTAACTCTATATTAATTATAATCTTCAAATAAACGTCATAAGACTACTCGTCGGGCCCGTCGTTGGGGGCCTCGCCGTATATATACGAATGATTTCACATCATTCTCTAGTGTACCGGAGCTTGAGATATATGGTTGACAAAATCATAATTCGCACAAGATCTTTTGAGAGTCATTTTGTTGTTATATGCAAATATATTGTTTTTATCCTTTACAGACGCCATTTTTTATGCTTTCAGCGCCCTCACCAGTAATATTTCTTGCCAATATTACCACACGTACGTACACGCTAATATACTGTCTCGCATGTCACGTGATTGTCGTTTAGCCAATCACATCACGAATAAACTGGCTTCGCTCAACAGGCCATGACTTTTTATAGGAGGGATTACTCGCCTGATGTAGATAAATGATTTCACATCATTCTCTAGGTCACTGCATTTTTAGATTAATAATTATATTTTTGTTTTTTTATACGTTGATTATATTGTTCTTCTGAGTTCCATTCTTTTACTTGTTTCGGTATTTATTATTTCAGCATCTATTGTAGTTGTGCCAATGATCACTTCTTTTACTGTCAAAAAGGAAAACTGCAACGTTTGTAAGGAACTGTACAGATACTTAGGCAGAATGTCTCATTTTCTTTTCTGATGAACAGTGATATAATTGAAGTAATTTTATTTTCAAAAAAATTTTCATGATAATAGAGAGCAAGTTTGTAAGTGATATAACATTGGATTTTTCAGTATTGCTATTTTTTGAATCAGCAAACTTTTTGTACAACAATATTTTTGATTTACAAGTGATATTTGGCGTAAAATATTGAATCATTTGGTAAATAAAAAAATAAAATATTAATTGATTCTTATGTGCGGAGATATTGCAATGCCTACTCGCCTGCCGAATTTTACCTTTCGTGAAAGGTGTGGGAGGGGAGGGGGGAGGTTTTATATACTAGTCGTCTTTTCTATAGTTTGTTTAAAAGAAATTTGAGACAAAGATGGCCGCAATTATATGTATTAAAATCTTGATATCTAATATAATTATACATGATTCTATTAACTTTGAGATAAAGCAATAGATCTATAGGTGGTTGTAGATTACCAAAACTATCAAAATACATAACCTCATCACCTTTCTTTTTGTATGCCACCCAATGATTACCTGGTCCACGTTTATCATCTAAATTTACAATAGCTGTCTCTTTATATCGTGGTCCATCAGCTGGCAGAGCATTACGCATGAAAACACCTCGAAAATTTGCAATTTTTAGTATTTTAGCATATTTTCTTATATCATGATATGTCAGTGCTCGATTAGGTAAAGTTATTTCGAGCTTTTTTTTTAAATATTTTCCACTTGAATATGGTTTGAGACAGTTGTTTCACCAGATAAAACAAGACCAAATTCTATCATGATTTTTGAAGATTTAGCCACTGAGAGGCAAGATAACGTAAGAGCATTCTTCTGTATGGTTAGACATCAAAAAGTAGATAGTTTCTATCTCTGTCAATCGTACGCTCGCATTACGAAGCATCTCATTCGAGATAATGTGAATTTACTTGTTTTGTTTCGACAAGATGACGTGAATAGTAAGCACATTTACAATGATCATATTAACTCAAATATGTCTTTTGAGAAGTTTAAAGCAATTTGTTCAAAATGTTGGAGAGACGATAATCATGGGTTTTTGGTTATCGACAGAGACAGACCAATAAATCATGGACGATATAGAAAGGGATTTGATTCTTTTGCTATAAATATAGATGAGTGAGTGGATGAAGATTATTTAACTTCAGAAATTAGAAGCGTAAACATGGCTGACTTTGAAAGAGAAAAGAAGGTGCTCGAGCAATTATCCATGGCTCGTGATGCCATAAGACGCAAGTATCAACTAATAAAACGCGGTAAAGCTGATTTAGAAAAGACATTGCATGAAACTTTTAAACCTATGGTTGATCCATTGAAGAAACTCGTAGAGGCAACTACTGATAAAAGTAACGCTACTACTGCTGAACAGCCAACGAAAAAGAAAAAGAAAATCGAGTTCTATAATGTTTTCAAGTCAGAAGTAGCAACTGACACTCCCTACAAATCTAGATATTTCAATAGTACTGCTAATGAATTAAATTCTACATTACAACCGCTTGATACTACATTTGAGTCTGCTATTTCTATTGATGATAATTATGATGATCATAATGAATCATCACTTGATACAACTGCTATAAATTTGAACAAAAGTAGTTCAAATGTAACTACAGAACAGAGACAACAGCTATTGGATGATTCGATTGTAGGAAACTATGTTCGACTATTGCATGAACCTCAGCAGAAAAGTAATTTAGACAAGACATTTGGTGTTCGCTTACATGAAAATACATATGTCATAGGCAATTCTCCAATTTCCTTTCAAAACGATAACGTGACTGTGAATGATAAAGCATACAGCAAGACGCTTGGTTTAATGGAACTTCGCTTTCGTAAAGAACCTGATTCTAAATTAATCAGTTCATTGGATATTGAAAATTATATAGAAATTCTTGAAATCACTAACGCTCATCGAAACTGATACGAAACAAATGGAGAATATCGCAATAAGCATGTAAATAAATTCAAAAAGTATATTGGTCCAAATTTATCTTTGAGCAGTAGCGCTAAGAAGCGAAAATCGACTATTGATGGAAGAGGTCTTTTTCCTAACTATAAAATAGCTAGAAAAAGAACGTTATTTTATTACGTATATTGGAATGATCCAAACGAGCTCGTTGATCGATTGAGATTGCTTATTGCCAAACAAACCGCCGGTAATTCTAGTCATGTTAATGAAATTTATTCAATTATTGAAGAATTACGTGAAGCTGGCTATATATATTAAGAGAATCCTAAATATTACTCAGTAATAAAATAAGTGTTGATGTGTTTAGACGTATATTGAATAAAAAAAAGGAAGGTAATCGAGGTCCTCCCGGTATAGGGTATAATATCACTGAAGACGGACAATACGACGCGAATGATAAAAGAATTTGTTATATAGCCGATCCTCAGGAGAGTAACGATGCTGTAAACTTACGAACGTTGCGAAAAACTAGTGAAGCTAACGTCGCTACGCTTACGACTACAATAAATAATCTGCAAAAAACTAGTGAAGCTAACGTCGATACGCTTACGACTACAATAAATAATCTTAAAAAATCTTTAAATATGATAAGAATACAATTACGAACGTATGGAGAAGCGATTCAATATTTATAAACAAATAATAATGATAATAATAAGGAGAAAGAAATAAGGATTACGCCGTCTGACTTTTCATTCATTCAATTATAACGAATAGATTGAAATAATGAAACATCAAAGAGTGGTGGATGAGTTACATAAACCAGCACGTCGAAACTATCCCCGTAGAAAAGTTGGCTTCTTTAGAAGCCTAAAGACGTAACTAAAGAGAATGAAATGCAGGTGTTGAGACGATTCTCTTACGACCGACGTCTTTTCGTTAAGAGCCCTAAATTCCAAGTAGGTGATAAAGTACGTGTGAGCAAGTCTAAACACGTTTTCAAAAAAGGATACACTCCTAACTGGTCTACTGAGATTTTTACTATTCAACGAGTTACGAAGACAAAGCCTATCACTTATCATTTAAGAGATTATAAAGGCAATCCAATTGTTTGAGGTTTTTACGAGCAAGAACTACAGAAAGCTATGTATCCTGACGTATATCTCATTGAAAAATTTTTAAGGAAACGTGGTAATCAAGTATACGTTAAATGGTTGGGATTCAACAATTCGCACAATTCATGGATAGATAAGACTTTATACGTATGAATGAATAAAGACGTTTATGTAAAGTAACTTTTATTCAAATAAATATCATAATAATAATAAATAATTTTTATAAATATATCTTATGTTTTCACTCCTGATATTAGATAATTTTATTTCAATTTCTTGATCATAGGAGTTATCCCTATGATCAAGAAATTGAAATAAAATTATAAATAATTTTTGTTTTATTTTAATGGTGAGAGCCCCAACCTTCGCTCTCACCTGTGAGGTACTTCCATTTGAGCATCATCACTTGTGAGTCCATTAGAACAAGTCAAAACCTGCTTTAGTAGAAACACCTGTGACTCATTTACCTCTACACAATATATTTTATAATAAATTTATTGTACATACTTTATTGAAATAAAGATACATTGTTGTTACATTAAATAATAAATTGAAATCTACCAGCGCTATGATATTCATTCTGTAAACAATATTTTTGTACATGATCTGAAAGTAATATATAAAGATCATAATGTTTCATGATGGCTCTTGAAATTCGATCTGGAAAAATAAGTTGGAATTCACAATCGAGCTCGAGAATGATTCGATTGTTATCTTCTTCCTTAAAGTTTGTTACTAAATAACAATGATTTTCTTCAAGTTCTTAATGATTTTTCTCCGGTAGTAGATCAAAGGGCTTCATAGCTATTTTATTTAACATTTCCAACTCCATCTTGCTATCGAAGACGTGAGAATAGTGGAGAAGGAAGTGGATACTACTGGTAATGATTCTTCTAACAGAATGACGTTTTCCGAGCTCTTCTCTCTCTCTTAAAACCTTTACCCCACTACTACATTTTTTTCTAGCCGGCACGGCTGCCTCCCTCCACTTGCTACTTCTTCCACTTCCAGTTGCTGCTTCTTCCACCTCAACTTAGATTTTTAGTTTGTTAAGTGTATATACTATACAATGATTTTTTAGTATAGGTTCAAGAGTATGATTCATCATTATTATACGTTTTTCAAATAGTGCTCGCGATATTATACTACTTAGTTGCATAATACGACGTTGGAAGCGTTCTCGATCTCGCGCAAGCTGCTCCCACACTCCTTTCCTCGAGTCATTGTCTTCAATAGGAAGATGATGAATTTGAATATTATCCGAGAACCATACATACTTCGAAGCGCGAATGCTCTTCTTGTTTCTTCTAATAGGCGCCATGATGAATCACAAGAGGATAGTCTTGCTATAGCTATTTCTTCTCACTGAATGATGGTAAAGCAAACTATGCATCCTTCTTATAAATATATTAGAACTCGAATGACTGCCCTCTATCGGAACTTAAGGTTAATTATAGGAATAGTGAGAGCCCCAACCTTCGCTCTCACTTGTGAGGTACTTCCTTTCGAATCAACGCTCATGAGTTACCTTTACATTGAGATAAAATTCACTGGAAAGGTCTACATTAAGAACTTTTTTTTTACCTCTCCACAAAAGAAAATAAGAGGATAGTTAAATAAAGGAAAAAAGACTATTCAATTAGATAGATTTTTTTTATTATTCGTAGTGCTGCTATTTACATTAGTATTATAATACATTTAATTACTATTCGTTGAAAATACAATTATGTTTAAATTCGAACCGACAATATGGTAAATAAATAACTCAGCCTTCTCTCTAGTCTGATGTAGGTTTTTCAACATTTCTTCATCTTTTTCGAGTACTATATTAACCCTTTTGGGCAGGAACACATCAAATTCGTCATCAATTGTAATACAAAGCTAAATCCATATTTCGTTGTCAATGATCTAACTTTAGTAACTTGATATAATGTGTTCGATGTTAGTTGGTACATCGCCTTCCGAGGAAGGAAAATCGTTTTGGAAATTTTATTTAATGCTGAGAAATCCATTCTGTAAAATAAAAAATCAAAGAATTAATTATTTATTTATTTATTACTAAGGTATTAATAAACTAAAATTAATTAAATATCTTACTTGTTTTAATAGTTAGTGGAAGATGTATTAGAGGTTGAGGTAAGACTGTTGCTTTAGTGAGAGCTGAGCAACTATTTCGAACAAGAGTGAGCTCTTAGTTTTATAAATGACATCCCCACTCTTAAAGCTCAAGCCGCCGTCGCCGCTTCCCTCTCTTTCAGTCTCCCCTCTCTCATGATTCTTCATCTAAAACCATTCTCCCACTCTATACACTCAGGTATCCATTGTTTCTCCCTCTCCATTACTAGTCATCAGCGCCATCTAGTAACTGTCGAAGGAGTAGAATTCTTTCGCTAGTGCTGCCCTTTAGAATTATTTTCTTCAATTCTGAATCTTTTCATATTACTATTTTGTTCTATCACTTCGTCTTCTTCTCTATACCTCTTTCTTCGTAGCTGTTCAACTCTTTCTTTCATTTCAGTAATTTCGAGAGTTTTATAATGCCCCCATGGAAGTGTGTCCGGATTATTATCAAAAATACAACGTTTATCATCATGAGGGCTTAGTGGTGTCTTTTCCTCTCTCTCTGTTATTACTTGATATAATTTAGATCGAATATTACATTGAGTACGTTTAATAATTTCCATTTCGTTTAAACACTTTCGATAATCTGAGTGAGTTATTGTATTTTTTACTGTATGTTTTTTCACTCCTTTTACCTTTTTCATGGGATCCTTATTTATTATTTCGATACTGTATAGTTTACTTCGTAACTCAATGTACTCCGTCATAATAGCAGCATTGCACTCATCCTTCATAACACCAAGAACTTTTTTGTTAGCTAGAGGCATTCCAAATTGATTATCAGCAGGATAGTCCGATGTGTCAAATTTATCAATGTCTACTTTCATGATCTCATACACATCGACATCTTGAATTTCATAAATGAGGCTGTCAGTATCAGTATAAAGTAATTTACATTTTTCACCAATTCGTTGCTTCATGTAACCATAATGAAAGTTATAGACTTATGTTTTTGAAAGATCTAATACACATAGACCGATGTATATAGGTTTTTTAATACTGATAGTTGTCCAGGATAATTGAATAGCAGCTAAATTTTCATGAAAGATGGAACTACTATGGAAATTTGGTTGGGCAATTCGAGCTTCAGCGCCATATCTACCACCTCATTGATTGATCAGTTTGACATCTTTTCGTTTTCTTTCGTCCTCCATCGTTTTTCCATGTACTGCATTAATCATAAGCTTGAAAAATAATTTTTCAAACTCATTTTTAGCTTGCTTTCTTTTTTCAGTATTTAAATTAACATATTGTTTCAGCCATTGTTTTTGTTTGAATTCTAGCGCTCTATATATCTTTTTGAGTTTTAGTCCATATTTGAGAGCTTGTTTTAACGCTCTATAATGAATAACGTATCGTTCTTTATCATAAAGCGTTGTCAAAAGTTTTTTCTGTTTTGATCCGGGTGGTTTAGTATGTTCAGGACAAAGAGGTAGGTTTTTATGATCATCATGCAGCTCTTGCGGATACTCTAGATCTACTTCTAAAATATAGCCTACGTCGCTAAAAAATTTGACATATCCACATTTGAAACCCATTTAAAGCCCTCAAATGGTAGTGATTTAGTCATAGCCCAACCATAAAGGTTGTTTACGTCATAATACATTAAAAATTTGTTTGGCTCATCCTTATTGAATTCTTCACCGATATATTTATTGTTTGCTTTTGAAAATCTATTGCAGCATTGACTAATACCTCCACGAATACCTTTTTGAATGAATAAAACCATATCTATATCTATTAATAGTTCAAGTTTCATATTTGTATATTTTAACATCGCGTCCCATGTTAATCCAGGGGTAGTGTAATAATGAGCAGGATCGAGATCATATGCATTCTTACAGGTTGATCGACAATTCTCAAAAATATCAGCTAGTAAAAGTTGTAATGCGGTGCATTACAAGGCCTTTTTCAGAGAGTGTTGCGCTATGTGCAACACCTCAGAAAAGGCCATCCCTGTCCCTTGCCGCCCCGTAACCAGCTGAAAATACGTAATATTAACGCGCCTAATGCGAAAATCACATTTTCCCTTACATGCCAACCACAACTAAACAAACAAGAAAAACAGACGAGCTGTCGCGATCCGACGGATGAAAAAAAAAAAAAAAAAAAGAGAGCGCACGAGAGAGAGAACACATACACACACTCCTGACCACGTGTTGCCGGCGGGCAAGAAAAACAAGAAAAAACTTGACTGAAAAGTGCAGCGGAGGTGCACGTAACGACACGTACCGACCCGTTACACTCTCAGACACTGACACTGACACCCGGAGCACGCTGACATTCCTGGGGCGAACAGAAAATCGCCGATGAAGCGGCAGCCGGCAATCAGCTGAGTCGGGCTGCTGCGCACCATCGACGACATCCTGAACGCCACACACACACTGGATATGAACTACCGCCGACACTCACACACAACACTCCGAAACCGCACACGACCGAAAAACGGAGCGCTCCAGGAGGCGCTACGACTACCGGTACCGAGACACGAGGTGCACGCGTTAGAGAGTAGGCGGCCATTTTAGAACGCTAAGCTAGATAGAGCGGCAGCGCGGTAGACTAAGCGGGAGTGCGAGCGAGATAGACTAATTAAGGGGAAGGGAGAGCGAGATAGATAGATTACTAAAGGCGCGCCTATACTTGACTCAAAATTACGATTTTATTTGTACGCGTATGCGAATTAATTGTAATTAAATGTAAGGCGATTTGAAACTTGTTTTAAATTTAGAACTGACTTAAATATAATGTATTAATTATAATTGAACCGTATCGTACGGATTAAATAATGTATGTAATTTCGCAAACTCTTATATATACTTGAAAGCGATAAGCCGCGCATTTATTGAAATTAATAGCTAGCCGATGAAATTTGAAACTCGGACGAAATTTGTTGATGACGTCACGACCAATAGGCAAATCATTAGAATATTTGATTTCCGTCCTCATCAAAATTCCGACAAGAGTAGGGATGAATCTCTCTCTTAGATTAAATGCTGACCGACCTAGTGGGGGGTGAGAGAGGGTAAAATTTGATGCGTAATAGATAAAACGAGGGGCGCTGTTACCTTCTTAATTTATATATTGACCAATGACGACACATTCGGAGGGCGCTACCGATATCCGAATTTACATATCGGCCAATAATAGTGTTTCTTCTCGGAAAGAGGAGAGAATGAGAGATCTTTGACCGCGGAGAACCGTTTCTCTTCCATTTTGCCACTGGATCTCGCCAAGGACAGTTCCGAGCGTTAGATAGTGAGAGCGTAACCTAGCATATTCCTTTTCTTCGTGCAGGATTTATCGCCGCATTAATTCCAAGTAAGTAATTGAAGTGTGACTGACCTTCGCGAATAACTAGGGCGCTAGGATAGGAGTAGACCGTAATTCGCCGAGGCGCGTGGATCCGTCGCGGTCGCGATTGCGAGTTCTGACCGAAAAGCGTTGACCTTCCGCCATCTCAGTGCGCGATGTATGGCCTTACGAATAAATGAAATAACTTGATATTGCGTTCCGGTAATTTCACCTAGATCCCAATATTTTCCCTCTACCAATTATTTTCAGCCGCGGACGGGATATTACAAGTGAAATTTGAATTAATTTTCTATTAACGGTAACGAAACGTATGATTCGACGAAACACGATCTGAGACAAAGGAGTGAGAGCTAGTCGACCGGATATCTTCTGTGATTCTGCTGGAAGCAGGATATTGGACAAAGGATTGATTTGAACGAGAAAATCAGGACAAACATCGTTGGAGCTTGAAGTGATTTTTTTTTTAAGTTTCGAACAGTTTTGAAACTTTGAAATTTCATCGCCCGCTCTGCGCAGTCGCACGGCGGGCAATTCTACCGACGAATTCGCCGTTGACACGATTTTCCAACGATCACTGTAGGTAAGGGCGGTGACCTGACGCCCTGCTACCAAAGTTCGGAAAATCACGTCCAACGGAAATTGGTGTTGGCGATTTAGCTGGTGAGGCCTACGCCCCCCGAAATCCCCCTTCACAAATGGCGCCCAACTTAGTTTCGAAATTCGTCGAATCCGTTTCGTTTAGCTAGTGTAGCTGACCGTTTATATTGAAATTTAAATCTGACCGTTCATATTAAAATTTAAATTTAAATATATTTATTCTGACCATTTTATTGATATTATCTGTATTTTATGTGAAAATTATATATTAATTAATATGCATGTTTATGTTATTTAACGTTCTGATAACTCAGAACAATCACATATTTAATCAATTATTTTCAGCAAGTTTTCTGACCATCAGTATACAATACTGATAAGCAAATTTTCTGACCATCAGTATACAATACTGATAATTAAATTTTCTGACCATCAGTATTAACTGATAACCAGTATTTTCTGACCATCAGTATTAACTGATAACCAGTATTTTCTGACCATCAGTATTAACTGATAACCAGTATTTTCTGACCATCAGTATTAACTGATAACCAGTATTTTCTGACAATCAGTATTAACTGATAACAGGTAATTTTATGACCCTCAGCATATTAAGTACAGAATACGAACACCTATATTTCAATTTAATAGTATTATGTAAATTAACTGATACAGTATCATAATAAAACCAAGATGAGATAAAATCTGACCGATCCTACAAAATTAAGTGAAATTCAAGTTCGAAACTTCGAAAATAGAGCTATATTGCAGATTCACAGCAAACTGAAAATTCAACTGTCAAGTACTGACAATCCAGACTGTACAGTATGAATACGCGTCAGTAAACTCTAACAGTTTAGAGCCTGACGATTCAAGCTTGTGAATATTGCGTAGCTTGCATTTCAAAACCAGATTCTGACAGTTCAGATTTTGGAGAAGTTCGGATTGACTACTTCCAAATTCAGATAGATTAATTCAACAGTTTGAATTTAGTATTAAGAATTTGGAAAACTCAGATCTGGTAGGAGCGGACAGATAAAATATAGATTTACAAAGCACTTTGATATTGAAATAGACATTAATCAAAATGGTGGTAGTACATGATGACATTCCAACTAATGCACCAATTAAACTGCCATTATCAAATGCTGACCTATTACACATATTAAAGAAGAATAAAATAGCCCGAGATGTGGCAAACAGGATAGCTGACAACACAGAGGAAGAAATTCGTAATGAATTACGCCAAGGAGGATGGCGAATATCGAACGATGACAATATAGACCGACTAGAACTACTGAGATGGGTAATCCGAGAACAAAGACTCTCGGCTAACCCGTCCATGACTCGCAGCCAAAGAATTGATACTTTTCCGCCATTTGCAAGAATACTTTGGAACGAAGACCAAGAAACTGACTCTAATAAAACGGCCAACCAGCCTCCGAAAACAAATACAACAGAGGCAACATCAACAGCAGGCGAAGAATTAGAAACTGACGAACGTCGGGTGGTAGATACAAATCAATTAATTGATTTACCACTCGAAATGGATGTTATTCGTCGACAAGCAACACCACCGAAACAACTCCACGCAACTTCGCCGACATTAACTTGGAATCAGACTAATGAGGCGGTATTAACTAATACCAATAGACGAACAACGAGGAATAGAGAAACGGAAATAGCTCAGATCACCTCAGAGGAAGATTACTCCAGAACACAGGCACTGAATTCACCGTCATACAACAGACCTCGTAAAATGCGTACCAGACAATCAAATTGGTCTGACAGCAACTCTGAATCACCATCAGAAATAGAACGGAAAAGACGCAGGAGACCGAAACCACTACTCAAAGAACGAGTAACCTGGGCTGTTTCCAGGGAAGCTCACGGTCCCTCGAATATTGACAAAACCGATTACAGACCACAGTTAGCCACAGCCAAGCCGACCAGGGCCAAGCTTGCAACAATAGATGAGCCTGTAAAAAGGAATAAAACAGGTCCAGACAAAAATTATACTCCTACGACAAAGTCCATACAGAACACAGCAGAGATATATAAAGATCAGTCAATTCGTCATAACAAAAAGTATGCAGACGAAAAAGAATTTTCTGACGACGTTAAGAAGAAAATAAAAGTAAGAGATTCCCTCAGAAATTATTCACACCGACCAATTAGTCCCCTCGACTTATCAATGGAGACTTATAGGGATAAGAATAACCACAGACGAACTGAACAATCCGAAAGAAGGAAATATGTAAATAGACATTCAGACTCGTATAGTGAAAATGATACGTCTGATAACAGTTGTTACTCTAAAAAACAAAAATTTCATCATTCAGACCGTAGACGATCACGAACTGTCCACCGGCATAAAAAAAATAGAAGGTACTCATCAGGAAGTGAATCTGACCTTGAACAACGGCATAGACGTTCACATCACCAAATAAACTATCACTCCCGATCACGATCACGATCACGGTCACGATCTAGATACAGGAACAAACATTTAGGTCATCGTTACTCTCGTGAACAATGGCGAGAACCACCCAGACATTATTCTGACACGGAGAGCTCGGATTCATCATCCGAATCAGAATATGAGTCGAGGCATAGTTCGCGCAGGCTAAGAGAGCGAGACTACGACACGGCCCGACGAGATCTTCGTAATATTAAATTATTAGAGAGCCGTAAAATAAGGTTTAATGGCACAGACGGCCCAGAAGAATTTATTAGCCAAATTGAAGACCAGAAAAGACGTGTTAGAATGACAAGTGAGGACCTGCTGCAAGCAATAACGGCCGTATTTTCCAAAGAAGTTAATTCGTGGTACCGAGGGATATCCAAGGAAATTTACTCATGGCGAGACCTGAAAAGAGCCCTGCGAGACCACTATGGCAGACGTATGACCGATGATGACATTGAAGAAGAACTTAGACGACGGACACAAAATGAAGGTGAATCTATAACAGATTACCTGAACGCCTTCCGATACATAGCCAGCCATTTTAAGCGTCCTATTTCTTTGCGACAACAAATTAAAATCGCTAGACGAGGACTCCTTCCGACATACCGAAAATACATGTCTGATAAACGGATAGAAAGATTCAGTGATCTGACATATTACGGCCGAAAATGGGAAGATTTGGAGGAAATGGATGAACAATACCATCCGCCTTCGACAAAAACACATTTTCCAGCAGCAGCACCAAAAACCAATAAGAGGATAGCAAAAACCTCAGCGGTACAAAAAATTGAAACAAAACCTGACAACATACATGAAAATCCTCAAAATAATAACAGAAAAAACAAGACAAATAAAACAAAACAAAATAATACACAACAACAAACCAAACAAGAAAATATATATGCTACACCCATGATGGCACAAATTGCAGCATACCAAGGACCACACCAATACTTGGGCTTCCCACCAGTCAAACAAGAACGACCATGGACAAGCCAAGAAAGATCACAGACAGCAAACAACAATCAAACTAATGACAGAATAAATTACCGGAACCAACAGAGACAAAGTTACAACCAAGGTCAACAAACACCGACATCAAATGGAGTGGAAACAAGATGGAATCTGCCCTCACTGATACCATTCCAAAACAATCAAACAGATAATACAATGAATAATGATAATCAGACCGACAGACAAAACAGAGAACCATGCAAATGCTGCCAAGGTGATCATAACTACCGACAATGCCCAAAGAACCCTTGTTTCTTCTGTTACCAACCAGGTCATTACGCAGCATCCTGCCCAAAAAGAGAATCTTTATTCCCAAAAACAGGACCAAGAATAAGACAGACACATTGCCAAGTTTGTAAAAACATAGGCTCGCCTTTTGACTTCTGCAAATTTTGCCAACATATTCGTTCTGAGTTGTTGGGAAACGCGCTAGGTGGGGAGCAGACGAGCCCACTGCCTCCCCCCGATTCCCAATAATGGGCCATCATGACCATATAGAGGAAATAACCATGAAAATGGCCTCCCATATAGAAATTGATACGGACTCAGAAGAAAATACTCGCCCAATATGGGAAAGATCATCAGATGATGATAGAGGGATAAACAACCAGACATCAGAGGAAGATGAAAACTGCACCGACAGACATACTACTCCAATAAATGGGCAAGAATTATCCTGGATTGATGAGGAACCACTCAATAAGTTACTGAAACGCCTCAAGGATCAAGAGACGTTACTATTTGACATGGATGGGGAAATACAAAACAGTGAACAGTCAGTGGAAAACCTAACATTTCCACCAGCCGAAAAAGTAATAGTAATGAACGACATTGACCATCAGATTCCAACAATAACAGACCAAATAATAGAACTCCCAGACAAAATAGATACTGTTATACCTGAAGAAAAACCTGAAGGAACGCCTAAAAGAATAATAAAAACCGTGAAATTCCTAGACAAGGAAGAGATAATATAAACAATAGACGAAGAACCTACAATACCCTCACAATCAGACCTACCAACAACTAAGGAACCTGATAAAAGACAACAGGAGGCTCTAGATGAGACTAAAGACAAAAGCAAGACAGCGACATTGACCGCACCTCCACAGTCGATAGGAGGGTTAAGCTCAGACAGCAGGTGTTTCATACCAATTATTATTGGTAATATAGCATATGACGCCCTAGTTGACTCAGGAGCAGAACTCTCACTAGTAGGACCGGAAATAACAGACAGATTCAAAGAAAGATTAACGCCTAGTTGCACTACAATCCAAGGAATCACGGGAAAAACCGAGAAAACCATAGGCGAACTTCCCCTACAGATTGATTTCGATGGACATACACAGAAATTTAGATTTAAGGCAATGAAAAACCTACCTGGACCGCCAATTATCTTAGGTCTAGATTTCCTGACACAGTGGAACATGCTTATACTCTTCCGAGAAAGAAAATGGAGAGTACACAATGGCAAATGGCATCATCTACAACCTAGACAACCGACACAACGAGAAGCTTTCTACGCAGAATGCGCTGGCCTAACAGAAATTACACCTGACCAAACTAAACGAATCAAAGAAATAACGGACCGTTTAATACCACCTATGACTGACAAACTAGGAAGAACACCGATAGTAAAGCACATAATAGATGTAGGTGATAGCCAACCAATAAGACAAGGTCTACGACGAATGTCACCAGCAATACAAAAAATAGTACGAACGGAAATAAGGAAAATGTACGAAATGGGCATTATCCGACCGTCCAAAAGTGCATGGCGTAGTGCCCCATTAATGATAAGGAAACCTGACGGTTCCTGGAGATTCTGCATTGACTTTCGCGACTTGAATAAGGTTACAAGGAAAGACGCATATCCACTGCCTAACATGGATTCAATATTAGACAAATTACGACACGCCAAATATATTAGCAAAATTGACCTTAAACAGGCCTACTTCCAAGTAGCCCTAGATGAAAACAGCTGCGAATATACAGCTTTTGCAAGCCCAGGTGAAGGATTATGGGAGTTCATAGTTATGCCATTCGGACTCGTCAATGCCCCAGCGACCTTTCAACGATTAGCTGACGCATTATTTGGACCTGACTGGGAACCTCAAGTATTTCCATACCTTGATGACATTATTATAGCAACTAAGACCTTCGATGAACATACCAAATATTTAGAATTAGTACTACGCCGAATTAATGAAGCTGGACTGCAGATAAACGAGAAGAAATGTGAATTCGGCTGCACTCGTCTCAATTACTTAGGCTTTTTATTAGACCAAGAAGGATTACGACCTGACCCAGACCGAACCAAGACAGTACTTGAGTTTCCAAGACCCAAAACAGTAAAGCAATTACGTAGCTTTCTAGGGATGGTCGAATGGTACTCTAGATTTATAAAAAATTGCTCAGAAATAAAAATACCGCTACAAAAGTTATTAAAGAAACATCAAGTATTTAATTGGGAAACTGACCAACAAGAAGCGTTTGACAAGCTAAAAAGAGCATTAACGGAAGCCCCAGTATTAGCAAGACCAGACTTTGCACGACCATTTACGGTTCAAACAGATGCAAGTGATTTTGCGATTGGAGCTGTGTTGACTCAAAACTTTGATGACGGCGAACACCCAATAGCATATATTAGCCGAACGCTGACTGGACCAGAACGAAATTACTCTGTGACTGAAAAGGAATTGCTGTCAATTATGTATGCCATCAAGAAATTGAGACCTTACCTTGAGGGGTATGATTATACAGTTATTACCGACCATTCAGCTCTAATATATCTGTTTAATATAAAAGAACCGAAAGGTAGACTAGGAAGATGGATATGTGACCTTATGCAAGAACGAGTGACCTTTAAACATCGTAAAGGGACAATGCATAAAGTACCAGACGCCCTATCACGAATTAATGAAGAAGCTAATAAAATCTCAGCCTTTACAACAGTACAAGATAATTGGTATTTAAAAAGGCGTAAAGAGATAAAAGATAAGCCGGAAAAATATCCTGACTGGAAAATCGAAGATAATATGATATATTACAGTAGAACAGACCCTATTATGGACCCGGTAACTAATGGAGAAACAGAATGGAAACTAGTGGTACCTGACGAATATAAGATGGAAATATTGAGGAATGCACACTGCCTACCAGTAGCGGGACACCTAGGAATAGAGAAAACATATATGAGGATCTCTACGGAATATTACTGGCGAGGAATGTATACTGACACCTATAACTTTGTCACAAAGTGCCCATTATGTCAGAAATTTAAAACCAATCAACAAGGTCCACAAGGTCTCATGGGACGACGTAATATAAACCGACCATGGGTCATAGTAGCAGCCGACACCATGGAATTCCCACGGAGCAAGACACAGAATAAATACCTATTAGTTTTCCAAGATCTCTTCACACGTTGGATAGAAATGAAACCGGTACGTTCCGCAGATGGAAAAACCGTTGCAAAAGCACTAGAAGAGTTGATAATATTCAGATGGGAAACACCTGATTACTTATTGACCGACAACGGGAAAGAATATGTTAATAAGCACTTAGACAGCATGTTAAATGAATATGGGATTAAACACAACACGACAGTCCCGTACCATCCACAGGCCAATCCAGTCGAGAGAAGTAATAGGACAATAAAAACAATGATAGCGACGTACGTAGAAAATGACCACCGAAATTGGGATAAACACATCAACGAACTCAGACACGCCATAAATACAGCAATACAATCTACCACGAAAGCATCCCCAGCATTTCTAAATTATGGTAGACAACCAAGATTGATAAAAAGCTTACGAAGGAAGATAGAATCAAATGAAATAGAACCGACACTGACACCAAATGAATGGACGGAAAGGTTGAAAAGACTAAGAGACCTACATGAGTTTGTTGAGAAGATTATTGAAAATTCACACGATAAAATGGCTGACCGATTCAATACTGGAAGAAAGTTGACCGAATATAAAACCGGAGACCTAGTATTAATCAAAACACATCACCTATCGAATGCAGCGAATAAGTTTTCGCCCAAATTAAGCGAAAAAAATGAAGGACCGTTTAAGTTGCAACAAAAGCTCTCGGACACAGTATTTACTATAGAAACGATGACAAAGCGGAAAGTTGGCAAGGTACACGTGGAACAGCTAAAACCGTTTAAAAGCGCTGACAACAACAACTACGACATTAAACCCTGCCAAGAAAACAAGCAAACAAAAAAAATACAAAACAGACAATAAGATATTGAATAAGAAGATTGAAACTGACCATAGAGACTAAAAGAAACCAACCCTAGCCTTGACAGAATAACTTTTATCCTAATAACCTAGCAACAATTAACGACCACAATACCCACTAAAACCGTTATTAGACCGCATGTGTATCTCCAAGGTGATGGTTGTGTTGTCTGACAAGCCTGGACAGGCAAGCCTCTCCAGGCATAAGGGGGAGGTAAAGCCGGTGGCTATGACCCTCAGGAAAGATTCCAGTGACTGCATGCACTGTGCTGTCCCGACCCATGACCTATGACCTGGTACTAAATTTATTTTCTTTCAGAAAATGGCACCGAGCATCCTAATCGCCAAGAAGAAGGGTCTGAGCATGGTGGTGAAGATCCCGCTGACCGCAATCCCCAGGACCATCATGGGGACCAGGGCGCGGGAGATCAAGCCAGCTCAGACCCAGGAGACGGACGGCGAAGAGGAGAGCCTTCGCCTGCAGGCACTCTCCACCATGCCGGGGTACCAGGAGGGAGTGGGGGCTCAGGCCATCGAGCCCACTACAACCCACTCGACAGAAGACCCGTCGTCCTGGTACATCCAGGACATGGTGGACGAGATAGAGCGGGAGAAGGCTCGCCTAGAGGTCACGGAGGCGGAGGACCAGCGACCACCGCGCCCCCTCCCGGTGGGACAAGAGCGGGAGCGCCTCATCCGCTGGGCCCTCACGTTCCAGACCCGCGTTCCTGAAGCGGACTGGCGACGGGAGGAGCGTCAGCGGATGGAGGTTGTTCGGGCCATCCGCGAGGAGGCCGGTGCGGCGGTTGAGGAGGAGGACGGCGGAGCAGCCGAGACCCTATCTGAGCATGGGACCTCCAAGTCCCATTGCTCAGATACCTCTAAGGGTTCCCGGCTGTCGCTGGATGGACAGGCGGAAAAAGAACTGGCGGACTACCTGGGCGGCGACGCGGAGTCGGTACCAGATGGGAAGGGGGAAGTCACCAACCCCCAACCTACTGGACCATCGACCCCGCCCCCAACACTCCGTCGCCCAAGAGTGGTACCACCACCACTCCCCACCGCCACCGCCTGGACCACCATCGCTGAGAACGCCACCACCTCAGCCACCGCCGGAACCACCATCACCTCAACCTCCGCCCGGAACACCACCACCTCAGCCGCCGTCTGGACACCGACCACCCTGACCATGACCACCAGCGCCCGGAACACCACCACCTCAGCCGCCGCCTGGATGACCACCACACTGACCACGACCACCACCTCACCGACCACTCTGACCACCAGACCAATTCCGACCACCACCTCACTGACCACGACCACCACCGCTCTGACCATTAACACCACCATCAATACCCGACCACTGACCGACCCCGGAAAAACAATACAGCCAGCAATACCGAGAAACCGAGGTCACCCTGGCTGGCTGCCGGTGACCTCGGCAACTCCAAGGACCGACAGAATACCGACCAACCCACGACAGACCACGCCCAGGGTGGACCCGGTCGACAGACCGGAGGTACAAAACCTGCATTACCGGACGGCCAGCGGGAAACGCCGCAGGTACAACCCGCGGCGGCATCTCGAATTGGACGACCTGGTGGGTGCGGGTGATGAATCCGGGGAGGGGTCCGATTACGATCTACCAGGACCCCCCATCGACCGGATTAGGCAGACCACCGCCAAAATGCCATCCTGGGGCAGCCTGCCTCGTCGAACAGGGGCAGGCTTCGGACATCTGACGGAGATTCCGACGGACCCCACAGTTGACCCACCACTCCGTGCCTGCTTCAACTGCTGGCAACTGGACCACAATTTCGGGAACTGCCCAAAGCCTAAAGATGGGCAGTTCTGCGGGAATTGTGGTCGCAGGGGTGTGGATGTGTTCAACTGCCCGAGGTGTGCCAAGGCTTATGAGCGAAGGCACACACCTTCGGGCAGGAACAATCCGGTGGACCCACCAGCTACTCCACCGAGGCATCCACACCCGCCTAGCGGCCGGAGGGGGTGGGCGGACGAGGGCATAACACCATCCTCCTCGTCCGGGTCCGGATGGGATAGACGACCACCGGACCACTATACGGAACAACATGCTAACCGAGACCCCAACCGAAACACCGACCACGCTGACAATCGACCACTGACCGGTCGACCCCGAGACCTGGAAGAATCGCCACCCTCCTACCAGGAAGCCACTCGGGGTCGATCACCGACCAGACGACCGACCTCCAGCACCGGGGCGATACCCCGCACCAGACTCCCTACCTCATCGGCCAGGCCATCGGCGGAGGAACGAGCGAGAGAACTGGTGCGGAGGCCCAGGAACCGGGCGTCAGACGATGAGGCCGAGGCTGACCTGCGCCTGAGGGAGCTACAACGGCTCCAACGCGCCCTCCAGGAACTGGAAGAGAGGGAGTGGCGCGACCGCTCCCGCAGGCGCGGATATCACTGACTTGAAAAAAAAAAAAAAAAAAAAAAATGGAGATCTGACCAAAATAAATGCCAGGGTTATACCCTGGCTTAACATATCCGACCGGCCATTTATTTAAAGACCTGACCTTCCTGACCAACCAATAGCTCGTAAAATCTAGTGACATCAACGAAAGGATGCAGCCATGCAGACCAATCAGACCAGACGTCCAAAGGAAGCAAACCAATTCGACCAGGCGTCCAATGATAGCAGACCATGGTACCAAGGGGGGAGACCCCAACAGGTAAGATCCAGACATACGGGGTAAGCTGAGAACGTGGCGGCGAGAACAAGGGAAACGGCAAACGGACGGTACACCTGGTAGTGTACCGGCTTAGTGGGGGGTTCTGTAATGCGGTGCATTACAAGGCCTTTTTCAGAGAGTGTTGCGCTATGTGCAACACCTCAGAAAAGGCCATCCCTGTCCCTTGCCGCCCCGTAACCAGCTGAAAATACGTAATATTAACGCGCCTAATGCGAAAATCACATTTTCCCTTACATGCCAACCACAACTAAACAAACAAGAAAAACAGACGAGCTGTCGCGATCCGACGGATGAAAAAAAAAAAAAAAAAAAGAGAGCGCACGAGAGAGAGAACACATACACACACTCCTGACCACGTGTTGCCGGCGGGCAAGAAAAACAAGAAAAAACTTGACTGAAAAGTGCAGCGGAGGTGCACGTAACGACACGTACCGACCCGTTACACTCTCAGACACTGACACTGACACCCGGAGCACGCTGACATTCCTGGGGCGAACAGAAAATCGCCGATGAAGCGGCAGCCGGCAATCAGCTGAGTCGGGCTGCTGCGCACCATCGACGACATCCTGAACGCCACACACACACTGGATATGAACTACCGCCGACACTCACACACAACACTCCGAAACCGCACACGACCGAAAAACGGAGCGCTCCAGGAGGCGCTACGACTACCGGTACCGAGACACGAGGTGCACGCGTTAGAGAGTAGGCGGCCATTTTAGAACGCTAAGCTAGATAGAGCGGCAGCGCGGTAGACTAAGCGGGAGTGCGAGCGAGATAGACTAATTAAGGGGAAGGGAGAGCGAGATAGATAGATTACTAAAGGCGCGCCTATACTTGACTCAAAATTACGATTTTATTTGTACGCGTATGCGAATTAATTGTAATTAAATGTAAGGCGATTTGAAACTTGTTTTAAATTTAGAACTGACTTAAATATAATGTATTAATTATAATTGAACCGTATCGTACGGATTAAATAATGTATGTAATTTCGCAAACTCTTATATATACTTGAAAGCGATAAGCCGCGCATTTATTGAAATTAATAGCTAGCCGATGAAATTTGAAACTCGGACGAAATTTGTTGATGACGTCACGACCAATAGGCAAATCATTAGAATATTTGATTTCCGTCCTCATCAAAATTCCGACAAGAGTAGGGATGAATCTCTCTCTTAGATTAAATGCTGACCGACCTAGTGGGGGGTGAGAGAGGGTAAAATTTGATGCGTAATAGATAAAACGAGGGGCGCTGTTACCTTCTTAATTTATATATTGACCAATGACGACACATTCGGAGGGCGCTACCGATATCCGAATTTACATATCGGCCAATAATAGTGTTTCTTCTCGGAAAGAGGAGAGAATGAGAGATCTTTGACCGCGGAGAACCGTTTCTCTTCCATTTTGCCACTGGATCTCGCCAAGGACAGTTCCGAGCGTTAGATAGTGAGAGCGTAACCTAGCATATTCCTTTTCTTCGTGCAGGATTTATCGCCGCATTAATTCCAAGTAAGTAATTGAAGTGTGACTGACCTTCGCGAATAACTAGGGCGCTAGGATAGGAGTAGACCGTAATTCGCCGAGGCGCGTGGATCCGTCGCGGTCGCGATTGCGAGTTCTGACCGAAAAGCGTTGACCTTCCGCCATCTCAGTGCGCGATGTATGGCCTTACGAATAAATGAAATAACTTGATATTGCGTTCCGGTAATTTCACCTAGATCCCAATATTTTCCCTCTGCCAATTATTTTCAGCCGCGGACGGGATATTACAAGTGAAATTTGAATTAATTTTCTATTAACGGTAACGAAACGTATGATTCGACGAAACACGATCTGAGACAAAGGAGTGAGAGCTAGTCGACCGGATATCTTCTGTGATTCTGCTGGAAGCAGGATATTGGACAAAGGATTGATTTGAACGAGAAAATCAGGACAAACATCGTTGGAGCTTGAAGTGATTTTTTTTTAAGTTTCGAACAGTTTTGAAACTTTGAAATTTCATCGCCTGCTCTGCGCAGTCGCACGGCGGGCAATTCTACCGACGAATTCGCCGTTGACACGATTTTCCAACGATCACTGTAGGTAAGGGCGGTGACCTGACGCCCTGCTACCGAAGTTCGGAAAATCACGTCCAACGGAAATTGGTGTTGGCGATTTAGCTGGTGAGGCCTACGCCCCCCGAAATCCCCCTTCACAAAGTACATCAGTTTTTAGATAGAGATCAGAATACATTCCTAAATCTATTTTCTTCCAAATACTACCGAAAATATTCCATACGTTTTGAAAATGCTTATATTCTTCAGTAGGAATATCACTATCTGTTAATTAACTATGGAATTTTTCAATAGATGGTAACTCTGTCTTAGTTAGTCTATTTAAATTTTGTATGTATTCATATGGGAAAACTCCTTTTCTTTTGAGTAAATTATTCTGTTCTAAAGTGTAATTATCTTTCTGAAATTCTCTCTGTACAATATCTAGCTGAGGTAAATAATATGCTAATTTGTCTAGAGATGTAGGCATAAATCGAAAGGAATCAATGAAACGAAAGCTGATTCAACTGTTTGCAACTTCTTTTGTCAAGGATATGTATCGCTCCTTGTTTTCAGCGAGAACAGAGATCTTTACTTCAAATTCTGAGTTAGTAGCAATTTCTGTTATAATAAAATGTGAGACATAGCCTCTAAAGTTATGAAATACGACTGGTATGAAAGCAGCATTTTTATAATTCAAATTGCAATGATTGTGAGCTGCACCTCTAAATTTTTCTGTTAAATGACAATGATCACGAACTCGTTTTTGGTTATCTTGAAAATATTGGTTGTAAATATGATATCTTCTTGCTGTTTTGAATGTCTGTTCATTAATAAATGATAAATCCATTTTTATTGCATTATTATATATCTTTTCTAATTCAATCACTAGGGACTTCAATTGCTTTATAAACCATAATGCTGGTGATTCGTCTTCATTTAATTTTTTTCTATATAACATATGTATCGACTTACTATCATCATAACGGCATTTTACATATAATCCAATGCTATAGGCTTCATGTTCTTGGAAACTATGTCTCTTAACATTGAGATTTCTATTCGGATCTTCTATAGGTTTGACAGAACAGACATTCAAAATCAGCGTATATAATAAATGGAACTTCCTCTTTATGCTTAAAATTTTTAAATTCTAAAGTAGCATCGTCAGGTAAATTAACCCGACACTTATTTATTTTGGAACAGTCAACTTCATGAGATTTCAAATTTTCCTCGTTAGTAAAATAATGAAGGCAACGTTCGCAAAGATAAATTTTTTCAGTATGTTGAGTAACTTGTCTACGAAGGAGAACAGATAAAGTTTTAATCCATATGTAGTGAGTTTCTAATTCGAATTTTTCATCATCTATTGATATTTGTGGTCTATTAGTATCATTTTCATCAATATATTCGTTTTGTATTAAGAGTAAGTTCACATGTTTAGTTTGTTTTAATTTATAACGTGTGATAAACCACTCGTTATGTCTCTCTCTCTCAAACGACCACTCTTATTTATGTACCTATATAGTTATATACTTATATTTATATTCTTTATTTGGCATAATATTAATCTATGTACAATGCCTAGAAGTAGCAGCCGCAGCAGACGATAGAGTACGAGGTAAGAGAGAGAGAGAATACATAATATGCAACGCGAACTAGCGAGAGGAAGGATAAGCTCGTGCAGGTCAAAACCGAAGGTGTGCTGATGTGTGAGAGAGAGACGGTCGCGCGATAGGAACCGACTTAGGTTCGACAGAAAAGGGGAGAGATTGGAGAGCTCTTCCGCGACATTAGCTTGTGGATTGCGTCCGAAAGCACACGTGCTCCCGCCGGCCGGCTCTTGCAGTGAAGATCGACTACTACTTTTTTATTTAGACTCTTAGTTTGGCCCTGCGGCAGTTAGAAGGAGAAACTTCCCATTGCAATTGGTGTATAGAGAGTGCTGTGTGAGAGTGTGTGGGAGTAAACAAGTGCGAGTTTGCCGTTTGTTCCACAGTATTCGAGTGTTTGATAAGGCTCATCCGTGGTCCAGTCCGCCTATGTAAGTACCTTCTTGCGTACCTTGTTTCTCTCTCGCTAGCTAGTTATTCTCTCTCTCTTTATCGCTGCGCTGCCTTCTATGTAAACCCACATGCTATATAAATACCGTTTATCTTATGTATTCCTTCCTCTTATTTACACCCAACTCTACAACCTTCCACGCTTCCCCGTCGATGAATTAACTCGAAGACTAGCTGCTGAATCCACGACGCTCCCGCGGGCCTTAAGACGTTACTAAGCATCCGGGCATAGTCTCGTGCGATTATCGTACGCCCGCAACGAGCTGCATAATATATTCATCGTTCTCTCGCGAAATAACGCGAGCAAGTAACAACCCCGTTATAAATTTCGTTATATAGCACGATGAGACTTCATTTTTCGATTCATATTTTTTTAGTATATATAAATTTACACTTATATTATTTAATTTTTCAAATTTAGGTATACTTTTTCTTTTTGGAGGGAAGTTTATATCGTCAAAATTCAGTTCATTCTCATAGGGCTTGTACTTATTTACTCTGTATGAATGTTCTTCAACTGGATTAAGGCATGAAAGTATAGCCCATTTAAAACATTCACTGTCTTTATTTTTAACATTAACACAGGCTCTTTTATTATCTATGCTTGACGGTAATGGTATATACGAGCATGGTTTAAATGGATTATACTTATTTATATTAATAGTGAGACCAACAATAGTTTTTAACGACCAGCCTAAGTCTCTTTCTTGAAATTCTTCGATTTGTTTAAGTATAATATCTTTAACGTTATTTTGAAACCATCTATCAAGATCAGTAGTCTTATAAATGCAAACATTTTCTGTATTGAAATACTTGATTTAAATATCTTCTTCTTGATTTTTCTTTATGATAAATTGTGATGCCATTTCTCTGTTTATTTTTAAGTTTTTATGGATAGCAAGAAATTGAGGTATTTTAATTTGTAATAGTTGATTTGCGGCAACTAGAAATGTTTTTATATCTAAATGATGTTGATTAACTATACAGACTGTACTAATTCGATTTTCAAAGGCTGAATGAATTGGTCTTCAAACAACTCCATCTCCTAGAATTTCATCCTGAATAGCTGTTAATGGTTGTATACTTCCACCAACTTTTATAATTTTACTTAAATTGACTTCAATAGAATTCAAATGACAAGCACAAGTTTGACACCTTTGTCGAATTGCTCTACTTAAATCAGATCGTTTCATAAATTCATTAATTGAAATTATAGCATTAACTGTTAGATTTCTCCATCTAATACAATCGTCTACTATATATCTAAATCGTTCGAATGATTATAAGCTTTCGATAAATTTTTAATCGTTTCTTCAAAATAGGCGATAGAAGTCATGTTGTTAGTTATCTAGTTTTTATTGTCTAGTAGAGTCACTTGTCTATAGTTGTATCAAGGATTATTATGATAAAAGGATGGAAAAGGTAGTGAACAGCTCTAAAATGAACTTGTTCTCAGTTGGTAATGAATATTGATTTGTTTAACAAATCAATAAGGATTCAACTAACTACTGAGGAACTACTTGCAAATGGTGTAAGGTAAGGCAAGCTTAGCTCTCAGGCTGTCTCGAGAGACTGCGCTCTTTTGCTAGGCCAAAGCGGCTTTTAAAGGTTAAGTGAGGGCGCTGTCAGCAAACTGAGGGCGCTGCCACTAATCTGAGGGCGCTGCCTACAAAGTGTGGGCGCTGTTGGTAGTATATGGAAGGGTTAGTTCAAACGAAAGAATGGGGGTGAACCGACTGTAGCACCATTTAACTTATTAATTTAGTATTAAAGGGTTTATATATAGATCTTCAGAATAAAAATATAGTCATTATTGCTTTGAGATACGATTCATCTCACATATCATAGAGAATAATGGGATTTATACTCTAAGATGGACTATATTTTAAATATTCAAGGCTTTCAGAGTCCTAATAATACTTTTATTTGTAAGGAGTTTGCCTATTTACCAGCATGTTCTAATACTTCACCTACAGTACTACTTTTTAAACCTCCATATCATTGGCTCAAACTGTCTATTGAATATCAAAGTGTTAATAAGTGGTTGGAATTACATCATCATGGTATTTATTTTTATTATCGTTAATTAACAATGATTTTCTTTGAAATATTTAATATAATCAATTTTATAGGTATATTATGGAGGAATGGTATTTTACCATATAATTTTTTAAATTGTACTATACGTAGTCATTTACATAATTGTAGAAATATTTATGTGAAAGGATTACAAAAGAAGCGATGGATCAAAAAAATTATTCCTGAAAAGTAGGTTCAAATAATATACAATAGTACAAAATTCTAAATTCAAATTTAATTAGTTTTTTTTAATTACAGAAATATTTTAGATATCGAAACTGAAATGAGATGTCCGCGATTGAAAGATTTAAGTCTTAAATTTAAACCATCATGCATATATCATAGTCAAAATCGCGAGAATATAATATGTGCTGCAGTAAGTACACAAAAGATACATGATTGGATGATGGAAAGACAAAAACAAGCAAAATCAAAAGGGATCGACACAGTCGAAAGATTTACAAATGACTATAATTCATATAAAAATTCAACTGAATATTTAAAAATAGCTATGTCAGACACTGAACATAAAGATTATAGACAAAGTGTACTCTATTCAATGTATAATTAAAAATAATAAATATTAAATAAATAATAAATGTGTGCTTATTTAAATAGTAAAATAATCATAACGATTGTAAGAAAGGGTGAACGGATGGGAATAAGGTTCTCTCCTAGTAGAGATGTTTAGGAGGAACATCTCAAGGAGGTGTCAGTCGAGCGACTGCATTCGTAGTCTCTAGCATTCTCACGAAAACAGTTCCCTTCGTGGAGAGAGCACGTATTGACTATAGACAGCATACGCTCCCCTCCGCGCACCATGGTCCACACTTAGCTAGAGCGTAGGAGAGAGAGAGAGAAAGAGAGAGAGAGCGCACGTTTACTACTACTATAGTGGCGCATCCCCATCAGGCCAGTACTATAGACAGCATGCGCTCTCTTCCTCCTCCGCACGCTCAGGCCCTATACCAAATGTATGCATGTGTAGCTAATATACACAATATGCATCCTCTAAGGTACATGTGGCAGTGGCTCTAGTGGTAGAACGCTAGCCTGCCAACCCAGAGGACTCCGGTTCGAATCTCCCGTCTGTCTCCCGTCAGATAGAAATATCTATCACATAGTACAACCTTCTCGATGGTTACTGTCAAGATTTCAACCGGATCGGAGTTGTAGTTTATTTTTGAGAGCGTGTGAAATCAAGTGTGTCCGTTGATTTTTGAAAAATGGAAAAAGAGCAGTATCGGTCGGTGATTCGATTCTTGTTTTTGGAAGGGAAATCGAGTAGTGAAATCAAAAAGCGCTTGGATTCTGTGTACGGTGACTCTTGTCCTTCGATGGCGACCGTTAAAAATTGGTTTAACGAGTTTCAACGTGATCGTACGTTG
This sequence comes from Phymastichus coffea, assembly GCF_024137745.1. Taxonomy (NCBI): domain Eukaryota; kingdom Metazoa; phylum Arthropoda; class Insecta; order Hymenoptera; family Eulophidae; genus Phymastichus; species Phymastichus coffea. Next base: position 3,023,686 of record NW_026706836.1, on the reverse strand, counting down.
ATTTTGAAAGAGCCACGTCCAGGTGCTTCGAAAACGGCTACCACGGAGGATAACGTGACAAAAATTCACGATCTCGTATTGGCAGATCGACGATTGAAGGTGCGCGAGATAGCTAAGATCGTAGGCATCTCAAAAGACCACGTGGGTCATGTCCTGCATGAAATTTTGGGCATGAGAAAGCTGTCGGCGCGATGGGTGCCGCGTTTGCTCACTCCGGACAACAAGTGCAACCGTGAGACAACTTCAGAGCAATGTCTGACACTGTTTAAGCGCAATCCGAAAGAGTTTCTGTGTCGTTTCGTGACAGTCGACGAAACATGGATCCACTGGTATACACCAGAGATCAAGGAATAGTCTAAACAGTGGAGTTTACCCGGCGAAAGTGCTCCGAAGAAGGCGAAGACTTAACTGCCCCATCGGCCGGAAAGGTGATGGCCACCGTTTTCTAGGATTCACAAGGTGTGATCTACATCGACTACCTGGAGAGGGGCAAAACGGTCACAGGGCTGTACTATGCCGAATTATTAGGACGATTCGACGTCGAATTGCAGAAAAAACGGCCCCATTTGGCGAAGAAAACAGTGCTCTTCCACCATGACAACGTACCGGCTCACACCTCCGCCGTCGCCATGGCCAAATTGGTCGAATTAGGCTACTAACTGCTGCCCAATCCACCGTATTCTCCAGATTTAGTCCCGTGCGACTTTTTTTTGTTTTCAAACTTGAAAAAGTCACTCACCGGGCAGAAATTTGAGTCGAATGACGAGGTAATCGCTGCCACGGAAGCCTACTTTTCAGACTTCAAGGAAACGTATTTTTCAGACAGGTTAAAGAAGTTGGAGCATCGCTGGGCCAAGTGTATCGAACTATGTTGAAAAATAAAACGCCAATTTTCCAAAATTTTCGTTTTTTTTTTGTAGGCTAAGTACTTATCGGACCACCCTCGTGTAGCCCACTCAAAACATTCATTGTCTTCATTTTTACCATTAACACAAGCTCTTTTTATTTAAACTTGACGGTAATGGTATATATGAGCATGGTTTAAATGGATTATACTTATTGCATTAATAGTGAGTCTAACAATAGTTTTGAATGACGAGCCTGAGTCTCTTTCTTCAAATTTTTCGATTTTTTTAAGTACATGTAGTATCTTTAACGTTATTTTGAAATTATGTATCAAGATCAGTAGTTTTATAAATGCAATTATTTTGTGTATTGAGATACTTGATTTGATTTTTCTTTATGATAAATTATGATGCCATTTCTGTATTTATTTTGAAGTTACAGTCGAACCTCTGCTACTGCACCCTCCGCAACTGCCCGACCTCTGCCACCGCCCGTTACCTAGCCTCTCTAACTGCCCGATTTATGACTCGAGCGCAGTGTCGTACGCTTTCAGTCGCTTACCTGAAACCTGCCGGCGGCGCACTTTTATGGGTCTGGCGCCGACGCGTCGCTCTTATATCTTGCATATCTTCAAGTACAAGATAACTCCTTGTAATTTGTGACTTATGATTTACACTCCTTGTAATTTATGACTCTTGTAATTTGTGGGGGGGGGATATGTACCTAAATTTGTAACATTTTCTCCGGACCCCCCTTGAGACCAGCGCGGCACGCCACTCAATGCCCGTACCTGACGGAGCGCTCTTATTGGCTAACGCCAGAGAGCCCGTAGCGGGCAGTGGCGGAGGGCACCAACTCCCGAAAGCGTGCAGTAGCAGAGGTCCGACTGTATTGCGGATAGCAAGAAATTGAGATATTTTAATTTATAAAAGTTGATTTGCAGCAACTCGAAATGTTTTCATATTTAAATAATGTTGATTAACTATACAAGCTGAACTAATTCAATTTTCAACGGCTGAATGAAATGGCCTCCAAATAACTCCATCTCCTGAAATTTCATCCTGAATAGCTGTTAATAGATGTATACTTCCGCCAACTTATAAAGTTTTACTTAAAATGGCTTCAATAGAATTTAAAAGACTAGCACAAGTTTGACATCTTTGTCGAATTGCTCTACTTTAATCAGGTTGTTTCATAAATTCATAAATTGAAATTATAGCATTATTTGCTAGATTTCTCCATTTAATACAATCGTCTATATCTAAATCGTCTGAATGATGTAAAGCTTTCCACAAATTTTTAATTGTTTCTTCAAAATAGGCGATAGAAGACATGTTGTTAGTTATCTGATTTTTATTGTCTTGTAGAGTCACTACTACTTTATAGTCTGTAGTTGTATAGAGGATTATTATGATAAGAGGATGGAAAAAGTAGCGAATAGCTCTGAAATGAACTCGTTCTCAGTTGGTAATTAATATTGCTTTGTTTATCAAATCAATAAGGATTCAACTAACTACGGAGATACTACTTGCAAATTGAGTAAGGTAAGGCAAGCTTAGCTCGCAGGCTGTCTCGAGAGACTGCACTCTATTGCTAGGCCGAAGCGGCTTATAAAGGTTGAGTGAGGACGCTGCCAGCAAAGTGATGGCCCTGCCAGCAAAGTAAGGGCGCTGGAAGCAACACTATTAACTTTGTAAGCAGCATATGGAAGGGCTAGTTAAACGAAAGAGTGGGGGGGGGGTGAACCGAATGTAAAACCCTCTAACTTATTAATTTAGTATTAATAGGTTTACGAGGTCTATTCAAAAAGTATCGCGAATTTTGAATTTCCGCGAGCTATGTTTTTTTGAGTTTTGATTTTTTTTTAGCGTTATATTTATACTCATGTCCCTTACTTATGTTAATAAGGTCGGTCATTTTGAATGTTTAGTTAAGTTTTGACAGCTGTTTTGATTGAATATATTTTGGCTCGTCTTCGATTTTTGCCTATTCTAAAAAATGGATCAAAGAATCTGTTTTAAATTTTGTATGAAAAACTAAATAAAGTGCGCGGACGCATTCGGAATGTTGACTGTGGCATATGGTGAAGCTACCTTGTATCAAAGCAACGTTCATTGGTAGTACTAAACGTTTTAAGAACGCCGAGACGATGTGAACGATGAACATATGCCGGACGCACGAGCACATCAACAACAGACGAAAACATTGATAAAGTGAAGAAAATAGTATTGACCAATCGTCGAATCACCGTTAGAGAAGTTACTAAGGATCTAAACATATGAATTGGCTTATGCCATTTGATTTTAACCAATGATTTGGGCATGAGTTGGTTCGCTGCAAAATTCGTGCCAAAACTGCTCAATTTCGACCAAAAACAGCATCACGTTAACATTGCTCAGGAGATGTTGGATTCGGTCGTGACGATTCAAATAAGCTCCACAGAATCATAGTTGGTGATGAATCATGGGTTTATGGTTATGATGTGGAAATAAAAGCTCAATCATCCCAATGGAAGCTGCCGCATGAGCCAAAACCGGAAAAAGTGCGCCAAGTTTGGTCGAACGTGAAGGCTTTGCTTACAGTTTTCTTCGATTACAGGGGCGTGATGTATCATGAGTTCTTGCCACAGGATAATACGGTCAATGAGGAATATTGCCTGCAAGTTATACGCAATTTGCGCGAAGCAATCCGCCAGAAACGTCCGGATTTGTGGAAGAATAAAAACTGGTTTTGTTACTTATGCGCGAATATTTAGCCAAAAATAACACACTATTGGTGCCGCAGCCACCGTATTCTCCAGACCTGGCCCCCTGTGACTTTTTCCTGTTCCCAAATCTGAAGAGACCCATGAAAGGGCGACACTACGCCACGATTGAGGAGATAAGGATGGCATCGAAGGAGAAGCTGAACAAGATTACAAAAAATGATTTTTTTAAGTACTTAGAGGATTGGAAAAAACGTTGGCACAAATGCATTATATCCGAGGAGGATTACTTTGCCGGAGATAAAATAGATATTCATGAATGAATAAATAATTTTTGAAAACATACAAAATTCGCGATACTTTTTGAACAGACCTCGTAAGCATCTTCTAATGTACATATGGCATTGGCTCTAATGGTATCACGCTAGCCTGCCAACCCAAAGGACGCCGGTTCGATTGTCCGATCTGTCTCTTCATTCTTTTCAATTATCGCTTTTTATTCATTTCATTTTCAATGTAGCAATTAAATTATTAATAATATTTGTAACTTTTTAAAAATACATTTAAATAAATTAGATAAAAAGCAATAGGTAGGATCCCCACGGACTAGGAGCCCTAGGAACCTTCCTCAATATAAAACTCTTCCTCAAAAAACTATAAATAATTATTAACATTAATAATTATTATTAACATGAGTGGGTTAGCCCAGGAGACCAAAAGGTTACGGACCACCCGGAGGGTCCTTCCTCAGAGTGGCCTGAAACATACTCGTACATTGCTATACTACTGGGATCATTATTTTATAAAATATAATGTCCATTTATAAAAGCAAATAACGAAATTAAATCCGTGAATATGCAAAGTCGTTGTGTATAGTATCGTGTAAAATCCACACTTTTGACATTTTTACCGGAGGTTGCTGTTGTGATCCTTGATAATTCAAGTTATAAGATACAGTGTCAATTCTTACAACTTTCATACTGCACTTATTGTAGTAATAGGGGCTAAGGGGATCCTGAGTCACGTACTATTCGAGAATTAATTCCTTCCTTACCTGCAGTCGGTAATGTCATCAATCCTCGTGTTGCCAAACTGTGGAGCCTATGTTGTTTTATCGGCAGATGTTTATCGGCGATCGACTAGTGGTCCGGTATCGTTTGTTACCGTCTCATATGTATCGATGTGCAGACCCCATGCCTAATGCCTCATCATTAAAAATATAACAATGTGATTGAGCAATGAAGGAACGAGGAGAATCATTGAAAAGAAAAAATGTCGTGCCTTACAAAAAATAGCCTATAAGTAGGGTTTTTTATAAATATAAATAAAATATATAAGCTGATATATAATTTATAGAAAAATCTTTTTTCTTATTTTGTCTAACGATGAAGATATTTCTTTAACAAATTGTCAGAGGTAACCATCAAGATATGGTAGTTTCATATTTTTCTTATTTATCTCATCAACCAATTTATCATACGAATTTTGATTTGTAAGAAGATGAAGATTGAGTTTGGATAGAAAGATGTCAAATTCACCATCCACCAGAATGACAACTTAAGTACCATACTATGTCTTGACTTGTTTGATTCCAGTGAGTTTGTACAAGCGTTGAGTGTCAAAGTTTCTAACTCTCTTCAACAAGGTAATATTCCCGATCCTCCGCTTCCAATTTTCCTGCAATTTGTTTATCTTATAGCTTATTGGAAAATAAAAGATACATGTTTTTTTATCGACGGCAAAAGTTTTCTAAGGGCTGATTTTCGAGGGTATCTTTCAAACCTTTCGAAAGCTTTTTCCGCCAATAAAAGGAACATGCTTTTTTTTATTTTTCAAAGCTATAATATATCCAAATTGCAACAAAGTCCAAGGTGGTGGATTGGAAATATTCCCTTGTTAGTTGGAAGGTAGCTTAAAACTTTTGCTGCAAGATTTATAGCATTCATGATGATGGAACTGTAATAAAAAAAATAGAATAGAATTAAATAATATAATTATTGATAAGGTACTGTTTCCTATGTGTTTTTTTTTTGTTTTACTATTGACAAGATATATTTATGCTCGATGAAATGTATTGAGTGGTTGTAAAAAAGTGAATGGCAACTCACCTCATCAATGCTGTAAATATAGGACTGTCCCTATTCCACCGTATCATAAGCGTCCTCTAAATGCAGTCTATCTATAATGTCTACATACATGTCATTATCGTTGTCGGTTGTTAAAGTTAGCGAAGTGCCTTCTGTCGTATAAATAGCATGATCACTGAAAGACTCATCGTCAGAACTTTTATCAGAAGTCAGTTCATCATCAATATTTAACTACATAAATGAGAGATGAGCAGACTCTTTTAACCTTCTCTTAAGTGATATTCCATCTGTAATGCACAATTTCATACCCATCCAGGTTGATGATGTAAACAAACTATTACTTCTGAGACCAGATTCATGTAAGGAAGGACAAAATATATCCTCCAGATCAAACAATTAGTGAATTGGGTGAGTAACTCAACTTTGTGTTTGCTTTTAACATAAATTTTAACTGAGCCATTTTCAGCTACTAGATGATCCAAGTATCCATCATGTTAAAAGATCCATCATGTTAAAAGAGTTGGATATGAGCTATGAGCGCTCTCTCTTTGAACGACTCGGAAGATCTTTCAATGGAAGATCATTCCATGGATAAGGTGATGCAAAAATAAAAGGAAAAGGTTCCATATAATACAGACCGACAAATCTCAGGACCAGAGACCAGAGATAGTGTACTCGAAGGATTTTGATGCGCTGAATTCCAATCCGAGCACAGAATTTTCCCTATACGTCACGTTTCCGAGATATTCTAATCTAAAAGTGCAAAATATACCGTTTTTTTTGCTATGTTTGAGGTTACATAGCATCTTGGATATATTAGCTTTTCAAAAACGCATCAGTGCATCACAAAGGAGCAGTCTTGCCCTTTTGAATCCATTTTTCAGATTCAAGATGGATTTTTTTTCATCGACATAAAATTAATTGAAGTTAAGTATTTTCGCAATTTCGTAAAAACGTTAAAACAGCCTATATTAGCATGTGTGAGGCTAGAAGACCAATTTATAAGTGATCGCATTCTACTGAAAAAATGGATACACGGATTTTCGGGGTTGCTGATTACGAATAGGTATAAGGTCAGAGTGTGAAAATTCCAAATGGGGAATTCAATATGGTAAGCCTAAAATTTGATAAGTCAACGTATTCATACGAAAAAATATATACATGTATTTTTGGGGCCGCTGATCTCGAATACGAATTCACATTTTGAAACTAAGATGACGGTAAACCCTGTAACCTACGAGATTATAACCCAAAACTCGTAAACCCCCAATTACCTTGAATAAAGACCTTTTATATTTGAAGCAGTCGCTTTCTACATCTAAAGCTTTCACGATTTGCTTAATCAATTCGAGATTAATATGTAGTGGTAGCAATAACACCTTTTTCCTATCAACAAGGCTTTTATGTTCAACATTATCTTTATTAACTATCCAGTTTAACCTTTCTGGCCATTTTTTCCTTTCCCAATGTTTTTACTTTGCCCTACTATTCCAAAGACAAAGAAAACATAGGAGTTAAATGTAGCCTTTTTGTAAAACAAAAATGAGAATTATAATTTTGAAATCACCACACACAAGCTAATTGTGGTCCTTGTGTTTAGTTTCAGTAAGAGTGATTTGAAGCAGTCATATGACTCATTCAGTGTAGTTGAATGACCGACAGGAAGTGCCGCATACTTATTTCTGTTGTGTAAAAGTACAGCTTTCAAGCTGGTTGTTGAAGAGTCGATAAAAAGCCTCCGATCTTCTGCTTTATAAAAATCTATTTGATAAAAATTTCTTAGACCTTGAATATCATTACAATAAACGATTTCATTTTCTTTTGAAAATTAATTAACAAACTCCTGATTTCTTTTTCTGTAAAGTGTAACCGTCATGCCCGGTTGTAGTAGGTTTCTTTCTTTTAATCTAGAAGTTAGAAGCTCAGCTTTTTCTTTTGGTAGATTAAGATCTCGAATTGAGTCGCTTAGTTCGTCTTGATTGAACAATTTAAGAGCTTCGTCATTTGAGTCATTTTCCGACAAAAAATTTTCATGTGTACATCGCCGGTATCCATTTTTTCGTGAACCGCTTTATTTTACCCATCTTGTCTAGTATTACGCTTTTGACAACAGAATAACGAATTTTATTAAGATACTTTTTCGAAAAACCCTTTGTGTTACATAAGCAAAAATAGGAATCCGTGACGCGATCTTCTGGTTCATGCCACTTAGTTTATTCGATAATAATGGTCGTCTCCGTACTTATTTCATCGTATTTCAATAAAACCTGTCTACAAGAACTACATATCGAGTTTGGAGTTCATGATTTGTCGAAATTCATCATGGAAATTCCATAACATTTTAAATATAAAGCTTCAATTGATTTATTGATTGATCCACGATAACTCTCCATATCGTACTTCCCGCATATATAACAGAATGTATCGACCTTGCTAGCACAAGGAAGCCTAGAATTTGTTTTTATCTAACTTATTTTGATTATATATTTTTATGCAACTTATAATAATAATGTAAATGATAATAATCATTTAACTGATGACGTTGTAATAAGAAGAGAAAACTCATTCAAATCTTATTTCAAAACTATAACTGTAACTATAGAATATTAAGAATGTATGACAAAAAGCGTAATTGTAAGAACGAAAGAAATAAAGTGGATATTGATCTTTACCTATGCATCCAACCATCAGCCCGTCACTCAAGCATGATCTATAACATGGAAAAATTAGTTCAAAAAGATATATTTTGTCAATTGTGCACATATCGATTCATTTGCCACAAAAACGTATACATGACCGGGAAAGATTTCAAAATTGTTTAGATTCAATTTCGATCCAGAATAAATATCTTTGACCCTACATCCAACCATGATCCTATCCCTCAAATATGAACACGGAAAGACATCGTAAAAAAAACAAGATTTTTTCACATGTGCATATAGTAAACTATTTTTTTTCAAGTGCATATCTGACAGAGAAAATCAGAAAAGAACAATTGTATGTTTTGGTTGCACAAAAAGTTGCACATGTCAAACGTAGCTCGGACGCTAACAGTGATTAAGACAAATGAAAAGAAGAATGGGAATTTTCTGATCTTGATATTTATCAATTAGCTAGCAAACGAACCTGACCAGCAGCTGTTTAAACTCTCTACCTGATGGATTGAGTATTACATTATTGTTATAAAATTCTTGAATTATGCTTAATTCATTGAGGTATGATTGTGGTTATACAATACATAAAAAAGTTGGCTGACATTTCACAAATTATGGACTTAATGGATAAAAAAATATTCTAGGTAGAAAGTGTTGAGGGTCTGAAAGAGTGAAATATTTGGGATATAACACTAGGCGATTGAGGACTTGTTAGTTACCGGGCTCGACAACATTCTGTTATATATGTGGGTAGTACGATACGGAGAGTTATCGTGGATCAATCAATAAATCAATTGAAGCTTTATATTTAAAATGTTATGGAATTTCCATGATGAATTTCGACAAATCATGAACTCCAAACTCGATATGTAGTTCTTGTAGACAGGTTTTATTGAAATACGATGAAATAAGTACGGAGACGACCATAATTATCGAATAAACTAAGTGGCATGAACCAGAAGATCGCGTCACGGATTCCTATTTTTGCTTATGTAACACAAAGGGTTTTTCGAAAAAGTATCTTAATAAAATTCGTTATTCTGTTGTCAAAAGTGTAATACCAGACAAGATGGGTAAAATAAATCGTTCTACCAAAAAAATTGATAAATCTGTTCACGAAAAAATGGATACCGGCGATGTACACATGAAAATTTTTTGTCGGAAAATGACTCAAATGACGAAGCTCTTAAGTTGTTCAATCAAGACGAACTAAGCGACTCAATTCGAGATCTTAATCTACCAAAAGAAAAAGCTGAGCTTCTAACTTCTAGATTAAAAGAAAGAAACCTACTACAACCGGGCATTACGGTTACACTTTACAGAAAAAGAAATCAGGAGTTTGTTAATTAATTTTCAAAAGAAAATGAAATCGTTTATTGTAATGATATTCAAGGTCTAAGAAATTTTTATCAAATAGATTTTTATAAAGCAGAAGATCGGAGGCTTTTTATCGACTCTTCAACAACCAGCTTGAAAGCTGTACTTTTACACAACAGAAATAAGTATGCGGCACTTCCTGTCGGTCATTCAACTACACTGAATGAGTCATATGACTGCTTCAAATCACTCTTACTGAAACTAAAATACAAGGACCTCAATTAGCTTGTGTGTGGTGATTTCAAAATGATAATTCTCATTGTTGATTTACAAAATGGCTGCACTTAACTCCTATGTTTTCTTTGTCTTTGGAATAGTCGGGCAAAGTAAAAACATTGGGAAAGGAAAAAATAGCTAAAAAGGTTAAACTGGATAGTTAATAAAGACAATGTTGAACATAAAAGCCTTGTTGATAGGAAAAAGGTGTTATTGCCACCAATACATATTAATCTCGAATTGATTAAGTAAATCGTGAAAGCTTTAAATATAGAAAGCGACTACTTCAAATATAAAAGGTCTTTATTCAAGGAAATTGGGGGTTTACGAGTTCTGGGTTATAATCTCGTAGGTTACAGCTTTTACGGTCATCTTAGTTTCAAAATCTGAATTCGTATTCGAGATCAGCGACCCTAAAAATACATGTATACAAATTGGGCTTATAACCCCACACATGCTGTTATATCGGCTGTTTTAACGTTATTACGAAATTGCTAAAATATTTAATTCAATCACTTCAATCAATGATATCTGAATGAAAAAAATAGCATCTTGAATCTAAATGGATTTCAAAGAGCAAGACTGTTCCTTTATGATGCACTCACGCTTTTTTGAAAAACAAATTTATCCAAGATGCTATGTAACCTCAAATATGAAGACATGAAGTTCCTATATACATAATGTTAGCGTAATACTCGAAGCGATTACTTTTTATTAAAAATGAGTAAATAAGTCTCGTTATGTGATGAATACCTGAATGCAATTTGTAAATCGAATGTAGATTCTAAGCATAGTCCCTCTACGCCCGTTAGTGTGCTAGAGTGATATTAAATAATGTTTATGCGATTATTAACACTCACCCGCAGTGCGCAGGAAAGCCGAAAAAATTTAGAGCTACACGCTCCAAGGGGACTTTCGTTATGTTCTGTACCCAATGCTGCATAGTGTGATATTCAGAACACACCCGAACGACTATTTCCTACTAGCACTCACGGCTTAATCTCTTTAGCATGTGTGCGTCCAAAGATTTCACTTAACTGTACGCTTACGCGGTATACTAGATGGTTGTATGTATGTGTATATGTATGTATGCATTTTTGTGTATACTGTATATGTATGTATGTACGCGTATGAATAAATTCTTGTAGCCGAAAAAATTTTACCAAGACTTTATTAAATAATGTAAGATGTATTTAATAAACATAAATTTACACACACACGCACACAGACAGCCACAGACACATACACATACATAGACACATGTATATCCGTGTAATGTGATGAAATTTTAATATACTGCCGAGTCTTAAATGTATTATAATGTTATGGCTTTGCTGCTCTGATATCTTCCCTAAAACAAGACATTGCCTTACCAATTTTAAGACCAATACCTTTTATTTAATAAGACTACGTAAATCTGTGTTTCCTTAGTATAAGTCATAGTTCTAGAAACTACCTGTCAGTACCAGTGTTTGAAAAAAAAAAATCGAATCAGTGATTGAAAAAATGTATGAGTCGCGATAATTATGTTATAAAATGTGTGCCGTCAATGAATCTTGTGACAGAGTGAATGAACATAAAATTGACCCATAAATGGTTGACATGGAATTTTTAACGGATTTCAAGGTTTCATCTTCCATAAAATTTAGTAAGTCCTATATTAATAATTTTACTTCTGATCGTCCTCAATTTTTTAGATATAATAAGCCCTCTTGAATTAAAATTTTTTTCCGTATTATAACCACGAGATGTTGCAACACAAACTGAAGAGAGTAAAGGATCAGATTGCGTATCGTCGATTGATATTATAAGTAAAATAGATGTCACAAATCAAATAGAGTTTTTACTTAGCAATTATGTACCTCCTCAAAATGTAAGTCTTAAAAAATTCTAATATTGAAATTTTGGTCTACTTTGCTTTGTTACTTTATATTTGATGAATTACACAGGACCACAATTAAACAATAAAAGGTCCTCCCGCCAAAAACATACCTTCTTTTACACCTGATTCCTAAGGGTCTTCTGGGAGGTTAAATAAAAGACGGATATACCCGAATGGCTTTGGACTCATATAAATAAGAATTTGAGATATTTTATGTGCTTGAATCATATATTTTCATATATTTTCGTGTTCTGCATTCAATTTTAGGATCTTTGTGACCCAAGCACATCGGGATAAAGACCGATCGATGAGAGAAAGTTCCATTTCAGTATGTATTTGAATGGATAGGAATTACAAAATCTGACCATTTTGCTCACGTTAAAAGAAAATTTACGATTAACGCGTTCTCTTGTTTCCAGAAGATCTGCGAAGAGATTTTCGTTTTTGTTGAGAAGTACTATCTCTCTTAAGAGACCAACAGTAGTCTCCCATCATATTTACATCCCAATAACTTTGATATCACTTTTCCATAATTTTGAAGTTTTAGTGAATTCTCTCTCCTTGCTCTTCACTGACGTCTCCCAAGTTTTCAGATCCTTTTATATCTTTTATATCCCCAAATTTATTTATCAATCCTTCAACGTCATTATAGTAAACTAAATCGTTTTCTTTTGAAAAAAATTTTGTAAATTGATCGTCTCTATTTCTGTAAAATGTTATACGAGTTCCAGGAGCTAGGCAATTCAAAAAATTCTTTCGAGAGTCCTGCGTCTCGAAATAAATCACTAAATTTATCTTGATTGAACTTAAAAGAAGATTAATATTCCTTATCATCTTCAAGTACTTCCATCTCATTTGTAGAATTGCTATCCAAAACTTTCGGAAGCAAAGATTAATGAAGTATATTTGATGGTCCACTAATAAGAGAACTGTTACAAGACGAACAATTTCAAAGAAGAATGATAGCTAAGGAATGAGTAGCATGGCAGAGTTTCAAGAAAGTTCAACAAAAATTTTTAGGAAATAATAAAGATGATGATTACGAAAATATTACTAAAATAGAGATGATCAGTTTAGAAAATTTATTTTCAAAGGAAAACGATTTAGTTTACTATAATGACGTTGAAGGATTGATAAATAAATTTGGAGATATAAAAGATGAAGTTATTGACTTTTCTATTCATAGAATCTTCTAAGCTTAAAAGCAGTCTTACTCCACAATGGTAATGTGTATGCCCTTTTACTAGTAGGCCATTCGGTTTTCTTGATAGAAGAATATCATAATCTTCATTTGCTACTACAGAAATTAAATTACGATACTCATGGGTAGCAGTTAATTAGAAATTAAAAAATCACAACAATTTTATTAGGGCTACAAAGTAGCTTCACAAAGTATCCATGCTTTATTTGTGAATGAGATAGTGAACCCAAGACTAACATTATCTGAACAAAAAATGGCTTTGTGAGGCAAAATATTTTATATGAAAGTCTGATACCCGTGCATATAGTTATTCTTCCACCCTTGCACATTAAGCTTGATCTGGTTAAATAGTTGGTTAAAGCAATGTCAAAATCATCAGACGGAAGTAACGCCATGATGTATATCTTAAGGAAGACTCCAAAACTTTTAGAAGCAAAGATTAACGAAGGTGTGTTTGATGATCCATAAATAAGAGATCTGTTACAAGAAGAAGAGTTTCATGACAGCGGAGAAATGAGCAGCATGACAGAGTTTCAGGGAAGTTCAAGAAAAATTTTTAAGAAATAATAAAGATGATGATTACTAAAATATTGCAGATAAAATGCTGAGCAGTTACAAAGACATGGGTTGTTCAATGAATTTGATGATTCATTTTCCCCATTCTCATGTTATTTAATTCTCTAAAAACTTGGGAGACGTCAGCAAAGAGCAAGGAGAGAGAGTTCACTAAAACTTCAAAGACATGGAAAAGCGATATCAAAGTTATTGGGATGTAAATATGATGGAAGACTCGGTTGGTCTCTCTAGAGAAGTAGTACTTCTCAACAAAAACGAAAATCTCTTCACAGATCTTTTGCAAACAAGAGAACGCGTTACTCGTAATTTTTCTTTTAATGTGAGCAAAATGCTCACATTTTATAATGCATATTCATTCAAATACATACTGAAATGAAGCTTTCTATCATTGATCGGTCTTTATCCCGATCTGCTTGGGTCACAAGGATCCTAAAATTGGATGCAGGACACGAAAATATATGATTCAAGCACATAAAATATCTCAAATTCTTATTTATATGAGTCCAAAGCCATTCGAGTCTATCTGTCTTTTGTTTAATCCCCCAGAAGACCCTCAAGAATCAGTTGAAAAAAAACCAGAGATACGAGGGGGGTCAATAAGTCTTTACAAAATTCAAGAGATGGCGCTCATCACGCTAAAATTATGATGTTTTTGGCAAGCAATACTACTAACTAGATATCGTACAAAGTTTCAGCTCGATTCGTTAAGTCATTTTTTTGCGAGCGATGGTTGAACAGAAAGTTATTGGTTTATTTTGTAATGCGGTTCATTACAAGGCCTTTCCTGAGTGCTGCATTATTTGCAACACCTCAGAAAGGCCATCCCCGTCCCTTGCCGCCCCGAAACCGGTTGAATAAAATAAAGATAAACGCGCCCTATACAGAACAATTACTCTTTTTTATGTCCGAACAACCACGCCGGAGATATAGATAAAACAAACTCGTCAAACGCGATCCGACGGACGCTCAAAGAGCAGACAGAAAAAAAAGGAGCGCACCACGGAAAAAGAGAGCGCACGCACAGACTCACTCACATACACTCCCGACCATGTGTTGCCGACCGGCGAAAGAAAAATGCAAAACTTGACTGGGAAATGCAACGGAAATGCATGTTGATGATACATGCAGATCCGTTACACTCCCAGACACCCACACTAACACTCACGAGGCACTGACACTCCTGGGGCGAGCAGAAAATCGCCGATGAAGTGGCAGCCGGCATTCAGCTGTGTCGGGCTGCCGAACACCATCGGCGACATCCTGAGCGCCACACACAAGAAATACAGCAACCACACACACAAGCACCCGGGAGAACATCACTGAACCGACACGGAAGCGCCCCAGGAGGCGCTCCAACAACCGACACAAGGACACGAGGCGTACGCGCTAGAAACGGAGCGGCCAGCTTGAAGCGCCGAGACAGACTGAGAGCGAGCGAGCGAGACAGAGCGAGCGAAGTAGACTAAGCAAGAGCGAGCGAGACAGACTGAGACAGAGCGAGCGAGACAAACTGAGACAGAGCGAGCGAGACAGAGCGAGCGAAATAGACTAAACAAGAGCGAGCGAGACAGACGATACAAAATGATAGATAGAATAATATGCAAATGCGCAGATGAGGGCGCTACAAATGAAACGGCGTATATTATATACGTATCTATGACACAATAAAATTAAAATTATAATTGGAAAATAATGAGCGTGGAATAAATACCGAATTGTCAAATTCGCACGCGACCGACACCCCTATTATGATAGCGAGCGACAACTACCCACTTTAGGTTTAAATAATAATTTAACTGACCGAATTCGAACCTCTGACAAAATGCGCTAGTGACGTTACGACCAATTAGCAAATTAGAATAAAATTTGATTTCCGTCCGGATAGACAAATAGATAAGAGTAGGGGTAGATCCTTTCCAACAACTAACGATAGCTACCTTAGTGGGGGGTGAGAGAGGGTAAATAACGACGAAAGTAGGAGAGCTAAGGAGGGCGCTGTATCCTTCTAATTTACATACGGACCAATAATAAAATATTCGGAGGGCGCTACCGATATCCGAATTAGTATACCGACCAATAATAACATTTCTTCACGGAAAGAGGAGAAGAAAAGCGATCTTTGACCGCGAGAAGCCGATTCTCGTCCATTTTGCCACTGGATCTCTCGATAGAAGGAGCCTCTGTCAGATAATCTTGCCGCAGGATTACTAGTGCTAGACGCCATCCATTTTTCTTTTGCCAATTTTGTTCGCCAAAAACGCAAGGAACGGTCGTAAGTAGGCAAAGTGCCACTCACTTTTATTTAATCACGGAGTACGGGAATAAATTGCTCAGTGCCGTAGGTCGTCGCGACGCGTGGATCCGTCGACGCCGGTGCCTATCGAATCGCACTGACCTGTCCGCCATTCCGGAGACATAAAGTGAGTGTTAGGTTTTACGAAAGAAAGATTGTGATTTAGGATTCGCGCTGACCTTTCGTTAGCTGTTTATTATGAACGTAGGTTTAACCGAATAAAATTTGTCTTGATTATTTAGTTGTGTTGACCTTCCCGCCATTTCGCAAACCGAATGTGAGCGTTAGGATTAACCAATGAAAATTGAGATCTAGGATACTCGCGCTGACCTTTCGCTGACAAATTGTTGCGAAAGTAGAATTAGCCAAATAAACTCGCCCTGCCTATTTAATCGTGCTGACCTTGCCGCCATTTCCCAGATCTAAAGTACGTGTTAGGTTTATACGAATTAGAAGCAGTGGTTAAGTTATTCGCGCTGACCTTTCGCTGACAAGTTATTACGAGAGTAGGATTAGCCGAATAGGATTGCCGTGCTGACCTTTCCGCCATTTCATGAACCGAGCGTGAGCGGTAAGATCAGACAAAGGAAATTCGCGATTGAATTATTTGCGCTGACCCTCCCTCTTTGTTAATCGAAGACCGACCGGAAAATTATTAACGTTCCGATTAATTTGTATCCTTACGGATTTATGAATATTCAGAATTTTACCGACCATATTCACTCCGATCTCTTATGTGAGAATTATTAATGCATCAATAAAGTGATTAATTATCTTTATATATAAAATTTACTTTGATATCCTACCTCTATTGCATGCTAGCGATTTTCAGCCGCGAGCGGTTACATACGGGTACCACTAATTCGCTGTATTTTCGGGTCACTCGATAGGTAACATACGCGCGAATTCTAACGTCCTCACGACCTGAATTAAGGAGCCATCACCTGAGCTGCCGGCATACCATAATTAAGGAGGAAAATTGGAAACGAGAGTTGGACACCGAGGCCTGAAGTGAGGATACCACGCGTATCCCCCGTCTGCCCACTCTGCGCAGTCGCCGTTAGGCAAACCGGGATACGCGACAACCCTACTGGCCTTACCCCCGACGATCGCCGTAATTAGCCGACGGTCTGGCGCCCTAAATAATCGGGGGTAGACCCAAACAGGCCTTGTGGCGGAAGAAACTCGGAGCGCGGTCAAAACCCCCGAAATTCCCTGCCATAATTTAAAAAATGGAAAAAACAGAATTTCGAGCGATGATAAAACATTTTCATTTGAAAGGCTTTACACCAAAAGAAATCACAGTTGAGTTAAACGCCGTTCATGGCAAGTCTGCCCCTGTGTTTAAGACTGTTTATAACTGGGTAAATGAAATTAAATCCAGCCGTACAACAACAAAAGATGAACTTCGTTGAGGACGCCCCGTAGAAGTGAGTACGCCCGAAATGCTCAACAAAATCCACGATATGGTGTTAAGTGATAGAAGATTAAAATTGCGATAATTAGTTGAGACCACAGGAGTATCAAAGGGTATAATGATTTCAATTTTGCATGAAAAATTGGGGATGAAAAAATATCAGCAAGAGGGGTGCCGCGTTTGCTTACTGTTGAAAACAAACGAATCCGCGTGTTCACCTCTGAGGCTCTTTTGGCACACATACGTCGTAATCCGGAAGACTTATGGCGTCGACTCGTAACTGTAGACGAAACATGGGTACACCACTGCACTCCTGAAACCAAAGAACAGTCCAACCAATGGATTACCGGAGGAGAACCAGCCCCAAAGAAGGCAAAGATAGTAAAGTCAGCTGGCAAGATTATGGCCTCGGTTTTCTGGGATGCTTATGGAATCATCTACATTGACTACTTGGAAAAGGGCTAGACGATCACTGGATAATATTATGCGTCATTATTAGGTTAACTGAAAGAAAAAATCAGAGAAAAATGCCCTCACTTAAACAAAAAAAATGCCTCTTTCTTCAAGACAATGCTCGAGTTCACACGTGTGCAGGTTCTAGGGCAAAAATTAACGATTTAAAGTTCGAATTAATTGACCATCCACCATATTCGCCTGATTTGGCTCCCAGTAACTTTTTCTTATTTCCTAACCTTAAAAAATGGCTTGCCGGACAACGATTCACGTCGAATGAAGAAGTCATCGCCGAAACAAATGCCTATTTTGAGGGTTTTCAGAAATCATATTTTTCTGATGGCTTAGAAAAACTGGAAGGCCATTTAATAAAATGTATCAACCTTCAAGGAGGTTAGGTTGAAAAATAAAAAAATTACATACGCAAAACTTTTTTTTCTTTTTTTTTGTAAAGACTTATTGACCCCCCCACCTCGTACGTAATCAAATGTAAAATTTCCCAATCTTTTCGAATCCGTGATTAGAAGTAGGGGGGGGGGGGGGGGGTACCGGTGAAATTTTAGCCTAGACTTTAAAAAATCATTTTTTAATTTATTATTTCTTTCATTTTTTTAAGAAAAAATTTAGATTTTTTTAAATCTATACGTGAAAATGTTTTTTCTTACACAAAGTACTCACAAAGTAATTTTGAGTTGAAAATCTTAAAAATTGAGGAAGTAGTAGTATTTTTTCCTTTGGGCCTTCCCATTTTGTTTTCCATAAAATTTGAACATAGTTCTTTTTTACCATAATATACACAGGAAACCTAAAATAGTTATAAAAATGTTATCTTCATAATAGACTACCAGAATATAGAGTAAGGTGCAACTCTTATGACATTATAAATTTTTGACAATACTATAAAAAAATGAATAAAAGAAGTCTGGTAAGTGAGAAAAAGGTAACCTATATTTTGTATTTATGTATATTAGACCTCATACGCACGGTAGATGCGCGAATAATAAATATCACGTCAAAATAAACCAGCATCATAGCTTACACCTTCACTTTCGAGTATAGATTCTTGTCTTTGAGATTTGGGAAAATCACCTTCGGATGAACTTCTTTACATTTTGCGGAATTCCACTCTGCAGCTTGCTGCAGTGCTGATGTGTCTTTTTTTGATGATGCTTTAGCGCTTATATAACCAAATGCAAGTCCCAGTTCCTGCATTACTTGTGAAATAAGTTTCTAAGTGCCAGATTATATTCACAAATACTTATAGAAGTTATTATTTTCACTCTCTTTGCAGAAACATACGTTTTTTCAGCGCATCTGTTTCATATAATGCTGTGTAGGCCTTCATTGGCATTTTGTGCCAGACATCGAGTACATCGTGTCAGTAATGATTCATCAATCAGGCGAGCATAAAGAAGAATTATTTTTTCCAAACGAAGTTCATTTATTGGTGTATTTATATTAGAAGCATGAGTTCCAGAATCAGTTCCTTTTGCTAATGCTGATTAACCCATTAACGACCAAAATGCTCAATTTTTTTGTCGATTTTCAACGCGTTTTTTTCGGTAGTCATAGGCCTAAAAAATTTTTGCAAACACGTATTTGGATGGGAAATTTAAAGCTCTTTCAGAATCTTTTTTCAAAATTGCGATTGATTGCGTTATAAAAAAGTTATAGCCAATTAAACAATAAAAACCTGAAAAATTTTGCGAAAAATCAAGTTTGCGATTTTTTTTAGCAATGTTACCGCTACTAGAAAATCATCAAACAAATATGATCAGAGGTGATCACGACTATCAAAGTATCTCCAGGACTTTTAGTGGAATTTTTGAACCACTTCTTCCAACAAAATGGTGGCAAAATAAAAAAAAATCCATAAAAAACATTTCTCATTTTTTGTCTCGGAAACCATTAAGTTTAGATAAAAAGTTCATTGAACAAAAAAGTCTTAGAATTAAACGAGAAATACGCCTGAATTTTTTCAGAATTTTCTGAGGCGATTTTTGAATTTTCGGAGAATACGGAAAATCCATTTTTCGAAAATCATCTCCAAAAATTCTGAAAAAATTCAGGCATGTTTCCTGATGAATTCTAAGACTTTTTGTTCTATAAACTTTTCCTCTAGACTCAATAGTTTTCGAGATAAAAAGTAAGTTAAGTTATAATCTTAGCAGCGTTAATATTTCTGATACAGAATAAAGAACAGCCATTCAACAATAATATAATAATGTTTTGCCTTTTTATGTGTATACAAGTGCAGTTTGTATAGCGTATACTAATATACACATATCAAAAAAGCAATTCAGAAAATTGTATGTGAGCTCATTTTTATTACTTACTAGTCTCTTGTTATTTTGAGACCATACAGTAAATCGAATCGAAAAGATTATTTTCGCTTTCTAAAGTCTAGGTTTGACAAGAAGCATTGAAAACTGTAGTAATTATTTTCATTAGGTATTTTTATTATTTTATATAACATGTCGCAAAAACGTAAAAGACGTTCCACTCGCTCCCATGAAATGTACGAAATTGATACTTCAAAGAACACTTACGATGATATAGTTACCCTTCCAAATCCTTACAATTCTGGTTCTGATGGATCAGATTTCGATACTGATTCGGATGATGAAATTTCGAATATAACGTACACAGAAGCTTGTAAAACATATATTGAAACTCAAACTAAATTAGAAAGAACGCATGAGTTCCAGTGGATGGAAGGAGAAAAAAAGTATAATGATAATTTGAAAGACAAAATTTTATTGAAAGACTCGGTAAAAAATAAAATACAAGAAATGGAGCCAGTAGAACTGTTTGAAACATTTTTCTCAACTGAAATGAAGCAATATATTATAGATGCTTGCAAAGAAAATAATTTTGATTTAAAGTTAAAAGACTTAAATAAATTCGTGAAAATAATCATTTTGACTTCATTGAACAAAAGGAAATCTCAGAGGGATTACTGGTCACGTGATCCTTTTTTATCTTGTAACGTTGTTTCTTCTGCTGTCACGTAATAAATTTGAAGAGATCAAATCAAAATTAAAATATTCACAAACGAAAGATAAATATCCAACTGACTATGCTTGGCGTGTCCGTTCACTATTCAACCTATTTGAAATTAAGATTATGAAGTTCGGTGTGTGGAGAACTGCTCTTTCCATCGATGAAATGATGGCTAAGTCTTATGCTAGGACGGTTCTAAAACAATTCATTCGAGAAAAACCCATACAATTTGGTCTCAAATTCTGGGGTCTTTGTACTTCCGATGGTTTTGTATTAGGTCTTGACTTATACTGCGGAAGAAATTCTACAACGGGAAGTAAATTTAGTAAGTGTGCATTACGTTCTCGCGTTGTCATGAATTTATTAGAAAAGTTTTTTCGTGTTATATCTCCGGGCAAAATATCTATGTTCCATCTTTATTTTGATAATTATTTCACAAGCTTAGATCTCGCTGTGCATTTGAAGAAGCTTGGGCTAAAATGTACAGGTACTATTAGAGAAGATAGAGTCAAAGATAAAAATGTTCTAAATAAAAAAGCTCAAAGAGGTGAGTATGCCGTGAAGCACGATAAGAACAGTGGTATAAATTACATCACTGTGATGGATTCAAAACCAGTTTCGATAATTTCTACTGCTGCAGGGGTAACTTCATTATCCTTTTCAAAGAGATACAGCAAGAAGGAAAAAAAGTTGAAATACCTTTTCCGAGGGCTATTGGCGTCTATAACAGTTTTATGGGTGGCAATGATGTCCACGACGGACATTGTAACAATTTACTTCCGAGTATTCGTTCAAAAAAGTGGACGTGGGTAGTTTTTTTAAGACTAATTCAAGCTTCGATTGTAAATGCTACTGTACTATTCAATGCTGTCAATGATGAGAAAAAAAGGGTTGGAACAAAAGATTTTGCACTTTCAATAGCTAAAAATTACATGACGCAGAGACAATGCAAAAAAGAGAAACACAATATGTCCAAACAAACAAAACTCAAACTTTGTTCTTATTGTTCCGTAAGAACGAGAATTATCTGTGAAAAATGTAATTTATCGATTTGTGTTGAATGTTTCAAAAAAAAACACTGAAAAATTCGTATTGCAGTGAGAGGCAAGGGGATTCACTCAAATCAAGCACCCCAAAGGAGACAAAGTCCTCGTCGTTGTCTCTAGGTCATGCTAAGAGTAGAACGTTTTTATCTCGAAAACTATTGAGTTTGGAGAAAAAGTTTTAGAATTTATCAAGGAACACGCATGAATTTTTTCAGAATTTTTGGAGATGATTTTGGAAAAATGGATTTTCCGTATTCTCCGAAAATTCAAAAATCGCCTCGGAAAATTCTAAAAAAATTCAGGCGTATTTTTCGTTTAATTCTAAGACTTTTTTTTGTTCAATGAACTTTTTATCTAAACTTAATGGTTTCCGAGACAAAAAATGAGAAATGTTTTTTATGGATTTTTTTTTATTTTGCCACCATTTTGTTGGAAAAAGTCGTTCAAAAATTCCACCAAAATTCCTGGAGATACTTTGATAGTCGTGATCACCTCTGATCGTATTTGTTTGATGATTTTTTAGCGGTAACATTGCTAAAAAAAATCGCAAACTTGATTTTTCGCAAAATGTTTCATGTTTTAATTGTTTAATTGACTATAACTTTATTATAACGCAATCAATCGCAATTTTGACAAAAGATTCTGAAAGAGTGTTAAATTTCCCATCCAAATACGTGTTTGCAAAAATTTCTTATGCCTATGACTACCGAAAAAAACGCGTTGAAAATCGACAAAAAAATTGAGCATTTTGGTCGTTAATGGGTTAATCAAAACACTACGATGGCTCTCCTTTTGGACAATGTGAATGCTGAGGCTTTTCGTCAATGGTATAGTGGTAGATAGACGCATATATGGCTTCTTTCATATTCCGTAAATAATACATAAGTTTACATATAAGAAAATTGAAAAAATAGAAAATCAATATGCTAATGCTCAAGCACATAGAAAAAGTTGTTTATATGTATCTTTATTTCTATAAATTGCTTTTTTGTAATATTCTGTTAGTTTTCTTATTGTTGTGTCTTTTAGTTGTTTATAACCCATGCCTCCCAGAGTAGTTTTTCTGCTTCTTTGTTTTTTCACAATATTTTCTATACCTATATAAATCCTGCAAAAAAATGGATGATAAATATACCTTATCCGAATTGTGCCATATTATGTAGAAAACAGAATTGATACGAAATATACGAATACATCGCATACAAATATAATTAATATCAAAATCAACTATGAATCCCATAATCAAATCAATAACGCTAGCAAATCCAACTTTTGATCGAAAGCCTCTAGTTGGTCATGAACCGCCATAACTTACGCTTAAATTTATTTTGTCCTCTGAATCTTTCTTCATTGGATTATTATAATTACCAAGACTATTTTCAATATGTTTATCATGAGAATCCGTTTCCAAATCATCATCAAGTTCATTATCATTAGAATATAATTTTTAATTTTCCTCAGTTTCATTATCAACTAACTCAGAATCACAATCAGAATTGACATTTTTATATGTATTTTTCGTAATACCCTGACATTCATCTAAAATCACTTTGGTAGATTCATCAACAACATTTTTTATAAGTTGCATATTTTCTTGAAAAGTATCAAGGGAGTAAGATCGCACATTCATAATAATTGTACATTGTTGAATGCACGAATATCTTTTTTCTGCATATAACTATGCCAAACTAAATATACATCAAAAGAAACTTAACTACTAGTTTTTTTGCAACATCGTTTTGATGTATAAACTTAAGATTTGATAGTAGATGGATATACATTTATCTCCGCAGTAAGACCATATTTCAACGCTACTCTCGGAGAAAACTCCCAACACGTTAAATGCAATTCAAAACTTAAAGTATTTTGATTACAATCTGCATTTTGATAATAATGATAATAATTGTGTAAAATTAAATAAAATATATACTCAGATTTCTCTATCTTTTCTTCAGCATGAGTTTCACCAATGTTTTCTTTAGGATAAGATTCATACTACTTTTTTACAGTATGAGATTTATCTATCGTTTTTTCAGTACTTTTTTCTTGGCTAATGCTAACACTAGAATCAAATTTTGTTTGAGATCTTATCTTTCTTACATATGATATATTTTTTTAAATTAGCATTACTATCACTAATAATTTCTTCTTTGTCTATTTTGGCTTTCTTACATCTCTTCTTTGCGAGTTCACTAAAATTTACTGGGTGCCTTTTACGTCGAGGCATACCTGATAATAACCGTTACTGGTATTTCACAACATTGATTCACAATTTTGATAAAGGTTCATAATTTGTTATTTTATATAATTATTGTAACAGGTTACCGTTTATTCGCAAATCCCGGGTAATTGTAGTTATCAATACGGCCAAACGGTGCTCTGCTAGCTGTATGCTTCGAGCACACTAACTCACCTTGTTCCGGTGTACGCATGCGCCGAGTGCTCTCAGCGATCTAACTAAGATGTGCGAACTTTCCGCAAGGGGCGCTGATGCGCTTGTTTGCCAGCGCTCCGTCGGCCACTGCAGACAACTCGGTCGACGAATAGCCCCTTCTATAGTATTCGCGATCTGTGTTGGACTACCGGCGCGTTCGAATCAAATGTAAACAATAACACCGACAAGGTGAGACGAAATAATAAGATCGTCTCTTATTGATGTTCAACCACTTTATTTGACGAAATTAACCTGTACAAGGGACGATTTGCCGAGAGTCTGAACGCACGCTGTATCGACACAATAGTTTGAACGGGGAGAGAGAGAGTAGATTTCGCGGACGTCGCGGACTAGTCGCACGCACGCTACCTAAAAACTCACCGCGCACGCTGCGCGGGATCGCACGCAAAACGTAATACAAAGTGCAGCGCACTTACCGTTGATTTGATGAGTATACGGTGGCCAACCGTATCCAGTTACGCTAAAAAGGACGAACTGCCTTTGCAACCGCCCCTTCGTTGCTGTTGTTACGTTGCGCTGTGGGTGCAACTGAGGTTGAGGTCTCTGCTGCCGACGTCGCACACGTTATGCAGTGTGCGCACTCGTCACTCCACTCACAAATTATCTCTTTAGTCCTGCTCTAACTCCCTGGATATCACTCGGAAGGAAAAACACGCCGTTGCTTCAAATGTAATAAGCAGCGATGTCGCCGGACTGAGGAACACAGTCATACTGGCTCGCTACCTCTCCCCTCCCGGTCATTGCCTCTAACGCGCCCTCTCTCTCTCTCTAACCTAAGCTGATCACGGCTATTACAATTAGCCACGCTCGACAGTCTACGCGAGTCCTAACGATTTTCGGCAATCGTTGCATTATATATATTACACATATACTTATATATACTACACATAAAGTACAGTACACCCATGAATATGCGAGGCACGTATGCAACAATAATGTTTCATTAATACTACTACACTTTTCGTGTATCTGTAATGAACGAAAAACAATTAGATTTCATTTTTTCGAAAAGAAAATGGGAAGGCCCGAATGAAAAAATACTACTACTTTCTCAATTTTTGAGATTTTTCACTCAAAATTTTTTTGCGAGTAATAAATCTAAATTTTTTCTTAAATAAAAAATTAAATAGCGCTAAAAAATTTTTTTTATAAAAATAGGTTAGATTATTGAATTCAACATGCTAAAAGATGCCATGGAAAAAAATTTCTAGCTTTCTACGATTTTTTAAAGTCTAAGCTGAAATTTCAAATCGCAATCAACTATTATCAAGAAAACTATTACTTATGATTTTGATGGGAGGACTTTTTTTATTCCCTTTATGATCCTGTGTTATTTTCATTTCTATCGATTTGCCTCTTAACGTTTCATTTTTTTTTTTTCATTTATTTCACTTGGTCTCTATCACTCATTATAATTCTTACGATGAGAGTGCTGAGAGTTAAATTACGAACTCTGTTAATTTTTTAAGGACTTTTATTTCAAAATTCTAAGAAATATTATTATTTTTATAAAAAAATTTTGGAATATATTATTTATTTTAGCAGAAACTATCAAAACATATGAAAAAATAAGTATAAAGATAATAAGATAATTTAACCTATTAATAAAACAATGAAATATTTATTTGGTAGAATTAATTTAATGCATTTTGGGAAGTTGGAAAGAGTGACGACTATGTAGTAATGTACTTTATCACAGGTATGTTATTTTCTTAAAAATATAAAGTATTTTATCAATCAGTAATATTTATGAATTTGGAAAAATTCTATTTAAACTATTCAACAATGCCGTGTACGGAAAAATATGGAAAATGAAGAGAAACACATCGATTTGAAATTCATGAACAAATGGAAAGAGTGATATGGTGTCTAATAGCTTAACCAAATTTCCATAGTAGAGATATTTTCGAAGATGAGCTGGCGGCGATTCAACTCTTGTAACCAGAAATAATAGTGGAAAAACCCATATATGTATCGGTCTTGCTGTCCTAGACTTGTCGAAAACTCTGGTGTATCGATTCCACTATGACTATATGGCTAGTGCTTTGAGTGAGCATTGTAAATTTATACACTGACCTGAATACTCTGGTGTATGACATCACTAATACCGACATTTGTGACGTCATGCGTTGAGATATTCATGAATTAAATACTTTCAATTTTGACGAATAAAATCAGTTCAATATTCCTAAAGCCAATAAGACAGTGGATGGAGTGATGAAAGATGAAAACAACGGTGAAATCATGTTGGAGTTTGTTGCACTCAGTAGTAAAATGTATAGCGTAGGAGATCAGAATAGAAATCCAATAAAAAAAAGGCGAAAGGTCTAAAGAGTTCCATATTGAAAGCTACGATCGTATTTGAAGAGTATGTCAAGTGTCTTCGTGAGAATGCGCTTTAAGTAGAGAGCAACAGATCATCAAATCTTGCCATCATCAGTTATGCAAGAAGAGACAGATAAATGTCGCGCTCAGTGCACATGATGACAATTGGTTCTTGCTTCCTGGTAACATCGACGCGCTTCCTTTGGGTCACTACGGTATTCCATTAGTGAAAAGGGAGGAGATAGAAGTATTGAGAATGGTCTCTGTCGAACCCCCAGCCACCGCTGCCGCCGCCGCTCCAACCGCCGCCACTGTAGCTCCAGTATTGGTTACCGCTATTGAGATACCGATGAATTCAGAGAAGAGAGCAGAGAATAAGGTGGGAGAAATGTTATATCAATCGCAACCACAGATTGTAATGCTCATGCTCGTCGAGAAACATTTCTTGACAGCAGTAATAGCAGCAGTAGCAGCATCCAATGAACAGTAACAGTCTTCTGATTATATTCTAAATTCAATTGCATCAAGGAAAGAAAATTTAATAGAATCTAGATTTGTCGCTAAAATTTCAAAGTTTAGTGATTGAAAGAAAAAACATTATTTACGTTCAAGGTAAATACAAATTATTCTACAAGTAAATTTTTTTCTACAAGATGAATCATTTTTACTAAACTTTTTTGTTTTACGGATGGATCTTACTCAACTAAATATTATTGCACGTGACGAATTTAAGCACATCAAAAAAATTAGTGAATTCACGAAAGGATGTAAATATATAATCACCAATGCAAAGCCAGATGCAACACGATTTGGTGACAAAATCATTGTTGAGATTGACGACGAATTTCAACTGTTTTTGTCATGCAAGCTGTCGAATACAATTACACGAAATCAAAAATTGTTGAATGATTTGATGGAAAACGCCATTAAACTTAATTTATTTATAAATTATCAAGGAGGAAATGGTATGAAATTTACAAGGAGAGTCCGGGAGGTGTCTCTCGCTGATTTTCGTGAAATTTTGCACATCAGTAGAATATCAAAAAATATTGAATAGATGAGTAGATAAGCAATGTATGTCCTGGGACACAAAGGAGCCGACAAAGGATACCGCCAATGCATAAGGGATATGTGTAGAAAACAATTTAAAACTCACCCACCGTTAATAGTAATAGACAGTTTAATAGTAATAGATAAAGCAAAACGACGCATTGATACAAGCTATCGTTGATGTACGTCTAGAGTTTGAAACAAAGAATACATATCACAGGGAACAGCTGCCGATTGTTTGATTTTGCATGATCGTGTGATTGAGTACAATCCTATTAGTGATAATGTTGTAAAACTTGTATAACTATACTTATCACGTGTAATAACTTTTTATGAAAAATAAATCAAACGTGTTTCTAAATACTGTATATTTTATCTTTGTTTTATTCATTTCAACTATGAGCATTGATGTGTTCAGATAGAAACTCGGTTGCTCTGAGAGTAATCATTGTCCACCTGATATAGGATATAAAATTATAGAGGAGAATTAGTGTGATTGAGAAAATAAATAACACTGTAATATCGGTACTGCTATTCATTCTAATGACGCTGTAAAGTTAAAAACTATACAACATATTCTTTCAGCGAAACATACAAATATACAAGACACTTTATGCAAATCAAAAATGTGTTTAGAAAAATTGAATGAATTAATTGATATTCGTTGAAAAAAGCGTGATATGAAATTAATAGAAGTTTACTTTGACATTAACAAGTTAAAATAATTACCTGACTCTACATTTTCTATACAATCAGAATCATCGGTTTTGCAATATAAGGCATCATATTTTTTCTTTTCAACCATTCTTTATCAGCATGGAGCAGAGTAATAGTGTATCATACGAGGTCTGTTTAAAAAGTATCGCGAATTTTGAATATCCGCGGGCTACGTAAATTTGATTTTTTGTTTTTTCATAGCGTTATGTTGGTACTCATGTTCCTTACTTATGCTGACAAGGTCGACTATTTTGAATGTTTAGTTAATTTTTGACAGCTGTTTTGCTTGGATGTGTTTTGGCTCGTCTTCAATTTTTGCCTATTTTAAAAAATGGATCAAAGAATCTGTATTAAATTTTGTATGAAAAACTAAATAAAGTGCGTGGACGCATTCCGAATGTTGACTGTGGCATATGGTGAAGCTACCTTGTATCAAAGCAACGTTCATCGGTAGTACTAAACGTTTTAAGAAGGCTGAGAAGATGTGAACGATGAACATATGCCGGACGCACGAGCACATCAACAACAGACGAAAACATTGATAAAGTGAAGAAAATAGTATTGACCAATCGTCGAATCACCGTTAGAGAAGTTACTAAGGATCTAAACATATGGATTGGCTTATGCCATTTGATTTTAACCAATGATTTGGGCATGAGTCGGATGGCTGCAAAATTCGTGCCAAAACTGCTCAATTTCAACCAAAAACAGCATCCCGTTAACATTGTTCAGGAGATGTTGGACTCGATCCGTGATGACACAAATGTGCTCCAGAGGATCATAATTGGTGATGAATCATGGGTTTATGGTTATGATGTGGAAAAAAAAGCTCAATCATCCCAATGGAAGCTGCCGCATGAGCCAAGACCGAAAAAAGCACGCCAAGTTCGGTCGAGCATGAAAATTTTGTTCACAGATTTCTTTGATTACAGGTGCGTGGTGTATCATAAGTTCTTGCCACAGAGTAGTAAGGTCAATAAGGAATGTTACCTGCAAGTTATTCACAATTTGCGCGAAGCAATCCGCCAGAAACGTCCAGATTTGTGGAAGAACCAAAACTGCACCATGATAACGCCCCTGCTCACACATCGTTGCTTATGCGCAAATATTTGGCCAAAAACAGTAATGGTGCCACAACTACCGTATTCTCCAGACCTGGTCTCCTGTGACTTTTTCCTTTTCCAAAACTGAAGAGGCCCATGAAAGGACGACGCTACGCCACGATTGAGGAGATAAAGATGGCATCGAAGGAGAAACTGAACAAAATCACAAAAAATGATTTTTTTAAGTACTTAGAGGATTGGAAAAAACGTTGGCACAAATGTATTATATCCAAGGGGGATTACTTTGAAGGAGATAAAATAGATATTCATGAATGAATAAATAATTTTTGAAAACATACAAAATTCGCGATAGTTTTTGAACAGACTTCGTACATACGTCTCTCTAACAATAGTTAAAGTTTAAACGATAAGAAAAAAATAAGTCCTCTCAGTGTAAATTATACACTGCAAAATTATTTAGCCAACACTAAATCCATATAACAATCAGAAGGATATAAAAAAATTTGAACTATATACATATAGCATGTTACTTTATACGAATAAATTATTATAATGTACATCAACTTGTTCCTCTACTGTTCAATGACATCCTTATTTTTTTAATAACGGGGTATGCGGCATCAGGCCTGCATATCGATACATAACAGATGCTAACAAGCGATGCCGGTGGAGGGGGGGGGGGGGGGTCATCGGTACACACACAAGATTTGGTAACAAGCGATACCGGTCAAGCAGATTGATCGTCGATAAATATCTGCCGATAAAGCAGCACGGGGCCTACAGGTCGACAACAGGTGATCGATAACGTTAACAATTACCGGTAAGAAAGGAGTTAATTCTCACAAGTTAAGTTAATCAGGATGCCCTTAACCCCTACTACTAATAAACTACTGCTACCGTCCAAAAAATAACTTAATCGCCTTAGGCTATTCATTCCTTTAAACTTATTTTGTCAATTAGTTAAGTTATTTAGGATTTTAGAAAATGTGTTTTTTTATTAAATGTGCCTTAGAACATGAATTAATAATAAACTATCAATTGTGCCATTTGCAGGGAAAGAAAAATTAGGAGTTCCTACAAATGAACTTGTCTCCTTAGTATTAGAATCCGATGGGACTCAGGTAGAAGATGGCGAATATTTCAAGACATTATCGAATAATACCATTCTACTTCTTTTACGCCAGGGAGAGCGATGGTGTCCAACTGGTGTCGACATTATTCAAGCTGGTAAAATTAAAAAGTTCTATATTCATAAATTTTATTTACTTTGGGTCAAAAAATAGTACTATTTTGTTTTGAACGATTAGACTATCATGCCTTAGATGGCATTACGCCTTTATCTATTTTTTTGTATGTAATGTTTTTTAACATGATTATTATTTGATTTTTGTTAGATGGATAAATGACTAAGGTTAGGTGTTGAAATTATTTAACTACTCAATTATGGAAAAAAGCCTTCATTGGTATAAAAAACCTATTTTATTGAATGAAAAATTGAACTGACACTGTAAAACTGAAGTTCTCGAAGGATTGATAAAAATTCACGGAGTTATGTTCCTTACTCACATACACTTACACACCGCGCAATACAATCACACAATGAAAAAACGTGACCGAGATACGTCTTGAAAGAGCCATGTACAGTGCCGGTCAGCCACTTTTACCCCCCCCCCCCCCCCCCACGGGCAAAATCAGTCTAACTTCAAAGTTTTATATCTCTGGTAGAAATTAACGTACAGAGACGCGCGTGGGTGCGTTTGAAAGGTCTTTCGGAGAGCTTTCAAATGATATGATTCACGGTTGCCATCGATTGTTTTTTTAAATTTTGCTACAATTATGCAAAATTGAAAATTCTGAAATTTTTTTATTATTTTTGACAACTAGCCAATTTTGGAAAAAAAATCGTACGAAAATTTGAAGTACACCATTTTTTAGCTACTACCAAGCCCTATCTGAATCACTCATCAAAAATTTATTTTCGTCAAATATGACGCGCGCACGGGCATTTTTTCCTGGAAGTGACAGTTTTTTTCAACATTTTTTATCTCCGTCAAATTGTAACAATCGAAAAAAATTTTATAGGAGAAAAAATGTTTGTTTTTTCACGTAGAATACTGCAATAATTTTTTTTTCGGTTTTTCGAAAAATTTTTTTTTTCGGTTTTTTTCAATTTTTTTTTCTCACAGTCGGTACGCTAAAAAGATGAGAAACCACAAAAAAAAATTTTTTTCCACCCATTCAATAATACTACATAACAAGTATCGTAAATTACATCAAAAAAAAAATCTTTTTTTTTTCGACCTTGAAAAATAATTTAAACCGAAAAAAAAAATTTTTCGAAAAACCGAAAAAAAAATTATTGCAGTATTCTACGTGAAAAAACAAACATTTTTTCTCCTATAAATTTTTTTTGATTGTTACAATTTGACGGAGATAAAAAATGTTGAAAAAAACTGTCACTTCCAGGAAAAAATGCCCGTGCGCGCGTCATATTTGACGAAAATAAATTTTTGATGAATGATTCAGATAGGGCTTGGTAATAGCTAAAAAATGGTGTACTTCAAATTTTCGTACGATTTTTTTTCCAAAATTGGCTAATTGTCAAAAATAATAAAAAAATTTCAGAATTTTCAATTTTGCATAATTGTTGCAAAATTTAAAAAAACAATCGATGGCAACCGTGAGTCATATCATTTGAAAGCTCTCCAAAATACCTTTCACACGCACCTAAGCGCGTCTCTGTACGTTAATTTCTACTAGAGATATAAAACTTTGAAGTTAGACTGATTTTGCCCGTGGGGGGGTAAAAGTGGCTGACCGGCACTGTATATTTTAAAAGGGTGCGAGTAAAGCTCCACAAAAGAGTTGAATGAAAAAAGACAGGAGATTAGCTATATAAACCAATTCCGCTTCTCATACGCCGAAAGGCGAGTAAAGATAACGAAAGCATGTGATGAAATTAGCCGACTGATTGCGATAATTCACCGTTTTATTTTTGTGTTTACTTTGAAATCGAAAGGGTTGCACAATACGTTGTTTTGTATCCTCACTTTTTGTAACTTGGGGGCACGAATGAATGTGAAACATTTAGTTTACGACAAGAAAACGTGTTCATGTGCTGAAAACCAGGACAGTACTCTTGCCAGATTGACGGGCAACCCTGTAGCGAGCGAGCAATTAGCGTCCGGCATACGCTCCCATCACCGGCGCTCCACTTACTCTTATATATAAATGCATTGAAAATTAAGAAATAACATGCGACGATGGAACAATTCAATAGTTATTATAATTATCAGTAATGGTAATAACATGGTATAATTTGTAATTGAGGTTTTCACAGGCTTTAATATTTGAAACTTTTATTCGCACTTTTTCAATATATACTTACAAGTTCTTCTGTTAGAAAATTAGAGCTTTAAAGCCAAAAATATAGTACTTAATATATCATTCATATTATATCGATTTATATTATTATTGAGATTATTGTTATTTTTTTATAATATTTCAAAGAGTACTCAGCCTCTGTATGTCGGGGATCTTGATCCCAATCACGAATGTTCCGCATTATAATCGCTTCCTACTATAACGTGATTTCCTAGTTTATTGAGAAAGCCTGTCCAGTTTCTTTTTGTAATAGTTGTAACGGTCCTATTTATGAGCTGTTATTAAATCATTGCAACTAGTCTAACGTATTAATATGTTTAGTCAAAACAATACATTAAGCGGCGCTAACTCACTGTTTACGCGACTGTATACAAATAAGAGTCGAGTCAAAACAAATAGCGTGACGTCACAAATAATAGACATAGATATAATGAATCATAACATTGAGAAAAATATGTTAATTATAGATAATTTGAATATAACAAAGTATCAATTATATAGATTTTAACATACAGATTCACAATACTTTATTCAATCATAAATTTATAACGAATATCGATATGTAAAGTTAATTTATTTATTAACATATAAAATATTAGAAAAATATAAATAATTTATGTGTAAAATGAATAAGCATAGAACATGAGTAAGAATTGGTTTCATTAATAACAGCTAAATAACAACTGTTATTAATAAATAAACAACAAATAATTTATTTAAACAATAAGCGATATATAGAACGAAAACATTAAGTTAATACTTGATAATGACAATTTTATGATTTAGAAATTTTAGATAATTAACCTAATAATCGCATATTAAGATTAAAAGAAAACCGTTACAAATATGAAAAATTAGTCATAATTCAAATGTTATTAATTAATTTAAATAATTAATTTTGGAAAATACTTCCAAAATTAATTAACTATAAAGTTATATGAAATTTTAATAATTTTCTATTGTAAATAATGTAATATCACGTTAATTAACTTTATTAGTTAATAACTTTTGACGACACTATTGGCGATAATTATATATAGTATAAAATCAACAAATAACCAGTTCTGTAAAATTTACATGTGTAAAAAACTTAATATTAATGGTTATTTACTTGTAAATGAAGAAAAATCATTTCTCAAAATTCGGGAATGTTTCTCGAATTTTCGATGAAATCTCTCCTGCAATAATAAGCGGGAAAATCTGTGTATAAATAGGCCCACCTTTGCACAGGCTAGATTCATTCACTTCTAGCCTTGCAAAGTGAGCGCATGAGTTTGAATAAACTTGGATCAACACCTAAGTTCTTTCTCTCATTGTGATTTACTAAGCAAGACTAACCTTTCCTTATAATTTGAGCTCGACTTATAGAACATCTCGCGCTATAAGAAACTTGGGCCGAATTATATCCTATCCAAGAAAGACTTTAGCTCTGCTTATGGGACAACTCGCACCATAAGAAACTAGGGCATTGTCTGACTTTCCTCGATATTTTATCATTACTTATATATATTTGATTTACTTAATTATTGTATTTGTCTCACTTAGCTATTTTCTTGAAATTAGAGTAAAATCATCGGAAACAAATTCTTACTCATTAGCTAAATTACGAGAGTTCGAATTATTTTTATTTATAAGTGATACGAACATCACATTTGGCGACCGTGACAGGACTCTTGTTACATTAGTTATTGTTAAGTATTTGTCATTTAGTTTATTAGTTTGTTTATTAGTTTGTAATTTTATTGTAAATTGTTATTATGCCGAAAAGAAATAAACATATGCGAGCAGTACTATGTAAGAATGCGTCATTGGAAAAAGAAATAAATGAACTACGTACATTGTATATGGAACTTGCGGAATCGTTTGTTAATTTAGGCAATAATTACAAAAAGAACATGAAATTGTTTGATACTAGTTTAAGAAATATGAGCTCTGATTTAAATCATTTGGCTGATACTGTAGAACATATGTTAGTATCTAGGCCTGCTCCAGGCGCATAAATTATATTATTATTTATAATAAATTTGATTACTGGGATATATAATTTGAATTTGTTCAATTATTTGTTAAATCCTATATATTATTGTGAGTTGATTGATTAGTATCACCTATATATATCATTTATTATTGATATAAGATTGATTGTTTGTTTTGGATTCTTTTTGTTGATATTACAATGTCAAACGAAAAACGTTCAATGTATAATTCTACGGAATGTGCTCCCGAAACAATTCTTAACGAACTTAGTGAATCACTAATTGGTGAAGAATTGACCGTGCAACAAAAAAGAACGCACGAATGGGAAAAAGCCGTAGTAGATGAATTAAAGACATTTCATACTGATCAATTTAAATTACAAAATGATTTTAAGACAATTTGTGAAACTATTAACAATTTAAGTAATAAAGTTGATAGATTAACGAATAAAATGGTTGAACAAGATCAAATAATTAAAAGTTTAGAATCAAATTTAGAAAAGTCAAATGAAATTATTGCTATTTTAAAAGATAGATGTGAAGATAATTTTAATGATATTGTTCGAGCGAAAAATAATGTTACTATGGAAATGAATGAAACATTTTCAGTACTTCGTGAGAATATTGATAAAATTAAAAATAATGAACAAAATAGATCAATTGTTAATGAAACTATTATTGAAACTATTAAGCAACCTGCTTTAACGTGTCCAGTTTTTGACGATAGTTATAAGTATCGACCAGTAAAATATTTAAATGATCTCAAACGTTATTTGCAAGCAAGTAATTATAATACTGCTCAATTGTTATGTTTGTTATCTCAATCTATGACGGGAGTAAATTCTTCTTGGTATGATTTAGTACAGCGGGAAATTAGAAATTTTGAAGATTTTGAAATGTTATTTAAAGAGAAATTTTGGAACGCTGAAATACGTAGAAATATTACTCGCGAAATAGAATTTGGAAAATATTTTGGTGGAAAATTATCACGTTATAATTATGCTATACGTAAGATTAATTTAGCTTTTGATATAAATGAAAATCTAGATGAAGAAGAATTAATAGATAAATTATCTCGACATTTTGATAGAGATGTGCGTTTATTAGTTCAAGCTAGACATATAAAAAAGATATCAGAGTTTATTAAAGTTTTATCTTCTTTGGATAATGATGATTACATCAGTTCACGTCATGCTCAAAAAGATAGCGGCGGAGAACAACAAATTAATAGCATAACAATTGAAAATAGTAAGTCGAATAATAAGAATAATAAAGTAAATAAAAATAAGAATATTGCAAAACCGATTTTACAAGATGTACCTAGTACTTCCTCGGGAAACGAGTAAATGTTGCTTCTCGGAAATCGGATAAATGCAAAAGCTTGCAACGAGTTGCAACAATAAAATCAAGTAACAATTTATTATCTAAAGAATTATTAACTATTTTTGAAGATCCTAGAAATGAAATTAACGGTGAATTATCAAATAACGATAATAGTAGTGGGGGCAGAATTTGTCCTGAAATATTTCTCTTATTAGAAAACATTCCAGTAAAAGCTCTACTTGATTCGGGTAGTGAAGTCTCTGCTATTTCAGAAGAATTTTACAATCAAAACTTAAGCAATTTTAAAGATAAACCTACTTTGCCGATTAGTGGACACGTTATTAAGGTAGCTACAGGCCAAAAATCGGTGAGATTGAAAAAACAAATTTATTTGAATGTAAAATGGGGTAGTCAATACATTGATATTATCTTCATAATTATTCCTAGATTAATTAAAGATTGTATTATCGGTTATGATACTATGAAAAATATAAAGCTCAAACTTGACACATTTAAAGTGCAAATATATTTTGAAATTAATGATACTTTGGAAAACATGAAATATAACGATGCATTTATGGATGAAAGTACATATCAAAGCTTAACTATTCAGTATGATACTGTCTCGGATTTTGGGGATGACATACCATCACTCATTGATCTAACTCGTAATGAAATAGATGCAGGCATTACAAATGATGATTCTGATAATCTAACTCGAGGGGAAATTAATGAGAAAGTTGATGAAAGCTCTAACCTTACCGATGCTCAAAAAAATGAGATAGCTTCGCTTGTGTACGAATTTAAAGATGTATTTCGTAAAAAATTAGGTTTATTGAAAGTATATACTCATAAATTGATTTTGAAAGATAAAGAGCCATATTTCTCAAAACAGTATCCTATACCGTTAAATTATCGAGAAAATGTTCGAATTGCAATCAAAGAAATGCTAAAAGATGGCGTCATTCGTCGATCAATTAGCAATTATATTAATCCAATTGTTATAAGCATTAAAAAAGACGGATCAGTGCGATTTTGTTTAGATGCTCGAAAATTGAATAAAAAATTAGTTAAAGATTATGAAGCCCCACTACACATAGATGATATCTTTCAACATTGTTTTGGAATAAAGTTTATTTCTAGTTTTGATTTAACAAGTAGTTTTTGGCAGATTCCTCTCGAAGAAGAAAGTAAAAAATATACAGCATTTATAATCGAAGGCAATACCTACGAATTTAATGTAGTTCCTTTCGGTACATGTACTAGTACAGCAGCTTTAGTGAGAGCTTTAAATTTGTCAATTGGCGATTTAAAACAATTCATTATACCATTTGTGGATGATATACTATGTATTTCTAAAACCTTTAATGAACATATTTATCATTTAAGAACATTATTTACATGTTGTCGAAGAGATAATTATACATTGAAATTTTCAAAGTCTAAATTAATTCAAGAAGAAATTGAATTTTTGGGACATATTATAACTCCACAAGGTATAAAAGCTCAAAAAAGCAAATTAGAAATAATTCAAAATTATAAAGCTCCAAAAAATTTGAAAAGCTTGCAAAGCTTTCTAGGTTTCGTTAATTTCTATACAAAATTTGCAAAAAATTATGCTGAAATATGTAGACCTTTAATGAATTTATTGCAACAAAGTAAAGGCTATCAATGGTTACCTGAGCATGAAACAGCTTTTAATAATGTGAAAAAAATATTTATTGAAACAATCACTTTAAAATTTCCTGATCCTAATAAACCTTACATATTAACTACCGATGCCAGTTATCATACTATAGCCGCTGCTTTGTCACAATTAAATAATGAAGGTGATGAAGAAGTTATAACATTTATATCGAGAACTCTAAAAGGAGCAGAATTAAATTATTTTACAACTGAAAAAGAATTATTAGCTGTAGCTTGGTCATGTTTAAAATTAGAAACGTATCTAAGAGGTGCGAAAGAAATAATTATTCGTACTGATCACGAAGCGTTGAAATTCTTAACAACTTGTAAATTTACAAATGCGAGATTAGTGAGGTGGTGCTTGTTTCTTCAAGACTACAACATTACGTATGAGTATCTTCCAGGAAATAAGAATAAGGCCGCCGATTTTCTATCTAGACATATCACAGATTGCAGTAATAATTATACAGATGAGATTGAAATTGCTATGTTGATGAAAGAACCTTCACGAAATTTAATGAAATACTTCAAGAATATGGAGTCATTACAACAAAATGATGATTTCATACAAAATTTAAGAAGTAAAGAAAATTTCAACCATAGATACATAGTTTATAACAAATTAGTATATAAAAAAGATAAAATTAACAATAAATTATTATTACCAGAAATAATTATTCAAGAATTGATCCAAGAAATACATGAAATATATGGTCATATTGGATCTAGAAAAATTACAAAAATGTTACAAGAAAATTTTTATATTTACAAGCTTCGTAAAAAAGTAGCTAAAACGATAAATCGCTGCGATCTCTGTCAACGTACAAAATATTATACGAAGAAAATATCAGCTATAATGCAGCCTATATTAGTTGAAAAACCAAATGATTTATTATCTATAGATTTTTATGGACCATTGCCTACTTCACGAGGAGGGGTTAAATACATTTTAACCACAATAGATTGCTTTAGTAAATTTGTAGTAATGTATCCTATAAAAAGATCAACTACATATACTACTATTAAAAAAATATTTGAACATTATATACCAAATTATGGTAAACCATCAGCAATCATATGTGACCATGGAACACAGTTTACAGCTAAAGCATGGAAAGAAAAGCTTCTAGCCAATAACATAAAATTAGTATTTTCCAGT
The DNA here is from genome assembly GCF_024137745.1 of Phymastichus coffea. Lineage (NCBI taxonomy): Eukaryota > Metazoa > Arthropoda > Insecta > Hymenoptera > Eulophidae > Phymastichus > Phymastichus coffea. The sequence continues at coordinate 2,984,792 of NW_026706836.1, read as the reverse complement.
ATTCGACATCCACAAAGCAATATTGTAGAAAGAATACATAGAGAACTGGGAAGATTTTTAAGAGTATATGCTAACGACAATCATAAAGGTTGGGCTCCACTAATTCCCAAAATACAACAAATAATGAATTGTGTATATCATGAAACAATTGAAACAACTCCTATAGAAGCTCATTTACATATAACACCAGATAGATTTTGGCATCGGTGGATACCTAACACCAAAACAAAGGTACCTACAAATTATAATCAAGTAGAAGATATTAAGAAAAAAATGCACAATAAACTTATAAAACGTGCAAATAATTTTAATAAAAATATATATCATTATCAATATAAAGTGAATGATTATGTATTATTACGGAGTCAAAATATAAGTAATAAAGAAGAAGAAATTATAAAAAAATTCTTAAACTTATACGAAGGCCCGTATATAATTAAATCCATAATCGGTTTAGACACATATTTATTGAAATACAAGAATGGTAAAGATAGAGGTGTATTTCATACTTCTCTACTAAAACCGTACCAAATTTAGCCACTAGGGGATATATTCTCTCTCCAATCAAATTTGCATATTGATCTGATATATGTAAACACTGGAGAGAGTACACTATCAACTTCAAGATGGTGGGAAAGAGTCAAAGTACTCAGACCAATACGTCTGATCTAAGACATTATATCCCATTCCCATCAGCCAAAATTTTTGTACCATCTCAAAATATGGTGCCTTGGTCTGTATGCAAAAGCACACAGACACCATCCAAGCCTGCTTGGGTGGCAAAGGCGAAAAACGAAAATCAATGTAGGAACAAGGCTAAAATTACGTTCCTGCCTTCGAATGTGCCACGTCCTTCTGCTCCTGTGCCCTCTACAGCTTTACCTACAATTTCAAGAAAGAAAAAGCGCAGAATCCAGAAGAAGATCAAAAAACTGGCCGAAAAGATTACAAAAACAAAAGAAAAAATTGAGGAAATAAAAAACCAAATAGAATCAAAACAGCCAGAACGACCACCAACACCTGGAAATTTTTTATAATTGTAACAATAAAAAAAAAATAAAGAAATAAAGAAAAATTATATAAAGAATAAATTAAAAAATACTAATAAAAGCTCATAAAATAAAAATTCTTGAAACCTTATTCTCACAGATTATTCAGTTTCAAGAGGGGGGCTATGTAACGGTCCTATTTATGAGCTGTTATTAAATCATTGCAACTAGTCTAACGTATTAATATGTTTAGTCAAAACAATACATTAAGCGGCGCTAACTCACTGTTTACGCGACTGTATACAAATAAGAGTCGAGTCAAAACAAATAGCGTGACGTCACAAATAATAGACATAGATATAATGAATCATAACATTGAGAAAAATATGTTAATTATAGATAATTTGAATATAACAAAGTATCAATTATATAGATTTTAACATACAGATTCACAATACTTTATTCAATCATAAATTTATAACGAATATCGATATGTAAAGTTAATTTATTTATTAACATATAAAATATTAGAAAAATATAAATAATTTATGTGTAAAATGAATAAGCATAGAACATGAGTAAGAATTGGTTTCATTAATAACAGCTAAATAACAACTGTTATTAATAAATAAACAACAAATAATTTATTTAAACAATAAGCGATATATAGAACGAAAACATTAAGTTAATACTTGATAATGACAATTTTATGATTTAGAAATTTTAGATAATTAACCTAATAATCGCATATTAAGATTAAAAGAAAACCGTTACAAATATGAAAAATTAGTCATAATTCAAATGTTATTAATTAATTTAAATAATTAATTTTGGAAAATACTTCCAAAATTAATTAACTATAAAGTTATATGAAATTTTAATAATTTTCTATTGTAAATAATGTAATATCACGTTAATTAACTTTATTAGTTAATAACTTTTGACGACACTATTGGCGATAATTATATATAGTATAAAATCAACAAATAACCAGTTCTGTAAAATTTACATGTGTAAAAAACTTAATATTAATGGTTATTTACTTGTAAATGAAGAAAAATCATTTCTCAAAATTCGGGAATGTTTCTCGAATTTTCGATGAAATCTCTCCTGCAATAATAAGCGGGAAAATCTGTGTATAAATAGGCCCACCTTTGCACAGGCTAGATTCATTCACTTCTAGCCTTGCAAAGTGAGCGCATGAGTTTGAATAAACTTGGATCAACACCTAAGTTCTTTCTCTCATTGTGATTTACTAAGCAAGACTAACCTTTCCTTATAATTTGAGCTCGACTTATAGAACATCTCGCGCTATAAGAAACTTGGGCCGAATTATATCCTATCCAAGAAAGACTTTAGCTCTGCTTATGGGACAACTCGCACCATAAGAAACTAGGGCATTGTCTGACTTTCCTCGATATTTTATCATTACTTATATATATTTGATTTACTTAATTATTGTATTTGTCTCACTTAGCTATTTTCTTGAAATTAGAGTAAAATCATCGGAAACAAATTCTTACTCATTAGCTAAATTACGAGAGTTCGAATTATTTTTATTTATAAGTGATACGAACATCACATAGTTTTGCTTCGAGGACAGAAATCAACTGATGTTATCGGTCTGTCTTTATCCTTGATGATTACGCTGGCTGCTTCTAAATAAATTTCACTAGTGTAAGTGTGGATTTAGTGGCTTATTTTTGTTTTGATTATAATCGCAGTACCTCCGTGTGCTTCATTAAACGGGTTTGATTTTATATACAATATAATTTGGTACCTTAAGATAGTTTTTACTTGTAAAGTGCGTTTTTGCTATCAAAATAATGTCTATATTTTCGTAGGTTAAAAATACTCTTCATTTGAGGTGCCTCTACATAAAACCGTTTATGCTTCAGAAAGCGAGTTTTAGACTGCTCATTATGCCATTTTGTTTACTAGTACAATTATCCTATACAGTTAATATCCATTCTCTGTATCAGCTGCTCCATCATATGTTCGAGTTTATTACTTGTGTTTTCTTCGTTGGTATGTATGTTTAGCTCTGCTTGAACAGATTTGATGATTTCCTTTGCAGTTCGCGCATGTTACGTTTGGTATTTTTTGTTTAATAGGACAATCTTTAGTTTGGTGATATTCAACATTTCCACACACAGCACTCTTCTAACAATAATTTTTTGTATGCCCGTATTCTTGGTAGTTTTGACATTGAGGAATTTCTCTATTGACATTTGGTGGCTAAAATTTAATTACCTTGTTTAATAGTCGGTTTACTTTATAAATTCCTAGCTTTTATAATCATGTTTAATTTCAACGGTGAATAGCGGTAATGGTAGTTTTGTGATGCGATGTCTTATATTATGAATACTTAATACCTTATATCCATGTTCTTCTGTGGCTATTTTTAAATCTTCTATATCAATTGACAGATAAATACTTCTTAGCATAATTTTGAAACCTTTCTCTTCTTTGCGCTGGTAAGTGTAAATTTGCGGGTTTCTTTCTTTTAATACAGTAATAATTGGCAAATATTTTTCGGAAGTTCTTGGCTTAAATTTAATTTTGTTTAGTTCTATCATTTTTAAGATATAATTTTCTTTTGCTAGTGGGTTTCATAGGTTTTTTAACGGTTCAATATTCTCTACAATGTAAACGAAAATCAGAGGGGAATTGCTTTTCAACTTAATTCGTTCGTTGTTTTCTTATTCACTATGATTTTCCTTATTTTCTTTATTTTCTTGAAGTATTTTGCACCCGTTTCTTGTTTTACTAAGCTAGTAATCCGATAATTGTGCCTGTCGTTTTTGCTTTTGGCTTTTGATTTTCTGGGCTGTTTTTTTGTCTTTTACCGCTTACGATTTCTTAATTTTCGTTGTTTTTATTAGGAGTGGTCTTATCATCTCCTGACTAAGTAGCCATTTCGGCTGTTGTTTCCTTTTTTTTTGGATTTTATTAAATTAAATTTTGAATTTAACTGATTGGTTAATACTTCAACTTTTCGGGTAGAATGCAGTGTTGGCACGTCTGTACACCTGAGTGGCCAAACGCTGAATGCATTTAACAATCATACGTTAAAAATGGCTATAGAAAAACACACACCCAAGGTAATGAGCATTCATAATATTTGTTATCGTTTCACAAAGATGCCACTTCGGCAATTTAGTGTAGAAATACAGCACTATTACGAAATCCAAGGTAAATGTAAAGTAAACAGATTAAATTTCAACCACCAAATATCAATAGAGGCATCCTCGATGTTATAACGGTCAAGACTACGTACCTGTCAAGAAATCTATTCACAGTAAATAAAATGGCATAATAAATAGTTTGAAACTTGTTATCTGGAATGTAAATAGGCTTATTCAAAGATAACTTGAAATTTTTTTAGTATTACTCCAAGTTTGAGTACAATTTATCTGTTTAATTTTGGTAATGAATATATGTAATTTCTATAATGATAAGTTAAGATGTAAACATATTTATGTATGTGCTGACATTCTTGCCTGAACTCGGTGATCTCTAGAGTCCTTCAGTACGCCAGCCGATGAAATGGCCTGATTGACTTCCGCGGCATACAAGAGTTGCACCAGTCCGCAATGGCGCACATATTGTGTTCGACCAGCTCTTCGAATGACCATCTGTGCTGCTTAATGTACTCCAGTCGACTGGGGCTGGCATGTGATCCATTGCCTTCCAGAGGGCCGCTTTGTCGAGTTTTACGATATTTCAGTCTAACCCCCTGCAACATTTCGGACCGGTTGCACCACCTACTACTTACGGACGGCAAAAGTCACGTACTGGTGATCTCTCTCCGTGTACCATTCCAACACTTTCCAATCCACAATATAGCGCGAGATCACTCTGGTTAAGCACAGCGAGGTAAAGCCTTGCAGCCATTTCGAGCACTATTCTCCCTCTTGCGTTCGTTTTGTCGACACCCTAGCCTGTGGCCTTGGAGTTGATGTTTCCAGCCACGAATATTTCTACGCCCAGCTCGGTGATAGCATCTTCTAGCGCCACCAGTCATTCCCTAAAGACATCCATTAGAATGTTCCGTGATATATAGCAACTGACCCAGGTCCTTTGGCCGCACTTAATCCAGAAGAAGCCAACATCTGCATCTTTTTCGGTGACCAGAAACTTGCCCCGCTTATGGATCTTGATCGCCGCTCTTTCAGTAAGGTCGCAAAATTAGAGATCATGATTCTCGTTTCTGTATAGCTCGCTGAGTAACGGAATATCCGCACCCATCTCCCTTGAATTCTAATCCAGCAGATCCTGGGCAGCCTCGCCCTTTGTAGGTTGACTTAGATGGTAATGATCGCCTTCTCTAGACCATTTTTCCCCCCACCGCAGCTGCGTAGGCTGCACATTTAGCGCTTTCTCGGAAATAGACAGCATCCTGTGGAGGCTCCAACAACCCACATATAGTAAGCTGCAGTGCGGATACTTCAGACAGTATTTGGCCTTATGCTTCGTCTTGCTGCAACTCCAACACTGGTTCGATCTTTCGAGTTGCGGCCGTACCCGAGGCATTTATAACAGCATTTTCCTGATCCACATCGGGCAGTGCACTCATCCAATACGTCATGCATTCATTGTCACTTTAACCAGTCGTTTCCCCCTAAGTGAATTCGGGGCCAGCCAAATTCGGTGGGCGCATTCTCCTCAAGTGCTGCTTTAATAACATTCTTAACTCGGACTTTGATGGAGCTGAGCAGAACTTCTCTGACCTCAACCATGAGAGCTTTATGTACAAAATTCAAGATGTTGATATTTATGAAATTTTGAAAGAAGTCATTGATAAATTTGATACATCCGACTATCCAGGAAATAGTCAATTTGATATACCTCGAGTCAATACCTAAGTTCCTCGGAGTAATGAAAGATGAGTGTAATGGAAATATTATGAGAAAATTCATTGGTTTTATAAGTAAAACGTATAGCATGTAAATAGAAAATCAGCAAACAATAAAATATACAAAAGAAGTGGAAATACATATTGTTAAAAAAACTATATCTCATAAAAATTATCAAAATTTTTTTTTATCATTTCCAATTTTATTTACAATCTGTCTTTTCGACAATGAGTAAATGATTTTACAACAATTCAACAATTAGTTACAGTATTATTTGTAATATTACATGTAGGTACTTCACTAATGATCTGTGCCAGTGCATTAATACTATGCTACAATAATTATATGTAAAGGGTGTTTTATATTTCTTATATCTTGAAATTGTCGGTGTTGTGTGTATTAACTCTTTGGCTAGGCGATTAGGATGCTCTTTTATCCTGCTGGTATATTATCTGCAAACTGCTTCTATTTCTTCTTTTACTGTTTTACATCCTTCCTTATGTATTCATTATTTACATACTATAGTGAATCAGTAATATATCATAAAGTTTTAATTTAGAACTTTTCTCTGATATTTGACTTTGTATCTGTACTCCAAAGCTGTATAACATACCTAACCAGTAGTCACTGATTTGTGTTTGTCATTTCTTTACTATTTTATTTTGATCTGGGCTATTCCTTGCTCGTTTGTTTCTCATTATTTTCCATTTTTCAGTTTACAATTCTTTAGATTCTTCTGGATTTGTTGCTATTATTGTCTTCGCTACTTTTTTGTCGGTGTAGCCATAACGGCTATATTAAATATAACTATTTATGTATCTTTTTGTTTAGTTTTCTTTAATCTATTAACTTTATACTTAATTATATATTCTAACGTCGTTCAAGTTTTGGAGAGCATCAATCTCACGTCCAAACTGATTTATGAATGATCAAAAATGTTGAATGGAATTAGAAATTATAAGACCTGAGTAACGTTGTATACGTAGTGTACTGAACTAACTAAGGACAGAAAGAGAGAACAGAAAATAGCATTGAGCCCTTACGACGATAAACGTTGTATGCTTGAAAATAATCCAAGTACACTTTCATGAAATCATTATAAAATTATTGAAACAGCTAAATTCAAAGTAGATGCTACAGCAAAGAGAAGGAAGATAAAAGCTCAGGATATTTCTGGCGAAAATATACGAGATGTGATCAAAAAGTAAGGTGAATTTTGAAATTTAGCGGGCTACGTCCGTTCGATCTTCGACTTTTTTATTTGGTTATGTCGGTACACTCGTCTAGAACATACGTTCCAAATTTCAGCTTTGTAGTATGTTTGGTTTGTTTGTGAGAGGCATCAAGGTTAGAAGTGTTTTGCGTGCTCCACGATTTGCTGCTGTCTAAAAACATGGATCAAAGAGTTTGCATTAAATTTTGTGTGAAAAATGGAATCAAATGTTCCAAAACACTTGAAATGCTGAAAGTGGCATACGGTGAGTCTACTATAAGCCAAAAAAATGTTTACAAGTGGTATAAACTCTTCCAAGAAGGCCGAGAACACACCGACGACGAACCTCGTTCTGGACACCCCAGCACATCAACAACTGATGAGAATGTTGAAGAAGTGAAGAAAATAGTGTTGGGAAATCGTCGAATTACCATTAGAGAAATTGCTGATGATATTGGCATCTGATTTGGTTCGTGCCAATCAATTTTGACGAGTGTTTTAGACATGAGACGTGTGTCAGCGAAGTTTGTTCCGAAATTGCTCAATTTCGACCAAAAGAAACGTCGCATGAGCATCGCCCAAGAGCTACTGAATGACGTCAACGATGATCCAGATTTACTCAACAGAGTTGGGTTATAACAGGTGACGAAACATGGGTATACGGTTATGACGTCGAGACTAAGACTCAATCGTCCCAGTGGAGGCATTCTGGATCACCAAGACCAAAAAAAGCATGCCAAGTTCGATCAAATGTAAAGGTTTTGCTTACAGTTTTCTTTGACTGCAGGGGTGTGGTGCATCATGAGTTCTTGCCACAGGGTAGAACAGTAAATATGGAATATTACCTGCAAGTTATGCGCAATTTGCGCGAAGCAATCCGCCAGAAACGTCCGAATTTGTGGAAAAATAAAAATTGGCTTTTGCACCATGATAACGCCCCTGCTCACACATCGTTGCTTGTGCGCGAATTTTTGGCTAAAACCAACACAGTAACGATGCCACAGGCACCGTATTCCCCAGACCTGGCCCCCTGTGACTTCTGCTTGTTCCCAAAACTGAAGAGGCCCATGAAAGGACGGCGTTTTGCCACGATTGAGGAGATAAAGACGGCATCGAAGGATGAACTAAACAAGATCACAAAAAATGATTTTCTGAAATGCTTTAAGGATTGAAAAAAGCGTTGGCACAAGTGCATTATATCCGAGGGGGATTACTTTGAAGGAAATAAAATAAAAATTGATGAATAAATAAATATTTTTTGAGAAAAATAAAAATTCACCTTACTTTTTGATCACACCTCGTATTTCACTTTAGTGATGAGATTCCTTCAATCACTGGCAGATTTTTCTTAAAGCAAGCTATTTGGCGTGGGGGGGGGGGGAGTGGAAGCCTATGAGGAAGCAATTAAGGTTGAAAAATAACGAAGAAGGAAGAGGAGGGGATCCTGGTAACAAAACCGAGAGCTCGTTCGAGACCAGCACAATTGTTCAACACGCACTTGAAACAGCATTCCCATCCTCATCCTTCTCCTCTTGTAAATCTGTAATAATTCTATAGTAAAAGTAAGTTTTTATATGAAATTTTCTTATCATTTCTCAATAGCAAAGTAGACTGAATTAACGCATTGATTTTATATGTTATAGAATGAATTTTTCTTCAATCAATAAGATTGCTAAATCGGCTTTTCTACCTAAAAAAACCATCTCGCAATTAGATCATAATTGAACCTACTTGGTTATTCAATTGAGATGGCTGACAACTAAATATAGATTTAGTATCGTTATTACTATTGATAAAGAATTTGAGATTTTCTTACCAAAGTGAGTAAACTTGGCCTTTGAAAAGAATAGCAATATGTTGAAGAAACTCTACGAAACATGTGAAAAGAAAGAACTACTCCTTCAATATCATGAAGAATCAAATTTTAATTTTAAGAACTTCAGTAATTAAGAAATTAAAAAAAATTTTTCTTTCGTATAAGGAATATAAGAGTTATAATAAAAATATATTAATATACCTTATAAATATAGCTTAATAAAATATTGTTTTTAATTATTTAATCGTTATTTATCTATTTAATTATCTCCCTTCTCACTTATTTTTTTTAAGGACAGGTAAAAGTAGTCAGTGATGCGATCTTTCTCAGAATTTCAATTCCATATAAAGGTCCCATGACTGATGAAGGTAGTACCTCACAGACAGGAAGAGCGTTGGTTGGGGCTCCCGCTATTTATCCTACAAAAGTGTATATTAGTTCTTGAAAAAAAAGTTTAGTAGTAGGATTAGATCCTAAAATAAACGTCGAAAAGCTAAGACTAGAGCCAGTTTATTAGAAGAATTGGTAACAAACAGCAGTAGTAGTATCATATTAGTATCCTTGTCCCATCCATAATAATGTTATTTGTAAAAAACGAGAAATTTCACTCTTCTTCTAAGCGAGTACGATTCGCAAAGAAAGTTAGAATACATTGTCTTCCTTACAAAAATAAGAATTCAAGAAACGGAATCTCGGAACAGGTAGCAAGTGATCGTGAGCTCTTTCGAGGTGTATTATTGAACTGGATTGATTTATATTGTTCGCGTCGTTTAAGAAACAGATACTACTAATGAATCTCATACCTATGCCAATTTTAAATAATATAAGGTTGTGATTATTATAAAGTAGCTGATAGTTATTTCCTAAGTAATTTTCAGCATAGAACTCAAATCCGGATCCAGAATTACTCGATCAAGTCAGGTTTTTAAGTAATCCTAACCTAGTATTGCGAAAAACACGGTTATTTGCCATATTTGAACATCTTCAACATCGCCATTTTTTATTATGCTTCAAATCTGAAATAATCATCGAAAAGAGCTACTTTCCAGCTTTCCATATCATTATATATATATATATATATATATATATATATATATATATATATATATATATATAATTATCATTTTTTAAGTTAGAGATATAGTCGATTGAAAAGAACTAAATTATAGGTTTCGCAATGACCGATACGAGGTGTGTTCAAAAAGTAAGATAAATTTTTAAATTGGGCGGGCTACGTAGATACGATCATCGATTTTTCTTTATTATGTAGGTATACATGTCCTTCACATATGTTCATAGTTTCAGCCAGTATATATGTTTACTTTTTTGCGAGACAGAAACGTTAGAAGTGTTTTTTGTGCTCGGCGATTTTCTATTGTTGAAAACAATGGACCAAAGAGTTTGCATAAGATTTTGTGTAAAAAATGGAATTAAGTGCTCAAAAACACCTGAAATGTTGACAGTGGCATGCGGTGAGTCTACTTTTAGTTAAAAAAATGTGTTAAAAGAAACTACAAGGTCGTACGGTCAATAAATAGATTACCTTGAAATTCTGCGCTGTTTGAGAGAAGCAATACAAATAAAACTTCCGGAATTGTGGGAATACAATTCATGGATTTTGCATCACGATAATGCACCTGCTCACTTATCGTTGCTTGTGTCGAACTTTTTGGCTAAAAACAAAATTATAATCGTGCTTCAGGCACCATATTCACAGGATATGGTCTCCTGCGACTTTTTCCTGTTACCAAAACTTAAGAAACCCATGAAAGGACGGAGGTTTGGAACAATTTAGGAGATAAATAGAAAATCGCTGGAAGAACTCAAGGCTATACCAGAAAGTGCTTGCTAGAAGTACTTTGAGGATTGGAGAAAACGTTGGTACAAGGGTATTATATCTGAGGGGGATTACTTTAAAAGGGAAAACAAAAATATTGTTAATTAAATAAATATTTTTTCATAAAAAAATATTCACCTTACTTTTTGAACACACCTCGTATATGAACGGCAAAAATGACAGGACGTGTAAATTCCTTTGATGAATCTTTGTTGAATGAGGTATTATATTAACCAAAAACTTAAATAGCTGGTAACGCTTGGCTTATAAAACCTTAATAAGCTACAATTCCATTACCTCAAACACAATAACATCAAGCCCACGACAGGTAGGATTCTGCTATTTTAAATAGAAATAAATTGTAACTCTAAAAAAAAATAACGTCTAACCCACGGAAGGTAGGGCTCTACTGTTTCAAACCCAAATATGCTGTCATTTTTGCCGTTCATATAATGGTCACTACGAAACCTATAATTTGGTTCTTTACAAACGATAATATTTCCAGTTTAAAAAATAATAACCATATATATAAATAGTGATATGGAAAGCTGAAGAGTAGCTCTTTCCGATGGTTAGTTCAGATTTGAAACCTAATAAAAAATGGCGATGTTATGGATGTTCAAATATGGCGAATAACCGTGTTTTACGCACTTTTAGGTTAGGATTACTCAAAAACCTGACGTGATGGAGTAATTCTAAGCCGGGATTTGAGTTCAACGGTGTGATGTTAATATCACTTATTATTTATTATTTTATTCATACTCTCGTGGTTTGTCGCGTCAGTGAGTAAAAATTCGTTTTAACTTTGAAAATATTTATAAATATTGAGTTTGAAATAAAATTTTAAATGAAATATCCATGATTATTTGAATAGGGCTTAAGGAAAGATAGACTTTACCCTAGTTTCTTATGGTATGAAGTGTTCCATAAGCAGAGCTTAAATCTCTCTTGTAAAAAGGATGTAATTCAGCCCAAGTTTCTCATAGCGCGAAATGTTCTATGAGCCGAGCGTATATTACAATAGGAAACGCAAGAATTGCTTAATTTAATCACTTGAAAGAAAGCACTTAGTTAAAAGTTTATTCAATCTCGAGCACTCACTTTACAAGGCTAGGAGAGAATGCTAGCCTGTGCCGAACTCAGCGTATTTATACACAGATTTACCCACCTATTTTCGCAGGACAGCCCTCTTCGAGCTGTTTACGCAAGTGTGCAAAATCATTTTCTCTTGTTTACAATAGAATAGACATCAATAACGAAATTTTAAAGCATGTAAAATTTACAGAAGTAGATATGGATTATTTAAGTATAATTTACATATATCGCAAAAAGTACAGTCAAAAGTTAATTTACTAATAAAGTTAGTTAATATAATAGTGCAATATTTACAATAAAATTATGATAAAATTTGACATACGAGTATAGCAATAGTTTATCGCTCGTAGAAGTAATTCCAAAAGAACCACTTAAATTAGTTAATAACATTTGAATTATAATCAATTTTCGCATTTTTGCAAAATCTTCTAACGCAAATAATAAATCGGTTAATCAAGATTAATAAATTATAACAATACTGTTAAAGTAAAAAGTTAACGCTTTTGAATCATATATAATTATGATATATTATCATATATATCATTATTAATTATATTATTATTTATTTGTTAAAATAAATTATTAATTGTTTATTTATTGATAACAGTTACGTATAACTAAGCTGTTATCGATGAAACGAATTCTTACTCATGTTTCTAGGATAGTCGTCTTGAATTCAGAGTATCCGCTTTTTTACAATAATAAACATTTACAATGTAATAAACAAATTAAATTTGCACGTTCAAATTCAATATGATTTAATAGTTGAAAGTAATTGATAATATTATAATCGTAATCTATGCCCTAAAATCTATATAAAAATATTTTGTTACATTGAAATTACTCTTAATTAACGCGTTTTATTGAACAACAAAAACTGTTATATCCATATCTATAAGTAGAGTGATGTCACGTTCCTTGTATGGTCATGAAATTTGACTCTAGTACTAATATACAATCATATAATATAATCGGTGACGTCGTTTAATATACTGATTGATGTACGAGGGTGGTCCGATAAGTACTTAGCTTATAAAAGAAAAACGAAAATTTTGGAAATGTGGCGTTTTATTTTTCAACATAGTCTCCTTTTAGTTCGATACACTTGGCCCGGCGATGCACCAACTTCTTTAACCCGTCTGAAAAATACGTTTCCTTGAGGTCTGAAAAGTAGGCTTCCGTGGCAGCGATTACCTCTTCATTCGACTCAAATTTCTGCCCGGCGAGTGACTTTTTCAAGTTTGGAAACAAAAAGAAGTCACACGGGGCTAAATCTGGAGAATACGGTAGATGGGGCAGCAGTTCGTAGCCTAATTCGACAAATTTGGCCATGGCGACGGCGGAGGTGTGAGCCGGTGTGTTGTCATGGTGGAAGAACACTTTTTTCTTCGCCAAATGGGGCCGCTTTTTCTGCAATTCGACGTCGAATCGGTCTAATAATTCTGCATAGCACAACGCTGTGACCGTTTTGCCCCTCTCCAGGTAGTCGATGTAGATCACACCTCGTGAATCTCAGAAAACGTTGGCCATCACCTTTTCGGCCGATGGGGCAGTCTTCGCCTTCTTCGGAGCACTTTCGCCGGGTAAAGTCCACTGTTTCTACTGTTCCTTGGTCTCTGGTGTATACCAGTGGATCCATGTTTCGTCGACTTTCACAAAACGACGCAGAAACTCCTTCGGATTGCGCTTAAACAGCGTCAGACATTGATCTGAAGTTGTCTCACGGTTGCGCTTGTTGTCCGGAGTGAGCTAACGCGGCACCCATCACGCTGACAGCTTTCTCATGCCCAAAATTTCATGTAGGACATGACCCATGCGGTCTTTTGAGATGCCTACGATCTTAGCTATCTCGCGCACCTTCATTCGTCGATCTGCCAATACGAGATCGTGAATTTTTGTCACGTTATCCTCCGTGGTAGCCGTTTTCGGAGCACCTGGACGTGGCTCTTCAAAAATCGACGTGCGACCACGTTGAAACTCATTAAACCAATTTTTGACGGTCGCCATCGAAGGAGAAGAGTCACCGTATACAGCATCCAAGCGCTTTTTGATTTCACTACTCGATTTCCCTTCCAAAAACAAGAATCGAATCACCGACCGATACTGCTCTTTTTCCATTTTTCAAAAATCAACGGACACACTTGATTTCACACGCTCTCAAAAATAAACTACAACTCCGATCCGGCTGAAATCTTGACAGTAACCATCGAGAAGGTTGTACTACGTAATAGAATATTTATTTTGCAAGAGTGGCGCCATCGGGCGGTGAGGTTAAGTACTTATCGGACCACCCTCGTAAGTAAATTCACGAGTTTAGCGGGTTGTAGTAATCCAGGAAAATAAGAGAAGAGCTCATAAATAGGACCGTTACAATGCCGAAAATTACTTTGGAAATGGCTATTACTTAGTCGATAACAAAATCATGCTGACCTGTGTAATCATTATATTAATTTCGATAAAATAAAAATCTAATTTCAAGTAGAGGGAGAGAGAGGGAAGCGGGTTCAGCGCCTCGAGAAAGTTGAGTAGTGGGGTTGCGACATTTGAAAAGCAGTTTGAGCTTCGATTAGCCTCACTCCGTCTCAAGAATCAGCTAGTAAAAGTAGTATCCTGTCCTCTACTCCAATCCTAGAAATATCAGTAGTTAAGAAGAAAATGGACATTGAAATGTTAAATAAAATAGCTATATATCTATTTTATTCACTTCCCATAAAGAATTATCATAAATTACATGAAAAACAAAATTATCTAGTGACAGGCATGAAACAAAAGGAATTGAAGATCATTCTTGAACTCGATTATCAATTTAAAATCATTCTCCTAGACCGAATTTCAAGAGTAATTCATAATCAGTATCATCTTTATATTGAAATGTCTGAACATATTCAAAGATATGCCTCATAATTAGTGTATCATGAATGTGATAGATTTAAATTCTCCTTTCGTTGTAATTAAAATCTCTTTCATTTCATTTCAATAAAGTTCATCCTTAAATTTCTTTTGTAGAAAGGTAAATGAGTCACAGGTGGTTTTACTATAGCAGGTTTCGACTTATTTTAATGGACTCACAAGTGACGTTAAATGAAAGTACCTCATAGGTGAGAGCGAAGATTGGAGCTCTCTTCATTAAAAAAAACAATTATTTTGTATATAAAAATTTCTTTTATATGAAAATTAATACTCGTTGAATAATACAAAAATTTTCATAATTCAATAAAATATTTTACATATAATAAAATACAATTTTGTCTTTCACTCATTTATACTTGCTTTATCAACCCGTGAATTTTGTGAGTTCTCTAATCCTAACATCTTACATAGACTTTATTGCTTCGTTTTTTTAAAACTTTTTCCACGAGATGGATAGTGGGATATATTCCTTTCTGTAGTTCTTGTTCCTAGAAAGCTCTAAAAATCGAATTTTTTTGGTAATCTAGTAAATGATATGATATGGGTTTTGTTCTCGATATACGTTGAATCACAAAAATTTCTATAAACCAATTAGGGGTATATCTTTTTCAAAAACGTGTTTGGACTTGCTCACTCGTAGTTTATTGTCTACTCAGAATTTTGATTTCTTGAAAGGACCTTGGTTGTAAGAAAATCGTCGCAGCACTTGTATTTTATTCCCTTTAGTCACATCATTAGGCTTCGTATCTACTGTACGATATTTTGGATTATTATAAGATTCCAATGAATCAGTGAAAATGTCGAGCCATTTGTAATTTCCTTACAGACTGAATTTTTTCCACGTAATATTTTTTAACGTACGATTAAAACGATTGCAAATAGATTATTATAGGTAGAATATAGATTTATTTTATATTTAGTCATTAAATTCTGAAAACTTGAATTGTAGAACTTTTTGCCTCGGTCTATCCGGAGATTTTTAAAAGTATGTTCGTTTTTTTAATATAGACTCCATTGCACTGGCGATATATGCACCAGTTTTTTATTTCACAGTAATGGCCCAAGCGTATTTTGAAAGTATATCAATGACATTTAATAGATATCGAAAGCCTTCGTTTTCTCTCAAGTAGCTTTGCATCTCTACAAGTTCAGCTTGCAACGAATCATCTATGCCGCGTATATCAACTTTTCAACGTGGATAGTTACGACGTGCTGGTTTGTGTATCAATGACTCTTTGATGTTTCATGTTTTATTGATTGTTAATGATTTTATTGTTTATGTAGATATTCTTTTTTGTGAAGTTCATTACATTGTACCAACAGATGATCTGATACACGGTTTACAATTGCAATCTTGTAACGGTCCTATATATGAGCTATTTATTAAATTATTAAATGACTGCAACTAGTCTAACGTTTGACTAAACAGATAACTGTTTAGTCAAAACAATACATTAAGCGGCGCTACCTCACTGTTTACGCGACTGTATACAAATAAGAGTCGAGTCAAAACAAATAGCGTGACGTCACAAATAATAGACATAGATATAATGATCCATAATGTTGAGAAAAATATGTTAATTATAGATAATTTGAATATAACAAAGTATCGATTATATAGATTTTAACATACAGATTCACAATATCTCATTCAATTATAAATTAATAATGAATATCAATATGCAAAGTTAATTTATTTATTAACATATGAAATATTAGAAAAATATAAATAATTTATATGTAAAATGAATAAGCATAGAACATGAGTAAGAATTGGTTTTATTAATAACAGCTAAATAACAACTGTTATTAATAAATAAACAATTAATAATTTATTTAAACAATAAACTATATATAGAACGATAATATTAAGTTAATACTTGATAATGACAATGTTATGATTTAGAAATCTTAGATAATTAATCAAATAATCGCATATTAAGATTAGAAAAAAACCGTTACAAATATGAAAAATTAGTTATAATTCAAATGTTATTAACTAATTTAAATATTTCTTTCTATAAAATACTTTCGAAATTAATCAACTATAAAGTTATATAAAAATTTAATAATTTTCTATTTTATTTTAAATATTGTAATATCACGTTAATTAACTTTATTAGTTAATAACTTTTGACGACACTATTTGCGATAATTGGATATTGTATAAAATCAACAAATAACAAATTCTGTAAAGTTTACATGTGTTAAAAGCTTACTATTAATGGTTATTTACTTGTAAATTAAGAAAACTCATTTCTCAAAATTCGCGAATATCTCTCGAATTTTCGATGAAATCTCTCCTGCAATAATAAGCGGGAAAATCTGTGTATAAATAGGCCCACCTTTGCACAGGCTAGATTCATTCACTTCTAGCCTTGCAAAGTGAGCGCATGAGTCTGAATAAACTTGGATCAACACCTAAGTTCTTTCTCTCATTGTGATTTACTAAGCAAGACTAACCTTTCCTTATAATTTGAGCTCAACTTATAGAACATCTCGCGCTATAAGAAACTTGGGCCGAATTATATCCTATCAAAGAAAGACTTTAGCTCTGCTTATGGGACAATTCGCACCATAAGAAACTAGGGCATTGTCTGACTTTCCTTGATATATTGCAATTACTTATGTATATTTGATTTACTTATTTATTATATTTGTTTCATTTATCTATTTTCTTGACAATTAGAGTAAAATCATCGGAAACAAATTCTTACTCATTAGCTAGATTACGAGAGTTCGAATTATTTTTATTTATAAGTGATACGAACATCACAATCTCCTTCTCAAATTTCTGTTGTGTTGAGTAATTTTTTCGCTAATTTTTCTAGCCTGCGCTTTAATTAATCGTGATACGAAGTATGAATTTACTGCGTCTTTAGCTTGCATAGGCTGAGCAATATCACAGATCCTTTTTCCTTCTGCATCTAAGTGACAATCTACAGTGATTTTATAACCTATACTGGGTGGACCGCGAGAGCCGTTTTCTCCATTCAATCTACGACTAAATACGTAAACGCTCATTCTAATACTGATATATAGTTAGAGTTCTCACTCAATATATATAACCTGATTCACGTAATTCTTCAATGACTGAGTGAATTTCATTATGCAACGGTGAATCACAGTCGTCCTTCTGCAGGTGGCTCGCAACTGCCCGTACAAATTATTTATTGAGAATTCGGGAAGCAAGAGTCGTTCCCACGACTGAATAACGCGTCGAGCGCACGCGTTAATCGTACACGGATTGTCTGACACGGGATCAGAAGTGATTTCGTGTATAGAGATTATAGCCAAATTCGAAATAACAATAATTTTAATTACAACAACAAAAGAAACAAAGTAACTGAATTTATCCGAGAACAAAATAATCGAATCTGTTAAAACAAATGAAATACAAAATAATAAGAAAGTACAAAATAATACCGCCGTTACAATTAAATGCAAATATAAGCAGGCAGTGGATCGGCTGCAGGGCTGCTCACCGAACCGCTGTTTACCCAATCAAGGAGAAAATATGTAGAGAAGAACACATCAGCATACAAACTAAGAAAAAACAAATTGCTCGAGCAAATTCTATGCGTAACCTCACAGCCGGCAGAGCTACCGAGCCGCGTAATGTTTACTCGACGCCTCGGACAGAGAGAGAGAGAGAGAGAGAGAGAGAGAGAAAACACCGCACCGACCTTGCCGCACGTTGATTTTGTGTATCACTCCGTCCGCCCTTGTCTTCGTTGAGGAGAAACTTCTGTAGCAAGCAAAGAGATTCCTTTACAATCGCTCTCGTACTCTTGAATCTCAAAATATGGGACTCGGTGATGTTGTTGTTGATGTTGTTACTCTTGTTGTTTCCGTTGTTAGCACTGTTAGTATAACTATTGTTACTTTGATTGTTTCTGTTGCTACTATTATTAATTTGTTATATGACTGCAGTGACTGGTACTGGTGTTGTATTCGTTGTTGTTATGGTTATTACTGTTGTTGTAGTGTCGTGGTACTAGCCTCTGAGTGTGTGATCACACACGTGTGTGACCCGGAGATCGTCGAACGTGTGTGTGTGTGTGTAGATCGCACCGAATCTCGTCCACTGAGATGAATTGGCGAGAAGATCGCACTCACCGTGGCACACAAAAATGGCTGCACGGGCGCACACGCCCGCGTCACCTCGTCGGTCGCCCACGTGCACTAGTGCCGGCATCGTTACACTCGCGGAAACACACACATAAAAAGAAACTGTCACTCTACGTACCGGGCACGTATCCTGGAAAAATCTTTGGCGAGGAAAACGCAGGCGAAAAACGATGAAAAGGTGTGCGCGCAGCGGTCCGTTCGGCTACCAAACAGCTACTACCGATTTCTCCTTTTTCGCCAGCGAGATGCGCGCGAAGGTCTGCCGACGACTCGCTGGCTCTCCCCTATCTTCCGTCTCTCTCTCTCTCTCTCTCTCTCTCTCACTGCGCTCTTCTCATCGGCTCCCTCCAATCACCGCCGCTGCTGTCGCACCTCGAGAAAAGGAGCAAGAAAGATAGAACAATTAGAGTGTACTCAACTAGTGCACACTCTCAGCTCGGCAAGGCGCACGAGGATTAGTGAGAGCCTGACGGAGAGCAACGGCCGAGCCGTGATTTTCAGTTATAATTAATATAACTTTCTAATTCTTTACGAGCTGCTGCGGTATAAGTGATCTTAGTAACTTTATGGCGAGACAAAAGATCAGTTCCACTAATAGACTTACGTTTCTTACAAGAGAACCACCCCAACCCGACCTCACCAATTTGAATGATTTTGGGATATGTTGTAGTACTTGAAAAAAGTTAGATACGTGTTTTTTTTTATCGGCCCATAAGGGCTTTTAAGGAGTGAAATCCACCCTGAAAATCAACCACTAAAATCACTTTTTTTAATATTTCTCAGCATCAAATGAATATTTTTCAGTAAACTCAACGTTAAAAAATTTCTTATAAAAAGGCGCTTTTAAGGATATAACATTTATACCGAAAGGTTGCAACCCCCTTTTTAATAGGGGTAAATACACTATTTTTTGTACTATTTTACGACATGTACTATAGTAAATCAGCTCGAGTGATTTAAAAATCGCACTGATAATGAGAAAATACCAAAATTAAATTGACGTGTTTCCGGATTTAAAAAAAAAATATAATTAAGGGATGTTTCACCCCCTAGTAACGACCCCCGTCAAACTATCAGCAGGTTAATCCACCTAACTCTGGGATAAACAAGTTTAGTCGTTTATTATTTCTTGAAATAATTTAATCCTATGCATGAGCGAGCTACCTCAACTAACTCACCTGCCTCTAACCCACCAAACCCCCATAAACCACCCTTACCGAACCACATGCAGGCTAACCCACCTAATCCTGTGTAAAGCAACTTTAGTCGTTTGTTCTTTCTTGAAATAATTGAATTTTACATCATAAGCGTAGGCTAATAGACCTAACTTTGGGAGAATTGAGTTTATCAGTTGCTTTTTCTTAAAATAATTGATTTCGACACCGTACGTGGGGTATCCCATTTTTTTTTGATAAAATATATCTGTAGCTCAAACATAATTTATGACAAATAAAAATATGTTTAATACATTTCATTTTAATAGTACCAAAATGGCGAGAAATATCTCTGAAAAATAAACACGAGAATAACACGAGGTCTAATTATTATTTATAGATTTATACATATATATCTTTATTAGTATGTAGATTCATAAATATATTTACGTAAGAGCCATCGTGCGCGATACTACATATATTTTGATTTTTCATAATAATTTTCATCTTTTTCTTTTTTTTATTTATTGGTAAATTAAAATGTATCATTCAACGAATTCCTTACAGAAATGATAATCATCGAAAAAGTGTTTGAAACATAATGATCGTTTATACCAACCACACCGTATTATAGCAACATTTTTACATGCTTCTACTTTGCAATGTATATTGCAAGAATCTCCAAAACTAAAATCAACAGGGTTATCAGTTTTAGCTGGTTTTTCAGCAATGTAGCCGCTTTTATACCAAGCGTATTTAAAAATGTTTGTATATCTTGGTGAAGAAAGCTAGTTATGGACAAGAGACTGCATTTTTATGATGTTATTTCTTAAATGTAGATTCATTTCATAGTCCATCAAAATTAATTGATCTGATAAACGATGAACGAAGTTTTTCCAGATACGAAATCCATAAACATCGAGTGGTTGAATGTTCCCTGTCGTTCCTGTGGGAATTTTTTTTATATTAACAATTTTGTTTGTCGGCATCGTTTCTCTTACAGCTTTATCGTAATGTCCACTCCAAGAGTCGAGTAAAAGTACAGATTGAGGTTCAACATTTGGGTAAAAAACTTCTTTCAACCAAATTTTAAAATGATCTAAAATAAAAAAATGTCAAAATTTTTTTAGGTCATTGCATTATAATAAACAAAAATATACTAACTTGTCGTTAATTTTCCAGATTTAGATGCTTCCACATGCACATTTTCTGGTCTAAATAATGAAGATTCTATTATGGGACCGAATTGACCACTTTTTTCTTTTAATACTATAAAAAGTGATGATAAAAGTTTCTCGGTTGCTGATATAGTTGGCTGAATTGTATAACTGTGCGTTGTCGATGAAACCGACTGTACCAGACATTACACCTGCTTTTCTCCTTCAACTGCTAATGTTCTTCCCGAGTGCAGTTTTAGTTGGAAACCACTCTGATCTGAATTATAAAAGTTTGCAATTCCGATTTTTGGTATACATGATTTAACATCAGCTACAAAAGCATCAGCATTAGTTTGTAGTTCTTCTTTACTTTCTAATGTTTTTTTGGTGATAAATTTATTTATTTTTCTAGATACTATTCTATGAGCTTTTTTAAATTATAGTAACCAATTTTGAGAAGCCTTAAATCTTATATCTTCATGGCCAACAATTTTTTGAGCTTGCAATACCCATTTCCGTATATCTCGATTATGCACTATCGTACCAGCTGCATCGCGGCTTTTGAATTATCAAACGTGTATTGGCAAATTTGCGCAATTTTTTCTCGGTAAGTTCCATTTTTATTAATTATTTTCGCCCAACGTTTAAGTCGACTTTTAGATGAAACTTTTTTGAATCTATGTTGTACAGTATCTAGTTTTAAGCTTTTGTTTTTTCCGCTCTTTCAAAATTCTACGGCTCTTTGTTTATAATCAAATGTGATTTCTTCATCATCATTTGTGCACTGATTTGTTGGTGCAAAATCAGGATCAGGAAAGTGATGTTGAACTTCATTTTCGATTATTTTAGCATCAGTATCTTTATAATCTTCATGAAAATCTAACGTCTCTTCAACAATCATATTAATATCATTAAACTCATACACGGCATCTATTAATATTTCTTTCAACTTTTCTGACAATTTAATTTCTTTGAAATTAATCTCGCTATCTGGTATTTGTAAACTTTGAAAATATGCTAATAATAAATTGACTACGTTCAAAGGATTGATCTTCATGTTTTAATCTAAAACAAAATCAAGATATAAATACTCTTTTTTGCAGTTGAATAATTTTACAAAAGACAAAAGAAAACCTAGTCTATAGATAGAATTCGATCATACGTTTTTAACAGTTATATTTCACATGTATACAAATCAAAATATTTGAATAAAATTATATATGATATGTGACATAAATACTTACGTAGTAGACAGGAACTTTTCTTCTTATTATGTACTATATTTTCGTGTTCGGGAAATTTGTATGTAAATATATAAATAAGTTTATTTATAAATCCAGCACTATAAAAAAACTTTAATACAAGGAATAGTCTTCATAAACTATCTGGAAAAGGGTAAAACCATTACAAGCGAATATTATTCATCGTTATTGGATCGTTTGAAAACCGAGTTGCTAGAAAAACGTCCACGATTGGCCCACAAAAAAGTCCCCTTCTCCCACGACAATGCGCCAGCTCACGCTTCAGCAGTTGTGGCCGCAAAACTGATGGAGATAGGGTTCCAACTCGTTTCACTTCCCCCCTATTCTCCAGCCTTGGCTCCGTCGGACCACTATTTGTTCCATAATATGAAAAAATGGCTGGCTGGGAAAAGATTTTATTCAAACGAGGAGGTGATTGCAGAAACGAATGCCTATTTTACAGACTTGGACAAATCCTATTATTTGGAAGGGATTAACAAACTAGAGCAGCGTTGGATGAAGTGTATAAGCCTAAAAGGAGACTACCTTGAAAAATAAAAAAGATTTATTAAAAAAAATCAAGCAGTTTTTATTTTTGCACGGACTTTTCAAATGACTCTTGTATTGTTATGCAACATGAATGTTATTCAGGAAATACATTTATTTTTCGCTATTTATATAAGGTTAGCCCGCATGTGGTTCGGTAAGGGTGGTTTATAGGGGTGGGGGGTTAGATAGGTTAGGGGTAGGTGGATAAGAGGTATATGATTCAGCTGAGATAACTCGCTTTTGGTGTAAAATTCAATTGTTTCAAGAAATAACAAACGACTAAAGTTGCTTTTCCCAGGATTAGGTGTGTTAGCCTGCATGTCGTTCGGTAAGGGTGGCTTATGGGAGTTTGGTGGGTTAAAGGCAGGTTGGTTGTTTGAGGTAGCTCGCTCATGCATAGGATTAAATTATTTCAAGAAATAACAAACGACTAAACTTGTTTATCCCAGGGTTAGGAGGATTCACCTGCTGATAGTTTGACGGGGGTGGTTTCTAGGGGATAAAACACCCCTTAAACATATTTATTTAAAAATTCGGAAACACGTCAATTTAATTTTGGTATTTTCTCATTATCAGTGCGATTTTTAAATCACTCGAGCTGATTTACTATAGTACATGTCGTAAAATAGTACAAAAAATAGTGTATTTACCCCTATTAAAAAGGGGGTTGCAACCTTTCGGTATAAATGTTATATCCTTAAAAGCGCCTTTTTATAAGAAATTTTTTAACGTTGAGTTTACTGAAAAATATTCATTTGATGCTGAGAAATATTAAAAAAAGTGATTTTAGTGGTTGATTTTTAGGGGGATTTCACCCCTTAAAAACCCTTATGGGCCGATAAAAAAAACACGTATCTAATTTTTTTTCAAGTACAACAATATATCCCAAAATCATTCAAATCTGTCAGGTCGGGTTGGGGTGGTTCCCTTGTTAGTGCTACCGTTGCCGAGAAGTAATTAAGGACCAATGTAGGTTTGGAATTTTTTTACATGTTTCTTTCGATATTCTTCATTTGAGTCAAATAGCTTAGGAATAGCATTAGTGTTTTCAAAAATTTTTATATAATTTTCTTCATCCAATATGTTAATCAATTTAGGATTGGGTTCTTTACGAAAAAGAAGTTCTATTAAACCAAGAGTCATTTACCTTTAGACGGACACAGAATGTTTTATATGACTTTTCACATTAGGTTCGTGCAACAGTGGAATATAGTTTCCTGAAATTGAGTCGTCGAGCGGTTGCAATGAATACGTTTCATCTAAATTTATAGTAGTATCTATAGATTCATCATCAGCAGACTTATTAATGTCATTGTCAGCAATAATAGCAGATTCAAATATAGTATCTATTGGTTGTAGAATAGTATCATTCGCATTTGTAGTATTATTAAAGTATGGATGCCTCTTGTTAGAACTGTTTACTTTTGAATTGACTTCTTTTCAAAGGCGATGCTATTCTTTTCAATTGACGATTCGTTAGTTATAGTAATAGTAGCAGCAGTATTAGTTTGCTCATTAACTGTATCTACAAGCTTCTTCAATGGATCAACATCTGGTTTACGTACATTTGGTTTCATTCCAAGTCTTTTCTAAATCTGCTTTTCCACGTTTTAGTAGCTGATATTGACGTCTAATTGCATCACAAGCCTTAGTTAATTGTTGAAGTACTATCT
Source organism: Phymastichus coffea (assembly GCF_024137745.1). Taxonomy (NCBI): domain Eukaryota; kingdom Metazoa; phylum Arthropoda; class Insecta; order Hymenoptera; family Eulophidae; genus Phymastichus; species Phymastichus coffea. The sequence continues at coordinate 2,960,168 of NW_026706836.1, read as the reverse complement.
TTTGTCGTTCAAAATTTGTCATACTATTTACAACTCTACTTATAAAAGAGAAATAACGCTCATTTAGTCAGTCTACGATATTTATAGCAAAAGAATCAAGTCCTCTTCTATATCTTCCATGATTGATTGGTCTATCCCTATCGATAACAAATAATCTGTGTTTATCATCTCTTAAACATTTAGAATAAATCTTCTTAAACTATTCGAAAGGTACCTGAGTTAATGTAATCATTATAAATATGCTTGATATTAATATCATCTTGTCGAGATAAAAAAAGTAAATTCACATTATCTCTGATAAGATGCTTTAACATGCGTGCATACGATTGACAAAGGTATAAAATCTATCTACCCTTTTACGTCTTCCCATACAAAAAAATGCTCTTACGTTATCCTGTTTCTCGTTTGAGATATCGTCGAAAAACAATATGGAATTTGTTTCTGCTTTATCTAGTGAGAGAACTGACTCACTAAATGAGTAATATTGCATTTTATCTATTTGCTCCAATAAATTCCTTAGAAACTAATCAAGTATCAGTTTCTAAGGGTTGGTTTAGTGATTTTGAGTAGACATACAGATTTTCAAATCTAAGACCATTTGGTTGGGTGATTAACGTTAGCGAATAGTTCGTTTTTTCACAGTTACTGGATCCACGGAAAACTGCTCGTATACTATCTGTCAGTAGTTCGCCATGTATTTTTTCTCGTTTTCCGTCTCGATTACCCCAACGAAACTTATAACCTAAAGTTTGAGAGGCTGCTTCTTAAAATCAATGTTGCTTGCTCGTCACTGACTCACCGACGAATGAGTCCATGACTATAAAAAGACTGACTATATATTTTGGATTTAACTGAAGTCATCATCATCAAAGAAAGACTGGGGATAGCCTAATGAACAACATAATCAATAATTTACCTTTCGAAGTTCATTTGTCTGACTATCACTACTGTGGATTAGGAACTAAATTGAAAAATCGATTGGCTCGAGGTAATTCTGATAAAAATCCATTAGACGCTGCTTGTAAAGATCAGGATATTGCTTATTCTCAAAATCGAGAGAACATTGACGCGAGAAACGAAGCCGACAAAATTCTAGCTAAATATGCTTGGGAGAGAGTGCGAGCGAAAAATAGTAGTTGTGGTGAAAAAGTTGCTGCGTTTGCTGTAGCCAACACAATAAAAGTTAAAAGTTAACTTAGTATGGATATTAAAATTTTAAAACGAGGAAAGAAATGTGGCAAGGAATTAAAAAATCGTCAACAACAACAACGACGACAGCGACGAAAGACACATGTAAAAAGTAAAAATCTATCAATTACATTGACAAAAATTATTAGCGCTGCCTCGAGAAGTGTTGTGCCTAGTAATAGATCACTCTTTGTCATTCGTTTTGCTATAAAAGACGCTAAAGAAGCGGTGAAGAAGGCTGGTCGTAGAAGAAAAATAAATATGTCCCGTATTCTATCGAATCCTATTAAAGTAGATGGAGCTCTCCCTTTTTTAATTTCATTATTTGCCGCTTTGAGCGCCACTGAAGCTCTATCTGAAGGAGCTGCTTCAATAGCAAAAGCTGTTAACAGCGCTAAGACCGCTCAAAATTAATTGAAAGAAGCTCATAGACATAATAAAACTATGGAAGCTTTTGCTATTGGTAAAGAACTTTATTTGAAACTTTTATTGCTTAACTGCAGCACTTTACCTTAATTTTGCGTCGATTCATTCAAGGAAACATCTCTAATCGGCTAGTCTGCAGCTTGTCTCGTGACTTCGAGAAGGACAACTTGCAAGTGTACTCCTAGGCAAACACTGGCAAAATGGACGAGACGCAGCCCGTCTTTTCCGAAAATTGTTTCACTCTCCCCTTCTCGACGTGCAAAATTTTGCATTGATCTAAATTTTTATGCGAATGTCGGATGGAATTTCGTAACCGCCGATCTCTAATTGATTTCCCCACTTGGTTTATGAATATATTTCACCTCATGTATAATATTCTTGGAAATTAATTATAAGAAGACACCTTTTTATTGGCTTAGCTAATGTGTGACGTTAGAGGCGCTCTACTAATTCGTTCGAATTCTCTGAAAATAATATCGGTATGGACAGTTTTACTATGATGGTCTGACTATTTGCACGCTTTATTACAGTTTATCGTAATTTCTCAATGTACATGATTCTTTACTGGCCCATGCATCGGATACAATCAGGATACTTTATCCATTTTCAATTATTCGTTGGTCAAATTTCATTTTGTCTATTCCTATTCCGCTTTATTTCAATTAAAAATCTGTCTCACGCATACTTATTCGCCTTGGTCCAATATATGAGTCATGTATGTCGTTTAATGTATAGTCTACTACGCATAGTCAGTTTGCAGCGCCAATTTCAATTTTTCCTCGATTTCGCCATTCCGTCTCATCTTATTAATAATGGTCTCGTTTGCTCTCATATGGTCTGACTCGCTCATTCTCGTTCAGCTCGTCTCGCTCACTGTCGCTCAGTCCACCTCGCCCGCTCCCACTCAATCTATATCGGTATCTCAAGATGGCCACCACCGATCCCGTGTGTAAACCTTATGCCTCGCTACCGGTCTCTGGGACGCCACCTGAGGCGCTCCCCGTCGGTCGTGCATCGTGTGTGCCTGTTCGGATGCTCGTCGGTGGTCAGCAGCAGTGTGTATGGCGCTCAGGGTGTCGTCGATGGTACACAGCAACTTGCCACAGCTGATTTCCAGCTGCCGCTTTATCACTGATTTCCTGGTTGCCCCAGGTGTGACAGCTTTTCCGGAGTGTTTGTGGCTATACCCGAGTGTATAACGCGTCCGTAGTTTTGTTTCACATGCATAGATTTTCCGGGAGTTGGAGGGTGCATTTGAAAATAAAATAGTATTTTTATTAGGGCGCAAGTAGGGTATAATTATTCGGCTGATTACGGGGCGGCAAGGGATAGGGATGGCTTTCCTGAGATGTTGCAAGTAGTGTACTGTCACTACTGTAGTGTTACTGTAGTGACACTGTGAGGTAAAGCCTAGTAATGCACCGCATTACAAAGTGAATAATTGCTTAGCACTGTATCTTAATCGATCACCAGTGGATGTAGCTATCGCAGAGATCCACAGTTATTAGAATAATTCAATAGCACTTTAACACTTTATAATTCATTTAAAATGATTTATTTAAAATAATCAAGCATTCTTTTTTTACAATAAGGGTAAGTATTGAATAAATAAGTACAAAATAACGGTAGAAGTATAAGCACGGAATTGACGAACTGGCGTGTACACAGAAGTTTAAATTCCAAAACTTGTGAACTGAACTATCTGCGAAAGCATATGTTCGGCTTTATATATTGTCTATATTGCAGTGTATCATTTTTGTGTTTTGAAAATATGTGGAAATTAGTGCGTACTTGCTCTATTTAGTTTTTTTCATGGCATGAATCGACGTAACTTTTTGATACTTGAGAACGAACGTGTCAATTTGGTTTCTTTAGGAATTTGAAATTCAGAATTGTACATATAATGTATAAATTTGAAACTTTGGCAAAAAATACGTTGCGAGATGTAACATATTTAATGTACGCTCTCAACAAATTTTACAATAAAAGAATAACCATAGAGTTAAAATTAAACAAAGATTTAGGCACTTTCAAACTCATTATCAAACTAAATGGGAACGATCCACCTAGCGTATACGTAACGTTCAACACGGACGCATGAGAACTATTTCAGCTCTAGTAGACACGATAAAGGGTTACTTGACAGAAGGATTCAACGCGTGTTACAATAACTTTGATGAAGCATCTATGTTCGCACTGAATAATCATGTCATTACTTGTACGACATTGTACAACGAGAAAGCTATAAGTATCATCGAACATTCACCTACAACCGTAATTCTTCCTATTTCCGCACTACGGGTATTAATTTAAAAACTAATGACATCCTCTTGGAACATTTAGCTACTCTTTTTATTTTTTAATAACTACTTCATACTTTGGGAATGTAACCATGGATGAAAAAAACACACAACACCACTAATTTCAAATTGCTACGGCAAGTCCGTACAAAAATTTTCGGTATACTGCGAACTCCAACAAAGAAAAAGTTTTTGTATTTTGTTCAGTTCTACCATGGTTTTAATTTGCATTTTTTTATAGTTGAATAGTTTTATTCTCCTATATGATCTTTTATAGTATAAACTGCATAATTTGTTAGCACAAATATATATTCGTATATCTAACAGTAGATTGTTGTGGTATTCGATTTCCTCATGGACTTCCAATGTAGGATTCGAATTACAAATAAAGTCAAGTAATTGTCTGGATTTATTTTTGCAATTTATTTTGTTGTCCATTTCTGATTTTTTATTATCCATTTTTGTAGTTCTTTTTTTCTGGTAGAGGTTTTGCTAATAGTTTTAAGGTTATTGGGTAGTTTATTAAAAAGCATAATTGCTCTTATGTAGCTATTTTTTATGCTGACTGTACGGGATCTTTTCGGATATTGTAATGTTGCAAATCTAGTTCTTTTACCGTTTTGAGTATATTCTTTGCTGAATGTATTATAATGGAATATTAATTAATATTCTAGTGAAAAACATTTGTCAAGATTTAGAGGGTATTTGTCTATAACAAAATAATTTTTGTGTATAATTTTTAGTATTCTATTTTGGAGATTTTGAATAACCTTAATTCTACCTGAATAGGCTCCTTCCCATGCAATAATTTCATATGACATACGAGGTGTGTTCAAAAAGTAAGGTGACTTTTCAAATTTCACGGGCAACGTACTTTCGATTATCGATTTTTTTGTTTTGTTATGTTGGTACACTCTTTCCGAACATCTCTACCAAGTTTCAAGTGTATAGCATTTTTTGTTTGGTTGTGAGAGGCGTAAAGGTTATAAGTGTTTTGCGTGCTCGGCGATTTCTTGCTATCGAAAAATATGGATCAAAGGATTTGCATCAAATTTTGTGTAAAAAATAAAATAAAGTGCTCCGAAACACTTGAAATGTTGACGGTGGCATATGGTGAAATTGTACTGAGTAAAAAAAGTATTTACAAGTGGTACAAACTCTTCCAAGATGGCCGGGAAAATGCCAATGACGAGCCTCGCTCTGGACGCCCAAGCACGTCAACAACTGATGAAAACGTTCAAGCAGTGAAGAAAATTGTTCTGGAAAATCGTCGAATCACTATCAGAGAAGTTGCTCAGGATGTTGGTATATCTCTTGGCTCGCGCCATGAAATTTTTTCTAACGTTTTGGGCATGAGACGTGTGTCAGCGAAGTTTGTTCCGAAATTGCTAAATTTTGACCATAAGAACCGTCGCATGAGCATCGCTCAAGAACTGTTGAATGACGTCAACGACGACCCAGATTTACTCAAAAGGGTCATAACTGGTGATGAATCATGGGTATATGGTTATGATATCGAAACCAAAGTCCAATCGTCCCAATGGAAGAGCCCAGATGATCGAAGACCGAAAAAAGCACGCCAAGTTCCATCAAATGTCAAAGTTTTGCTCACTGTTTTCTTCGATTACCATGGCGTGGTACATCAGCAGTTCTTACCATATGGACGTACGGTCAATAAACAGTATTATCTTGAAGTTATGCGTCGTTTGCGAGAAGCAATACGAAGAAAACGCCCAGAATTGTGGAAAAACAATTCATGGCTTTAGCATCACGATAATGCCCCTGCTCACTCATCTTTGCTTGTGAGAGATTTTTTGTCCAAAAACAACACCACAATCATTCACCGGATTTGGCCCCATGTGACTTTTTCTTGTTCCCGAAAGTAAAGAGACCTATGAAAGGACGGAGATTTGCAACGATTGAAGTGATAAAGACTGCATCGCTGGAAGAGCTCAAGGCTATACCGAAAAGTACTTATGAGAAGTGTATTGTATCTGAGGGGGATTACTTTGAAGGGGACAACATAAATATTCATAAATAAATAAATATTTTTTCTTAAAAGTACAAAGTCACCTTACTTTTTGAACACACCTCGTAATATTGTGAAAAAGTGCATAATAAATAATTTTCAGTATTTCCTTATTCTTTGTTTGGGATAATTTATATAGAACATATGTTAAATACTTATTTTTTTATAAACATTTTGAAGGTGTAGGTCCCATTTTACGAGGTTTGTCCAGAAAGTATCGGGCCTACGTTTATATCTTCGCGCCATAGTGTTCGAGCGACCTCTACTGGACAGAAACGTCAACAGTAAAGTCTCACGAATCTATTGGTTATTTACTGGCACCTGCCGGACGTATAGTTCATGCGCAGCGTGTCTTTGTTTACAGTGTCTTTTTCGCTTTCGTCGTATTTTAATATTGTCAAAAATGACTGAAAAACAAGATCAACGAATTTGTATCAAATTTTGCTTTCAATTCGGAAAAACGAGTTAGGAAACTATTGAAATGATACAAAAGGCCTTCGGAAATGAATGTATGAGCAAAACACGAATAAAAGATTGGTATAAACGGTTCACGGATGGTCGCACTTCTGTCGATAGTGATTCTCTTTCCGGCCGACCTTCAACGACAAAAACCGCAGATAATATTGAGCGGGTGCGACTTGCAATCGAACAAGATCGTCGTATGACTGTGCGAGAACTAGAAAAAGACCTTGGGATACCAAAAACTATCATTTCAGAAATTTCAACCGAAAATTTAGGAATGAAACGCGTGTGTGCGAAATTCATCCCAAAATTGCTCACAGCAGAGCAGAAGAACATTCGCTTAGAAATCGTTCTGGACAATCTGGAAATGGTCAAGAATGATGATAATGTACTTAGAAAAGTTATTACAGGTGATGAATCATGGGTTTATGGTTATGATCCTGAAACAAAACAACAATTTTCACAGTGGAAGCATTCTGAATCGCCAAGACCAAAAAAAGCACGTCAAAGTCGGAGCAATGTTAAGTCATTGTTGATTGTTTTTTTCGATTGTGAAGGTGTTGTACATCACAAATATGCACCAACAGATCAGACAATCAATAAAGAATATTAGGTTCAAATTTTGAAACGTTTGCGTGATGCAGTAAGAAGAAAACGGCCGCACTTTTGGGAAAGTGGTGACTGGCTTCTCCATCACTATAATGCGCCAGCGCATTCATCCAAACTTGTGCAGCAATTTTTCAGCAAACACAATATTGCATTGCTTCGACAACCTTCATACAGTCCCGACATAGCTCATTGTGACTTTTGGCTGTTTCCAAAACTAAAAAAACCACTCAAAGGACACCGATTCGATGACAAAACAACGGTTGAAAACAATGCGACGAGTGTACTTAAAGCTATCCCTAAAAGTGAGTTCCAGGACTGTTTTGAAAAGTGGAAACATCGATGGAACCGTGTTATTTAATCAAGTGGGGATTACTTTGAAGGATGCTACCCACCAAATGATAAAGAATAACGCTAGCACGAAAATATAAATGTAGGCCCGATACTTTCCGGACAGACCTCGTATATTACTATCAAATGTGACGCTTAGGTATTAAATAATGAGGTTCAGCGGTTATTTCGCTCGAGGACCTATGGAGAAACGCGAAGAATAGATGTAACCATCGCGCCAGCAGGGTTCCATGCGATTTTCCGCAGGAACTCGCGGCAGCGGTAGTGCGAGGGCGCGATTGTTGTCACGTCGAATTACCGGTTATAATTGTTAGACTGTGTAGATAAATATATGTATTAATCGAATTTATGAGTGATTATTTTGTTGACCATTCCTGCCTGTTCCTTCTTGCGCGTGTCGAAACGTTGCCTTTCGCGTCCGCCGCGAAGTAGCTTGGCCTTCCGGGTCCCGATCTCTGAAGAATTCGTCGTGTTCTCCGGTAACGGGAGAAAACACATGACATGGCATCCCTTGTGGGGAACGGGGGTCGACGGCGTAACGGAAATGGGTCAGTAGTGCGAATTGATTTTCTTTTTATTGTTGGCGACTTAGTATAAGTAGGCGTAAGCAAGCGCGAGCAGTGTTATTGTTGTCATTATCGCTAGATATCGGCTCGCTTGGCATGTGCTTGCTAGCGAGTCCGATGCTTACACCGTGAGTGCGGCATTGGTGTTGTGTTTGCATAGGAGAAACTTGTTTGTTGCCGTCGCGCTGTTTATGCATTTAGAGGAGCGAAAAAGCTGGGTGAGTGCGCGCGTTATTATCACGCGTCGAGCATCGGATCGGTGTGCGGGCAATGAAAGGTCGCAGGAGGAGTTGGCTGGACCGGAGAGTGACGATTGTCCTCCGATTCAGAAGTTTATGAGGAGTGCGGCTCGGATCGACGACCAGCTGGAAGGCGAGTCTTGCTGAGGAAGTCTGGGGCGCGCGCGGTTAGGCGCATCGTTGGTGGATCTCTCGATGCGATGAGTGCGATGCTGGCGTGGCCGGTAAAGTTCACGAAAGAGGACGATCTTTCTCCAGAGAAATACCTGGTCGAGTTGCCAGAGCTTTATAAGGCTTCGTTGTGGTCGAAAATTAACGAGAAGTCGTGGGAGTCTCTGGACGAAATTATAGCGTACTTTAAGAATGAGTTCTGTAGGCGGTTGAATCGGATGGATCTGTATCACGAGCTTGCCGCGCGAACGCAGGGTCAGGGCAAGCCGTTGAATAAGTATGTGGCCGCGTTCCAATGCATCATTCGTCATTTTAACTCGCGCCCTTCGATGAAGAAACAGCTCACTTTGCTGATAGAGGGACTGCATCGGAAGTATAAGCAGTTTTTGGGTAGTAGGACATTGAAAGATATTCACGAATTTAAGAAGATAAGTGGGGAGTTTGAGATTAAGAATGAGCGATTGCAGCGTTGGAAGCCATCGCTTGGAGCGGAAAAGATGATGATTTCAACGGCTGCGTATTCAGGATCACCGAAAAATTCAAGACGGGTTTCCGTAGCCGTGATAGAGAAGAATAAAGGAAATGGTAGTGAAAGAGAAGAGCCAAAAAGGAAAAGCTCGCGAAAGAACCGCAGTGCCGTCGTGAAAAGGAGCAAGAAGGAGAGCGGCTAGGTTGCAGTTGCGACGGCTGAGCAGCCAAACTCCGCAGCAACCGAGACCCTTTGGAGCTTGTGGAGAAGGTCAGAGCGCGAAAGGGCCGGCTGTGAGGAGCTTGCGACTGCTACCCCAGATATATCCAATGGCGGCCCCGATTAACGGTTTGCCGCCGAGTTTGGTACCGCAGTAGTGTAATGCGCAGAATACCGTTTATATGCCCGCGCCAGGTTCGGGTCACCCTTTTTCGGGAGATTGTTTCGGATGCGGTGCGCAGGGTCACCGCCGATCGAGGTGCCCGAACAATCAGAACAGACTGGTAGATGTGTGTTATCGGTGCAAACAGGCAGGATATTATGCGAATAGTTGTCCCCTCAACCAGGCATAGCATATACCGGTTTGCCAGGTGTGCGGCAGGGTTGGATCCATTTTTCAAACTTGTCCAACTTGTGCCAAGGCCGTACAGAAAAACTCGCAGTCGGGGGCCGTCGACCGCACGACGACCCCTGCTTAACTACCCTTCAGCGGGCGTTGCATGTTCAGGAAGTCCTTCGGAGAACGAGGGCGGGTAGAGAAAATGGGAGAAAAAGGAGAATCAGCTACTGGGCTAAGCGGATGCTTAGCGACAGCCGCTGGCGATTCGCGACCGGGCACGATTAAAGCAGTCGACTGGATAGTGGAAACGCGCATGGTAGAAGATGTGCGCAGATCGGAGAATGAGTATTGGAGGAAAGTGATTGAGCAATGCGCACAGCTGAGAGTGGTGGATGACGCGGCGCAGGAGAACGCGCGCTCGGACTGGTAAGAGACGCACGGTTATCCGTTTCCGCACCTAGTTGGCCTTGCGTATCGGGGCCGTCGCGGATGAGGGAGACGTGCGGGGATGTTGTGTCGAGGGCGAGCGTGCCAGCCAACAAGCAGGATGGCTCGATGTCCGATGTGAATATGTGCCAAGATCAGGTGGCGGTCGCGGGTGAGAGGTTGAGCGGTTTTGTGAGATTCGCGCAGAAGGACAGTGTTACGATTGGTGTGATCGCCAAGCCCGCGGCGCGATGTGATGAACGAATGGTGGATACGAGCGGGGCATGAGGTGAAAGCGCGGGGGAAGTATCATCACGCGGGATCGTAGCGCGTGTCGTAAAAGATGAGGCAAGCTCGTGCGTTCCGCCCTCGACTGGGCAGGCTTCGACGGTGGCTGTTGCCTCGAGGACGGCCGGGGTACTTGTCGACAGTGCCGACATTTCGTTGGAGGCGATGAACGTAGTCGAAGACGCGCCGTTTGTTTCGGGAAAGGAGAGGCACAGCAAAGCTCGGTGGAGTTGCAATATGGACGGCCAAGAAACCCCGATGTGGCACATGTAGCGATGGTGGAAAATAGATTTTTCATCAACGTTGATATTGCACGTGTCACGTACAAGGCATTGCTTGACTCCGGAGCGCAGGTCTCAGTAGTAGGCCCTACGACAGGAGATAGGTTTAAATCACGATTAAGACGGTCGCGGATTTCCGTGAAAGGAATCTCGGGAGAGAAACCTAGTATATGTGGCGATCTGAAATTGGTCTGTGATGTGGGCGGTAGATGCGAGGAATTGATAGTAATCGTAGTATCTTGGCTGGATCACGATATAATTCTCGGAGTAGATGTTTGGAAGAAGTGGCGCCTTAATATCGACTATGAGAATCGTCAGTGGTGGGCGGGTGATCGTGGTGAATGGGTTCCTCTCGTGGGTTCCGATGGGTGCGTGGTCGACGTGTTAGCGAAGTGCGCTGGTTTAACGACCTGAGCAAGGAGAATCTCTAGCTGTAACGGGCGTAATCGAGCATGTGATCGATGTGGGAGGCACGCGGCCGATAAAAACGTCGATGAGACGAATATCTCTCCCGATTTTGAGGTTCGCGAGAAGAGACGATGCGAATGTGGAGAGCCCGGATCACTAGGCCGTCGGATAGTCAATGGTGCAGCGCGTCAGTCGTCGTTAGGAAATTGGACGGTGGTTATCGCTTTTGTTTAGATTTCAGGCCCGTAAACAAGGTAACCAAGATAGATGCATATCCGATGCCAAGCATTGACTCGATCTTGGATAAATTACGCGGCGCGGTTTATTTGTCGAAGATCGATCCGCGGGCGGCATTTTGGCAGATACCACTTTCGGAAGAGAGTAAGCAGTATATTGCTTTTGCAGTGCCGGGTCTCGGGTTATGGGAATTAGAGAGGATGGCGTTCGGGCTGGTTAACGCACCTGCGACGTTTATGAGGCTGATGGACGCGTTGTTCGGTCCAGAATATGAGCCTAATGTATTTTGGTATCGCGATGATTTGTTGGTCGTGAGCGCGGACTTTGAGAGCCACATGATGTGGTTGGAGCGCGTGCTGAGTCGTTTAGTCGGGGTAGGTTTGGAAGTTAATCTAGAAAAATCGGATTTCTTCTGCACCGAGGTTACGTATTTAGGCTATCGCTTGGATTGCGAGAGCCTTCGCCCCGATCCCGACCGAATACTCCCGATAGTCAATTATCCGGTTCCGACAAACCTGGAACAGCTGCGTAGATTTTTGGGCATGGTGGGTTGGTATGTACGATTTATAGAGCATGAAAGCGAGATTAAGATTTCGCTCACGAGGTTTTCTCGTAAAGACCAACCGTGGAGCTGAGGCCCGGAGCAACAGGAGACTTTCGAGCGACTAAAGAAAGCGCTAACGGAGGCGCCGGTGCTTGCGCGGCCAGATTTCGAGCGCGTTTTCTACTTGCATTGTGATGGTTCGTCCTTCGCTGTAGGAGCTTGCCTCGTCCAGAATTTTGACGATGGCGAGCATCCGATTTGATACGCAAGTCGTATGCTAAACCCACACGAGCGTAACTATACGGTGAGCGAGATTGAATTTTTAGCGGTTTTGTTCGCCGTGAAGAAGTTTTGGCCGTATATAAAGGGTGCACACTTCGTAGTTGTGACGGACCATAGTGCACTTAAGCAAATTTTAAGCAAACGCGAATTAATAGGTAGACTGGATCGATCGCTCTTGGAATTTCAGCAGCTAAACTGCGAGATCGTACATCGAAAAAGAGCGTTGCATCACGTGCCGGATGCGCTCTCACGTGGATATGAGAATCAAATTGAGGTTTGTGCCCTTGAAGCGATTGAGGACGCATGGTATCTGCAGCGAATGCGCGATGTGGTGGAAAGACCAAAGAAATTCGCTAATTGGAAGGTTGAGAATGGCATACTGTACAGGTACATGCGTAATCATTTGCTTGATTCAATTACAAATCGCGAAGAGTGCTGGCGCTTAGTGGTGCCCGTGAAGTACAGGGAGCGTGTTCTGGGAGACGCCCATTGCGAGCCGTTTTCGGGACACTTCAAACAGGATAAAACTTATGATCGAGTCGCGAGCGAGTACTATTGGCCCGGAGTGTGGTATAACGTGAAAAACTTTGTTGCAGAATGTATCGAATGTCAGAAGTGTAAGGTTGAGCAACAAGCACCGAAAGGGTTAATGGGAAAGCGCGCGAACGTTGTAGAGTTTCCCCGGAGCAAGAATCGGTTTTGGTACACAGTGGTGTTTCAGGACTTGTTTACGAAATGGGTCGAGTTGAAACCCTTACGGGCGACAGATAGAAAGGCCTTGGTATGCGTTTTTAAGAAGCTTATTCCTTTTAGATGGGAGACGCCGGACTACCTCATTAGCGATAATGCACAGGCTTACAAGAGTAAAATTTTTCAGGAAACATTGCAAGCGTATGGTATGGAGGTTCTGTCGGTTGTTTGTTTTTCGGTCTGTCCCTCTTATTACAAGCAAAGCGACCCGGTGGAACCCGTGAATCGGACATTGAAGACTATGATCGCGATTTTTATCGAGAATGATCATCGTGCGTGGGACCAACACCTCCACGTGATCAATACCGCGATACAATCGACGACGGGGGTTTAGCCTGCGTTTTTAAACTTCGGTTGCCATCCGAGGTTCGTGAAAAACTTGCGCCAAGAGGTGGAAGAGCGTGCATCTATCTTGAAGATGGATCCAGAAGTCTGGAAGGACCGCCTGCTGCGATTGAAAGCGTTGCGCGATTTGGTTGCGAAACATATCGAGGTGGTGCAAGAAAAGCAGAAGTGTCACTACGACAAGAGTCGAAGGAGCGCTACGTTCCAGGTCGGCGACCTGGTTCTGCGGAGGTTGAATTCGCTTTCGAACGCGGCTGCGGGAAGGAATGCGAGGCTCGAACCCAAATTCGTTGGCCCATGCCGGGTACTGATAGTCATCTCCCCGAGATTTATAAATTGGAAACCGATAATAAGCGCCAGACCACGATGGTGCATGTGTCTGAGTTGAAGAGATACACCCCGCGGCGCTGTACTGTTGGAGTAAATAAGTAGATGTTATCGTAAAGGCGTAAATGTAGTATTGATGTGTATTTGGAGATGTTTGATCATGTATGGTGGTGAGCGGGTGTAGGGTAAATTGTGTGTATTTGTTACAGTTTGGAAATGGAGGACGAGGTGGCTCGGCTCGTCGCCCTCACGGCGGGCGTCGTCGTGAGTGACAGTGAGTTGCCCGACCTGACTGACGAGGAGTCGTCGGGTCCGCTTCCAGAGCTGGTCGGCGATGACGGGACTTAAAGCGATTCATCCGCTTCGGTCTCGTCCGCGTCGACTGCACCGTCGGTCATTTTCAAGGAGCCGACGAGGATGGTGATTGCGGAAATTCTCGAGCTCGGGGTAGAGACCCACGGAGTTACTCCGCTGGTTCTTACTGAAAAGTTCGAGGCCCTTCGAGAGACCCGGTGGAGAGAGTGTGGAAATAGACTGGCTTTGAGTGTGCCCCGAGCAGGGAAGCCGGAGATTCCAACACCTTCGCCCCTACCCGAGGGCCCAAAGGTGTGCGGCAAAGTCGACCAAGGCGTTAGGCTACGTCTGCGCGAAGCGCCTCGTCCCACCTTGTTGAAGCTGAAGGCACCGACGGCGACCTCGACGCAGGCCATTCAGAAGTGTGCCTCGTTCAGACTCGCCACTCTCCACATCCATTCGTTGACAAGACAGAAGAACAAAGAAGAGGAGCTTTCAGCGATGAGCTCCGCTGGTCCGGGCATTCAGCCGCTGGACCGGCGGACACCCGCTGCAACACTATCAGCCTCAAAAGAATCCGCGACTGGGGTAACGGCCAAACCGTTACCTCGGGGAGGCCGTGGTTTCACCAATGGTCTTCTCGAGGTGGTAGAGGACGACGCCAGGGCGAGTGGCCCTGTTCGACAGGAGCCACCCTGGATAGCACCGCAAAAACATGTCCGTGCGAGGCTACCGTACAAACCGTTAGCCCTCCAATTGACCGACCCGTTGTACCAGTGCCGCCGAGAAGAGACAGGTACTGGTATTCCCCCAGTGGATTACGTCTTGGAGAGGCGTCGTCAATTTCAGGAGGAGCGTGACGGCATGGGCCGACGTCGGAGGAGATGGGGGTGTGGGATAAACCTGTCCTCATGTAATATCGAATTGCCGCTGCACTCGACGAGGCCGGTACGTCTGTTCTCTTACCATGGGTCCCCTCACGTTTGTTCTGCCATGAGTCCCTCCGGAGAATTGGGAGATGACATAGGAGATGAGGGTCCCGCTCGCCGAAGAAGCAGCCCTTCGGAGACGGCGGTGCCGTTGTCGTTGCCGATGCTCCCGCCGAGCATTTCACCGCTGGCGGGGCCCGGGGCAGTTTCGGCGTCGCCGCCGCGATCGCCTCCACGATCAACGGCACCGCTGCCGTGACGGCCTGTTCCCGTCGACTGGCACGCGTGGAATGGCTCGACAGTGCGGGCAATCGGCACGTACCTTCGGGAACTCTCGTCGGTCGTGCTCGATCCGGAGTTGGACGTGCTGCCCCATCGATGTTTTAACTGCCGAACGGGCGTGCATCCTTGCTTCGCCTGTCCGCGCCTGCCTAGCGGAAAACCGCTATGCCGCAACTGTAGTCGCCTAAGCGTCACTGTTTGGAGCTGCCCGCGTTGTCAGGAGGCGCACATCGCCGAGGAGGCGAGGAAGTTCGAGGAGGGAGTAACGCTGAAGCCGGTTCCGGCCGGGACGCGCCCATTGAAAGCGCGCCAGTTACCAGGATCATGCAGCCGCCTGAGGAGGCAGAGGCTGCTGAAGTACCTTGATGGAATCGTTGTCGGGCTGGAAAGAAGAAGCCTGGAACAGGAAAATTTACAAGCGTAATTTCTAAGTATAATTTTATTTATATTAGTATTACGCGATATTATTATAATTACTCTATTTTTTTGTTATTGGAATTATCTTTAGGCTAAAGTGTATACAGTGAAAGAGAATGCTGTTCAATTCTCCCTAATTTTTGCATTGATTATTTAAATATTAACCAATTTTAACTTAAGAATATGATAAAAGTTCATGATAGTTACGGATTCTTCTTCCCTTAGACAAAAGTTTCATCTTTTTAAATAAATAATACCAAACTAAAAAATAAAGTAATAAACGCGTGAACTTTGGACCATATTTATTTTTTTATATTAGAATATAATTACAGATTTCTATGTTTAGTTTTAAGTAATTTGATTGATCGTAGCTTTGCGCGCAGTTATTGTTAATAATAGTTGCTAAAGTTTTGACCAAAATGATACGAGTGGGTCCATCTCTTAAGAGAGGTTCAAACCTTCATTTTCGCCTCGCCCCGCTCGCCTCGGAAAACCCATGCCTTCAGTCCAATGAACACCGCCAAAACTGGACAAGAAAATCCACCTGCCAATGAGGAAAATGGGGCCAACTTCACAATGAAGTCTTAGCGAAAGGTTGAGAGAGGGAAAAAACCACCCAACCACCCCCAGCTAATAAAAGGCCCTGCATAGCCCCGGAGGGGAACACTTTTTCAGACGCCCGCTCTCCAGCCTAGCACCAGCCTAGAACTTAGTTCACGCCACCGTACGCCAAGGGAACTTGAACTCATCGCGAGCGCGCAAAGCTGCGGTTAACATTATGTAAGATTCTAAACAACGAAACAAAAAGAAAAAAAATTAAAAATAAGTCAAAATCATTTCTGTATCTTTCCTTTCTTTACCTACTATTCGTGAAACCGTTTCCCCTTCTTCAAACGTCGTTGTGGCAAGAGTCGCACTTCGTTTCCCATTTTTTCAATCGAGGTCCTGTTGCGTTTGGATCGCACTTTACACAAGTTATAATCACGCACGTCAAAACTTTCTCTACAATACACATGCTTATCCCGGTTGACACGCGCAAGCGTAGACCAAGAAGAGCATACCTGAGAAGTCGACCACGACGTACAGAATCTTCAGAATCCCATCTACATCGGAACCTACGGTGAAGAAAAAAGAAATTGAAGCCCGTGGATATAACTTTTCACTTGAAATGAAGACTCCTTATAAAAGTCAATCATTTTCATTTGAAACAATGAAAAAAATTATTAAGATAAAAAATGTAAAAAAATTGAAATTTTCCTCTATCCAAACTTTGTATCCTCGCTTACAACCTATGCATATACGAGAATTAGGTTTAGAAAATATGTAGAAAACGAGGGAAATTTTGCATTTAAGATGTATGAAGTAGAACAGTATATAGAATCGATTTACTGAAACAAGACAAAAATTTTTACCAGTTCATGATATTGATATTCGACGCTGGACTATTGAAGAAGCAAGAAGAGTTGGAATAGATAAATTTACAACAAGCCCTTATTTTATTAAGAATCTGAAACTTTGACTTCATATTTTTTCAAGAAAAGTAACTAAACTCGTAACTAGTAAGCATGTGACTGAAGAAACTGAAACTGCAAATCGTAAATCTGTCGACTGATAACTTACAAATTCTAGAATACCTCAATATAATCTACATTTTGTTATGCATTTTGATCAATCTGGTTTGTTAAAGGAATATTTTTCGACAAGAACTTTAAGTACTCGTGGTAAAAAAGACTCTTTGCAATTAATAAAAAGTATTTTCAATACTAGTCATTCATATACAATTCAGCCAATAATCACAGCATCTGGCAAACTTTTGTCACTTATGTTAATATGCTTACAGGAAACTACTGGTAATGAATTTGGGCCCCGTATTCGTATGGCAGTGATTCAAAATACACCAAGCAATTTAATCGTAGTTTGTAGTAAATTTTGTAAACTAACCAAGAACATGTCAAGAAATGGATTGCAGAGTATTTAATACCTCACCTACAAGAAAACACTTTACTTTTGACTGATAGTTGGACCGGACAATCTACAAATTTTTTGATGAGCTGCTTATCGTTCGATAAAAAAGATTATGTTGAGCCATTAACAATACCTACAGTTACAACCGGAAATTGTCTGCCATAGACGTATATTTTTTTAGGCAATATAAAATTTTGTTACGTGCAATTTATAATCACATGTTAGAGTTGAAAGAAGAACACGCGCATCATAGACTATTTTTTCTAAAGATGCATTCACTTGTTCACAATCAGCTCACAGCAGAAATTTTTCGTCTAATGCTGCTGTAACAGCGGTTCAAAAAAAAAAAGAGAGAATAAGACAAAGAAAAAAAATACCGACCACACATTCAGCTCGTAAATTAAGATGAAAAACTGCGTATGGATGAATAAAAACGATTTTTCCTGTGAACGGCAGTTTTCGGCTCGCGCATGCTGGCGACTTTCGGGTACTGGAGACTATCAGGGCGATTTTACGATCGCGTCATCCGGAGTAGTCAGATTGCGCGCATGTTTAGAAAGTAGAGATCTGTAGCGCACATGTGCATCCTGCCAACAGTACTATTATTTTATTTTAAATAATTTATTTTCATTTTTGCTAATTTCTTTTAAATTAAAGGAAGCAGATTTGCTTGCAGGTCTCTCGAAAAATTGCGAAATTTGTCTTCCCGTATTTATTGGTTTATTTTCTTTACGAGTTTCGTATATATAATTGTTGGATGCGCTCAACTTTGCGTTAGACAATTTAAGAATGGCTTGAATGAAAGTTATTAATTATGTTTGTTGCAATTAACTCTGAATTTTTCAGCATTTCTCAAAGCTTTTTAATAATCAATTAATAGTTAAAACTATTAATATCCTAATTGTTCTTAGATAAATGTAATTCTTAACTTTTGTTCTATCATTTAGTTTTATTATAGATTAAGAAACATTTTTGTAAAATTAGAGTACCACACACATAATTAATTTTAAATAGAATTAGTTTAAATAGATAAAGGCCAGAATAGTACATAGAGGGCCATCTATGCGAAGAGGGCCCAAAACACTAAAATGAAGCCACACCCGCACACTCCGCCCCCGGCCAATTAGGATTCGAACCTTGCTTACGCTGAGATACTCCCCAAATTTTCCAACCAATTAAGTTGAGAAAATTTGAGTTCTTCCTGCCCAAAAATGACAAAGATTTTCGAGTGGGAGTCTCTTGTGAAAAAGTATAAAAGAGATCTTTTCACGAAAATTAAAGGATTATTTTTTCTAAATTCAGTTCGTTCAAAGTTAGCAGTTATTTTCTAGCTCAGATTTAGTTCATTCAGTTCGTACAACTATTTTGAATTCGTTAGCTATTCTTCAAGTTCGTCCAGATCCAGTTAATCTTTCAGTGTGTGTGTGGGAAAACCATTATAAAAGTGAGTAAGAAAAATTAAATAAAAAATTTTTTACATTCTAACTACTCTCCTTTAACTTTTCTCTCCTTACTCTTCCTAGTTTCGCGTACGGGTTTTTCTTTCTTAGATAGTTACACTCGATTGCCAAGCGTGTGGTCGAGTGCATATTAGATAGGCTCCCTTTACGTTATTTTATTGCCAAGAGTGTGGTAAAATAACGCGAAGTATTGCTATATTGCCAAGCGTGTGGTATAGCAAAGCTTCGATCCTCCGTCGCCGAAAGAAGGAATTTCCCGCGATAGTGGTAACGCACGTCCCGGTTATTGTCCGCAAGGATAGACCAAAAAGTGCGCCTGAGAATTGTTTCGTCAACCGACGTCACACTGCAATACGCTTGGTACAAAAGTGGATACGCCGTTGCCGATCCAGTAACATTCCAAAATTTAAATGATGTTTCAACAAAAAAGAAATATTTAGTCATTGTGTTGAATATATATACATATATGCGTGCATTCATTGTATACGAACTAGTATTATCATAGGTACGATACCATTATAAAGTAGATTGTATACCGATTGTAACAAATATCCATTATTTATTTTAATCAATACTACGTATACAAGTCGTACAACTTATTATATAATATTTCACTAAAAGTTTAATAAATAATTGTAAATAAAAATCTTTTTCCTGCTAAAGAAAAAATTTTTTTTTTAATTTCAATATTTTACGTTGAATTCGTATTCGTTGAGTAAAAACGCATAATTTTTGTTCTTATGATTTTTTTAGTTTGACTCATGGTTTTTGAGTTATGAGCTGTTGAAAAAAATGTGATTTTTTTACATAAAATTAAAAAATTCCCTAAAAAATAAATGAACCGAAAATTTGCATAGCGCATTTTAAAGAGGAGTACCATAGCTTTAACCTCCATTTTGTTTTTTTTTAATCCGATTATTTTTAACAAAGTTATGCCAATTTGAAAATGGACGAAAAAAATTGAAAATTTTTTTTTTTTCATTATTTTATTAAATATTTTCATCATATATTGAAGGGCTTGGTACAAGTTTCAAAACGTACTTTGAATTTTTTAGATCGGTTGAATCTTTATAGGGGTACAAAACTTCAAAGTTTGACAGATTTTTGATGGGGTGGCCAAATTTATGTGAGCGGCAGTGTATACTGACGTATAGTATATATATGTGTATATGTGACGCATGCACGCGCCTTATGTATGTGTGAGAGCGTGTGTGGAAGAATGAGCGCGCGTGCGGCCTGCGCGCCGCCACTTCTTTACTTTGATGATAGAAGCCGAGCTGTGAACAACTTTTGTCAGGAAAGAATAAAGACCTTTCACTTTTGTACCTCAAATTGTGTCTTCATCGATAACACCTACATTCCATCATATATATATATATATCTCCTTTTTTTGTGTTGTGTTTCGTTATATATTTTTTGCATCTTATTATATATTTTTAGTTGTGTTTTTTGTTATTATTATTATCATTATTATTTTTATTATTATTATTATCATTATTATTTTTATTATTATTATTATCATTATTATTTTTATTATTATTATTATTTTTTTCTTATTATTCTAAGAATAGGAAGGACTTGGGATAGGATTACAGCAACTCTAAACGATGAACCTGCAAACTCCTCTGGAACCTACATAAAACCTCCTTGCCGATACATCTGGCGTAAGGAGCATTACTGAGCATAAAATGCTCCGGACGGACACATTCGGCCTCCATGGCCAGTTGTTGGTCTTTTGAAGTGGCTGCGAAGCATGCCCGGCAGAAGAAATACCCCTGACAATGTGCGGTGTCTTGTCCGCACACACGACATGGATTGAAAGGGGCTCATCCGAACCCCTCTCCGCCATAGGTTTCCTCGAAGAGGAATCTTAGGTGCAGGTGTCCGTGATGGGGCTCCTGGAAAATATACTGCGTCAGCTGATGGTGGCTCCAGCCTCCATCGTCGTCCAATAGTGGAAGCTTAGGATGTTGCATGCTCATCTGAGCCTCCCGGTTCTCCCATTTTGCAATTAGTCGTTCCATAGTTACTGCCGACGTACGGTTGTTTAATACATGTTCAGTCGTCCAGGATCTATTGGCCTTTTTGTGCGGCGGGCCGAGTGTGGTAGTTGCCGTGCGTTTCATTGTGCTGGTTTATGGTGTATCTGACATGACAGGGAGTATATTAACATATATATATGCACCTATATATTAGCATTTATACCTTTTTTTTATTTTAGAAAGTGGGGAGAAGTGGAGGAGTGTCTGTTGTTTCGGATTCTTGGAGTGGGATTGCTTGCACGGCCATGAGTGAGGAGTGTCGTAGTTGATTGGTAGCCTAAAATATTTTCCGTCAAGTAATGTCTGTGCAGATTTGCAGATCATTCTTTTTTGAGGGTTTAAGGGCTGATTCAGTTCTTGCATTGGTATATTTTCGAACCTATGGCACTTGCCACTGCACACTCTATATGCGCAGAGTATGCAACTTACTGCGATGACGGATGCGATAACGATTACAATGGTTACTCCTAACGCTAAATACGCGTGTAATAATTTCACTCGGTCCGAGTCTTCGTATCTGTTCTGATTATTATTTAATTTTGGGCTTTTTATTACTATTTCATTTGTAGTTATCAGAGAGATTTTCGGAATCACAAAATTTTCCGCCTTTAGTTTTTTCTTAGCCCCTAAATAAATATGATGGTTCGTTCTAAGTTCGCTCAGCTGGGGAATCTGTATTAATCCAGTACCATTCAAAAGAAAGGGCTGTACTACGCCGTTTCAATTTACATCAAAGGAAGTATTGAGAGTTACTGAGTATAGTAAAACATTATCTTGTAACGTCGGTATAAGATAGTAGTCAGTTTCGGAGCTAGTTTCAAGTTGGCAAAAAACAAGATTTGACGCTTCCGGTGATGTTAACAGACTAAACTCGCAGGAATTATTGTTTGACTTGCGTATAGTCGGGCATGGGCACAGATAGAAGGAAAAAATACGTCTACTTTCGTTATCAATTAAATTTTTGCTTAGAAAGGCATAGGTAGTTTCTCCCTCTGTCACAGTCAGGTAATCACTTTGTGGTCTAATGAATTTAGCGACTCGGTTAGTTTTGTTAAGATACTGAAATACTGGTAGTGAATATAATTTGAAATTCTGCGTATTGCTGCTTGCCACAAGGGGAAAAATTACTTCAACAATGATGTTCTAACGAAAGTAAACTACGTTAACTTCTATAATTTGTTGTAGTGTTGTGATATTCATTTTTGACATATGTACTGGCAACTTTGAATTAGTAATTGCCTTGATAGTTTTTATCGCGTTTAGCAAAAATTGCGGATTGAAAGAAAATTGTTTGTTTTGCAGCAGTTGACGTACTTCAGTTGATATGTAAATAAATTTATGTAACATGTCGTTAATTTCGGCTAAAATAAGGCTAATGTGTGTAGAATTATATACTGGGCTCATTGCGCTAGTAATGAAATCTGCGCTAGCTTTTCTAAAAAGCAAAAGATTTGTTTCTGATTGTAAATTATTTTCGGTAATATAAGATAAGTCATACTCCCCCATTTGTTCGGTCAAATTACTCTCGCGCATATACAAAACATCTTCAAGGACCTTATCAGCATCTTCGAGTAAGAGGCTGTCTGGCGATGCTAGGGCATCCCGCCCCCCGTTGAGTGTTTCAAAATCGTATGCGTTGAGCGAGGTGCTGACTGCTTCGTTGATGTGTTGGTGTTTTTTTGATTCTTCGTAGGCTGTGTATACAAAACTTTTGATGAAATCGTTTATCTCGATTATCTTGCAAGCTGCAGATATTTTTCCTAGTGTTTGGGTGAAATTGTAACGTGAGTTAAGTACTGAGTTGATGTCAAGAGCGGCGATAATATTCCATTGTTCTTGAATAAATCGTATGGTAGGTGCTTTTTCAAAAGCGATTCCAGGTTGACTATCATATTGCTTGGTAGTTGGCTGGTTTTGGCATATAACGGTAGTTAGTAGACTGATGAAAGTACTCTGGGTAAGAGCATTTTGCTGGAAGAGTTGTTCTTTATTTTAATTTTTCAAATTTTGTCTAGCGTTGACAGCAATTTTGTTAAAAAGCTCAATCCATTCCCAATTATCTATTTCATCAAAAATGTTTATTAGTGTGGTTGGGGAGGTGTTATAATTTCTATGGAGCAGGAGTGGTGCTACTCGTGGGGGTGTGTTAGAAGGGTAATTAGTACTGGGTTTGAGTAGATCGCTGAGCATTGTATTTTTATCTTGGATGTCGCGATGATGACTCGTGGTGTAATGTGTCTGTGTAGGGGTGTTTTGGTTAGTGCATTTCTCAAAGATATTTCATATCTCTGCTATATATTTCATGGCTATGTGTAAGCAGTTAGAGTAGTTTTTATGGAATTGTTTTAAAGAGCGGATGATTTTTTTCGGAAAGGTAAAAGGCTGTTAATGCCGGATGGTTTAGGAATTGAGTCTATAGGCAACTCGAGGTTGGGATAGTGTAGAATGACATGATGTATGCAGTCTGTGCATTTAATGCATTGTATGGCGTATGGTGGTTTGTGAGGGTCGATGATTTTGACGTAGACAAGGTTATATGATAATTGTTGTTGTATGGGTAGGGCGTAATGACAATTTGTGCAAGTAGGTGAAAAGTTACTATTTACATAATAAATAACTTCTGCTTACATTAAATTTGGTTTGTTATATAATGTGTTTTCAGTATGACTTACTTTGCTGGGAGGTGATTGTTCATTAGTGTTATTTTTGTACCTTTTTGTGGGATTTTACGGAAGGAAATTGATAACAGGTAAGTGCTTTCGGTATTTAGCAGCTAGTGGCTATTGCAATGTCTTGTAGTTACTTGCCAGTATCCTAAAAAAAAGAAAATAATGCAAAACAGTTGATTTTTTTTTGCGTAATGTTCAGTGTTGTTATTTTCTAAAAGACTCTGATATGGAGCGGATTGAATTTCTTTTGATGCGATTGATGTTTATTAGCTTTTTTTCTATTTGTACGGCATGTAAGCGTGCGTTTTGTAATTTGTCGTAAAAGGTAAAAGGGCAAACGCAACATCTGATTTCGTGTTTGAGGCCCTTAATAAAAATGTAAGTAGCTAATTTTTCTCTCTGAGTTTCGTCTTCTGTAACTTCAAATAAGAACATTTGTGCGGCCTATCCCATGACAATGTATTTTTGTAAATATGCATTTATTCTGTGTCCGAATTCCATTGCGGTTTCTTCCTGCATTTATGTTGATACACTAAGTCTCTTTTTTCTATTATTAAGTCTTTGAATAATTTTCTTTTGGCTCTATGATACATGTTTTCAGACATATAGCTATTGTTGACTTTTATGTTTTGTTAATTAATGGTGGAATTTCTGGTTCTGATAATACTGGATTGATCTGTCTCTGTGCGTAGCTTGGTTTCTAGGTCAGTTGATCGTCACGTTCGATTTTGAAGATAGCAGTTCACTCTTCGGTCTGTATTGCCGGCGGGGCTTCCTTGTTTAGCTTGTCTGGGTTTGTTTCTCTTTCAGGTTTTCTAGCTAGGTAAAGTAGCAAGTTAGTCAAAGAATTCCAGAATGCGCCAAGTAGGTGTATGCTAAAGCCATAGAGGGAATGAAGGGCATAAC
Source organism: Phymastichus coffea (assembly GCF_024137745.1). NCBI lineage: Eukaryota > Metazoa > Arthropoda > Insecta > Hymenoptera > Eulophidae > Phymastichus > Phymastichus coffea. Next base: position 2,935,950 of record NW_026706836.1, on the reverse strand, counting down.
CATGTATAATGGTATCAAGGACAAATTTAATTGTTATAAAGATCATAAGGATGACCAAAACAGCGGCGCTCGCTGATCCGAAAGTAATGAATCGACTCCATAGCGATTTCCACGTGGAATTCGCAATACGATTCAGAGTATCTTCGTCAAGTAGTTTAGATACGGATATTCCCGGAGCTAGATTGGATTTTCCAGCTAAACCGAGCGTAATTTGATTAAGAACCGCGTTCCGTTCTGTAGGAAACATGATAAACGTACGAAGGTGTTCGATGTCAATATATGTGTAAATTCCGCTTGTTGCCGTGTTTATGGGGCTATTAAATTCCCAATTTTGCTTGGCCTGAGATTTGATTACGTGCGGGGCTTCTTGACTAGTGACATCCGGAATAACTTTTACCCATGTGTCACCGAACTTATACATTACCGACATTTTAGTATCGCAAGCAGTTTTGGTTTTGTATTGCTTTATTATATGCGTATGAGGTGTGATAAACATCGGAGTCTCGCCGCGCGTGACCGGTAATACTTGGTAGCACGTTTCGGCCTTTCTAGCTTTGAGTTCTGCTGATACGCATTTGATAATGTGTACTACTTCACCCGCCATCATGGCCATGTATCCGGGTTCTCTCATTAAATAATATGCTAAAAGGTCCGGTGATAATGTGGTAATATTTAATGCATTCGTAATGACATTTCTTTCTAATTCGCATTACTGTAATAGTACATCATGGTAAAATTTTTGCAGGTGATTTTTAATGTTTTTCAACGAATAATATTTTTGAATTTACATAAGTGAAAAGATCCAGATCGTGCATATTTTTAACTGTGTTAGAAATGAAATGTTCACCGAGCCTATTTTCTAATATGAATAATCTCGGGTGTTCTGTTTTAATAATTTCAAAACCGCACTGTATCATTCTTCTGAGATCTTTGAAAGCAAAAGATATATCCTCAGAATTTCAATACATAAAGTGGTTTTCGTTCATTACCGACCTCTGTTACTTTAGTGACGGTTCCTGAATATAGATTAGTATACTTGCTGGCTTGGCATGCCTGAGACTCGGTTCTGTCCCAGAATGTGTAACCGAATATGCTATCAATGCAACGTTCTTCGGTAAATTGACAAGAAGTTCCGGACTCGAGCTTGATTTTATTTGTTTCCAGCGTTACGGAATTAAATCTTTCTTCGTGTGATACTTTAACATAGCCAGTAACGTGTACATTGCTGAATGTACCGTAAGGGTCGGAGAAACTTCCCACGTTAGTGCAATGCCGTCTGGAGCAATGTATTCTGCTAACTCTATCGGTTGTACGGTTGTTTGATTTATTATTAAGTTTTGTACTAGATCGCCTCCGATCGTCATGCATTCTTCTCGTATTACTTTCTTAATATATTCTATTTCGGAAAAAGGGGGGGACCATTCATGAGAGAGTGCGCCGCATGTTTTGGCTGATCGTTTGACTTCTATTTTGCAATAACGAACTTCTACAGTTGAAATATCATTAAATTGGAGGATGGATATTTCAGTTACAGTAGAATTGATTATCAGATTAGGAATGTCGCATTCAACGTGACTGCCTGTGAGTTTATGAGGCTTTGGGCCACTTTTTAGAAAAACCCATTGACCGACTTTGAATTTGCTAGATTTGTTTTTTTATCATATTGCATTTTGGTTTTTTCTTTAGATGTTATTAATTTTTCTCTAGCTATTTCATGTATATTATGTAATTGTTTGACCAAGTTTTCCACGTAGCCTTCGTAGGTAGGTAGTAAATCTTGCTCTAGTAGGGGCTCTGCGCTTTGTAGGCGTGGCTTGCGAGCTTAGAACTGGTGGCTGCTGTGCTAGCTTGTATTATAATTAAATATAGCAAGTTCGACATACTCGTCCCAATTTTTAGTCTTGGAAATGAACATTTTTAGATATTCAATTAATGATAAATGAATTCATTCAACATTGTTAGCCTGCGGGTGATAAACCGTTGTAGTAATATGCTTAATTTTGAAGCGAGCTGAAATACGTTTCTTGAGTTTTGAAGTGAAATTAGTGCCTCTGTCATTTACTATGACGTTAAGTGCTCCAAAGGTACATATTAGTTTTTTAATAAGGTTATCAGCTACAGTAATAGCTGTTTGGTCTGGCATGGGTGCCGCTATAGCGTATTTGGTAAATGTGCACATGCAGGTAAGTAAGTAAGCGTTTGCTGTTTCGGTATGTTCGAGTAGGTCTATTACGTCTATGCTGACTTTAAAAAAGGGAACCGGCGGGGTACGGTTATGATCATTTTTTGTTTAACATTATGTCTATTTAATTTTCTCAATTGGCATGGTAAGCATTTTTGAATGAACTCTTGCACATCTTCCTTCAAATGTACCCTTGATACGTTTCTATTGTTATGTATTCTCCTCTGATTCCGAACGAAATACGTTGCTAAGCGATTTTGTTTGTTTGTTTTGTTCGCTTTGTTTCCTGACAGAGCATGTTTTGCATTGAGACGATAAACATATAATTGTGGTTATTTTTTTAAAATAAATACATTCTTGTTCTCTTTATAACAAAGTTATTATTATTATTATCTTGTGTGAGTGTACGTGCGAGTGTAACATTTTTGGGGGCTCGTCTGGGAAAATTAGCTCAATATAATTTCAAAATTTTACACCGCAAAGGTACGACACATGGTAATGCAGATGGTTGTTCTAGACGACCCTGTAGTAATTCTTCGTGTAGATACTGTTTTAACATAGAATCACAGTATGCACAGGGTGATTGTGTAGGGCGAATTGTCTTCGAAGAAACTCCTCATTTAGTTTGGAAAGATCGTCAATTTCAGGATGATGTCATTCGTACTATTTTAAATAGTAAAAAGAAAGGTAAAAGATTATCATGGCAAGATATTTCTTCTGAAGATGAATACATGAAAATATATACGTCTCAATGGGACTCCTTAGTTATTTTAGATGACATTTTGTATAGAGAATGGATCTCTTCTAATTTAAAGTCAAAAGTTCTTCAATTAATAGTACCTAGGAATTATATTAACACGGTTTTAGAAGAGACTCATGATTCCCCTTCCGGTGGTCATTTTGGTGTTAATAAAACATTACAGAAGATACGGAAAAGATTTTATTGGGCTTTTTGTAAGAAAGATGTTGAAAATTGATGTAGATCTTGCTCGAAGTGTATAGCAAGAAAGGGACCTTCAGATAAAGGTCACAGTAAGATGAAAATCTACAACGTAGGATTACCTTTCGAAAGGGTTCAAATGGATATTTTAGGCCCTTTTCCGATTTCTTCTTTAGGAAATAAATACCTCTTAGTCGTAACAGATTGTTTTACAAAATGGGTAGAAGTTTTTCCACTCTCTAATATGAGAACAAAAACTATCGCCGAGATATTTGTTCGTGAAATTGTATGTAGATACGGAGTTCCTCTTGAAGTTCATACTGACCAGGGTCGTAATTTTGACGCTACACTAATCAAACAACTATCCCAATTGTTAGGTATACAAAAGACTAGAACAACACCATTACACCCACAATCAGATGGCAAAGTAGAAAGACAGAATAGGACAATACTTGACTACTTAGCTAAATACATATCAGATAATCAAAAAGATTGGGATCGTTGGATTGCCTTGTACCTTTTAGCTTACAGATCTTCTGTTCATGCCACAACTGGAGTTAGTCTAGCGGAAATGTACACCGGTTCAGACCTGAGACTTCCCTTAGACTTGATGCGCGGACGTCTTCCTGAAGTAGAGACTCCTCATATACGAGAAAACTATATACACAAACTCAAAAACAACATCGACAAAATACATCATTTTGCAAGAACACATATCAAGATTACATCACAACGATCGAAGAAATATTACGATAGGACAGCTCGACACATAAATTTCACAAACAACCAAAAAGTATGGTTTTTCAACCCTCGACGGCTCAAAGGAAGGACACCAAAACTCCAGAGTAATTGGGAAGGTCCTTTTACAATTATCAAGAAGATTAATGATGTAGTCTTCTGTATCCAGAAGACTCCACGACATAAAAAAAAAGATTGTCCACATTGACCGATTAGCGACATACCACGATAGGTAGATTCTTCTGCTCCGCTCACGGTTTTTGAGTCGTGGTTTTCCCGTGAGCTGTAAAGCGAATGCTGGAGCAGGGATGAAGTTGCGGTACCACGACAAGTTTATTCCCCACTTCTATCCAAGAATTACCTAAACATAGATGTTCACCGATGATACCCTGATGTTACCTGGATTTGATGATTCTATGTTTTAAGAGACGGGTCCTGTGACCAGATACGTCAAGAATTAACCCGCTTAAAAAATAGAAGATTTTTAAGATTTCACGATTTCGAGTTATTGATATACTGATTTCAAGAATGAAGATGGATCATCTTTTCAAGAGACGGGTCCTTTGGCCGGGTGAGTCAAGGATCAACCCGCTTGAAGAGGACGGTTTTTCTTTCACTTGTGAGATTGTCGGGACGACAATCTAAAAGAGGGGGAATAATGTTATGTATTCTCCTCTGATTCCGAACGAAATACGTTGCTAAGCGATTTTGTTTGTTTGTTTTGTTCACTTTGTTTTCTGACAGAGCATGTTTTACATTGAGACGATAAACATATAATTGTGGTTATTTTTTTAAAATAAATACATTCTTGTTCCCTTTATAACAAAGTTATTATTATTATTATCTTGTGTGAGTGTACGTGCGAGTGTAACACTATGATACATTCTATGATATAGTTCTCTTGATACATTCGTGATACGTTTGTAAGTTCTATTGCAACCGTTATGACCACTTATCGCTGAACAATGGGCCTCTTCGATTATTTGTTGACGATGCTCGATGGGGGCGAAAACTATAAGTCCCTGACATACAATAATCTTGACTTCAGAAGGACCGAGGTTATTTTATATCATTCGTAAAATTTCAAAGAAATCGACGAGTTTAATTTTTTTACTTTGGGCTATACTGACGGTTTTAATTTTATTTTCAGGTAAATTAATTACTAATTGCTTCAGTGCCAGGTATATATAATTTCTAATGTTTTCAGTAGTCTCTCTATTTTCACGATGGATTGGGATAATAAAATGCACCTTGTTCCCTATTTTGATTACAGTGGGAACGGCAAATTGTAATTTGTTCATTTGTGGTAGTTTATCATGTTTAAATAAGCTGAGTGCACGATCATCCAGGGGGGGGGGGATACAAAAGGCGTCAGTGAAGTATAAGTAATTGTCTCGCCTCATAAATAGTGCGTCTCGACAATAAATAATGTTTTCATTGGGTAAAGTCACGGGTTCGGTAGGGGAGTTGACTGAGTCTTCAAGCATCACGTCTTTTAAAAAGGTCATATATGTATCCTGTTTATTTTTAGAGTCTTCATTATGCGTATTATATTGTGTGCCAATTTTATTGCCTCCGGAGCAGTACGTGTTTTCAGTAACTGTAGGATAATTAGTATTCGTGTCTGATTCCGTTACTGGCGTGTCTACTTCCTGAGGAGGCGGATTCTTTTTCTGACGCGGCAGAAGGGACTTGATGGCTTCCAAGTATTTTGAACTTGGTTGTCGGTCCATTGCGCATCACATGGTCATGGCGTACGTATTTCCTGATCTTTTGGTGTCACGATCTAGTTGAGCTGTCAAGACCAGTGTTTGAACCGGATCTTGCCTAGTTGCTTGCAAATGCTTATTGAGCTGTTCGATTTTCTGTATAGGATTCCGAGAGAGTGCATCTACATTGACATTCGACGCGCCTTTTTTATATCTGACTTCGAAATTACAATTTTGTAACAATAGTCGCTGATGAGTTGCTTGTGAATTTGGGTCGCTTATCGAGTATAAATGTACCAATGGTCTATGGTCAGTAATGATGATGAATTTTCGGCCGTACAGATAAGGTCAGAATTGTGAAATACTCCATACTATTGCTAATAGTTCAAGTCGGATAGCGGGGTAATTACATTCAGCAGGTGTGAGGGTACGTGAGATGTATGCTACAGCGTGTTCTCGCTCTTGGTCGTTAAATTGAGAAAGCAACCCTGCGATTCCGATTTTGGATGCGTCAATGGTAAGAAAAAATGTTCTGTCGAAATCCGGGTGACTGAGCACCGGAGGTTCATATAATTTATCACGTAGTGTGTCGAAAGCTTTTTGCTGCTCTTCCGCCCAAACGAACGGCTGGCATTTCTTTAATAGAATAGTAAGTGGTTTAGCGATTTTAGCAAAATTTTCTATGAATCGTCTATAGTATCCTGCCAGGCCGAGCCATTGTTTGTCATTCTTTAGAGTGCGTAGGACTGGGAATTCTTTTACTGCGCGCAGTTTGTCGTTACACGGGCGTAGTCCGTCTTTCGAGATTATATGTCCGAGATATTCGATTTCCGGGCGTAGAATTTTGCATTTCTTCGGATGAAGGACCAGATTAGTTTCACGAACGCGTTTCATTAACTCGATGATGCTCTCGCAGTGTTCGTCGAATGTTTTAGAATATACGCAAATATCATCGAAAAATGCTACTACATTTTTTAAGTCTGATACTAATATACGACGTCTGTCCGGAAAGTATCTGGCCTACGTTTATATCTTCGCGCCATAGTATTCGAGCGACCTCTACCGGACAGAAACGTCAACAGTAAAGCCTCACAAATCTATTGGTTACTTACTGACACCTACCGGACGTATAGTTCATGCGCAGCGTGTTTTTGTTTACAGTGCCTTTTTCGCGTTCGTCGGATTTTGATATTGTCAAGATCAACGAATTTGCATCAAATTTTGCGAAAAAATGAGTTCGGAAACTATTGAAATGATGCAAAAGGCCTTCGGAAGCGAGCGTATGAGCAAAATACGAATAAAAGAGTTGTATATACGGTTCAAGGATGGTCGCACTTCTGTCGATAGTGATTCTTGTTCCGGCCGACCTTCGACGACAAAAACCGCAGATAATATTGAGCGGGTGTGACTTGCAATCGAACAAGATCGTCGTATGACTGTGCGAGAACTAGAAGAAGACCTTGGGATACCAAAAACTATCATTTCAGAAATTTCAACCGAAAATTTAGGAATGAAACGCGCGTATGCGAAATTCATCCCAAAATTGCTCACAGCAAAGCAGAAGAACATTCGCTTAGAAATCGCTCTGGACAATCTGGAAATGATCAATAATGATGATAATGTGCTTAGAAAAGTTATTACAGGTGATGAATCATGGGTTTATGGTTATGATCCTGAAACAAAACAACAATCCTCACAGTGGAAGCATTCTGAATCGCCAAGACCAAAAAAAGCACGTCAAAGTCGGAGCAATGTTAAGGGGGTATCCCTCAATAAATCGCAGAAAATCGACGAAAACTTTGGGAATTTTTTAAAAGAAAACTATTCAATATTTTTTTATGAAATTTAGACTGTGTTTTATTGAAATTTTACCAAATTAGAAAAAAATTTTTTTAGAGAAATATTGTAATAAATAAATGTGCAGTACTCGTTCAAAGTTATAAACTTTTTTTTTTTTCCTTTTTGGCGGTTCAAATCCTGGCTTTCCAATCACTCTGAAACATAAAGAAAACATTTTTTTAGTTTCATTAGACATATTTCTCGTCGATGAACCTAAATTTATTGCTCGGAAAAATTATTTAACAAAATGGCGGACTTTGAAAAAAAAAAATATATTTTTTTTTTTATTGTTCATGCAAAAACGCGGTTAACAAACAATATTTGACAGAATTTTATAGGTACATCAACGAGATTATTTAATTTCCGTTCAAATGGTATTTTTTTTTTTTAAGTTGAAAATTCGCTGAGTAAGAGCGCCTGCCAAATCGACAAATCGAAAAAAAAAGATTCGGAGATAAACGCGTTTAAAGTTTGCGGCAGGCGAAAACGGCATTTTTTTTCATACTCACATCGAATAAAATTAGTTTTCACTCAATCAGCAATACCAGCACCATAAAGGATACCTTCTTCTTCATCATACTGTTGATTTGACTTCGCAGCTTTTAGTTTTTTAGCAGTCCTAGCTGCTTTTGTGGATTCTTGGCTGCGGATTTCTTAACGCTTCACGCGCTCATCGTCTGCGCTTTTCGCGTAGTAGGCTGCGGATAGCCCGATCTTGAACTGCAGCGATTTCATAATTCTTAGTACACCATAGAATCCGTCATTGAAGAGTACAGCAGCTGTATGAGAGGCAATTTCAACAGTTTTTGGCCCACAGTGTAAATGCTTCGGAGCTAATCGACAAATGACTGAGTTGAAACTTTCGTTTGCATTTTGCGTGTAGCCACCTAAGCATCTTTTTAATAAATCATCTTTCGATAAAACTTGATAAATCGGGATTAAATGTTTTTGTACATCTGGGTGTAGTGGAGCTGGATGCTCATAAACATCCTACTTGCTCGCCTTCTTCAGTTGAGAATTGATTACTGCGGAAAGATCTTCGTCTCTTTGCGGCACGATAGCCTTCTTCTTTTTCACCCTTAGGATAACTAGTACTCATTTTCAAATTGTGAAAACTAGAAACACGATGCTCACTACCCAAAAGCCGAAATAAATCTGAGCAAACTGTAGTAACGGTCTCCCAAACGAATCCCTACCTTTCCCCAGAAATCTTTGTACCTACTATGCTACACCTAGCCTGACCCTGTAAACGAACGTACAGTTTATACAAAGGAAGATCGAGAAACATCTAATCCATTGTATATTATAAGTAGGAAGCGAACTGCAGCGCACCGCCCAGCGGGGCGCCTTGCCGCTCGAGCGCGCAGCTGCCTACCTGCTCTGCGCGCCAGAGTTTCTATACGAAAATAGCTATAGCAGCTGAACCGCTCTGAATTTCGGTCCAATATTTTAACAGCACATTCTTGAAATGATGTACTTTCGATCTATGCAAAAAAAAAAAAAAAAAAGACTTTTTTCATCGATCTATTGAGGGATCCCCCCTTAAGTCAATGTTGATTGTTTTTTTCGATTGTGAAGGTGTTGTATATCACGAATATGCACCAATATGTTAGACGATCAATAAAAAATACTATATTCAAAGTTTAAAACGTTTGCGTGATGCAGTAAGAAGAAAACGGCAGTACTTTTGGGTAAGAGGTGACTGGCTTCTCCATCACGATAATGCGCCAGCGCATTCATCCAATCTTGTGCAGCAGTTTTTGAGCAAACACAATATCGCATTGCTTCGACAACCTCCATACAGTCCCGACATAGTGACTTTTGGCTGTTTCCAAAACTAAAAAAACCACTCAAAGGACACCGATTCAATGACAAAACAACGGTTGAAAACAATGCGATGAGTGTACTTAAGGCTATCCCTAAAAGTGAGTTCCAGGACTGTTTTGAAAAGTGGAAACATCGATGGAACCGTGTTATTCAATCAAGTGTGGATTACTTTGAAGGATGCCACCCACCAAATGATAAAGAATAACGCTAGCACGAAAATATAAAGGTAGGCCCGATACTTTCCGGACAGACCTCGTATTTATTAGTAACAGAAAAACTAGTGCGCTAGTTTTCAGTCTAAAGGGCGAGCGACAATACTGATATAGGCCTGACTCGCATGGGAATGCCGTTTTATGCCTGTCTTCCTTCTTAATGCTTATCTGATGATATGATGAATACATATCGAGTGATGAGAATAGTTGCTCACCGGCCATTCGTTCAAATAAGTCGACAGATAGAGGGACTGGGAAATTATAATCCAGAATAATTTTAATTACCACGCGATAGTCAAATACGATGTGCGGCGGTTGCGGTTCACCATCTTTCGTATTCTTTTTGGCCACACAAAACACTGATGCGCAGTATGCGCTAGTTGATTTTTCAATAATCCCTCTTTATAATAATTCCTGCAGTTGTTTATTTATAAATTTACTGATCTGGGGGGGGGTGCCTAAACTGTCGGAGTCTGATAGCAAGGTATAGTATGATCCAGCACACCTGCGGGGGATCCGTAACACTTTGGCCCTCCTGGCTTAACCCTTTCATGTTAATAATAGTTGTTAATGTTAACAATTATTATTAACAATATTCGTGGGGGGTCCCTGGTTGAACCCTTTGATTCCCTGGCCTAACCCTTCCGTATTAATTATTATTAATGTTAATAATTGTTTATAAATAGTTGTTTATAAAGTTATAAATATATATTATTGACAATTTACTTGCCACATTGAAAATGAAATGAATAGAATATAGGAACGATTTTTGAAAAAAATGAAGAGACAGACCGGAGAATCGAACCGGAGTCCTCTGGGTTGGCAGGCTAGCGCTCTACCACTAGAGCCAATGCCACATGTACCTCAGAGAATGCATATTGTATATATTAACTACACGCGCATACATTTGGTATAGGGCCTGAGCGTGCGGAGGAGGAGGGGAGCACATGCTGTCTATAGTTCTGGCCTGATGGGGATGCGCTACTATAGTAGTAGTAAACTTGTGCTCTCTCTCTAGCTCTGACTCAGGGTGGACCACAGAGCAATGAGGAAGGGAGCGCATGAGCAGCTATGCTTACTAACTACCCTCTTATCTTAAGTTGATTATGTCTATCATAAACGTAGATCACAGCTGGTTTGAGGGTGATCAAGCTTCTCCACTACTTTCAGAAAGAGAGAACATCTATACTTACTACCTTCCCTCTTATCTTATGTTGCCTATGACTATCACAAATGCAGATCATAGATGGTTTAAGGATGATCAAACAAACTCATTAGCGCGGACGCGTGACCATCTGCGTTTAATACGTTTGTTGCGGATGACCATAAAGTCAGCGACACGTCGCTCAAGATTTATGATGTTTTTTAGAATGTGGCAAACTTTTTAGCCCACATGGGGAGGAAAAGGGCACACCAAACGTCCTATCTCACTCAAAGAATGTCTACGTTTGTCTGTAGCGTTACGTATATTGTAGAAACATCGTACTTGATATTAATGTGAGCGTTCGGTAGGATTTTCGTTGGTCAGTCTTAAAGGAAACTTTGAGCTGTTTCCAGTGAAGTGGTGATTGTTTATAATTTAAACATTAGTAAGCTTTTAATATTTTTATAAAATTTATTTATTAAAAAAAGAAAAAAACCATGGAGAATATTATTAGAGGGTGCGAATTTTTAGAAAATGTAAGTATAATTTTTAAATAATTTAAAAATAATTTAAATAACTTTTAGAATTTTTTTTAATAATAATATTATTATTCAATTTCAGCTTACTAATCCTACCGTTCAGGCTGTAACAAGAGAGCCGTTATATCGGCTATTAATTCTAATATTAATAACTGTAAGTATTTTTTGTCATTATATATATATTTATTTATTTATTTATTTATTTATTATCATTTATTTTTCAGTTGCAACGATTTGTAGACGAGAGCAGTCCTCAATCACTGCAAGTCCAGGAAATAAAGGCGATTGTCCAACAAGTAAGTATTATTATAAAATTATATTAATTTATATTTTTTATTAATATTTAATTGTCTTTTGTCTTTATAAGGGGATCAAGGAATCCATTGCGGCCAGAATGATGGCGCACCAAGTCGCGTATCAAATTGACAAGTTTGTCAATGATCACGTGAAAGCGAAGTTGGAACAACGTAAGCGTGCGGACGCTATGAGGAAGCAGCAAGAATCCGCTCGATTGGAGCGGAAACGGAGAACCGACTTAGCTAAAGCGGAGCAAGACGAACTTGCTGCGAAAGTTAAGCGAAGGCTTTCCAACATAAACGAGATTGCTGCACCATCAACAACCGCCATGATGAATCAAGATAACGTATCATCTTCGATGATGTCAACATCATCAGCGTCGGTGACATTATCATCATCATCAGCAACGTCGAGGTCAACATCACCAGCGTCGTCAACAGCAACCTCATCTACAGCAACATCCGCAGGCTGTCAAAGAGATGATGCACAAATCGATATACCACTCGATTTGACTGCTACTGTAAGTACTTAAATTATAGAAATAATTAATAAATATAAATTAAAAATAATAATTAAAAAATTTTTTTACAGAAAAAAATTCCGTTGTTGAAGAATGTCAAGTGTGTTTGACGAAAAGTTATTTTGATTCCGGCCCAACCAATAGTGAGGAAACCGACTCGCCCCTCGAAGGTCGTCGGATCAAGAAAATTTGAATAATAATAATAATAATATCAAAAAAATAATTTTAATTTTGTAAAATTTATAAAAAAAAGTAATAAAATAAACTAAATTAAAAAATCAATAATGTTGTTTATAATGAAACTAATATTTCAAAGAAATTGATAAAATAAAATGCGGGAGTTCAATAAAAAAGGGGGATTGACTGGATAAAGCTGGGTAAGGTCCTGAAATCACAACTACAACAATCAAGATGAAAAAACAAGTATCGGTACATTTATTAATAAAATTCAAAGTGATTTTTTAAAGTAACCAAAAAAAAAATAAAACCCAATTACATGTGAAAATAAATAAGCCGTAAATAAATTATAACTAGGAAAAAATTACAATGGCGTTAATATAAAATTTTGCCGACTAAAGTTGAGATAGCGGAAAACACATATATATTAGCGGATGCATCCGAAATCGCGCGCATATAGAGCTCTCTTACCTACGCTGGTATACCAAATAAAAAACAAGAAAAACGTTGATCGCAGAAGGTGGCCCACACTTACGCATCCTGGTACTCCAACGTCTTGGAGACAGGTACAGCCTTTGCACCAGGACCGCGTTGGACTGCTTACTGCGTGCAAGCAGCGCTGTCGCAAAGATGGGACCTTGGAGCCGCTGCTGTTTCGCGCTGTGGCGCATAACGAACGCACTCCACGAGGCTGCAATTGCTTCGCCCGGATCAATAATGATGACACAACCACACCCTAGAACCCGACACGGTATCGCAATAACAAACAACACGAAGATTCGCGGATCGCTACAATATTGCCGAGCTCGGGTTGCTACCGCACGCGTCGGACTCTCGCACGTTAGTGAAAAGTCTTTGAGTCTGACGTCTTATTTTGAAAGTTCTGCCAAGTGGGCGTCTCTTTGGGCCTTTTGGCCCCTTGCAGGGGGTCCCATTAGCGAGCAAGGGGAGAGTGACCCCGCGGACTCTCCTTGGACCGATGACATCTGGCTAAGGTGTGTTGGAACCCTTTTGTTTTGAGCACGCACACCGAACAGCGAGACTGGGTCTCCTTTTGTTTCAGGTGTCGGTGATTTATGACGGTTGACAGTGTAAGTGGCACATGCCACTCGTTTCGGTTGCGGGAACTGTCTGAGTTTTCCTCAATATTCACATTAACGAAGAGAGAAGAATATTACGAAACACGTGTGACAGCAAGAACACGTGGACCACATCGCGAGCGCAGACGGCGCGAACAAATGTATTAATTTACTTAGGATCTACCAGTAGGCCCTCTGACAGAGTGCCCTTCCTCCTCCCACCCAACCACCCACCACACCCACCTGCCTACCCTCACTCACCTACCCACCCACATCCACCTACAGAGTTTCGTAAGGTAGGATGCTGTAGAAGTTGGTAGGGTATTTAGTAAGCTATATGATGGTCTCTCTCATTCTCCTTCTATAGCAGGGAGCCTAGTAAGCTTATGCTGGCTCAGCTTGGGCCCTCGGAGAGCGGGTAGCGTCTCTAGCTTGCTAGGTGCGTACATCATATAGTGTAGATGCTTCTCTCTCTCTCTCTATGATTATAGGTAGTTTGTATTAAATTCTAACAATATATATATATATTTTTTGTTTTCTTTTTCTATTGAAAAGCATCGTGTACATTGATTACATGATGTCTTGTTAATTTTAAACTAATTTTTTAACATCACCACTAATTGGATTATATTGTACAATACAATCGTGTAATATTAAGCAGTAGGCTGTAGTATCTTCAGGAAAATCGGTTCGAGTTTCAAATTCTAGGCGAACATCGACTGGGGCGCTTTTTAATATTTCATTTTGTTTGGAGCAGTCTATAACTACTAGCGGAACTTTATTAATGAAATCCTTTTTATTGAGTAACGGCTCGTTTTCTTTACCATAGTAAGCGTTTTGAAAATTAATATACATATCGTAGAGAACAGCAAACTGATTTTGATTGATATTTAAATTGAGATTTCCATACGGATAGCATTGTGAATTGAGGAATAGCTTCACATTACTAATATTACAATGATCAAAATTACTAGAATTAACACTCGCTGAACTTTTACGTTTAGTTTGAAAAGCTAAAATAACAAATCGAGGCTTTTCCAATTGATTGGAAGTCTTAACACTCCAAACATGCTTTGATGTATGAAGTAATTTTGGATACGCATGCATTTCCCAAGTACGATAACTCATAGTAATTGCACGATCTCGTCCAATCTGATTGAGTAATTTGATTTTTTCTTTGTCTGTAACCATCACATATGGCATCAACCATTCAACCTTAGTTAAAGTAATTTTTGATTTTTCTGGAGCATCAGGATTCCTTACTGGAATACTTAAGATAGCATTCAAATCATCTATTGATCTTGTGAGAATAAATTCATGCTTGACATTGACTACAATTTTCCGATAATCTACAGCAAAGTAGAGCAACATACTGAGAGGGATTACCACATCAAGAAAACCTAGAGCATCACATATTAAAACTTCATTGTTATCACCATTCCATCAGGCATTTTCAGCGATAGAGCTCTGACATGGATTGAGTGAAAGCCAATTTTTCGTGAGACTCGTTGAGCCGACATTTTTCACTTTATCAATTTCAATAGCATTTATTTCATATCGTATTTCCTCGAAAAAATGACAGAGGGCGTTGTTGACTAATAAAATGTTCTCCACTGGCATAGTACCGTCCGGCGTGGTCAACCGACCACAAATATGAATCATACTGCGTGATGGAAGCAGAGATAAATCTTGATGTTGAATGTTTATATGGATTTCATCACTATTATTGAAATATAATAATGAATAAGGCTGATGCGCATGAACTTCATAATGAGCTATAGACTCATGGTTTCAAATAAAGTCCTTTACCAATAGCAATAGCTTTCATAGTTTTATTATGTCTATGAGCTTCTTTCAATTAATTTTGAGCGGCCTTAGCACTGTTAACGGCTTTTGCTATTGAAGTAGCTCCTCTAGCTAGAGCTCCAGTGGCGCTTAAAGCAGCAAATAATTGAATTAAAAAAGAAAGCGCTCCACCAACTTTACTGGGAATAGGTAAAATACGTGGTATATTTATTTTACTTCTACCGCCAGCCTTTTTCACAGCTTGTTTGGCTCCTTTTATAGCCGAACGAATAACTAAAAGGGCTCGATTGTTAGGCACACTACTTTTCGAGACCGTCTTAATAATTTTATTCAATGTAACTGACGGCTTTTTGATTTTTCTACATTTCTTTCGTGCTGGCGTTTTTTAAATCCTCAACCTCGTTTCTTACAACCTTTCTTCATATCAACACCTATACCAAGCTTACTTTTAACTTTCATAATGTTAGCTACAGTGAAGGTAGCTGCTTTCTTACCAAAACTGCTATCTTTAGCTTGCACCCTTTCCCAAGCTTTTTGAGCTAAAATTTCGTCAGCTTTATTTCTTGTCGCAATATCCTCCAGATTTTGCGCATAAGCAATATTGTGTTCTTTATAAGCAACGTCTAATAGATTTTTACCACGATCTTCACGTGCCAATCGTTTGTTCAATTTTGTACCAGGACCACAATACTGATATCTAGATAAGTGAGCTTCAATAGGTAAGTTATTTATAATCTTGTTCACTAGATCACCACTAGTCTTTCTTTTATAGTACGTGATCATACTTCTTCGAAAGACAGCATGTTAATGAAATAAAAGATATATAAGCAGACTTTTTATACCTAACTAACTCATTCATTGAGATGTCGATGATGAGTAAACAACATGGATTTCAAAGAACAGCCTCTTAAGCTTCAAGTCATTATATAAAAAAATTCTTATGTTTTCACTCCTGATATTTGATGATTTTATTTTATTAAATTTCTGATCTTAGGAGTTATCCCTGTAACTCCTAAGATCAGATAACTCCTAAGATCAGAAATTTAATAAAATAAAATCTTCAAGTCATTATATCGATATAGTGGTGAAAACGGAAACACAAGAAAAAAGACATGGTGAATTATTGCCTAATAGTATCCGTGCCGTTTTCTGTGGACCTAGTAATTGTGGAAAAACTAATTGTTTATTAACATTAATCACTCATCCTAATGGTCTTAGATTTGAAAAATTATATGTCTACTCAAAATCCCTTAATCAGCCTAAATATAAATTTTTGAAAGATTTATTAGAGACTATTAATGGTATAGAGTTTCATGCTTTCAGCGAGCATGAGACAGTTGTTTCACCAGATAAAACAAGACCAAATTCTATCATGATTTTTGAAGATTTAGCCACTGAGAAGCAAGATAACGTAAGAGCATTCTTCTGTATGGTTAGACATCAAAAAGTAGATAGTTTCTATCTCTGTCAATCGTACGCTCGCATTACGAAGCATCTCATTCGAGATAATGTGAACTTACTTGTTTTGTTTCGACAAGATGACGTGAATAGTAAGCACATTTACAATGATCATGTTAACTCAGATATGTCTTTTGAGAAGTTTAAAGCAATTTGTTCAAAATGTTGGAGAGACGATAATCATAGGTTTTTGGTTATCGACAGAGACAGACCAATAAGTCATGGACGATATAGAAAGGGATTTGATTCTTTTGCTATAAATATAGAGGAGTGAGTGGATGAAGATTATTTAACTTTAGAAATTACAAGCGTAAACATGGCTGAGTTTGAAAGAGAAAAGAAGGTCCTCGAGCAATTATCCAAGGCTCGTGATGCCATAAGACGCAAGTGTCAACTAATAAAACGCGGTAAAGCTGATTTAGAAAAGACATTGCATGAAACTTTTAAACCTATGGTTGATCCATTGAAGAAACTCGTAGAGGCAACTACTGATAAGAGTAACGCTACTACTGCTGAACAGCCAACGAAAAAAAAAAGAAAATCGCGTTCGATAATGTTTTCAAGTCAGAAGTAGCAGCTGACACTCTATACAAATCTAGATATTTCAATAGTACTACTAATGAATTAAATTCTACATTGCAATAGCTTGATACCACATTTGAGTCTGCTATTTCTATTGCCGATGATGATGAATCATCACTTGATAAAACTGCTATAAATTTGAACAAAAGTAGTTCCAATGTATCTACAGAACAGAGACAATAGCTATTGGATAATTCGATTGTAGGAAACTACGTTTGACTATTGCTTGAACCTCAGCAGAAAAGTAATTTAGACAAGACATTTGGTGTTCGCTTGCATGAAAATACATACGAGGGTGGTCCGATAAGTACTTAGCCTACAAAAGAAAAACGAAAATTTTGTGAAAAACGAAGTGGCGTTTTATTTTTCAATATAGTCTCCTTTTAGTTCGATACACTTGGCCCAGGGATGCTCTAACTTCTTTAATCCGTCTGAAAAATACGTTTCCTCGAGGTCTGAAAAGTAGGCTTCCGTGGCAGCGATTACCTCCTCATTAGACTCGAATTCCTGCCCGGCTAGTGACTTTTTCAAGTTTGGAAACAAAAACAAGTCGCACGGGGATAAATCTGGAGAATATGGTCGATGGGGCAGCAGGTCGTAGTCTAATTCGATCAATTTGGCCATGGCGACGGCGGAGGTGTGAGCTGGTACGTTGTCATGGTGGAAGAGCACTTTTTTCTTCGCCAAATGGGGCCGTTTTTTTTGCCATTTGACGTGGAATCAGCTCAATAATTCGGCATAGTATAGCCCTGTAACCGTTTTGCCCCTCTCCAGGTAGTCGATGTAGATCACACCTCGTGAATCCCAGAAAACGGTGGCCATCACCTTTCCGGCCGATGGAGCAGTCTTCACCTTCTTCGGAGCTCTTTCGCCGGGTAAAGTTCATTGTTTCGACTGTTCCTTGGTCTCTGGTGTATACCAGTGGATCCATGTTTCGTCGACTATCACGAAACGACGCAGAAACTCCTTCGGATTGCGCTTAAACAGCGTCAGACATTGCTCTGAAGTTGTCTCACGGTTGCGCTTGTTGTCCGGAGTGAGCTAACGCGGCACCCATCACGCTGACAGCTTTCTCATGCTCAAAATTTCATGCAGGACATGACCTACGCGGTCTTTTGAGATGCCTATGATCTTAGCTATCTCGCGCACCTTCAATCGTCGATCTGCCAATAGGAGATCGTGAAGTTTTGTCATGTTATCCTCCGTGGTAGCCGTTTTCTGAGCACCTGGACGTGGCTCATCAAAAATGGATGTGCGACCACGTTGAAACTCGTTTAACCAATTTTTGACGGTCGCCATCGAAGGAGAAGAGTCAGCGTATACAGCATTCAAGCGCTTTTTGATTTCGCTGGGCGATTTCCCTTCCAAAAACAAGAATCGAATCACCTACCGATACTGCTCTTTTTCCATTTTTCAAAAATCAACGGACACACTTGCTTTCACACGCTCTAAAAAATAAACTACAACTCCGATCCGGCTGAAAACTTGACAGTAACCATCGAGAAGGTTGTACTACGTGATAGAATATTTCTTTTGCGAGAGTGGCGCCATCGGGCGGTGTGGCTAAGTACTTATCGGATCACCCTTGTATGTCATAGGCAATTCTCCATTTTCCTTCCAAAACGATAACGTGACTGTGCATGATAAAGCATACAGCAAGACGCCTGGTTTAATGGAACTTCTCTTTCGTAAAGAACCTGATTCTAAATTAATCAGTTAATCGGATATTGAAAATTATATACAAATTCTTGAAATCACTAACGCTCATCGAAAGAGATACGAAACAAATGGAGAATATCGCAATAAGCATGTAAATAAATTGAAAAAGTATATTGGTCCAAATTTATCTTTGAGCAGTAGCGCTAAGAAGCGAAAATCGACTATTGATGGAAGAGGTCTTTTTCCTAACTATAAAATAGCTAGAAAAGGAACATTATTTGATTATATATTTTGGGATGATCCAAACGAGCTCGTTGATCGATTGAGATTGCTTATTGCCGAACAAACCACCGGTAATTCTAGTCATGTTAATGAAATTCATTCAGTTATTGAAGAATTACGTGAAGCTGGCTATATATATTAAGAGAATCCTAAATATTACTCAGTAATAAAATAAGTGTTGATGTGTTTGGACGTATATTAAATAAGAAAAAGGAGGGTAATCGAGGTCCTCCTGGTGTAGGATATAAAATCAATAAAGACGGACAATACGACGCGAATGACAAAAGAATTTGTAATATAGCCGATCCTCAGCAGAGTAACGATGCTGTAAACTTACGAACGTTGCGAAAAACTAGTGGAGCTAACGTTACTACGCTTACGAGTACTATACATGATCTTATAAAATCATTGGATACAATAAGATTAGAATTAGTAAAGCATCGAGTAGTTATTAAGTAGTTAGAAGAAGATAATATTTATAATAATAATAAGGAGAAAGAAAGAAATATTGAACCGTTTGACTTTTGAAAATCAATTTAAAAAATATAGGGACGACTCCTAAGATCAAGATTACTAATATAATTTAAAAAATAGTTTGAAATGAAACATCAAAGAGTGGTGGATGAGTTACATAAAC
Source organism: Phymastichus coffea (assembly GCF_024137745.1). Lineage (NCBI taxonomy): Eukaryota > Metazoa > Arthropoda > Insecta > Hymenoptera > Eulophidae > Phymastichus > Phymastichus coffea. The sequence goes on along the minus strand of NW_026706836.1, from coordinate 2,916,323 downwards.
CAGCATGTCGAAACTATTCCGGTAGAAAAGTTGATTTACGCGGAATAGATGAGACATGACAAGCTGATCTTATAGAGATGCAAGGCTACTCGAGAGTGAACAAAGGCTTTCGATATCTATTAACTGTCATTGATATATTTTCAAAGTACGCTTAGGCAGTTCCTATGAAACAGAAAACTGATGTAGATGTTGCTTATGCAATGAAGTCTATATTAAAAAAAGGACGCACTCCTAGAAATCTACATGTGGACAGTGGCAAAGAATTCTATAATTCAAATTTTCAGAGACTAATACGAAGTATAAAATAAATCTATATTCAACCTATAGCAATCTTAAGGCATCTATTTGTGAACGATTCAATCGCACGCTAAAAAATGTCATGTGGAAAAAATTCAGTCTACAAGGAAATTAGAAATGGATCGACATTCTAGCTGATTTATTGAAATCTCACAATAATCAAAAACACCGTAAGATAGATATGAAGCCTAAAGACGTAACTAAAGATAATGAAATGCAGATGTTGAGACGATTCTCTTACGACCGACGTCTTTTCGTTAAGAGCTCTAAATTCCAAGTAGGCGAAAAAGTACTTGTGAGCAAGTCTAAACACGTTTCCGAAAAAGGATACACTCCTAACTGGTCTACTGAGATTTTTACTATTTAACGAGTTGGGAAGACAAAGCCTATCACTAATCCTTTAAGAGATTATAAAAGCAATCCAATTGTTAGAGGTTTTCATGAGCAAGAACTACAGAAAGCTATGTATCCTGATGTTTATCTCATTGAAAAAGTTTTAAGGAAACGTGGTAATCAAGTATACGTAAAATGGTTGGGATTCGACAACTCGCACAATTCATGGATAGATAAGACTTTAGACGTATGAAGGAATAAAGACGTTTATGTAAAGTAACTTTTATTCAAATAAATATAGTAATAATAATAAATAATTTTTGTTTTATTTTAATGGTAAGAGCCCCAACCTAAGCTCTCACCTGTGAGGTACTTCCATTTGAGCATCATCACTTGTGAGTCCATTAGAATAAGTCGAAACCTGCTTTAGTAGAAACACCTGTGACTCATTTACCTCTCCACAATATATTTTGTAATAAATTTATTGTACATACTTTATTGAAATAAAGATACATTTTTGCTATATTAAATAATAAATTGAAATCTACCAGAGCTATGATATTCAATCTGTAAACAATATTTTTGTACATGATTTGAAAGTAATGTATAAAGATCATAATGTTTCATGATGGCTCTTGAAATTTGATCTGGTAAAATAAGTTGGAATTCAGTATCGAGCTCGAGAATGATTCGATTGTTATCTTCTTCCTTAAAGTTTGTTACTAAATAACAATGATTTTCTTCAAGTTCATAATGATTTTTCTCCGGTAGTGGATCAAAGGGCTGTATAGCTATTTTCTTTAACATTTCTAAGTCCATCTTGCTATCGAAGACTTGAAAATAGTGGAGAAGGAAGTGGATACTACTGGTGATGATTCTTCTAACAGAATGACGTTTTCCGAGCTCTTCTCTCTCTCTTAAGACCGTTACCCCACTACTACACTTTTTTTCTTGCCGCCACGACCGTCTTCCTTCACTTGCTGCTTCTTCCACCTCCACTTAGATTTTTAGATTGATAAGTGTATATACTATACAATGATTTTTTAGTATAGGTTCAAGCATATGATTCATCATTATTATACGTTTTTTAAACAGTGCTCGCGATATTATACTACTTAGTTGCATAATACGACGTTGGAAGCGTTCTCGATCTCGTGCAAGCCACACTCCTTTCCTTGAGTCTTTATCTTCAATCGGAAGATGATGAATTTGAATATTATCCGAGAACCATACATACTTCGAAGCACGAATGCTCTTCTTGTTTCTTCTAATAGGCGCCATGATGAATCACAAGAGGATAGTCTCAATATAGCTATTTCTTTTCATTGAATGATGGTAATACAAGCTATGCATCCTTCTTATAAATATATTAGAACTCGAATGACTGCCCTCTATCGGAACTTAAGGTTAATTATAGGAATAGTGAGAGCCCCAACCTTCGCTCTCACCTGTGACGTACTTCCTTTTGAATCGACGCTCATGAGTCACCTTTACAACGAGATAAAATTCATTGGAAACGGCTACATTATGAACTTTTTTATTGTACCTCTCCACAAAAGGAAATAAGAGGATAGTTAAATAAAGGACAAAAAGACTATTCAATTAGATATATATATTTTTTTATTATTCATAATGCAGCTGTTTACACTAGTATTATAATACATTTAATTATTATTCGCTCAAGATACAATTATGTTTAAATTCGAAGTTTGAACCAACAATATGGTAATTAAATAACTCCTCCTTCTCACTAGTCTGATGTAGGTTTTTCAACATTTCTTCATCTTTTTCGAGTACTATATTAACCCTTTTGGGCAGTAACACATCAAATTCGTCATTTATTGTAATAACAACGATAAATCCATATTTTGTTGTTAATGATCTAACTTTAGTAACTTAATATAATGTGTTCGATGTTAGTTGGGACATCGCCTTCCGAGGAAGGAAAGTCGTCTTGGAAATTTTATTTATTGCTGAGAAATCCATTCTGTAAAATAAAAAATCAAAGAATTAATTATTTATTTATTTATTACTATTATTAATAAACTAAAATTATTTAAATTTTGTTACTTGTTTCAATGGTTAGTGGAAGATGTATTAGAGGTTGAGGTAAGACTGTTGCTTGAGTGAGAGCTGAGCAACTGTTTCGAACAAGAGTGAGCTCTAAGTTTTATAAGTGGCAACCCCACTCTTAAAGCTCAAGCCGCCGTCGCCGCTTCCCTCTCTTTCATGATTCTTCATCTTAAAACCATTCTCCCACTCTGTAGACTCAGGTATCCATTGTTTCTCCCTCTCCATTACTCGTCATCAGCGCCATCTAGTAACTGTCGAAGGAGTAGAATTCTTTAGCTAGTACTGCCCCCTAGAATTATTTTCTTCAATTCTGGATCTTTTCATATTACTATTTTCTTCTATCACTTCGTCTTCTTCTCTATACCTCTTTTTTCGTAGCTGTTCAACTCTTTCTTTCATTTGAGCAATTTCGAGAGTTTTATAATGCCCCCATGGTAGTGTGTCCGGATTACACAGGCCGACAAAATTAAAAAAATGGAAAAACCTAAAAGTTCAAAAAACACGATTTTTCACTATATTTCGCGTAGTATTACGTCGTAAGCTAATTTTATTTTAAAAAACGAGTAATGCTATCTCAAAGTACTACTCTTACCCTACAAAACCCTTTTTTCAGATTTAAAAAATCTTTTTTTTCCATCGAGATATCGTAGATTGAGTGATTTAGCGATTTCGTTACAGCACGAAATAGTGGCGAATTTCCGAATAAGGTGTTATAGTGTAATTATATGTTTTTTGGGTCACTGAATCCAAATTTAACGTTAGAATGACTCTATAATCTCAATTTCCTTAACCCTAGAGCCCTATAACCTGCGACGCTGTAACCCCTGACCGACATACTCCAAAGTCCTTAACTCTCGAGCCCTTTAACCTGCTGCGGTATAACCCCCGACCCTCACACCCCAATTTCCTTAACCCTCGAGCCTTTAACGTGCAAAGCTATAACCCCCGGCCCTATCGAAGGTTAAAGAAATTCCGGTTTGGTGGACGGGGAATACCGCTGGGTCAATGGAACAACGATAGACGTCATTTCTGCGGTAAAAGAAAGTAGAAGAATTTGTGTCTGTGATAGGAAAATTCATATTCAACTTACGTATACAAGTACAATTTACGTTTACATACAAGTGTCTATAACTTGCGAAATCGATCAGCTAGGATTTTTAATCTTACATTTTTCTGGTCTACTAACGATGAAGAAAGTATCTACGTTAGCAGATATCGGATTTACTTAGGGCCTACATTTCCTTACTTGAGGATAACCGTGTATTACATTGCTCAAAAACTACAAATTTTTGTGCTTCGTTCTTCATCCATGTTAGGGATCGTGTTTGAGCGGCAGGCTAACGGATAAGTCACTGGAATTGAATTTTTGGTATTATTTCTCGTACAACACTACGTGTAGTACTTTCATTGATTTTTATTATAACTTCATTTTTCAGAAATTTTATCATTACCCCATTCCGGTATTAGAATAAGTTTATAATATTATTCGTGTTTTAACACTGCTCGAAAACTCCAAGTTTTTGTGTTCTACTCTTCATCCGTGTTAGAGATCGTGTTTGAGCGGCAGGCTAACGGAGAAGTCACTGGAATTAAATACTTTCTATTATTTCTCATATAATACTGCGTGCAGTACTTTTACTGATCTTTATTATTACTTTGTCTTCTAGAAATTTAATTATATTTACCTATTTCGTTATTAGAATAAGTTTATAATATTACTCCTGATTTTCAATTAACTTATAAGTTATTGAAGATGTCGGCATGTAGAATTCCATGCAAAGGAAAAATCGATTCCTTTTGTAATATCTGCGGTAAATTTGAGGTAGCTCGACTTCGTCGATCAATCACTGATATCATTAAAGATCAGTTTGAAGAATGTTACGAGACACCTATGAAGAATTTAGATAAACCATGGGTTCCTAAATATATTTGTGAAGACTGTCGCCGAAGTTTGAAAAACTAGAATAAAACTAAAACCGAAGTTGTTCTCCAACCAACAATATGGCGTGAACCTAAAAATCACCATGATGAATGTTACTTTTGTAAATGTGATACTTTAGGTTTTAATCATAATAACAAAGCTTCTCTCCTTTATCCGAACGTTTCTAGTGTAACAGCAGCTCAGTATGGAAAAATAGAAAGAAAAAAAAATTCTGATTCTGAGCCAAAAAAACTTCAACCAATAGAAGTTCCGGAAACAGACAAAAGTAGCAGTAGTGATGAAGAAGATTTTTCTGACTCAGAAAAGCCCAAACTTTTCGACCAAAATTCTTTGGATGATCTGATCCGTGATTTGAATCTTCCGAAAGATTCTTCAGAACTCTTAGCTTCAAGACTAAAAGAAAGAAATCTTTTATTACCTGAGACAAAAGTTTCTATTTACAGGAAGAGAGATATTAAATTTCGACCATATTTTACTTGCGTGGATAACCTTGTTTACTGCAACGATATAAAGCATCTCATCAGTTTATATGGAGGGCAAGGAGGTTATAATCCAGAGAACTGGTGACTCTTCATGGATGCATCTGTACAAAGTCTCAAGGCAGTACTTCTGAACAATGGGAATGAGTATGCAGCTATTCCCATTGCTCATTCCACTGTGATGAAAGAGTCTCACGATAACTGTTCGCGCGCGCTGCTCTTCACGTGTTGGTGAGTTGGTTTTTCCCTTTCTTGCTTGCTGCCGACGCTTCTTAACGACCCAAGTGTTCACCTCATGCCGAAAACTTACGAGCCATTCAAGATAATAATCTGCCACTACTCAAGCATAACACTTCGTTCGGGGAAAACTTCATCGCAGGACACATGCTACACAGCCGCCAGTACGCAGCAACAAACAGGGTCTCGCATAACGACCTCTCAGGTAGCCAGCGGCCTTCTCAAGAACTGTACGACAACGCTACCCTTGATATCAGCTACTCGGATCTTTTCGGGACCCAACGAGGAGAAAAAAGGGAAATGCCCCCACCCATCATTGCAGCTCCTTGCTAGGCATTGTCGAGGGCCGCCGGCGTTGAACAGCAGTCTCTCGAGAGCATCCGCGGTGTTCGGACGTAAAAAGTCGAGCTTCACCATTCTCGCGCCTCGCAAACGATTGGTAACAGACGCACCAAAGTTTCCGGCCATATCACAAGTGGCCCCCCCCCTTTGTTCGTAGTGCGCGTACGCGTTGTGACCAAACCCGTCAGTGGGTCCTTACGTATGTGTGCACGACGACGCGAGAGAAAGGGGCTTGCGACCAAGCAGCTTGACGCGTCAGCAGAGGGCCTTCGACTCTCTGAGGGGGTGTCAGAACCCGCTGCCTACCAATCGGCAAATTCGGCTGCATTGCAGTGAGGGCTGCTCCCGTATCCGAGACGTCGGAACTGCATGCACCGCCGTACACCGCCTGGCATCCTCTTCCCGGTTTCGCTAACCTACCCACAGGGCGTCGTCGTGATAGACAATAGGTAAGAGAGCTCTCTAAACCACGCGGTGAGTTGGCCACTCAACACTCTGTACAGGCTACGCGAGCCTACTATCCGACCTTTTTATGTAAACTTCATGTAGTAACTATGTTAATAAAGAAGCTATTAGCTTAACGCAGCTCACGATCTATGCACCCATACACTCCCGCAATCACCGCAATTAATCCCTCACGCCTCTTTCCTTCAAGCTTATTACTCGTTAATATTGAACAATAACTTTCGATTCCTTCTTGAGAAAATCAATTACAATGAACACAAATGGCTCGTTTGTGGCGATTTCAAGATGATCAATATATTAGTTGGCTTGCAATCTGGAAATACGAAGCACCCCTGTTTTTTGTGTCTCTGGGACAGTCGTGCACGAGAAGAACATTGGGTTCGGAAAGAATGGACGAATCGGAATGGTTGTTGGATCACACAATGTCGTCCATGAGAACCTTGTTGATACTAAACATATCTTGTTACCTCCACTCCATATAAAACTGGGCTTGATGAAGCAATTCGTCAAGGCACTGGATAAGGAAGGCGAATGTTACAAGTATCTTCAGGGCAAATTTCCTATATTGTCTGAAGCGAAAATTAAGGAAGGCATATTTGTAGGGCCAGACATTCGAGCACTTATGAATGATGATGAATTCCTCTTGACAATGACGACTAATGAGAGAAATGCTTGGATGAGTTTCAAAAGTGTCACCGAGAATTTTCTCGGAAACCACCGGGACCCTAAATACAAAATATTAAAAACTATTGTGTCGACAATGCTACAGAATTTTTAAAAGGAAATAGGGCTCGAGGGTTGAGGAAATTGGGGTGTGAGGGTCGGGGGTTATAGCTTTGCAGGTTAAAGGCTCGAGGGTTGAGGAAATTGGGGTATGAGGGTCGGGGGTTATACAGCAGCAGGTTAAAGGGCTCGAGGGTTAAGGAAATTAGGATGTGAGGGTCGGGGGTTATAACGCAGCAGGTTAAAGGGCTCGAGGGTTAAGGAAATTGGGGTATGTCGATCAGAGGTTACAGCGTCGCAGGTTATGGGGCTCTAGGGTTAAGGGAATTGAGATTATAGAGTCATTCTAACGTTAAATTTGGATTCAGTGATCCAAAAAACATATAATTACACTATAACACCTTATTCGGAAATTCGCCACTATTTCGTGTGTAACTGTAACGAAATCGCTAAATCACTCAAATTCAATCTACGATATCTCAATGGAAAAAAAAGATTTTTTAAATCTGAAAAAAGGGTTATGAAGGGTAGGAGTAGCACTTTGAGATAGCATTGCTCGTTTTTTAAAATAAAATTGGCTTACGACGTAATACTACGCGAAATATAGTGAAAAATCGTGTTTTGTGAACTTTTAGGTTAGGATTTCTCGAAAACCTAGGGTGATGGAGCAATTTAGAGGTCAGATTCGGTTTCAGCGCACCAAAAACCTTTGGGAATGTACTGTCTGGTTTCTGGGTTTTTTTTCTTGTCGGCTTGTGTTATTATCAAAAACACAACGTTTATCATGAGGGCTTAGTGCTGTCTTTTCCTCTCTCTCTGTTATTACTTGATATAATTTAGATCGAATATTACATTGGGTACGTTTAATAATTTCCATTTCGTTTAAACACTTTCGATAATCTGAATGAGTTATTGTATTTTTTACTGTATGTTTTTTTACTCCTTTTGCCTTATTCAAGAGATCCTTATTTATTATTTCGATACTGTATAGTTTACTTCGTAACCCAATGTACTCTCTCATAATAGCAGCATTGCACTCATCCTTCATAACACCAAGAACTTTTTTGTTAGCTAGAGGCATTGGAAATTGATTATCAGCAGGATAGTCCGATGTGTCAAATTTATCAATGGCTACTTTCATGATCTCATACATATCGACATCTTGAATTTCATAAATGAGGCTGTCAGTATCAGTATAAAGGAATTTACATTTTTCACCAATTCGTTGCTTCATGTAACCATATTGAAAGTCAAAGACTAATGTTTTTGAAAGATCTAATACACATAGACCGATGTATATAGGTTTTTTAATACTGATAGTTGTCCAGGATAATTGAATAGTACCTAAATTTTCATGAAAGATGGAACTACTATGGAAATTTGGTTGGGCAATTCGAGCTTCAGCGCCATATCTACTACCCCATTGATTTGATCATCAGTTTGACATCTTTTCGTTTTCTTTCGTCTTCCATCGTTTTTTCCATATACTGCATTAATCCTAAACTTGTAAAATAATTTTTCAAACTCATTTTTAGCTTTGCTTTCTTTTTTCAGTATTTAAATCAACATATGGTTTCAGCCATTGTTTTTGTTTGAATTCAGATTTGTTTTAGTTCATATTTGAGAGTTTTAACGCTCTATAAAGAATAACGTATCGTTCTTTATCATAAAGCGTTGTCAAAAGTTTTTTCTGTTTTGGTACGGGTGGTTTAGTATGATCGGGACAAAGAGGTAGGTCTTTATGATCATCATGTAGCTCTTGTAGATACTCTAGATCTACTTCTAAAATATAGCCTACGTTGCTATCATCAGAGAAATTGAAATAATTTGACATATCCACATTTGAAACCCATTTAAAGCCCTCAAATGGTAGTGATTGAGTCATAGCCCAACCATAAAGGTTGTTTACGTCATAATACCTCCACGAATACCTTTTTGAATGAATAAAACCATATCTATTTCTATTAATAGTTCAAGCTTCATATTTGTATATTTTAACATCGCGTTCCATGTTAATCCAGGGGTAATGTAATAATGAGCAGGATCGAAATCATATGCATTCTTATAGGTTGATCGAAAATTTTCAAAAATATCAGCTAGTAAAAGTACATCAGTTTTTAGATAGAGATCAGAATACATTCCTATATCTATTTTCTTCCAAATACTACCGAAAATATTCCATACGTTTTGAGCATGCTTATATTCTTTAGTAGGAATATCACTATCTGTCAATTAACTATAAAATTTTTAAATAGATGGTAACTCTGTCTTAGTTAGTCTATTTAAATTTTGGATGTATTCATATGGGAAAACTCCTTTTCTTTTGAGTAAATTAATCTGTTCTAAAGTGTAAGTGTCTTTCCGGAATTCTCTCTGTACAATATCTAGCTAAAGTAAATAATATGCTAATTTATCTACTGATGTAGGCATAAATCGAAAGGAATCAATGAAACGAAAGCTGATTCGACTTTTTGCAACTTCTTTTGTGAAGGATATGTATCGCTCCTAGTTTTCAGCGAGAAGAGAGATCTTTCCTTCAAATTCTGAGTTAGTAGCAATTTCTGTTATAGTAAAATGTGAGTCATAGCCTGTAAATTTATAAAATACGACTGGTATGAAAGCAGCATTTTTATAATTCAAATTGCAATGATTGTGAGCTGCACCTCTAAATTTTCCTGTTAAATGACATTGATCTCGAACTCGTTTTTGGTTATATTGAAAATATTGGTTGCAAATATGACATCTTCTTGCCGTTTTGAATGCCTGTTCATTAATAAATGATAAATCATTATTTATTAAGCATTATTATATATCTTTTCTAACTCAATCACTAGGGACTTCAATTGCTTTATAAACCATAATGCTGGTGATTCGTCTTCATTTAATTTTTTTCTATATGACTTATATATCGACTTACTATCATCATAACTGCATTTTACATATAATCCAATGCTATAGGCTTCATGTTCTTGGAAACTATGTCTCTTAACATTGAGATTTCTATTCGGATCTTCTATAGGTTTTAACAGATATTTAAAATCAGCGTATATAATAAATGGAAGTTCCTCTTTATGCTTGAAATTTTTAAATTCTACAGTAGCATCGTCAGGTAAATTAATCCGACACTTATTTATTTTGGAACAGTCAACTTCATGAGATATCAAATTTTCCTCGTTAGTAAAATAATGAAGGCAACGTTCACAAAGATAAATTTTTTCAGTATGTTGATTAATTTGACTACGAAGAAGAGCAGATAAATGTTTAATCCATACGTAGTGAGTTTCTAATTTGGATTTTTCATCATCTATTGGTATTCGAGGTCTATTAGTATCATTTTCATCAATATATTTGTTTTGTATTAAGAGTAAGTTCACATGATTAGTTTATTTTCATTTCGTTATATAGGACGGTGAAACTTTATATTTTGATCCATATTTTTTAAGTATATATAAAATTTACAATTACATTATTCAACTTTTCAAATTTAGGTATACTTTTTATTTTTACAGGGAAGCTTATACCATCATAATTCAATTCATTCTCATAGGGCTTGTACTTAATTACTCTCTTTGGATTTCTTTCAACTAGATGAAGGCATGAAAGTATAGCCCATTTAAAACATTCATTGTCTTCATTTTTAACATTAACACAGGCTCTTTTATTATCTATGCTTGACGGTAATGGTATATATGAGCAAGGTTTAAATGGATTATACATTAATATTAATAGTGAGACCAACAATAGTTTTTAACGACCACCCTGAGTATCTTTCTTGAGTTTCTCCGATTTGTTAAAGTATAATATCTTTAATGTTATTTTGAAACCATCTATCAAGATCAGTAGTCTTATAAATGCAAACATTTCCTGTATTGAAATACTTGATTTGAATATCTTCTTCTTGATTTGAATATCTCCTTGATTTTTCAATATTTATCTTCAGAATTTATATTATAGAATTTATATTCAAAATTTATCTCAAGAAATTGAGATATTTTAATTTTTAAAAGTTGATTTGCTGCAACTAGAAATGTTTTTATATCTAAATGATGTTGATTAACTGTACAGACTGTACTAAGTCCATTTTCAAAGGCTGAATGAATTGGCCTCCAAACAACTCCATCTCCTGGAATTTCATCCTGAATAGCTGTTAATGGATGTATAGTTCCACCAACTTTTATAGTTTTACTTAAATTGACTTCAATAGAATTTAAATAACAAGCACAAGTTGGACATCTTTGTTGAATTGCTGTACTTAAATCAGGTCGTTTCATAAGTCTATTAATTGAAATTATAGCAGTAATTTCTAGATTTCTCCATTTAATACAATCGTTTATTTCTAAACCGTCCGAATGATGATAAGCTTTCCACAAATTTTTCATTGTTTCTTCAAAATAGGCGATAGAAGTCTAATTGTTAGTTATCTAGTTTTTATTGTCTTGTAGAGTCACTTGTCTATAGTTGTATAAAGGATTATTATAATGAAAGGATGGAAAAGGTAGTGAATAGCTCTAAAATGAACTTGTTCTCAGTTGATAATTAATATTGATTTGTTTAACAACTCAATAAGGATTCAACTAACTAGTGAGGAACTACTTGCAAATGGAGTAAGGTAAGGCAAGTTTAGCTCGCAGGCTGTCTGGAGAGACTGCGCTCTTTTGCTCGGCCGAAGCGGTTTTTAAAGGTTAAGTGAGGGCGCTGCCAGCAAACTGAAGGCGCTGCCTATAAAGTGAGGGCGCTGTAGGCAGAGTATGGAAGGGATAGCTCAAATGAAAAAGTGTGGTGAACCGACTGTAGCACCATCTAACTTATTAATTTAGTGTTAAAGGGTTTCTATATAGATCTTCAGAATAAAAATATAGTCATTATTGCTTTGAGATACGATTCAGCTCACATATCATCGAGAATAATTGGATTTATACTCTAAGATGGACTATATTTTAGATATTCAAGGCTTTCAGAGTCCTAATAATATTTTTATTTGTAAGGAGTTTGCCTATTTACCAGTATGTTCTAATACTTCACCTACAGTATTACTTTTTAAACCTCCATATCATTGGTTCAAACTGCCTATTGAATTTTAAAGTGTTAGTAAGTGGTTGGAATTACATCATCATGGTATTTATTTTTTATTATCGTTAATTAACATTGATTTTATTTAAAATATTTAATATAATTAATTTTATAGGTTGTAACGGGGTTGCTTACGTTTAATTATTTTTATTACGGTGATCGCGTAAACGCGCTCGCAATCACCTATGTCAAATAAGAAAGTCGGAGAGCATGAGGAAACGGGTGTCAGTCAACCGATAAATCTACGAATCTACAAGGAGTGGAGTTATTACGGAATAAACACGCTGATAGCACTTGTTAATATCACAAAGGAAACCATTTATTGCCTATCAAATGCTACATTAGATCGGCCCGCATGTTTATATTTACATCGACGCTCGCTCGACAACAACATGCAGTGTCGGGACGCTCGCTGCTCTTTGTTCGTAGAGCTACTACATGCACGCTTCGGACGCGGAAAATTAGATGTTACACATGCAATCGCGATCGCGAGATCAAGCTGGCCAGCTTACCTTTATTCTGCAGACGTACGAAGACGGCGACAACAATTCGTGCTGCGAGAAAACTGTCTATTTTTTTTGTGTCGCGGATCGCGAATTCGCGCACACGTGGTTTCGCCTTCGATGGCGAAACCTCACACACACACTGTCAATCTCGCAGAGGACAACGCTTTTCCGTCGGCTCAGGTCTGCCCCTTTGGTAGCTGCACGGCACCTCGGTAACAGCGATCACTCCAAGCTAGCACTGGTACGGACGTTCTGTTTTTGATTTTCGGTCTTTGCGGCTCGCGTATCGGTAGTTGACAGCGAAAAGCGGACGAGCATGACGATGGATGAACCCTCACTGGTTCCATTTCAATCGCGCGCGTTCCGTCTGCTCGTGTGCCGAATTCCTTCGTTACGTTTTTCGTCTCTCCGGTAGGTGCTGCCCCCGCAGGCAGCAATTAGGTTAGATTATTAGCGCTAATTTGACGTTTATCGTCACAAGGTATATTAAGGAGAAATGGTATTTTACCATATAATTTTTTAAATTGTACTATTCGTAGTCATTTACATAATTGTAGAAATATGTATGTGAAAGGATTACAAAAGAAGCAATGGCTCAAAAAAATTATTCCTGAAAAGTAGGTTCAAATAATATACAATAGTACAAAATTCTAAATTCGAATTTAATTAGTTTTTTTTTTTAATTACAGAAATATTTTACATATCGAAACTGAAATGAGATGTCCGCGATTGGAAGATTTAAGTATTAAATTTAAATCATCATGCTTATATCATAGTCAAAATCGCGAGAATATAGTAGGTGCTGTGGTAAATATACAAAAGATACACGATTAGATGATGAAAAGACAAAAACAAGCAAAATCAGAAGGGATCGATACAGTCGAAAGATTTACAGATGACTATAATTCATATAAAAATTCAACTAAATATTTAAAAATAGCTATGTCAGACACTGAACATAAAGATTATTGAAAAAGTGTACTCTACTCAATGTATAATTCAAAATAATAAATATTAAATAAATAATAAAATGTGTACTTATTTAAATAATAAAATTATCATAACGATTGCAAGAAAGGGCGAACGGATGGGAATAAGGTTCTTTCCTAACAGAGATGTTTAGGAGGAACATCTCAAGGAGGTGTCAGTTGAGCGACTGCAGTCGTAGTCTCTAGCATTCTCACGAAAACAGTTCCCTTCGTGGAAGGAGCACGCATTGACTATAGACAGCATACGCTCCTCTCCGCGCACCGTGGTCTACGCTTAGCTAGAGTATAGGAGAGAGAGAGAGAGAGAGAAAGAGAGAGAGAGCGCACGTTTACTACTAATATAGTAGCGCATCCCCATCAGGACAGAACTATAGATAGCATGCGCTCCCCCCTCCTCCGCACGCTCAGGCTCTATACCAAATGTATGCGCGTGTATCTAATATATACAATATGCATCCTCTAAGGTACATGTGGCATTGGCTCTAGTGGTAGAGCTCGAGCCTGCCAACCTAGAGGATTCCGGTTCGATTCTCCGGTCTGTCTCTTCATTTTTTTCAAAAATCGTTCCTATTTTCTATTCATTTCATTTTCAATGTGGCAAGTAAATTGTCAATAATATATATTTATAACTTTAAAAAAAATACATTTAAATTTAAGTAGACAGAAAGCACTGGGTATAGGGTCCCTAGGGACTAGGAGCCCTAGAAACCTTCCTCAAAAAATTATAAACAATTATTAACATTAATAATAATAAACATGAAAAGGTTAAACCAGGGGGGCCAAAGGGTTACGGACCCCCCGCAGGTATGCTGGAATATACAATGCTATACTACTAGTATAGATCTCGTGCTCGATAATACTCGTGGCTCCGAGCTTGTCGCCCTTAACAAAAAATCTGTCGCTGTAATTTTCGATGATTTCTTTAATTTTTGTTCATTGATCTTGTTTGATATGGTCGAATTTGATGAATTGAAGTAACTGCTTAACTCTTTCGTGACGCTTATTAATTTCTGGGTTAACAAGCAGTGCTGCGCGACGCGCTCTAGATACTTTTCCTTTAATAATCGAGCGGGCTGTAAATAATGCATTTAATGCATTACTAACTACATTTGGTTTTTGTAAGTTACTTTGTGATTTAAGAATTGGATCGAGGTATCTAGTATTTCGAGCAAGTATACGCGATCGCTATTAATTTCAGATTTGTAACAAAACTCGATCCTTTGTTACCAATTCTTTTGCGGGGTAAGTGAGGCACTTTCGCTCAGGACAATTGAGAGAGAAGAACGAGGGGAGGTTGATAAATAAATTATACACAGACAAGAATCAAATCTCACTTACAACCTATTATTATTAATAATTATTCACACAGAACATACGCGCGCATAACATAATCTAAATTACCGACCAACAAACTACAAATCGAACAATAAACTACTTAAGATAATCACAAATGAACATTTCGCATTTTATCCTAATACCAAATCGCATACTTAACCTATTACAAACTTACTTAAAACTACGCGAACTAATACCGGGTAAATTGCCCGGCACGAGGGCGCCTGGACAATTCACCGGTCGCAACTTACGTCACTATGAATTAAACCTCGCGCGAACCTTCAGATAGCCGGCACGTGAGTGCCAGGCTATCTCTTTCCACGCGCACCGGTCGTCGCATCAACAGAGAGAGAGAGTGTAGAGAGAAAGAAGAAAAGGAAGGCTTGACCTTTATTCTCCTGTTCCTCGCAACGTCGGGAATCCTGAGCGATGTGCTGCCGCATGAAGTACCGGGTGTCGTCGCTGGTCAGATCGTCGCTAACCGCTGTCGCTGACCAGGTATCCGTAGGCGACGTTGACTCTCTTGGCAGGTGGGCTGGCTGCAGTTGCTGGCAAAGCCGTTGCCGGAAGGGTTGATCTTCCTTCCTCCCGGCTATCCCAAACTGCTCTCTCTGCTGGGCTCGGACTTCCGCACTCTCGTAGGACTAGGCTTAGACTCCCTCACTCTAGTAGGGCTCGGCTGCGACTCTCCTCACGCACTAATTCTTGCACGCATCTTGCAGCCGCTCAGCGGCGCTCGCTCCTCTCCCTACCTTGACCTATTAGTTAGGCGGCACGCGACGCGTCGCTTATCGGTCACGCGTTGCGCGCCTGCCAATCCCTGCATAGGCCTAATACTCTCTCTCTCTCTCTTTCTCACTCTCTCTCCGCGCTCTTCAACTTTTCTTGCGCTCAACTGCGCTGGCTCGTCCTTGGCGCTGAAACAAAAGGCCAAGTGTTAGACGCATACTTAAATGCGCCCAACGTTGGCCACCACACCTAGCCGAGTGGGGGAGGGAGAAACGCGGACGAGAGACCGGCACACGGCCTGCTCTCGTCACAGATTCTTTATTATTTAAATAACTAATAATACCGTTAGTTAATTCTTGTATTAGCGGATAATCTGATGCTTTGTTTAAAGCGTAGAGTAAATCGCATTCGTTTTCCAGAGTTTGCATGCGCATGCCAGAAGTTACAGATACAGAGTTAATTTTGTTTGAGTTCTCGGAAAGATAGTTAACAGACAGGTTGTATAGATTGTCGGAATCTGATTTTTTTGGTGTTTCTCGGATTTTGTTTTCAGACAGCTGAGGTATATACTCTTTAGGAGTCAGTGTGTCATTCTGTTTAATGGTATCGTGACCATTTTTTTTTTACATGGGTTTTGTATACAGATAGGTTCGTCCTCTGAGTTTCGACCGCTAGGTCCGGCAGTTTCCCGCTAGGGCCTTCGACCGAATCCGACGAGTTATCCCCAGGCTGTGCCTGCTCTTTGTTTGCGAGAGGTATCTTGCTGGGTGCTTGGTTAATTTTTTTTTGCTACGGGAATAGCTCCAATGTAACAGGATCTACTTTCGGTGAGAAGCGGGAAAAACAAGTCCATAATTTTGAAGAGATTCCTGGCGTAATCAATATGCGTTCTGTATTTTTTTTAATGACTCGCTTCCTATTACACCGTCTTCTAATATAGGAAAATTTTACGGTACTAGGTGAAAATCTAGTACAAAGTTATGAAAGGTTAATGAAATTTTTCCTAATGTCGAGATACTTTCTTGCGAGATCCTTCGTAGTTTGTATCTGTCTAAAATATTTATGTGGACACCGTCTGGTTTGCTTGAAATTTTAAGTACTGAGACTGCTGCACCGGTGTCTACGATGAAGCTAAATTTTTGTTTAGTTGTATTTATTTCAAGCTGTATTGTGGGTCACTGCTCTTAAGATGTAGAAGGATGAGATTTTGTGCGTGCGACGTTTGAGGCGCTGTATTTACAGGGGCTCCCGGGCAATGCCGGGTGTCTGGGAACTCTTGTCTATTTTCGCTTGTTGCAATTTTTGATTTCTGAGTTTTCGTTTTTCGCAATCACTCTTCCAGTGTTCCGTTTCGATCAATTGCAAATCGACGAATTAGGTTATTGCAATTTTTTTTGCGAATTTAAATTGACTGGGCACTTGTTTTTACTTGATTTTGGATGGCCCAATGTGGCTGATGGTTGGAGCGGAGACTAGTGCTATTGTTAGCTGCCGCGCGAGGCTCCGCCTACGGCTGCTGTTTGGGCTGCTGCCGTTGCTGTTGCGTAGTTGGCCGAGTCTCATTTTGATTCTGCGGTATCCAATACCAACAGTCTTTAGCTGTGTGTTTTGGCCTATTGCAAATTTGGCAGATGTTAGTATCCTCCGCTTTCATTAATCGAACCCACTCTATTTTAGGTTGGATTAGCGCTTTTACTGTTTCGGTTATTTCCTCAGGTTCCTGTACGTTGAATTCTCGTTCAATTTCTATTGCTTTAGTTATGGCTAATTCTAAATTTTTGGCTTTTCCCATACGCGCTTTGATGACCCAATATAAACCGCGGACGAAGAATTTTACTTCGTCTTTTTCAAGTTGGCTTTTAAATCCAGCATAGTTTCGATTTTCCCTTACTGCTGCTTCAAAAAGTTCGTCAGCTACAGTTTTCACTCTATTAGAAAATATGACCACATTCTCACCACGTTTTTGTTTTACGGTTGCTAATTCGCCTGTTAATTGATTACAAGTTTTTGCTGATCCGAACAGTAGGTCTAAAAATTTAATGATTTGTTCTACATTATCAAAAGTTTTTCCCTGCACGCTTTTAAGTGCCTCACCGCTTAGTTTAATTTTAATTAACTTGGTGAGATCATTTTCATTGATTGTTGGGACTATACTGCGTGCCTCTCGACAACCGTCGATAAATAAGTGTAAGGGTATGTTAAATCCATCGAATTTAGGTACGAAGTTAACAGCGTCTTTCAAGCTAAAATTTTTTATTGGCCATACTATCTTTTGTGTGGAATTCATTCGTCCAGTTCTGAAAGTGCCCGGCGTATAATACGTAGTAAATGGGCTGCTTTCAAAATTAGTTTTGTTTGTAGAGGCAAAATGTCGAGTTGGAGTGAAATCAACTTTTTCGATTTATTATGAGCCATTTCTGGTGATTTGGAAGTGAATGGTGTATTAGTTGTTGGGATAATGGAATAAATAGGAATATAATTTGTTTTAAATAATATATATTCTTAAAATATTAAAGTACAAATAATATAACTGGATACCACAGAGATACGGTCTGCCTCGTGCAGCCGCTCTCTCTCAACTCACACACACTATATCGGCGCAGCGCGCGCATCCCATCTTTGTGCATGCGCACTTTTCAACATAACTTGGCGGCAAATATTAATTCATATATCTCAACATACCTCCTTGAAATTATTTTTCCTTGAAAAAATATAACATTCGTAAGCTTCATTAAATTTTTAAAATTTACATTTGTTTTCTTATAACTATTCAAGCAATATTTTAATCTTTCCTGAAAATATCAAACTTAACTCTACCTAAAGCTTTTGTAAAAATATCTACAATATTCTTTTCGCTTTCAACTTTTATAATGTCAATTTCTTTTCTGACATAATTTTCATTAACGAAGTGAAAATGTGTTTCAATATATTTTGATTTTTTTTGTTAAATTTCCATATTTGACAATAGCAATTGCACCAGAATTATCTTCATAAATTTTTATAGGTTTAACAATATTTACATCAAGATCTTTCAAAATATTTTTAATTACTTTAATCTCACTAACTACATCAGATAAGGCTACATATTCTGCCGCTGTGGAAGATTTAACTACACTAGTTTGTTTCTTAGCTTTCCAATAAATTGTATTTCCAAAGTATCTAATAACAAAACCTGTCGTAGAATATCTATTGTTCTTATTACCTGCCCAATCAGCATCAACATAACAGTCTAAAATATTATCATTACTCAATTTCCTGACAAAATTCAGTTTTTTACTATTAGTTAAATACAAATATTTTAGCACTCTTAGAGCATATTTATAATGTGTTTTATTATAACAATTTTGGAATCTACTCAAATAATTTACGCTATAGCTAATATCTGGTCGAGTATAAGTACTAATGTACAGTAGTGCTCCAATTAAATTTCTGTACTTTATGTCTGTAGATGCTGTTTGTGCTGGTATTATGTGTAATATTTCTTCCATAGGAGTTTCATACAATTTACTATACTTTAGATTATAAAGATTTCCTAACGAATTAATATAATCAGTTTGATCAAAACATACATTTCCTTTTTCCACATCATATTCATTGATTCCTAAATACTTATTTATTTTACCTAGATTTTTCATCGCAAATCTTTTCATTAATTTCTTTTTGATTTGGTCTATTATTTTTTGAGCAAATTAGTAAATCATCAACGAATAAAAGTATATAAGCTTTTTCTTCATTTTCAATTTAATAATATAAACAGTAGTCGCTTTCACTTCTTTCAAAATTTATACTTTTAACAAAATTATCGAAACATTCGTACCAAGCTCTAAGACTTTCTCTCAAACCATATAAACCCTTTTCTAACTTAAAAACTTTGTCTGAATTTTCAATATTATTTTCGTAGCCTTGTGGTATTTTTACATATATTTCTGATTTAACTTTGCCATTCGAAAAGGACATCTCAACATCCATTTGATCAATAAGTAATTTATTTTGATTACAGTGGGCTAAAAGTAATTTCAAAGTTTGAAGTCTAGCGACTGGAGAATAGATATCTTCAATTATTTCATCTTGTTGGTAACCTCGCACAACAAGTCTCGCTTTTTTTCTACCATCACTTTTATTTGTATATATCCATCTTAAATCTAAAATCCTTTTATCTTTTGGTCTGTCAACTATTTTCCAAGTTTTATTTTTCTCAATACTTTGAATTTCTTTTTTCATAGCTTCATGCCATAAATCTAAATTATTACAATTTAAAGCCCCATTATAGGTTATAGGCGAATCTGCACTTACAGTATTGACATATACAAAACTTGTTACTGGTTGACCATACCAATCAGGTTGTTTTCTATTTCGCGTTGACTTTCTCCTCTCAGAATTTGAATTTTTTTCTCATTATCAGTATTATCAGAATTCGTATTAGATTTTTTCTTTTTCTTACTTTTATCAATTATTTCTTTCTTCTCAGTTTCATAAAATACTTCATCATCATTTGTACTTTCATTACTTATTTCAGATTCATTATCGCTCTCATTTTCACTATCAATTCCTACCCATTTTACATCATCTTCAACTACTTCTACATGTCTCGCAATTACAATTCTACCATTCATTAAAACTCTATATCCTACATTATCATAGCCAACCATGATTCCCGTGTCCGATTTTCTATCCCACTTAGAAAGTCTTTTTTCTTCGGGAGTTCTTACAAAAATTTTACTACCAAAAATCTTTAAATATTTCATACTCGGTTTCTTATCAAAAAATATCTCGTAAGGTGTCTCATTAAGAATAGTATTTGCAATCGTTCGATTTTTTAAGTACGCTGCAGTTTTTACTGCTTCTGGCCAGTATCTTATATTCAATTTCGCTTCGGATAATAAGCATCGTGCGGTATCCATTATGGTTCTATTATATCTTTCTGCTGTACCATTTAGTGGATGTATATAAGGTGGGCAAGGTTCTAGATATATTCCTTTTTGTCTTATCAAATCAGAAACATTATTGTTTATATATTCTTTACCATTATCACATCTAACTTTTTTTATTTTCTTACCAGTTAAATTTTCTACCAAATTTATGTATTCAAGAAAACAATTATAAACTTCACTTTTACTTTTAATAGGAAAAATCAATGTACATTTACTAAAATCATCAATAATTTTTAAAAAATATTTAGAGCCTTCATAGCCTATATTTCTATGTGGACCATTTAAATCTGTATGAATTAATTGAAGGATTTCAGTTGCTCTTGTTCTATTATTTTCAAAACTATATATTATATATTATATATTATGCATTTTATTTCTAATGCAGATTGCACACTTCATATATTCTTTTTCTAAATTTTTAGGAAGTCCTTCGATTAGTTCATATTTACAAAGTTTATCCAAATAATCAAAATTTACATGGCCAAGAATTCTATGTAGTTTTTCTTTTGTGCTTATTATTCCAGAATTATTTACACTAATATTCATTTTATCAACATATGATGAAACTTTATATAGACCATTTTCTTTGTATGCAGTACGAATTTTATAATCATTTTTATAAAAAATTTCAGATTTATTTCCTTGAGATAAAATTTTTAAATTTTCATTATTAGTGATTCTGGATGTCCTTAATAAATTTCTATCTAATTTTTTTACATAAAAGGTGTATGGAATATTTTCGCTATACCTATTGTTGTAACTATAACGTGCGTCGTGTTGTTGTTGTCTCTCTTGTTGATGAAAACTTCGCTGTTGATGAAAATGGCGACCTTGGCAGTAAATCTAAATTCATATATTTCAACATTAGTCATAGACACATTTGTAGTGGGCGTGTTATACGTGTCAGAATTTTCAATTGCTGTTTCGTAATCTCTTTAATTTTCAATGAGCTCAAATAATGGAATTTCAGTTTTATCTAATTTTAATTTTTCGAAGTTTATATCCATAAAAGCGTTAAGCAGGAATGCTGGATTTAAATTTTTACTAGTCATTTCAATGAGGATGTCGAATATTAGGTCATCTTTACATAGAAAGTCCAATGGGTTTGTATCAATGTAGTCTTGTAAATTATATTTTAATCTTTGTAATTCCTCGACTCGGGTAATTTGCTTTGTTTCAGCGGGTGGATGTCTTTGATGCAGATATGCGAGACATTCTGTAAGCGTAGGTTCCCTGTTTGTCGCAAAGTTTGGTTCTATTTCGCTAATGTTTTAATTAGTATTTTAAGTGTAATTAGTTTTCGTACGTAAGGTGTTTCGACCATTGTAATTTTTTTGCGATAAGATCCTAATTACCAAGAATGAGGGGCCCCTAATTGTTATGTCTAGGCGAGGAGATGTTACGGCTAGACGTAATAATGTTTAAAATGCTGTCGCGTTGGTAAAAGTTGGATCTTAGTCAGGAGTTAAGCAGAGGTTGGTTAAAGGGATAACGCCTTTATTATATGTAGCGTGTTTAGGTAGATAATTTAGTTTCTTACCTTGTTAGAATTGGATTTCAGAAGAGGTTTTTACAAACAGTCTCAGGTGTTTGCGCTTGATTTAAGATTTATTGTTTAAAGACAGGTTTATAATGCCTAGCAGAGTATAATTCCGGTTCTGAGTAGCCGGATAGCGAGACTTAGAAATAACAAAATCAGTATAAGTACGAGTACTAGGGTATGAGTGCTAATATGAACGCTAATGTAGACTGTAATATGAACTGCGCGAACTGTGTATTGTGTGAATTGAACTGAACTGCTTTACACGGATCCCGATCCAGCCCATTTGTACCATAGGCTAATGTGCCCCTTCCTGTGTTTTCGCCGAATTAATATGCGGTGAGTAATATTCGAGGAAATATTATGGAGAACGTGCTTAGACTAATCTATCCCGCTAGATAGATTTATAAATGTTCTCGGGAGGGTTGATACGATAGGAAATTAAATTACCGATACCCGGTTAGTTACCATAACCCGTTGTGTGACATTTACTTATTATAGTTCGTCATGTACGTTTTCTTTGTATCGAAGTGACATTCTTGTTCTCACTTTTATTTTCTTTATATGTTTATTCGTTAAATTACGTAAATCTTATCAGTCACATTTCATCTCATTTTACATTATCAATAAGTAAAAGTGCAATACTCAAGTCATTTGTCAATATTTAATATTTTTTATTGTTATGATTTCATGTATTTTATCAAATAGCCGGAAGGGGTTTTATCTCATTGGCGAAATAAAGCACTAATCTAATCTAATCTAATCTCTTCCATACAATACTCAAAGTAGTTATTGCTATATGTGTAACGTAAACTCACTCGCATGTAAGTATTGAATGAAGGTACAATTGATGGTACTAGATACTAAGTTTGTCTTATATTTTTTAAATCTTGAAACACTTGGTGTTATATGAGATCTGTCTAGGCTTACCTTTACATATCCGCACCAGTTTTTGAGCGATCTCTACGGGGCATGAACGTCAACAGTAAAGTTTCATGAACATATTGGTTACTTACTGAAATCTGCCGGACGTATTGTTCATGTATAGCGTGTTCTTGTTTACAAAACTATTTTTGAGTTCAGCGGATTTTGTGATTATAAAAGGTAATTGAAAAACAAGATCATCAAATTTTCATCAAATTTTGCTTTCAACTAGAAAAAACGAGTTAGGAAATTATTCAGATGATGTAGAAGGCCTTTGGGAAAAAATGTATGAGCAAAACACGAAAGAGTGGTATAGTCCTTTCAAAGGAAGCCGCACTTCTGTCAATAGTGATTCTCTTTCTGACCGACCTTTGACGATAAAAACATTGGATAATATTGAGTGGGTGTGATTTTCGATCGAACAAAAACACCATATGGCTGTGTAGGAACTAGAAGAAGATCTTGGAAAGCCAAAACTTATGATTTGGAAAATTTTTACCTCAAATTTACAAATGACTTGTGTGTGTGGAAAATTCATTCCGAAATTGCTCAGTGCAGAGCAAAAACAGCTTCGCTTAAAAATCGCTTAGAATAACAGTAATAGCAATAACGATGATACTGTGATGTAACTGATGATGAAACATGGGTTCATGGTTATAATCTTGAAACAAAACAACAGACTTCACAGTGGAAATACTTTAGATCGCCAATAACAAGACACGATAAAATCAGAGCCACATTAAGTCAATGTTGATTGTTTTTTTCGATTATAAAGGTATTGTGCAACTCGAGTATGCATCAACAAGTCAGACAATCAATAAAGAATATTACCTTCAAATTTTGAAACGTTTGCGTGAAACAGTGAGAAAAAAACGCCCGCACTTTTCGTCAAGTGGTGACTGGCTTCTCCATCAGGATAATGCGTCATCACATTCATCGAATCTTGTATAGCAGTTTCTGAGTAAACGCAGTTGCTTCTATAACCTCCGTACAGTTCCCATATAGCTTCCTATGACTTTTTGATTTTCGAAAACTCAAAAAATTACTGTCAGGTCAGCGATTTAATGACAAAACAATGGCTGAAAATAATGCGATGAACGTACTCATCTGTAAAAGTAAGTTGCAATACTGTTTCGAGAAGTGGAAACAACGCTGGAACTGTGTTATTCGATCAAGTGGGGATTACTTTGAAGGATACCATCCGTTCAACGATGAAGAATAATGCCAGCGTGGAGATATAAAGATGGGCCCGATTCTTTCTGGACTAAGTCCGAAGCGGATTTTTCGCCAATCGATTCAATTGTTCAGATATTCTGTTTAAGTATCTTTTGTATACAGATTCTATTTCTTTTTTATAGTCAGCGTAATGTTGCCGAGCAACAAGGAGTCTTCTGAAGTCTCACTAAAAAAAGTTATAAATGTTATCTACATGTAAATGTGGATGAATAATATGTACAGTGTGTGGAATTATTATAAATGTGATATTGTAAAAAATATAATGAAGAAATTCCTATTTTATCTGCGAGCAACTCTATTATAGTCTGAAAAAAACATCCTAATATTTGGTATATGAAACATTAAACACAATACAAAAAGCAAATTAAGAAAATCATAATGAATAGTATAGTAGAAGTAACAGAAAAACATGAAAATGGATTTATTTAAAATATAAAATAATTTAAAGAACAACAAAAGAGACTCGAGATAAAAATGAAATATTAAATGAGTTATTCTAAAAAGAGAGACACAATAATATCAACAATAATTTCAATAATCTTAAACGAGATACATTTGCAGAAATAATCACAAAACTAAAGCTGAAAGACAAATGACTGCTAAAACTGTCAGTAAAAAGAATAATAATAAAAATAATATAAATCTACTAAATACAGTAGTACATTATGTGCCAAAAGACAAAATAATCCGAACATAAAACCTGTTAACTAAAAATAATCACACTATATAGTAATCATGTACATGAATAAAGAAATTGTTTAATTAAAACACAACAGAAAAATCATTATGCAAAATATTAACAGCTAGTGCAAAAATAGAAAAAAAAACAATTAATAAATCCAACCAAAAAAATAGTAAATATTGAAAAAGTATTTGTAAGTGAATAAGACATCAATCAAAAAAATTTTAGTAGAATAGTAACAATTGTAAATAATACGCTTATAATCAAGCGGTAAATTGAAAAAAAATAAACATAACAATAGCAGTAACACCACAAGTTTGCAAACATATCAGAGATAACAAGAACAAAATTTTAGTTAGATATATCAGAATCGTCGAGTCTTTGCTATACGTAATTAATATAAACCCATGTATAAAATGTGCAATATTTAATCGTAATGCAAAATAGTGTAAAAATCAGGCAACATATTATAAATATGTCGGAGAATACATAGCTGAACGTTCACAAAGCAGCTATTAGGAAAATTTTATTTTGTTACGAGGTCAAGTTGCAGTGAAAGCTCAATCGGAGATCTAGTATAGTAAATTGATGTTAGATTTAAATGAGGCACAATACTGTTAGACTGTAGAGCTAGATTTATTTCTTGACAAATATCACATTATTAAATCTTCTTCAGCATGAGATATCGCTGGTTATACCGTTGCAGGTTCCAAAAATTCGTATCCTAGAAAGGCTCGAGGAGAGGGCTAATTTTTCAGTCACCCGATTGAAGTCCAATTATAGAGTTCATCACAGGCCTAAAGATCCCGTCTCTTGAAGTAGCTTAAGAGGTAGCTCGCTTATCACAGAAGAGTCAGAAACAATGAAGCAACTCGAAAAAATGAAAAAATATAGTGATATTGAAATACAAAATTTTTAAATAAATATAGTAAAATCTCAAATAAAAATTTTGTTTCAGATAGAACGAGGGTATAAAAGATGCTCTTTATAAAATGTCAAATTTATTATATAATCAATTGAATACAAGTAAATCCATCGCTTAAGTAGATTCGGCTAATGTTTTTGATACTGTGGATTATAAAATATTACTACATAAACTACCTATTAGTGGAATCAGAGAAAGTGTACGTAATATCCTCAAAAGTTTGTTAAGTAATAGAAAACAGAGTAAAAATAGATAATAATTTCTTAAAAATAGGTGTTCCACAAGGTACAATATTAGAACCCTTAGTTTTCAATATTTATATCCGAGATATGCTACCCAATATGCCAAGAAAATACTACATTATCATATGGAGATGATACGGTAATTACAACGAAAGTAAAAAACTAAAAAGTTGCGACAAAGATAAACGAGTTTTTACAAAAATTAACAACTGGCTAGCATTAAATGAACTATCTATAAATATTCATAAAACAGTACACGCGATCTTTGGAAATAATAGCATTAACATATCAAACAGTATAAATATGCATATCCGAAATAAAGATAACAACACCAGATATCTAGACGTTAATTTTGACAGTAACATGAGATAGAATATCCACATAAAAAACATGAAAAATACAAAAATCCAATATTCATATTGTGGGGACAAAGCTAAGATATTGGATTATGAAAAAAATTAATTATAAGAAACGCAGAATATCCGAAATGTTGCACATCGGCTTTCATAAAAACACTTTAAATAGATATGAGGATATACAATATCTTATTGTTAGTCATATTTATAAGCCTTTATTAAGATCGATGAGGAAGGGACGATAGATGAAGAATATATATATGTGTGTTGAAATAATTGATTTCTTACTGTATTATAACATGACTGGCTACGAGCTATTTGTTTTAGCCTATAATAATTTTACTACGAGAGAAATCAGGTACACACATATACATATAATTATTTGCCTTTAAAATTATATTTGTAACTTTGTTGTTAATAATTTGTTGTTTTTCTGTTAATAAAGCCTGAAGAGGTCAGCAAATTTGCTGACGAAACGTTGCTGAATATAATTAAAATTAAGTGAATTTCTAGCTCTCACTATTTCCCTTCTTTCCATTATTACAAATTTTATTTTTTAACTTCAAAATCAAGGTTAAATTTTTAAATTTCCTGATTTTTTACATGAACCATGAAATTGAAATTCAATTCGACCTTTTTTGTCAAATGTTATATTTTTTCTTAAAAGTATAGTGAAAAACAAAAAGAATGACATTTTAAACGTTAAAATAATTGAAAATTGGTTGAGCTAGAATTTTCCCAAATTCAGGTGTTTTTCAAACTTTGTAATGCGGTACATTACAAGGCCTTTCCTGAGCGTTGCATTATTTGCAACACCTCAGAAAAGCCATTCTCGTCCTTTGCTGCCCCGTAACCAGTTGCACAAAATAAAAACAAACACGCCCTATAAAAAACGATAACCCTTTTTCATGCCCGAACAACCACACCGGAGATATTGGCGAAACAAACTCGATGAACGCGATCCGACGGACACTCAAAAGAAAAAAAGGAGCGCACCACGGACTAAGAGAGCGCACGCACATACTCACGACCACGTGTTGTCGATCGTCGAAAGAAACACGGAAACTTTACTGGGAAGTGCAACGGAAATGTATGTTGATGACACATGCAGATCCGTTACACTCCCAGGTACTAACACCGACACTCATGAAACACCGAAACACCTGGGGCTAGCAGAAAATCGCCGATGAAGTGGCAGCCGGCAATCAGCTGTGTCGGGCTGCCGAACACCATCGGCGACATCCTGAGCGCCACACACATTCACAACGGTAAACACACATAAACACCCTGGAAAACGTCACTTGATCGACACGGGAGCGCCCCAGGAGGCGCTCCAACGACCGTTACGGGAACACGAGGTGTACACACGAGAGACCGAGCGGCCATTTTGAAGCGCGAAATGAACTGAGCATGAGCGAGTGAGATCTACTGAGAGCGAGCGAGCCAGAGAGAGCGAGATAGACTAAACAAGAGCGAGCGAGACAGACTGAGAACGAGCGAGCGAGACAGAGCGAGCGAAATAGACTAAATAAGAGCGAGCGAGACAGATTATATGAAATGATGAATAGAATTATATATAAATGCGAAGATGGGGGCGTTACAATTGACACGACGTACATTATATATTTATTCACAACGAACTAAAATTAAAAATTAAAAATGAACATGAAAGAAAGACCGAATTCGAAAAATTCGCATGCGACCGACACACCCCCTGTTATAATAGTGAGCAACAAATACCCCGTTAAATTTAATCGATAAATTAACCGACAGAATTCGAACCTCTGACGAAATTCGCTGGTGACGTCACCACCAATAAGCGAATTAGAATAAAATTTGATTTCTGTCCGAATAGAAAAATAGATAAGAGTATGGGTAGATCTTTTCCATCAATTAATGCTAGCTAACTTAGTGGGGGGTGTGAGCGGGTAAATAACGACGAAAGTAGGAGAGTCAAGGAGGGAGCTGTATCCTTCTAATTTACATACGGACCTATGATAAAATATTCGGAGGGCGCTACCGATATCCGAATTAGCATACCGATAAATAATAATATTTCTTCTCGGAAAAAGAAGAAAAAAAGCGATATTTGACCGCGAAAAGCTGATTCTCGTCCATTTTGCCGCTGTTTTTCCAGCCAGAAGGAGTAATTGCATCAACAGGCTTCTCGTTACGCAGGATAAATTGCGCTAACACTTTCTTTTCACGCTAATTTCGTTCGCCGAATCTCAGCAGGAAAACCGTAAGTAGGCAAAGTGCCACTCATTAGTAATAATTGCGGAGTGCGGGAGTGGATTTTTCGGTGCAGTAGGTCGTCGCGACGCGTGGATCCGTCGATGCCGGTGCCTATTGATTCGTGCTGACCTTTCCGTCATTTTGTAGAATCGAACGTGAGTATTAGGATCAGACAAAGAAAACCAGTGGTTAAAATATTCGCGCTGACTTATCGCCAATATAGTAATTTATTGCGAATATTGGAAGTAGACGAATTAAAACTCGTGATTTAATTATTTGCGCTGACCATTCCGCCATCTTTATCAATCAAAGACCGACCGGAAGAATATTAGTATTTCGATTATTTCGTGTCCTTGCTATTTCATACAATTATGCAGAATCATACTGACCCTAATTAATCCGACCACATGCTTATGAATTATAAAATAAGTCAATAAAAGTGATTAATTGTTCTTTATATAAAATTTTACTTTTGTTACCCTGCCTTATTTGCATGCTGATTATTTTCAACCGCGAGCGGTTATAATCGGGTAACGCTGATTCGTTATATTTTCGGTTCCCTCTATAGGTAACATACGCGCAAATTCGAACGGACTTTCGACCTGAAACAAGGAGTCATTATCTGAGCTGCCGGCATACCATAAACGAAGGGACAAAGAGGAATCGAATTGTAGGCATCCGTTTGCTTATTCTGCGCAGTCGCCGTGATAACAAACCGGGATACGCGATGACCGATAGGCCCTACCCCCGACGATCGCCTTAGTTAGACGGCAGTCTGGCGTCCTAAATAACCGGGGATAGGGAGACCGCCCAGGTTGTGGCGGAAGAGATTCGGTAGAGCGGTTAAGACCCCCGAAATTTTCCACCACAACTTTAAAAAAAATACTCGTAATTATACATTTCTGTAACATCGTTGAGTAAAATTTCGCACACAAACTTATTTGTGCGTATACTATTACAGCAAAAATCGGCGGAACTCAGTTCGAATACATGTGTATCTTCCAAAAAATTCATTATCCGGCATATATTATATTTAATACATACTACCAATACATCACCAATACATTATCACAAGAAAGTCAACTGATCTTGAATTATATTATTTGATTCGGTGATTTTACCAACTACGTTTAATTTGAACTGTAATCGTCTCGTAAACAATTGTTGCATTGTAGGTATCACTTCAATAATAATTGTTAAATTATATAATAGGTACTAAGATACGAAAATGAGTCAATAAGTCCTTAAAAAATCCAAGAGATGGCGTTCAAAGCATCCCAACTTATGTTTCCCCAGTAAGCGTCACTATTTATTAAATTTATTAAATGGAGGGCTGCCTAGTTTCAGCCAGATCCATTGAATAATTCCATTTTAATTTTCGATCAAAGTGAATAACTTTTTGTTTCTTATTAACAATGGAAAAAAGTGAATTCCGAGCGGTGATAAAACATTTCTGTTTAAAAAGCCTTACACCGAAAACATCAAAGCTGAGTTAAATACAGTTCATGGTGTATCTTCCCCTATGTTTGCAACTGTTTACAGTCGGCTAAATAAATATAAACAGGGCCGTACATCAACGCAAATGAACATAATTAAGGCCGTCCTGTAGACTTGAGAACTCCGGAAATGATCGATAAAATCTACGACATGGTGTTGAGTGACTGAAGAATAAAATTACGTGAAATAATTGAGGCCATAGAGGTTTCAAAAGGTATAGTCATTTCAAGATGAGTGCTGCAATTGCTCTGTCGAGAACAGATGCAGTCGATTGGTGGCCACTAAAACCTTCTTGGCGTGCATCCACCGTAATCTAGACGACTTTCTAAGTTGATTTATAACTGTAGACGAAACGTGAATACACCACTACACTTATGAGACGAAGGAACAGTCAAAACAGTGGATTGTGAAAAGTCAACCAGCACCAAAGAAGGCAAAGACAATAAAATCGTCCGGCAAGGTTATGGCCACTGTTTTTTTTAAATACACGTGGAATTATCTTCGTCAACTATTTAGAACAGGAAATAATGACTTTTTTTAATTTCCAAACCTAAATAGAGGCTTATGGAATGATGATTCATCTCGTGCGAGGTGGTTATAACACAAATAAATGACTATTTTGAAGAACTTCTAAAATTATTTTTTTCTGATGGCTTAAAAAACTTGAAAGACGCCTGGAAAAGTGTATCGAGCTAAAAGGAGATTATATTAAAAGTAAACAAAATCTACCGGAAAAAAATTGTTTTTACATCTTTTTCTAAGGACTTATTGACCCACCCTCACATTTGTCTTGGATAACATCGTTTTCACTTACAGTTCTTAGTGTTCTGAAATGAATTAATTGGTTTTGATACGATGATTTCTATTCACTACTTGAATATAACAATAATTATAAAAATTCTTATACAGTTCTTCGATAAATACAATGAATTAATATTCGGTACATCATTGATATTCGTGAGTGTAAAAATTATAATTTGATAAAATTGAAATTATATCGTTGAAAATTGGTTAATGAATTTTTTATGAAGATCCGCACATATTCGAACTTAGTGCAGCTGATTTTTGTACAATAATACAAGCAAAAAGAAGTCTCTTTGCTAAATTTTAATTCTCTAAAAGCTACAAAAACATGTATTTATTTTCTGTTTTTTTTAATTTGGAAAAACACCTTAATTTGGAAAAATTCTAGCTTTGCCAATTTTCAATTTTTTTTTAACGTTTAAAACGTCATTCTCTTTGTTCTTCACTCTAATTGTAAGAAAAAATATAACATTTGACAAAAAAGATCTCATCTAACAAAGGGTAGCAGGAAGATGTTCCTCTCCGATTTTCTTGAAACATTGCATATCAGTAGATTATTGAGAAATATTAAATACTGTAACGGGGGAGGTAATCTAAAAAATGGAAAATTTATTTGAGAACAAACTCCCACAACGCAGAGCTAACCGCCGCTCCGTTAAAAACGTATGATAGTACGTGTATTCGCCTTAACGTCAGCTGACTTAGCTTGGTTGTCTTCGATCAAGCAGAGTTGAACTCACCTTAAGTCACATGTATCGTGACACTCGATGAGTTTGAAGTGTGAGCGACTTTACTCCTTCTCCGCTTAATCCCCTAGGCGTAATAGGATTAACACCTAAGCCTATTTCAATTTCTTAAACTATTCGGAAAATCATATGACGAAATCGGCGAATAAGTTTAACAAAGTTTATTCATAAAAAATCTATACAGTCTTTGTCGGGCCGAAAGACTGACGCACGCGAATAGGATTTTACAATGAATAATGTACGGTGAGAGAGAGAGAGAGAGAGAGAGAAGATTCGAATTTTAACCGCGAACTAACGCTCGGCGCGAGTAAAAAAAAAATATATCGCTATACGATTGATAAAATACTAAAAGTATTTTGTCACGCGATAATGAAGGGAGGTGTACCCTGCGGTGCAGTTACGGTGATCAGCCGTAATTGTTGATGACGATGTATCAACTGCTGTTGCCCTCCCAAATATCAGCTGCGCTGCCTCGATCTGCCTCAATATAACTTTGATGCTGTTTCTGTACTGCTACTATTAACTGTCACGGAAATGCCGTTGTACACACGCACGTAATTGTCCCAAGAAAACTTAATATTGGCGAAACAAAGTGCAAAACACAAATCGTCGGTAAACTCGCGTGAACAGCTGAGGCGTAACTGCTTATTTTAAAAGATCGCGCGCCCCCTATCTCTCTTAATTGTTCGAACTAACGCGCGAGAAGCAGAATCGCGAACGGATCGATTAATTGAATCGACTACCGTTGCAATACGTGTTTTTTAGCTGCTGATACGATCATTAAGGGTGTGAAAACCACCCCTAAAGTTTACTTCTAAATAAGCCATTAAAACACTTTTACCGATATTTTCACTTCCAATCAATATATTTGAACCCAATAAAATTATTTTTATTAACCCAGTATCCAATAACCCAATAGTAAAATCGACTTAAGAGTTTGTTTCCCTTATTTTGGAGGGGATAGAATCGTATTTTATCAAGTATATTGTCATAAAAATTCAAAAATTAACTCAAAATAAATAGAAAAAATTACTTTTACAATCTTCTAGAGTTTTTTTTATTAAAGGTCACGAGTTCGTCATCAAAATTTTTAAATTTAAGTCGATGGATCCAATACGCTCGACGAAACTTTTTTAAAAAATTTTTAATTTTGATAAAAAGTGGCATTTTGACGCCGCTGAATATCAATTTATAACCATAATTCCAAAGTTCATAATATTGAATCTAATATGATGGAAGAAATTAACAACGACAGTGAGATGTATAATTGTTGCGGAAAATTTTTATAGATAATTTTATATGAAAAAAAAATTATTTTTATTTATTTTTATTTATATTAAATCTACATGAAATCTATTAAATTAAAATTTTAGTTTCTTAAAATGGTTTGATTTTTTATAGGATTAGTCTGTAGAGTTATAACAATATTATTATTTAGAGTATAACAATAATAGTATACACAGAAGATAATAATAAACAATGAAATTGTAAAAATTTAGTTTCTATTTTAATAAAAGATTTAAAATTAAAATTTTTAAAATAATGTTTCGGTGAGTCTCTCGCAAGAAAGGCTTGATTATCATCTTGAGGGTATATATCACATGCTCCGTCTGGTTCAGATTTGTGATCAATAATTCAAAAAACTCCTGTATACCTGTTTCTCTGAAAAATATATGCCTAAAAGGGTTCAAGTGATTTTGTTTTATATTTCAACTTATGTAGGTTATAATTTATGTCTATTACACAAGCACAAAAGAGCTATCTTTACAAAAACGACATGGATATATTTTCATGTATCTGAGATGCTACATTCGAATTCAGGCCCAATTTGATATAAAAACGTCAGGTTCAAGGACACTTATTTATATGGATAATTCATAGCTATTCAATCAGCGCAGAAACACTGATTGATAGATCTTTTCGAACTTTGCACAAATGTTGTATATATAGAGGTCATCATTTTCCGAAATTTTTATAGCAAAATATTAATTAAATCAAGTTATTAACTTTTAAGAAAAAATGATGAACTTTAAAAGGGCTATATTTTAAATCTAATAAAACTGTGACATTGATAATCGACTTCTCAGGTACACTCTTTTTAATCTATGCATGTGTATTATAGAGAAAGTTTTGGCGTGCGTGATTTTAATTTTGGTAAAGTGGGAATTAAACGTAACAGTACCACGAATGCAGAAAGGAAAGCGAAGTGCGACTCTTTTTACAACGACTTTTAAAGAAGGAAAACAACTTCGGGAATGCTCAATAGAGAAAAGAATGAAGATTTCATTTTATTTTTGACGTACTTTTATTATTTCTTTTTTATTTTATACACTTCACTCATCGTAGCTTTGCGCGCTTACAATAAGTGTTAATTTTTCTTCCAAATCTTCTATTGCTGCTTGGCATACGGAGACGGCTGCAAGCTTGGTCCAGGGCCTGCTTTAGAGCTGGAGAGCGGACGGCTGAATCAACTCCTCCGAGACAGTGCAGGGCCTTTTATTAGCTGGGGATGGTTGGATGGGTTTTACCCTTCCTCATTCTCTCAAAAAAGCTTCATTGTGAAGTTGGTCCCATTTTCCTCATTGGCCGAAGCATTTTCTAGCATATTCTTTGTTAAAACTGATTAACATTAATTTAGCAGTGTTTACTACTACTAATATAGAAATTTAATTTTTACAATAGAAATTTTAGAGAAAGAAATATGAAGATAACGATAAATATACTAGATTATAAAATATTTACTTTATACGAATATATAAAACATTATTAAATAATTTGCGTACAAGTTTACTGAGAATTGAATAATATCCTCAATAACTTTATGCACTTGAACTTAAAGAAAATTTTATTTTTCTCAAAAATTGAATAATTATATCAATATTGCGTAAATCGAATATAAATAAAATAAAAACTAAAATTTACGCTTGTCTATTTTTATTTTCCTGGTTTAACTACACTTAGAATAAAAAAGTCGGAGAGAGGTAATCAAGGCATAGTCGCGGCCTATAAAGTGATATAATAAAAATATTCAGAGTATTGTAATATTCATACCAATTTTTTATTTCAATGCTAAAACTTAGAAGACTTAGAAAATGAGTTTTGGAAGAGAAAAATGCGCAACAGGATGTAGATCGCGATTTTACGACTTGCATATGGGGCGAACACACGCATGTGAGCGCATCGGACCAAGTTTTTTTTAGAGTTTCCTAGCCGCCTCCGATTGCTCTTTCCAACTCAGATTCTGGAAATTTGTAGGCACACGGTTCTCATCTCGTTTGATATTTTCTTTAAAAGAGGCTTTTAACTTATCGTCTATTTGCCCTATTTTATAAGTAAAATTAAAAAATGTAGGGATATATAAAACTCAAAAAAAAGTTCTAATATCTCAAAAAGTAGCTTTTTATAAAAAATTCTTGCTTCTACGTATTTCTAAGGGATTTTACTATAAAAAAACTGTTATAAAATTCAAGTATTCGACATAAGGAAACACATGGCACTGATTAAAAGAAGGTGCTCTACCATTCGTTTGAACGTTAGGCCTGTACGGTAAGACGAAGCATCTTCTTTTAATCGAGGTATTTGAAAGTTATTTATATTTTTTCATCGTCATATCTATTAATAGAATAAAGCAAATTGACAATTGTACAAATTTACTCAATGTCCGTTTTCAGAATGATGTCATTTACACATACTATTTAACAAAGTGTTTTCGTTGTGCAAATTTTATGTATTTTCTTCAATGAATCGTATATTATAAAAATATTACAAGAATATGTTATAAAAATTAAATTCGAACTTTACAATAGACTTGCCAATTAAATTCCCTACAGTTAGTAAGATTTGACCAAAGTAGTATAGCAATGTATGTTTCAGGTTACTCTAAGGGGAGAGGTTCCCGGTGGCCTGAAACATACATATGTGTTTGGACGAAACTTCTCGTCTAGCGCGGCCCCCTTCCCATGCACGTCTCCAACATCCCCTTCGCGCTGCTGTTCAATGGCCGCTCGGGTCCGCTGGTCGCGTGAACTAGGAGTGAGAGCGCCTCTCCTGATGACGCCAATCTCAACACTTCAGCTTTATACTGTAACAGTATTCATCAAGACGGATAACCACGCTCACCGCACTTCTCATTCGACACACCCGAACTGTCACACAATTCGATAAAGAAATTGAGCCATCATTCGGACTATCTTCTGCTGATCCCTTCTCATCGAAACCCTCCCATCTTTCATCCCAAGTTCATATGGGAGTGCTCAACAATATGTTTGAGGCCACCTTGCGGGGAGTCCGTAACCCTTTGGTCCCTGACCTAACCCTTTTATGTTAATAATATATAACAGTCCAGTATGATTTGCTCGTTTTACGCCTTTGTATTAAGACAGCATGCTCATCGTTTAATGTTAAAGAAGTATCAAGGTTCAAGAGTATTTTTTACTTTACATAACATAAACAAATGATCAACTCATATCCAAATAAGGAGCGTGACGTCATAGGTAGTCAGACCTTTAAACTGGTGATACAGTTTTCAAAACAAGGACTTTTAAATGAATGGAAATATTGTCGAAGGCCATTAAAGGGACTTATAATCATCTTACTCCTAACACGGATATAATTTGAACACTTGAATTCTATTAAACGATGATATTTTAACAAAAAAGCATAATAATTAATAATTTCGCGCAACTTATCTAAATAACTATAGCAAAGAAAATTCATTTCTGCTTGACGAACTAAAAGATAGATTGAATTTCATACAATAAATAAACATAGTAAAATGTGCTCAATGGAACAAAACTATTTTAGATCTACACTTAGATATAAATAATAATTCATAACTTGTACGAAATAGGATTTTCTCTAGGCTAAAAATCCTATTTCATTTAAGCGGCTAATATGAGCTAATCAATGTTATGCGTACTGATGAGGTAGCGGGGATAATCTAAAGAAAAATAGCCCCGACTCGCATCTATAAATACGCTCGTCGTATCTGTCTCGAGAAAGTCTGAGCCCGAGGTTTTACCGAGTAATGGCACGAGCTCTTTTCGAATAAAAATCTAGCTAACTCCTATGATGAGTAATTCTTTAACATCAGCAGTCCTTATTTGTTCCCTTATCCTAACCTTGGTGATTTCGTGCTCAACTTAAGAGAGGAATAAATCTCTTAAGCAGAAGTAGCCGAATCATAAGTTCACGCTCTCCAATAACAAATTATACTGTAAACGTCTTAAAGAATTGATAGCGACGCTATTGAGCTCAGCTCAATATTAGTATTAGTAAGGCCAGATGGAGCGAGTTACGAAACTTACGACACTTAAAAGCGCGCTCTTCCATCTCCGTTTCGTTTTTTTTCCCCAGCAGTACTAAATACTCACTTTGTCAACATAGTCAACTTGTCTCCTCCCATGACATTTGACTTTTTTGACGCCCTTTTAGTGAGTCCCCCAAATGTTGCATATCTCCTTTCAAATATGAAAGCGTCATTCTCATCAGCATCGCCCTCATCAACATGACCATCGTCGGGATCGGTGACGTTGTCATCGTCATCTGCGTCGTCTGCGTCGTCTACGTCTGCGTCTGCGACGTCTGCGTTATCTACGTCTGCGACGTCTGTGACGTCTGCGTCTGCGACGTATGCGTCGTCGTCTGCAACATCATCGATGCCGCTGTTGCCTTCGCTAGAGATTTTGCAGCAAGATGAGGCAATTGATTTGTCTACTAAGGTAAGCAAACACTTATATTTATTATAAAATTTATATATTTTATGTGTTTACTTTACTTAACATTAATTAATATTTTTAATATTTTACAGAGAACTGTGCCGAGGACACCACTAATTAAGAGTAGTGAGGCTGTTCGGCGTAAGATAATTGTAATTCCGGTCGAACCAATAACGAGAAAGCCGATTCGCCACCTCAAGATTGTAGGATTATATAAGTATGACGGTGGGCCAAATTTGATCAAAATTTTAAAATTTCAAAAGAATAATTTTTCTAATATTAAGACCAACAGCAGAGTTGAAACCATTTCCCATGAGCTGTGGGAACCGAGCCGAGTGTCGCAGGAAAATTTCTCTTGATAGTCTCCAAGCAATAGAATCTATAGTCTATATTTATACAAGCGTGCATTCCTTTCATTACGCTCTTCTGCCCCTCGTACCTTCGCACTTACCTATCAATCTCCGAACACTTGAGCGCTAAGATGCCGATGAGAGAAGGGTCATGGGATCGCGTCTGCATCCTATTCACATCGAAACTAATAAATTTTTCTCTTTCCAATTAGAAATTAGGCATTAGAAATTATGAAATAATATTTTTTGAACTTGAATATTTTGATTTCAACAATATATCAAAAATAATTTTGGCCTCTCAAAACCTCTTATTGAGTTTTCGCTTCGGAGCTTAGGTGAAGTAGAAAATAGAAAAAAATAAAAAAATATGTTAATTTTAATGAATTCACTGTTATTTAGCGAACTTTTATTATAAGAAATTAATCTACGAATTTATACAACGTGGCGTGCGAGATAGCAAGCATCGCTCTATTTTTATTATATTTTATTATTAGATAATGATTGGTAACTGTATTTTGCGGCGAATTTAATTATAATATTGATTGTATATATAAGTAGTGTATAAGTTATGTATTGGTAGATTATGCTTGTTCCAACTTCAATTAATTAATAGTTACGAAATTTTTAATTAATCTTGGCTGCGAATGATACTTGAAGAGCCATCTTACGAGCTAAGGTCTGTAACCTTGCGTCCGCGCTCCTGATTTTCTCCACGCCCCCGCTCCAATCAGAGCCCGAAAATCCAACGAGGAAAATCAGAAGAAACAAACGGACCAATTAACACATCATTGCCTGCTCCACTCCTCCCAAAACCGAGAGGGTAAGAGAGGGACTCATCACCCAAACACCCATCTAATATATAAAGAGTTGCACAAGACCCAGAGAGCAAGTTCAAGTCCTAAAAGTTACTAGAGAAAGTTCAAGTTGTTAGAGAAGAGCTAGAAAAGTTGTTTGATTTATAGTTAGTTGCAAGAGTTGTATTAGTTCCAGTCAGTGATTGTAGTGACTGTGCAAAGCAGAGCTTGAAGGAAGCACAGAAATCAGTAGTGTCAAGAAGTCAGTCAAGAAGTTAGCAATATTCAGTCAAAAAGTCAGTCAAAGTGCCAAGCAACCAAGCAGCCAAGCAACGGAACAAGAAAAACAAGAAAAATAAGTTAATGTAAAATAAAGACGAGCAGGCCAATAGAGTGAATTACAAAATAAAAAAAGAGTAAGCAATCAAATTTTTAATTTTTTTACTTATCAATCTCTCCTCTCTTTTAGAAGTAGGTCGCAAATCAAAAATTTTCCCTTCGTCGTATTTGGAAACTACTTTTGATAGGCTCCAAATACAATTTATATTAGGAAAACCGGGTTCTACTATTGATAGGATCCAGGGTACTTCGCGCTCTAGGATTACAACTATTGATTGGAATCCAAGAGCAGCAGTACAGGTTTAGTGGCACTGTCCCCTTCGGTATTCTTAATTTTTGAATAGTGATCCCGCTAGTTTATGCGAGAAATCGCAGACTAGCAAGAACAGAACCCTGAGACTACGCCAAGCCTCAGGTGCACGTGAGATGTGTTGTTGCCACGACGTCACATAAGAAAAAATAAAATTAAATAAAATTATATTATTTTGTAATATTTAATGTATATTTAAAATAAAATAAATTTTAATAAATCTAATGCTTCATTGTTTTTAATTAGTGAGAGGGAAAGAAAAAAGTGAGAGAGTGCGAGAAAAGAGAACAGAAAGAAGAGAACTAGTGGTAGAGAAAGAGATAAAAATATCAGCACTAGCGAGTAAGATCGCTTTCTATCGGTAGAGAAAGAGAGGGAGAGAGAGAGGGTGAGTCACAGAGAGTTATATATGCTGTTATGTTTAGGTATTAAGTAAAGATATATATTCAAAATTGAATGCTTTTATTCATAAAATTCAACGTGATGTACAGTATGTTATATATTTAATTTATTTAGCTTATATTTAATTGTATTAATTACATTTTATTTAGAGAGTAAACTATATTAAACTAAATTCTTTACATCACCGCTGATTGGATTATCACAGGGCAACAGCCAAAAAGATCTAGAACCGTGACTAGGTACTGTTGAAGATTTTTTATCTCTGAATCCAAATCCGGCGGCAGATTTTGTCCATTACGTCAGGTGCCCGAGATATCTTAACCTAGAAGTGCAAAAAACACTATTTTTGGTTAACTTTGAAGTTATGTAAGATCTTTACTGAAAGTTTTTTTTAAACGGCCAACGGTATCTCAAAAAAGAACTTTAACCCTTCAAAACTCTTCTTTCAAATTTGAAAAATCTTTTTTTTCGTTGAAATATTGATGTTTGAAGTTTCATATTTCGACGATTTCTCTAGTAGGCAGAAATGGCAGGATTTGCTTTACAAGGAATTTCCAGGCTGGAAGACTGAAGTTTGGTCCATTTCATCTATATACAGGGTGTCCAAAAAGTTCCGAGACACCCCAGTAAGTCCTGAGATATAACTATTTCCGAGGAGATTAAGGTCATTCCTTTAGTAACTTTGAACGAGGAATCCAGTGGTGACCTTGGTTTTGACCTTGAGCTTGAACTTCAAGGTCATTTCGAGGTCAATTTCTTTTTTCAAATGGGAACCCCTATTTTTGACAACGGCAATCGAAAGAGCGGGAAATTTTACATCCAAAACGGTATTTTAAAATTTTTTTTCATGGCCTTGAGAAGGTCGATTTAAGGTCAAATGCTTGAAAAACTGCCTATAAGCGTTTTTTTAAAAATTTTTAAGATATCGAAAAATGACCTCTAGAAAATTTGTTCAGAACAAAGTGGGCCACTCAATGCACCAAAAACCTTTGACCTTTAACCTCATTTTGAAGGTCATTTCAAGGTCGAAGTGTTTTTTGTAATGGAAACCCCTCTTTTTGACACCGGATTCGCACATAGCGCGAAATCCGACGTTTGGATAAGGTATTATGTTGAGTTTCGATTGATCCACGACGTTCATCGCTAAGGTCATGTGAAATTCAGATCCAATATTATTCGCGAAACATTTACAAAATGTTTCGGGCTAAATTTATTAAATTCTACTGGGAGCATGTTACAGTGACCTTATCTTTGACCTTCAAGATCATTTTAAGGTTATTTCAAGGTCACCTTTGATTGTTTGAATAATAAAGTAACGGGTTATCCAAACCGAAAGTCAAGTTGTTTTAAATGAGGAGCAAGCAGAGACATAGGTACAGTTTTTTTGCCGGATAAGTTTTTTCCACTCACTGCGTTTTGAATGTTTCTTTCTGATTTCGCGCTATGTGCGAATCCGGGGTCAAAAATAGGGGTTTCCATTACAAAAAACACTTCGACCTTGAAATGAGCTTCAAAATGAGGTTAACGGTCAAAGGTTTTTGGTGCATTGGGTGGCCCACTCTGGTCTGAACAAATTTTGTAGAGGTCATTTTTCGATATCTTAAAAATTTTTAAAAAAACGCTTTTAGGCAGTTTTTCAAGCATTTGACCTTAAATCGACCTTCTCAAGGCCATGAAAAAAAATTTTAAAATACCGTTTTGGACGTAAAATTTCCCGCTCTTTCGATTGCCGTTGTCAAAAATAGGGGTTCCCATTTGAAAAAAAAAGTTGACCTCGAAATGACCTTAATCTCCTCGGAAATAGTTATATCTCAGGACTTACTGGGGTGTCTCGGAACTTTTTGGACACCCTGTATATATATATATGTATATATATATATATATATATATATATATATATATATATATATATATATATATATATATATATATATATATATATATATATATATATATATATATATATGTGTATATATATATATATATATATATATATATATATATATATATATATATATATATATATATATATATATAATCTGGACTGCCATATCCCAATCTGTTATATCTAAAAAAAATCTCAAGAACCTAAATCACTTGTTTTTTTTTATGAGAACGAATCCGTTTCTCTTCGAATAATCTTTTACGAGATTATCGAACATGATGCCTGGAAAAGCTATGTCTTTGCAAAGACCAGCAGTAATCCGCTATTATCATTTCGTCCCATCGGTCTCAATAATTTCGTTCTTTTTCTTTGATGTCTTGATGGAAGCATTCACACACTTCTTTACTGAAGGCCCCAATATTCTCAGGGAAATAGTCTAAGTGCGAAAATAAAAAGTGTAATTTTAAGCTTATAAGACATTTCAAATCTTTGAAGTTCTTCAGCATTGTTGCTACGATATTCTTATAATCTGGATCTCTATGATTTCCTACAAATTTTCAATAACGCTTACAAAACTTGTCCAAGCAGATTTTTCAGGATTTGTCATTGTTGTTACGAATTGTTCATCTTTTATCAGTTTTCGAATATCTGAACCTACAAATATACCTTCATTGATCTTTACTTCTCATAAACGTGGAAAATTGGATTCATTAATCCTACCTTGATATGTAGAGGAGGTAGTAATACCTTTTCAGATCGACTAGACTTTTTTCGACAACGTTATATGAGCTAACTTCCATGTTATTTCTTTCTGACCACACCTTTTTCACCCAGTGTTCATCACGGGCACGATTGTCCCATAAGCAAAGAAAGCAAGGATACTTTGTGTTACCAGATTGCAAACCTAGCAAAAGATTTATAATTGAAATCTCCACAGATTAACCAATTGTATTCTCCGTACTGAATTTTCTCCAGTGAAAGTTCAAAGCTTTCATATGACTCTTTTAGTGTAGTAGAGTGACCAATAGGAAGAGGAGGATATTCATTTCCATTATGTAGAATGGAACTACTGAAGAATCAATAAAAAGCCGTCAGTGATCTGACGAGTAATCTTCCAGAGTTCGATATAATCCAACTAGCTTCTTCACATTGTTACAGTAAACAAGGTCATCTACACTTGAAAAATATTTCCGGAATCCTTCATCTCTCTGTCTGTAGACAGTAATTTTTGTACCAAGTGCTAAAAGATTTCTGTAAGTCTTGAAGCGCATAACTCTGCAGCATCCTTGGGAAAATTCAAGTCACGAATGAAATCATCCAGAGAGTTTTGATCAATCAACTGTGGTTTTCCGACATCGAACTAAACTTCA
Source organism: Phymastichus coffea (assembly GCF_024137745.1). NCBI lineage: Eukaryota > Metazoa > Arthropoda > Insecta > Hymenoptera > Eulophidae > Phymastichus > Phymastichus coffea. Next base: position 2,873,518 of record NW_026706836.1, on the reverse strand, counting down.
TCTTCATTGCTAATAACTTCATCTATTTGATCTATATCTGGAATTTGTGATTTTTGTGACTGAGGAATCGATTCTACAGGACATTCTATTTTTTCATATACAGCTGGTGTGACACTGGAAAGTGTAGGATAAACAATAGCATTTCTATTATGATAATTGAAACCAAAAGTTTCACATGAACAAAAGTAGCAGTCGTTTTTATGATCTTGAGGTTCAGCTAGAACAACAATTATTTCTGTCTTGACAGAATTCCACCTCCTCAAAGTCCTTCGGCAATCTTCACATATGGAATTAAGAACCCATGGTTTATCAAAATTTCTTATAAATACCTTATATTTACCTTACATTTGAGGAAAAGTTCTTTTATGGTATCGTTGATCTCAATGCGATAGTGTTGAACCTCGAATTTTACACATACATAACAAAAGTCAATGACTTTATCCTTACAAGAATATCTCGACATATTTACTGACATATCCATTAGCTCGCCGCTCAAGCACGATCTCTAATATGGATTGTCTACTTTAACGCAAAAGTCAAAGTTAACTCGTTCGATTTACTCAACAGGATTGTTTTGGAAATAATTACCAAAACTGATCTGCGTTGAAAAGTTTTTAATCCTTGAATGAAACACAATGAAAGCCTTGTAAAATTGTCCAAATATCGACTTTGACTTTTTCACTAGCCCAACCCGACGCTCAAACACGATCTCTACCATGGATTGTCTGTCTTTTCAAGAAAGTCGCACTCAACTCGTTCGATTGACTCAACAAGATGGTCTTGGACAAAATCTCAAAAATTTATAATTGCGTTGAATAAAAACAAAAGAATGATGTTAAGAAAATTGGGATGTGGCAACTTGGGGTTATAGAGTTGCACGATACAGGCTGTCGAATTGAGAAATTTGAGATTTGGCGGTACAGGCTATATATACAGAGTGTTCCATTTTAACTTGGAAAGTAGAATAACTAAAAACATTGCCAAATATACGAAAAATGTTTCAGTTTGATTTTAGAAGTCATTTCAAGGTCAACTATTATTTGTCGAGATCCCTATTTTTGACCCCGAATGCGGAAAACACAGAAAATTCTATGTTCAGACGAGGTGACACATGTGGAGTCCGGGAAGGTCAACTCAAGTTCATGGGATATTCAAACTTAGATTATTATTACGGATTCGGAATAAGCGGAAAATCCTACAGATGAGCTTTGATGCTGTGATGAAAGTCATTCCGTCTTCATCATCCTAGTTTGTGTTGAGCTGTTTGTTGTTTCGCACTGACCTAAGCAGCTAAGAGGCCTAACTAACAACTGAATGCTTACCTGAAGCATGAATGAACACATGAAGCTCTGTAATGAAGAACTATGGAGTCGAAAAAATGGCTCTATTAAATCATACACGAAAGATCTTTAAATTGTTAAAGTGGGTATTCTCGTGGATTTTGTCTCCATCGTTGACAGTTTCAAAATCCTTATTTAAGGAGCGAATAATACCGGAATTACTTAATCCATCACGAAATACTCTCAAAAATAACACAGCATGTAGTTTTCATCCAAAAATATTCAACACTGCTACTAACTCGAAACACTTAATATTTATGTAACTATTAAATCCAATAATACAAAGCGCTGTATGCCTTAAGTACCAGGAAAGTAAATTTTAAGCTGTTAACCCTAAGACATTAAGCGCTGCCATTCTAAAATGCTAAGATGGATAAGCACAAAGTCAAAGCCCTAATAATTCTGTACTATGCAAGCTCCCATCCTTAGATAAATAAACCTTGAGGCTCATAGAGCTTAGTGTTCTGAGAGTTAATAGTTTCAAGTTTACCTCCCTGGCGTTTATGCCTTGCAGCGCTTAGTGTGCTTGAGTTTAAGAGCTTGGGATTTACATCCTTGGCATTTAAATCTTACAACGGTTAGTGTTCTTCAGGTCACCAAGGTAAGCATTCAGTTGTTAGTTAGGTCCCTTGGCTGCTTAGGTCAGTGCGAATCAACAAACAGCCCAACACAAGCTAGGACGATGAAGAAGGAATGACTTTCATCACAGCATCAAAGCTTATTTGTAGGATTTTCCGCTTATTCCGAATCCGTAATAATAAACTAAGTTTGAATATCGCATTATCTTGGGTTGACCTTCCCGGACTCCACATGTGTCACCATAGAGTTTTTCGTGCTTTCCGCATCCGGGGTCAAAAAATAGGGATCTCGATAAAAAATAGTTGACCTTGAAATGACCTCTAAAATCAAACTCAAGGTCGAATTTGACGTCATCGTAAATTGACTAACACTAAACAATACAACTTTTACCTGAAAAATTTTTCGAACACGCAGTTTTTAGTTATCTTACTGACTGGCTAATGATAACCCAAGTATTGAGTTATGATAACCCTCATACTGGGTTATAATAACCCAATGTCTTATGACTTTGATCACAGCATCAAAGCTCATCTGTAGAATTTCTATTTATTCCTAATACGTAATAAAAAAAGCAACTTTGAACATTGCATGACCTTGGGGTGACCTCCCCAGACTCAACATGTGTCACCTCATCTGAACGTAGAATTTCCCGCTTTTTCCGAATCCGAGGTCAAAAATAGGGGTTTCTATTTGTGAAAATAAAGTTGACCTTCAAATAACCTTGAAAATCACATTAAAGGTCAAGTTTGATGTCCTCGTCAGATGACCCCCTATGAACCATACAACTTTTACCTGAAACAATCTTCGTATACTTGGCAATGGTTTTAGTTATTTTACGGTCCAAGTTAAAATGGTACACCCTGTATATATATGTATGTACGTATATATATATATTGTAACAGGCTGCCGCCTAGCCGCAAACCTCGGGTAATAATAATTCTAAATACAGCCAAACGGTGCACTGTTAACTGTGTGCTCCTAGCACACTTGCTCACCTTGTCCCGGTGTGCGCCTGCGCCGAGTTCCCTTACCGATCTAACCTGGGTTCACGATCTCTCCGCCAGGGGCGCTGGTACGCCTGCTTTACAGCGCTCCGTCGGCCACTGCTGACAACTCGGTTGGCGGGCAGCTTCTCTCGTTGCTTACGTGATCCGTGCTGTACTACCGGCGCGTTCGAATGAAACGTAAACAACAACACCGATGTCGAACAAAGAGAAGACAAGATAAAGAGAGAATCTCGTATAGATTTCTAACCGATTTATTAACTTAAAATATATATAAGGGAGGGATTTGCCGAGAGACTTTCGCACGCTGTTTCGGTATAACAAATCGAACGGGGAGAGAGAGAGTAAATCTCGCGAACTATTCGCTCGCACGCTTTTAACAAATTCGCCGCGCACGCTACGCGGGACCGTACGCTAAATACAAATCAGCAAAAGTGCTGTGCACCTACCGCTAAGTTGACGGGGATACGGTGGCCAACCGTATCCGATTAACCCGTTGCTGATGAACTGCCTCTGCGGCTGCTGCTCCGCTGTTGTTGTTGCGTGGCTGCAGGAGTTGCAGAGGTTGAGCTCGCTGAAGCCGAGGTCACACACGTTCAGCAATGCGCGCACTCGGCACTCCACTCACAATTGTTATTATCGGCGACGGTGTCACACACGTTGTGCAGTGTGTGCACTCGTCCCACCGCACCGATTGTTGTTGTCGGTCGCTGATGCACACGTTGCGCAGTGTGCACTCCTACCTCACAACTCGCTAACAATATGCACTGCTCCCTGGATCTCACTCGTAAAACAATAGGACTCTTTGTTGCCTCTGACTCGTCGATCACGATGTAGCCGGACTGAAGGACACAGCCATACTGGCTAGCTAACTCTCCCCTCCCGGTCATTGCCTCTAACGCGCCCTCTCTCTCTCTCTCTCTCTCAAACCGATCGCGGCTGTTACGCTCAGCCGCTTAGTAACCCACGCGAGTCTAAACGATTTTCGGCAATCGTTGCAATATATATATATATATATATACACATACATACAGTTGACATGGACCAAACTATAGTCTTTCAGTCTGGAAATGTCTTGTGAAGAGAATCCTGTCATTTCTGCCTACTAGCGAAATCGTCGAAATATGAAACTTCAAACATCAATACCTCAACAGAAAAAAAAAGATTTTTCAAATTTGAAAGAAGGGTTTTGAAGGGTTAAAGTTCTTCTTTGAGATGCCGTTTAAAGAAACTTTCAGTAGAGATTTTACATAAACTCAAAGTTAACCAAAGACAGTGTTTTTTGCACTTCTAGGTTAAGATATCTCGAGAACCTGACGTGATGGACAAAATCTGCCGCCGAATTTGGATTTAGCGACTCAAAAACCTTTGGGAGTACCTAGCCACGGTTCTAGGTCAATTTACTTTTCAAATTTTGTTGCACAATTCGATCGTGTAGAAGTATTATCAGGAAAATATTCTCTCGTGTCAAACTCGAGACGGACGTCTATAGGAGCACTTTTGATAGATTCATTTTATTTCGTACAATCTATCACGATTAACGGTAATTTTTCGATGAAATTTATTTTATTACGCAATGGTTCATTTTCTTTTCCATTATATGAGCTTTGAAAGTTAGCGTACATATCATAAAGTACTGCATACTATTTTTGATTAATGTTTGAATTAAGATTTCTATATGGATAGCATTGAGAGTTTAGAAATAATTTAACATCACAAATGTTACAATGATCAAAGTGACTAGCAGAAGCGGTTACTTCAATTTTTCGTTGTGTTTGAAAGGCTAAAATAACGAAATGAGGTTTTTCCAATTGATTTGGTGTCTTCACACTCCAAACATGTTTAGATGTGCGAGACAATTTTGGATACTCGTATAACTCCCAAGTACGATAACTCATAGTGATTGCTCTATCACGACTAATTTGATTAAGTAATTCGATTTTTTCTCTATCGGCTACTACTACATATGGCATTCACTATTCAATTTCATTCAAAGTAATTTTAATTTTTTCATAAGTATATACACCATTTATATCGGAAGGAGTAGTTATGGTAGCATTCAAATCATTTCTCGATATTGTCATAATAAGCTCATGTTTAACATTTACTACAATTTTTGAATAATCCTCAGCAAATCCAAGCAGCATATTGAAGGGTGTAGTAACATCGAAATAAACTTCATCTATTGTAAGTGATACAACTTTGTTGCTAGTCTAACCAGTATTTGGAATAATTAAACTTTGGCTCAGATTGAATGATAACCAGTTCTTCATAAGACTTGTCAAGCCAACATTTTTTACTTTATCTATTTCAATGGCATTTATCTCGTATCGTATCTCCTCGAACAAATGATATATAGCATTATTAATTACCTTAGTTTTAACTGCTACATTTCCATTTTCCCAAGTTAATCTACCGCAAACATGAATCATACTACGAGATGGAAGTATGGATAAATCTTGATGCTGAATTGAGATACGAATTTCATCATTGTTATTGAAATGTGATAATGAATAAGGTTGATGCGCATTAACTTCGTAATGAGCTATCGACTCATCGAAAGCGACACCTCAATGAATATTTAGAATTTCATCCATTTTGATGTAAGCAACACACTAATATACAAGATACTTTTCGCCAGCTGACATATTTTCTATTACTCTTAGTCCTAGACTTTTCAGGAACTGAATGTTCTGACATGTGAGCGCAGCGGTAGCTCGCGGTCGACTGATCATTGATTGACATTGCAGTTTTTTTCATATATCCTCGTTCAATTTTATTGTTGTAAAATATGATTCCCATCACGATATTACTTTGATGTGAACACGTACTGAGATGACTTCTCCTCGAAAATTAACTAGATTTCCGTCTTGATCAACAATACGTATTTTTAAATGATCAATACTTCATGATGAATGATTATATATCCTGGTGGTACTTCTGGAAGTATGCACTTTACATTCGTTTATATAAGAACTTGTAGTAATATTAAACTCTACGCGTAAAGCGTTCAATTTGAGTATAGTTACAAGTAAATCAGAGATATGAGTTTTGTTTAAAGATAGCTCTCGCCTAGTAAAGCCTAAAATTTAACTGATAGAATTTTCTGGTTTGAAATTTATTTTATGACTACACTGAATAACACTACGTAGAGTATTACTGTTTGGTTTTAAACTAATTGAAATTTCATTAAGCGTTAGCGTTTCTTGTAGAAAACTCTCAATATCTTCTATCTCATAGCTACCAGTCGGTAAAACGATTCCGTGTTCACCAACGTAAAATTTATTATTGCCTACGTCAATATTTGGTATTGAATTAAATGTTAATAGCTCCACTAAGCCTAGTACTTATTTTTTATTAGGCGACAGCTCTATTGGTGGAAAATAATTTGCTTCAAGAACTGATGAATTACCTGACAGACTCAATGTTAGTGTGTTCTCCATCAGAGCTTTGTATTAAATTACGGTTTTCTCATTCATTACATCTATTTATAGTTTATTCGAAAGAAATTTTTGGCAAAGATGTCCATAGTTATAGGTATTGAGATCTTGATATCTCACATATTTATATTTAACTCTTTTGACTTTGAGATAGAGTAATCAATCTATAGGAAGTTGAAGATAGCCAAAATTATCAAAGTATATAATTCCATCACCTTTCTTTTTATATGCTACGTAGTTCGTACCTGGTCCATCTTTGTCATCTAAATTGATAACAGGTAATTCTTGGTAGTCAACTTCATGAGATTACAAATTTTTCTCGTTAGTAAAATAATGAAGACGACGTTCATAAACATAAATTCTTTCAGTATGTCGAGTAATTTGACTACGAAGAAGAGCAGATAAACGTTTAATTCAACGTTTAGTTCAAAAATTTGAACTTTTCATCGTCTATTGGTATTCGAGGACTATTAGTATCATTTTCATCAATATATTCGTTTTGTATCAAGAGTAAGTTTACATGTTTAGTTTGTTTTGACTTCGTTATATAGCACGGTGAGACTTAATATTTCGATCCATATTTTTTAAGTATATATAAATTTACACTTATATTATTTAATTTTTCAAATTTAGGTATACTTTTTCTTTTTGGAGGGAAGTTTATATCGTCAAAATTCAGTTCATTCTCATAGGGCTTGTACTTATTTACTCTGTATGAATGTTCTTCAACTGGATTAAGGCATGAAAGTATAGCCCACTTAAAACATTCATTGTCTTCATTTTGAACATTAACACAAGCTCTTTTATTATTTAAGCTTAACGGTAATGGTATATATGAGCATGGTTTAAATGGATTATACTTATTTATATTAATAGTGAACATTAATTATTATTTATATTAATTAGTATAATAATAATTTTTAACTGAGTCTCTTTCTTAAAATTTTTCGATTTGTTTAAGTATAATATCTTTAACGTTATTTCGAAACCATCTATCAAGATCAGTAGTTCTATAAATGTAAACATTTTCTGTATTGAAATACTTGATTTTAACATCTTCTTCTTGATTTTTCTTTATGATAATTTGTGACGCCATTTCTGTATTTATTTTTATGTTATTATGAATAGCAAGAAATTGAGGTATTTCAATTTGTAAAATGATTTGCTGCAACTAAAAATGTTTTTATATCTAAATGATGTTGATTAACTATACTGGCTGTACTAATTCGATTTTCAAATGCTGAATGAATTGGCCTCCAATTAACTTCATCTCCTGAAATTTCATTCTGAATAGCTGTTGATGGATGTATACTTCCGCCAACTTTTATAGTTTTACTTAAATTGACTTCAATAGAATTCAAATAACAAGCACAAGTTTGACATCTTTGTCGAATTGCTGTACTTAAATCAGGTCGTTTCATAAGTCTATTAATTGAAATTATAGCAGTAATTTCTAGATTTCTCCATTTAATACAATCGTTTATATCTAAACCGTCCGAATGATGATAAGCTTTCCACAAATTTTTAATTGTTTCTTCATAATAGGCGATAGAAGACATGTTGGTAGTTATTTGGTTTTTATTATCTTGTAGAGTCACTTGTCTGTAGTTGTATAAAGAATTATTATAATGAGAGGATTGAAAAGGTAGCGAACAGCTCTGAAATGAACTCATTCTCAGTTGATAATTAATATTAATTTGTTTAACAAATCAATAAGGATTCAACTAGCTATTGAGGAACTAGTTGCAAATGAAGTAAGGTAAGGCAAGCTAAGTGAGGGCGCTACCAGCAAATTGAGGGCGCTGTTAGTAAAGTGAGGGCGCTGCAAGCAACACTATTAGCTCTGTAGGTAGCATATGGAAGGGATAGATAAAACGAAAAAGTAGAGGGGAACAGACTGTAGCACCCTCTAACTTATTATTACTTAGTATTAAAGGGTTTATATAGATCTTTAAAATAAAAATATAGTCATTATTGCTATGAGATACGATTTAGTTCACATATCAGAGAGAATAATTGGATTCATACTCTAAAATGGACTATATTTTAGATATTCAAGGCTTTCAGAGTCCTAATAATATTTTTATTTGTAAGGAGTTTGCCTATTTAACAGTATGTTCTAATACTCCACCTACAGTACTACTTTTTAAGTATTTATATTTTATTATCGGTAATTAACATTGATTTTATTTAAAATATTTATTAATATTAAGTAAATATTAAGATAAGTTTATTTTCGGGATCAGTGTAACAAAATTAACGATAAAAATGCTTTTGTTCATTAAAAAAGCTTAAAGTTATAAATTTTAGATCTTGAACAATAAATTTCGCATTGATGTGACGTCAAGCTCCTTTCATTATAATGATTTTAATGAAATACCCTAACACAGCTGTGCGTATATGTGAGGTAGCGCCTTAATATTGATAGCATCTATTCTCATTTTTGGGCGTGTGGTGGGTTGTTGTAGCGCAGAAAAAAAATAAAAATATATCTGACCAGACCGTTACAATATAATATTTGATTTTTACACGTTAATATATTTACCATCATTAATAACAATACATTAAATAGAATATATAAAAACTTAGCATTTATTTCTCTGTTTAATAACACAGGGCGACAGTCAAAAAAATTCAGTCATGTGACTGAAAGTTCCTAAAGACTTTTGATGTGCTGAATCCAAATCTGGCGTCAAAATTTGTCCATCGCCTCTAGTTCTCGAAATATTCTAACCTAAAAGTACCAAAAACACTGTTTTTGGCTAACTTTGAGGTTACGTCACATCTTGAATAAATTTTTTTCTCCAAACTGGTAACATGACTTTCAAGTGTAACTCTTACTCTTTAAAATCCATTTTCCAGACCTCAAAAATCTCTTGTTTTTCACCAAGATATCGTTATTTAAAATTTCGTATTTCTGCGATTTCGAGAAAATTGAGTTATAATGCCAAGTTATGAATTGTTTACTAATAAACTAAGTTTTTCATTTTCATTGGATTGAAAAAAAATTACGATAAAAAAATGAAAAAATCTTTTTCAAAATGAAATTTTCCTAATAGATACTTATTTTTCTTAAATAAAAGAAATAGTTTTTTTTCTAAGGAATATTTATCTACGGTGTCTACGTTTGCAGATAGACGAACTTGAAAAAAAATCATTTAAAAAATGAAATCAGCGTCACTTTAGATCGGCTCGATAAATAAGAATTTTGTTAGACTTTTTTTAAAAAGGAAGCAAATACATATCCATTCCATTTTATTTTTTTAAAATCTACATACTCCTTCAAATGTTAGAAAGTGTTTTTTGTGGTTTGAAAAAAATGAAAATAATGATCCAGTTTTTATAGTGTAAAAAATGCTATTTTCAACCGTTTAAAAAAACCAGCGAAATGTGAAAAGTATTGCTTAACCTTTTAAACTGAGCCCGCGCGGATTGGATTCAATTACGACTATTTCCGAGCGAGTTACAAAATTTTGAATTTTTGATAATTTCAGTATAGTGTAACATCGGGCCGTTTAATATCAACAAAAATGGTTTTTCGTGTATATGCATTTAATATGTGACTTAGATTTTAACTCTGTGAATGAGAAAAAGGAGAACATTTAACTGAAGCGGAAAAAGAACACTTGAAAACATATGTCCCTTTGTCGCGCACTTTCCGAATTTTACTCCGAAAGATCGTAAAGTTTTTTTTTTAGTAGGTTTGGATATAGACTAAAGGAGCCGCGGAATTTTGCCTACATCCTGTTACACGATTCCTTCGAAAAGTTTCCACTTTTAGAAGCTAAAAATTTTGTCATAGGAAAGAAAATTTAATAATTATTTTTACATAAATGAATTAAGAAAATAGCAGCATGTTAGGAAAAATTCGCAGCTTCCTGAAACCTCCCGCACATTTTTGATCAAAGACGTAATTTCTGCCAATTAACGAAAATATCCAAGAGTTTTGAAATTATATTTACTAAATAAGTTAGTAAGTTTAATAAATATACAAAAACTAATTACACAAATTAAATGATAATATATTAGTCCATTATGCGACACAAATTGAAATCATATTTGAAGAAAACAAAATTGATTTCAATAAACTAAATAATAAAAATAACCGTTTTAATAATTTTCCTTTTGTATTCAAATTTTGAAAAGTTAAATTGTGCAGAAATTAAATAAATCAAATGGCTAAAAAAACTCGAAAAAACAATCTCCGAAATTATGAATTAATTCAATAATTCACTTTCAATAGTACGTTAAGCTTTATGTAAACCGCTTTAGTAATGCGCAATTTCTCCCTTCTCATTTTATATTATTTTAATCAACAAATTTAGTTAATTATTTAAGATATTCATTGTAAGCACGTAGAATTAAAGATTTTCGAATAAAATGTGTTTAGATATTAAGAAAGCCGCGTTATTGTTAAGCACGAGGTACAAAAATTTATATAATAAATTAATAATTATAAGTTAAAATTGTAATGAAAATGGTACTTGGAGACCCATTTAACATAGAGATAGGGCCCATACCCTTGAGTGCATACCCCCGATCTCCATCACGCCCCCGAACCAATTAGGGCCCGAAAACCGAAAGAGAAAAGTGGGAAAATCTCAGTCAGTCAATTAAAACCTGCTACCATTTCCACTCTTCCTAAATTTTGAGGGGCTAAGAGAGGGATTTTCCTCCCAACCCCTAGCTTTAAAAAGCGTGCGCGAGCGAAAAATAGGCATTATCTAGTTCAATCTAGCGTCCGCTCCAGTTCCAACTCAAGTTAAGTCCGACTAGTTAGGAACTCAACTCTCCAAGTGCCAGAAAGCTACGTCAAAGAAAAAAATAGTAAGTTAAAAATTTTTTTGACGCTATCAAATCTTTCCTTTTCTACTTACGGCTAACTTAGCTAATCGAAATCCGAAAAAAATTTAGTCTTCGAGAAATATTTCAGTATTGATCCGGGATATTTCTGATATTTCTCTATAAGACAACCGCGCCGTTTTAGAGTTAATTAAAACTTTTGTGACAATTCCAGCAAGGTCTGGGATATTCACATACAAGTCGCAATTCCATTGGATCATGGTGTTCGATGGAAGACTTGTAGTCAAAAACTTTTCCTTTTTAACGCAAAGCGCGAAGTCGAAAGCTCTGATTCTCCAATCGCTCATCCCGGTTCAGGCGTACGGACGCAAACCAAAAAGAGCACCTGAGATAACGTCCGCCTCAGACGTTCCTGAAATAGTGACCCGGACGTCACAATAGCCTGGCCAAAAACTTATGCACACAACTGTATGTATCGAAAGAGAGAAGTAAAATTCTAACAGTATTTTACGAGTGAAAATAACGTTGTTTATTGTTATAACATTGCAAATCTGATTAAGGGTGCCAGCCAATGTAAAATCAAAAAAATTAGAAATGATGAAAAAAAAATTGAAGCGAATAAAATTGAACAATCGTCAGTACTTACTTTCAAAGTAGGGTAACTACCATTTTTGACGCTTTATATGCTATATGAGTTCAAACAATCCAAATGTCCTTTATCGTGGACTCAAAAAAAACAATTAGAGTTCCACCACTGTAGTCAAATGAAGTTTACTCCTTTTTTTGCATTTAATCCACTTAACGACAATTATTTTGGAAAAAAATAATCATGTATTTTGTTACAAAAAACCACAAAAAATCACAATATAATCTGTTTTTCATGTTTTCAAGATTTTTTTTACAAATATATTTTTATTTCAACTTCTACTGACTCAATTCAAAATCAGATTTAGTTAGGTGGATCAATATATATTGAAGAATGTCTGTATCAAGTAACAAGTTGATCCATTCAAAACTTAGCTCAAAACCTTACGGCAAGGGTGTTATTGTTCTTGAAAATCACTAAAGGCTATATTAAAATTTAACGTTTTCACCCACATAATTAGCTGTTAAATCACTAAACCTAAATTTTACAAAAACATATAACTTTGTGTAAGTTGGATTCAAGAATAACCAAAACAATAATAATAATAAGCCCAAGCTCAGCCATTGCTTTGTCCGTCGGTTCTATCTGTGCTTACATAACCCTTTTCCTTGCAACTCAAAATCTAGTCTGCTATTGGCTTAAATTACTTTAAATAACTATTTACACAATTTACTCGCGTTTTACTCGTTAGATTCACGAGGTTATCTTGCTGTCTATGGAACACGAACTATCAACGCTATTCGGCGCACCATGACACAATTTCGATTCGTGTCCGCGAAAGATCCGGTCGATCGACTAGATAAGGCAATAGACAACGACAAATGTTTCACCCACTCCTAAACTCTCGCGGGTAAATTGGGTTGGCGTCGCGAAGCTCGTAGGCTCGAGCGGTCATATGGCACATTCCCGGTCGCGCAACGAAAAGAAAGGATACTCCTTAAGGATTCATCGTCGGTCAGACTTTCTAAAGAGAGAGAGAGAGACAGAGAGAGAGAAAGAGAGAGAGAGACAAACAATTTCTCTCGGTGCTTACTTACTCCTTAGGCTCATGTGATCACTCGTCTTACTCGTCTCTGGAAAAGCGTCCCTTGGTTGCTGGCACTCGTGCATAATCACGTCCATTCCTGTTGAATGCTCCGACAGAATAAGCCATGGCAAGCGCAGCTTCGCATCTCGTCTCTCTCGGTTATCTTTCCTTCTTTTCCGCGAATTTTAATTCGATTGGCTCGTAGTGTCATCATTTAGTCATCAGCGTCGTCTATTTTAGCGTCTTATCCCGTGTAATGTTGCTACTGGTCAATTAGTTAGCGTCATTTTGTCTTATTCGTCGACTTATTCCTATCTTCGTTATCATTGGCTAATCGGGAGTGAGCACACCGGTTGGCCTAGCGTTGTCTGTATCTCTATCGTCCGTCCTTTTCTGTCTCGCGCTTATCAGTCCTAACGGTCGCCCCTATTCACATATCGGCATCCCCTCTCGCGCTTACTCTATCGGTCGACTCGCTTTCACTCATTCTTTCTCTTCTCTCGCTCTTTCTGGCTCATGTTCATTGCCGATCGCGTCACAACATGGCCACCGCTCGGCTCCAACGTCAATGTCACGTCCCGTCGCCGCTCACCGTGACTGCCTCTCGGTGCTTGGAAGGCTGTCAGTGTATGCATGTATGTGGATGCGTGGGGATGTTCTTTGGATGTATTGATTGGGTGGCAAGCGGTATTAATGTTCGTACGGTGCTTCTCGCGAAATCAGCTATCAGGATCAGCTGATCTCGGCTGCGAACTTTCTCGTCATCTAGCTTCCTGGGAGGCATCGATCCGGGTTCATGAGTGTGAGAGTGTGTGCGGGAGTGTAAGGTTGGTGCCTATCGGTTGGACGGGTCCTGAAAGGTTATAATTCACGAGATCTCGAAGCGGTAGCTAGATATATATGAGCTAGTAGAATCAGCTGATCGGTCAATCGCGTCCTCTTGAGCGAAGAGGATTTCGAATTGAGAATAGCAGGTACGTGATTTTCTTGTGATAACGCATTATCACACCTGTTTATGACTTAATAAAAATCTTAATAAATAATCTTAATAATAAAACTCAAACATATTAAAAAAACACTTATTTGTCACAAGTCATAACAAAATTACTGAACATCTGATTTCTTACCCCAGCTTACTTGTGATGAACTACATAATAGTGTATAGTCTGCTACTGTACTACATAATCTGCTGGTCTGTTGTCTAAAAGTAAACACACGGCTCCACATGGTTGTGAATAAAATTAATTATTGATGAATTTTAACAATTGTTTAATCTTTGCAGAAACATCCATTTTATTGTGTGTGTAGAAGTGTATATAAAAGTAAAGTGAGAGAATGTCTTTTTGAAGAAAATTATTTGAGGAAGTTGTACATTGTATAAGTGGTATTTTTTTTATAGTGTATTCACATTAGTAGACTTCAGCAGCATAATAGCCTTATTTCACTTCTAGTCTCAAATTCTTCAGAGCTTGACTAACCATCTCTTGGTACCTTCTCGTGTTCTTCTCTCTGCAAAAAGTAGTCTCTGCTCGTTGCTAGTTTGCATCCAGTTCAGTGTAACTTTTCCAGGGTGGATATTGAAGTCTTCCATAACTAAAAAAAATCTCATTCTTGCATGATTAAACATGACTACAGCTATATCCACACTAATTTTTATACTTTTTACATAACTGAATAAAGTCTGGAACAATTTTCTAGATACAGTTATTCAAATTCTCGTTGCTGTTCTGAGTGAAGCCTTACAAGCACTTATGCAATAGATCATTAGACGTCTAATTTTCACAAATACTTTTGATAGAGTCCATTACTGCATTGGAAAGTCCATCTTGATGCTTATTACTGTCTTCAGTCCCTCGAGTATTAGCTTTCTGGTATAAACAGCAACTCTGTTCTTCTTCTTTAGAACAAAACTGATGCTATGGATTTCTATCTGTTGAACTCTTGTGGCAGAATTTGGCCTAGATGACATTTTTAATTTTTTGCACCAGAAACACTGAGTCCTTTCCTTTCCATTGGTATCGCAGCAGTTTTTTCTTTAATAGCACTCTCCATATAACTTTTAGCTACTCTTTCGCATGCTTCCAATAGTTGATTATTAAGTGTATGATGTACATTATAGCAACAGGTTTTGGCAAGTCCATTAGACCACAAAAAGTTTCACAGCCAGCCTGTCCATGGCCGTGTGCACGCATTGCAAGTATCAGTCTTCTATCGACTTGGTACGCATTTTTCTGTTTTTCGACAAACTTTATTTTGCTAAGCTTGATAAAGAATATTAACATCTATAAGCCTAAATCTAATGTCCGAAATATTTACTTCTACTATTGATTTTATTTTTTTTCTAATAAAGCATATTTTAGTTTTTTCATCTGGTGTGCCATCATTCATACTTCCATAAAAAACGTTCTTTCTCTTTTTAATTCTTCCAAATCTCTTCTTTTAATAATTACGTAAACTTTCAGGAATTATTCCACGAGACATTGGTGTTTTATCATCTGCCATATTCTAATTTTGTTTGATAAACAAATCAATTTCACTTGTTAAACTCCAAAATGAACCTATCGACTAATAAAAATAAATAAAATACTATACACTAAGCATTAATGTATGTAAAAATTAATTACTTCTCAGAGAACATCAGAGAATATAGCGTAGAACGGGGTGAACTGTTTCATCAAGATATCCAAGGAAATGGAACGTCGGTATTAAAGGTGATGAGTTATAAATATGATAATAGAATTTTGCTCGATGCTTATAAGGAAAAACAAGTCAAAAACGTAAAAAAGAAAGAGAAGTCCGCTGCATAGATCTTTTGATGATATAAGGATCTGTTATAAAAGAAGAAAAAAGTAAATATAGATAAATCTTTAGCATTTTCCATTGTTTAAATGTTTTTTTGCTTATCAAACGTGATTATGGTATTCTTGGAACAATTCTAACGTTGGATTGGGACTCAGCGATCCTCGAAACGTAAAAGAGCAATTTTTCAGACCAGAGCTTAGTATATTTTTCCTGTTGATTTGATTTTAAGCTGAGTTCGATGTAGACTCAATAGAATCAAGTGGACCTCGGACTTGGATTCAGCAACCTTGAAAATCATAGAAATACTAATCATTCCTTCCTTAATCTCTTTTTTCCACTTGACTGTCAACTGACCTTGAACCTGACGTACTGGAGTCAAACTGATTGCAAATTCGGATTCAGCATTCTTCAAATGGTTTTTTTCCCTTAATTTGACCTTTGAATGCCGTTGAACCTAACGTGCTGTGGTCAAAGAGATCGCGGATTCAAATTGAGCGACCATTAAAACCTATGAAAACAGTCCCCTAATTGAAGATATACTTTTGTATTTTCGAAATCGTCATATTGATCCTCAAAACATTAATATTCAATGACCATGTAATGACAAAGTAGCGATAAAAAAATGAAAAATATTATATCTGAACGTAAAATTTGCAGTACTTTCAGAATCTGTAATCGAAATTGAACTTTTTGCACAATATGCATATTTGACCTCAGAAATGACCTTGATTCATACATGTTGAGATAAAACAAACTCTAGGTTCAGAATCACCAACCCTCAAAATCAATGAATCACTAGTTATATTTTTTAAACTACTTTTTCCTGAGTTTGACCTTAGAATGTCTTTTTTTCTGACGTGGTGAGGTCGAACTGAATACATATTTGGTAACAAAATATATGGAAATATACGTATGTTGTTTTTGATAAAAACAACCTATTTTTTTGTGTTCCTGCGTTATTACTCATCTCGTCACTCCGTTCAAATCCTAAACGAAAATTAATGTTTTACTTGAAAAACATACTTTGACCTTCAAATAAGCATAAAGAATCGAATAAATATTACAGCTTAACGTTGACAGAAGGTAGAATGTTCCCTACTTTCCGGGCCCGGGGTCAAGAATAGCGGATTTTATGAAAAATAGGTTGAACTTCACATAACCTTAAGGGATCAACGAGATACTACATGTGATATCTTTCCTGAATGTAAAATTTTTTGTTATTTCTGAATTCGTGATAAAAAAGTAGGCTATTTCGAGAAACACAAAGTTGGCCTTCAAATGATCTCGTTTTTCTTTCTATCGCACATCTCGTTTTTAATGTACCTAAAATATTACCAGGACAACTAATAAAAATATAAAATTAAAGATATAAAAAAATAATTTACTGTAATATATGGCAATTCATAGGGTGGGTCGATAAGTCCTTAGAAGAAAATAAAAAAACAATTTTTTGTAGGTAGATTTCTTTTAAATTTTTTAACATAATCTTCTTGTTACTCGATACAGTTTTCCAGGTATTTTTTGAGTTTTCTTAAGCTATCAGATGTAACGGGTAAAAACCGCTTAATTATTATATTCGCGCGATTATATTAAAAGGACACGCGTAATTGTCAATGCTCACTACTTATCCGGGAGAGCACGAGAAAGTATGCGTCAGTCAACCACTAATCGTTAATAACCTATACTAAAATGGGAGTGAGTGGAAGCTATAAGATATGAGAGACTCAAAGAAAACACTTGTTAGTAATATAAATTGGATCTTTTATTATCCCTCAAAATCTCGAAAGGTCGGCCCGCGCGTTTGTTTACATGAACGCTCGCTCGTCGACAACACGCTTTGCCGGTACGCTCGCTGCTCTTTGTTATTAGAGCCGTTACATGCACGCATCGAATGTTAGCATCAAATTATTATTCTACGTTCGCGATCGCGAAATTAAGCTGGCCAGCTTACCTTCTACTTGCAGGCGATCGGAGAAAACCACGACAAGTCGCACAGCACGGAACAGTTGTTTATTGTTTTTATTGTTCGCGGGTCGCGGATGCGCGCACGGAGTGGTTTCGCCCTCGATAGCGAAACCTCATACACACACGCACACTGCTTGGCCTTAAGCTGGTGGCTGGATGGCTCCTTGGAGGCAGCTATCACGGCTATCTGGCACTCAGGTTATTGCTGATCTAGCGTACGGTCGACAAGGGCACGTGAATCGGCAAATGCGGTAGCGTAAGCGGACGGACACTATGGTGGTCTAGGCTTCACTGGTTCAAATTCTGTCGCGCGCGTTCCGTCTGCTCGCGTGCCGAATTCCTTCGTTACCTATTTCGTTCCCCCGGGAGGTGCTGCCCTCACAGACAGCAATTAAGTTAAATAATCAGCGCTAATTTGACGTTTACCGTCACACAGAAAAAAATTCATTTTCTCAAATATCCGTTTGCATAATGACCTGCTCTTTCGAGATGAATCATTGTCCGCCAAGACACTTTTTTAAGTTTGGAAATAAAAAAACTCACTGAGATCTGCAATGGCTCGGTCGGTAGGACGACGGACTCGCACCCGGTAGGCCCGGGTTCGATTCCCAGTCCCTGCTGACTGATACAAGCACCACTGAAAAAAGTTTCATGTGCTTTCTTTTCAAACACTTTGCAAGCCTCCGTCGCTGATTAACACTGATGGAGCATAAATGAACGGACGTTAAACAAAAAAAAAAAAAAAAAACCACTAGAGGCCGAATGTGATCAATACAATGAATAATTTTCTAATTCGAACTACAATTTCTTACTTTAGATCATTAAAACTGCGTGAAGTGTGCTGCACTCGTATATTGTATTGATAAAACAGAATATTTTTATGTTTAAATGGAATATTTTTCCATTTTCTCTTCACTTATTCAGTCCAATATTTTTCGGTTATCACCATACAACTGCGTCTATTCGCGGCTAAGAGCAAACGTGGCACCTATCTTGCCGAAATTTTTTTCATGTTCAGTTTTCTATACAATATTTAAATGATTGTATTTTTTTAAACCTATACGGTCCCAGCTATTTTGCGCAATTTTCCTCTTTGGTCACTTAACACCATGTTGTGGTTATTTTACCAATAATTTCTGAGAGGTACTCACGTCTATAGAATAATCCAAAAGATGTTCATCTGTAGCCAATGTACAGCAACGTTTAAATTCATGTTGTTACGAATAAGCAAAAGTTATTCACTTTGATCGACAATGAAAATGAAATCACTTGACGGATCTGGCTGAAACTTAGACAGCTCTTTATTTAGAAATGATGCTTGCTGTTGCAATATAAGTGATGATACTTTGCGCGCCATCGCTTAGATTTTCTAAAGACTTATTAACCTACCTTTGTACATTAAACATCTCTCAGTGATGAGAATCTGATGAAGCAAAAAAAAATTTCATTTTTACAAAGTCATATCACATCTATATCGTTTATACGACTATGACCAATAAACTCAGGAATAACGGCTGTGAATCTTGATCATAGTTATATAAACGTTATAGATATGATACAACTTCATGAAAATAAAATTTTTTGTAGCGTCATCGGATTCTCATCACTGTCATCTCTTATCGAATTTTCATTTCAAAATCTATTTTAATCAAAAAGCGCTACAAATCTTTCAATATTTTCTAAGTTTTAAACGATTCTATAAAATTTTTATTGTTAATTTTCATAAAATGTTCAAATCTTTTATTATAAAACTGTTTCTTAGTTTATGTTAATTTCTGTAACATTATAGAAATTTCCTTTATAATAAATATTTGACCCAATTGTATAACAAATCTTAATTTTATATGTACAAAATTAAAATGATATAGCAAAACAATAATTTTAGATTATACAATAATTCATGTTAATTAACCGTTATAGTTTACGAAGTAAGACTTATGGAAAATTCATTAATTGAACTATAATAATGTAATACCTTTGTCAAATGTTATTTTAATATAAATATGAATTAAAGCACTTGATAAGAATAAATAAATGATTACGCCATTATAAACGTTTAAGACAGAACTGTTTAAATAATACAAAAATAGAAGAACTTAATGTAAATATGCATAAAATATTGTTTTAAAAATGTGTAACATATGATTACTATTAACACATTTTTATATTCCTGTATAAATGTAAGCCTAGTTAAATATCCTATTATTAGTCATTATTAGCTGCCTTAATTACTTAATTAATTTTAAGTCAATTTATTTATTCTATTAAGTATTTTTATTGTTACACTGTATACTGTCAAAAATTTCTTTTTACATATAATTTTAATTTTTATTATTATTTCTATTATGAGTAGGTAAACTAGAGGGGCATCAACTCAGAAGGGTATCAGCTCACTGAGTTGAAGCGTGTGAGTTGAGGTGTGTGCATGTTCAACTCACCCCCCACCCCTGCTGATCGGCCCGTGCGCTGTCGACTCACCCCCCCCCCCCCTCCTACTAAGTTATACCGGTACGTTCTACGTACTCCCCCTCCCCTACTGAGTTGATCTGATGTGGCGTATACCGGTGCGTTCTACGCACTCCCCCTCCCCTACTGAGTTGATCTGATGTGGCTTGATCTGATGTGGCGTGCGTTCTCTGCATTTTCCCCTCTCCCACTGATTTGATTCCTATGTGCTGCGCGCGCGTCTGTTTTACGCGTTTTGATTGTTTTATTGTGTGTGTGTGTGTGTGTGTGTGTGTGCGCGCGCGCGCTCGTGTTAAAAATTTTTAGATTTATCTGAAAAAAACGGACGGATCGGGGGATCGAACGCGCGTCCTCCGGATCCGCAGGCCGATGCTCTACCGCTAGAGCTACAGCCACTGTTACCACGGGCCATACCGTATTGTGTATACTGGCTACACACGCGATTGATATGTGGGGGGGGGGCGGCGGCGCCGGCGGCGGCAGCGGCGGCTGCTGCTGCTGCTGCTGCTGCTGCTGGGGAGGGCCCAAGCGCTAATACATACAAATATTTATTATAATTGGTATATAACGAATAATAATTTTTTTATGTTCGATGTGTGCGCGCGGGTGCGCGTGTGTGCGTGCATGCGTGTCTCATCTACCGAAGATGGTTTAATAGAAAAAAAAACGTGCAAGTACCTGCTTACTTTCTTTTATTTGTAGACTACGTGGTTGTAAGCTACTATAAATAGCACAGTGTAAGAATTATCGAATCTTTCATCAACCAGCATTCTAATAAAATGGATCGCTACTCTAAAGTAAAGTACTCTCGTCTTCCACAGGAAGACCCGGACGAAAAGAAGAACAAAGAATCATCGACATGGAAACAAAGTATTTCCAAATTTTCGAGCAATACTAAAAATTTTCCTGGACAAAAAGGCTATCAGCAGTTCAATAACGAAAAGAAGAAATAATCATATTTATACATGTCATCATTGTACACCACTTCAACTAATAAATAAACATTTTTTTGTCTAAATTCTATGTTGTATAAATTTTTTTGTTGATAAAAAATATATCTTATTCTACATGTTCTTAAAAAAATACATTGTAACGAGCCGACTCGTTACAGGGAAAAATCCGCTGAATATAGAGCCAGCGCGTGCCATGCACGGGCCAGCTGCGCAGAAAAACCGTGCGCGAGCGGAGAGTAGAGAGAGAGGACGGTGAGGGGTGGGGGTAGTGAGGAGAGACATTCACGTGTGAACCGGCTTGCCGAACGGAAGTATACAAAGGAAGATTACTGCTCATTAGACGATAAAGGAAAAAGTGGAATCGAATAGTAGTACCAAAGCAAGTACGCCAAGAGTGAGTGTCGTCGCCCAGGTGACACAGGATTTGAGGAGTGTCGAGAGGACCAAGAGGAGGAAACGCCTCCCGGGCAACGAGAACCATCACGTGAGCTCGGCAACTGAAGAATCGGCAGTTAAATTTTGCGTGGAATTACAGCGAAAAGAAGTGAGTAACTTCCCCGATACGTAATTAACTGCGAAAAGGTCACGTTAAATTAGGCGCGCGAGAGTAGGTCCGTATATCTCTCTCTCTCTCTCTCTCTCTTACGGCAAGACACCTCGCGTTGTAAATGCGCGACTGAGCAGTGCGTCATTCGGAAAAGCTCTCGGCCTCTTTCCTCATGGAACATGTATCAAATGTTAAATGAATAAAGGGTGTATGTAGTTGATCGGCCGCCTTGCTTATTGACATGGGCAGAAGCGCACGTGCCTCCTCTGCTCAGCCACCCGAACCCACCGACTTCCCCGCGTGAGCAGTACGCCGAGCCCACATTCGACAAAGCAGCCGGCACAACAGCCGGGAGGTAAGTCCTCCGTTGACGAAGCGGCGGTTAGCTTCGCAACGTGGAAGCGACGGTGTCTGATTCTCGTTAGCGGATACCGATTTATTCTCTCGGATAAATCACAACCGTTACAGTGGCGCCCAACTTAAAGTGACTGGGCACAGGAGTACAAGGCCTCCTACGAGAGCGTCAAGGGCGCGCGTGTTTTCTAGCTGTGTTTTGATTCTGAGAGAGAGAGCCGCGGCGACCGATACGTGTACACGTGAGTGCGAGTGGTAAACACCGCGAGGTAGGCGAAGCGTTGTTCGTCGCATATACTCTGGCCTAGGCATTTTGAATTTTGTAAAACTCTTGTAAGGCCGAGAGTAATACTAACAACGTGATAGCCAAGGCCAGAGACGAACAGCAGTCGATGAGACAAAAGCTGCGCGCGACAGGCGAAACGTAAATACTGCCGCGCGCACAAATAGTCAGAAAGACGCACCGACAAGTGTTTACAAAAATAAACACACAAGTCAACAAGTGCCCATTTACAGATTTAATTTTAAAAAGTACAGGGCTATTTACGTTTTTTTTTTCAGGCTACTTACATTAAGAAAACGAATTAAAAAGTAATATCTTTTTTTTCTATAATTTTTGTTTTGATTACATATAGCAAATCTCTATATTTTGTTTTCTTCCTTTCGTGTTCAGGAAACGCCTCAATTAAACCGACTGCTAAGAAGCGACGAACAATAGCGAAGAGGGCGCGCCCAACAAAAATTAACACAGCTTTGCTAACAAACAGTTAGCAAAGCTGATAGGTAGGATTACTGTTTTTATTTTTGCGTAGTAAGGGCGCCCCAAAACAACCTCGCGGGAGAGAGCCAACAATTTCGTACGGCTAGATAAAATCAAAATTAAACCGGTGGCAATAAGACCGTTTGTTTTTTTAAGTAGATTTTTCAAAAAAAAATACAAACACTCGTACTCACGCTCTTGGGGACTAGCCACTGTTTAAACAAAACGAGCGTGCGTAAACAATGGCTAAGTCAACAAATCAAACGCTGTTATTCGACTTGGACACCACGGAGGATGAAATACAAACATGGGTAAGCGAGTTCGATGACAAACGTCTAAAAGAGACGCTATCCGAACTAGAGCTGCGAAGCGACGGCGACAGAGTCGCGCAAGCTAACAGATTGCAGAAGTGGCTACTCGGCAATTACTCCGAGGCAGATTTCGACCAGACAAGGGCAGTTGACAAGACAACAGACCCAATTAGAAGAACAGATCTGCGCCAGTCATTTATATCCGAAGAATGCAAAACTCTTGAAGATGCAGCGGACCTGGACAGCCATCCGCTATACAGACTGCTGACGGACGATGAAATCAAGACAAAAATGAACTTGACAGTCGGCAAGACCCTATCAAAGGAAGCAGAGAAGAACTCTAAGGATGATGGTAAAACGATCCACCAAGACTCTGGAACTGGCTATGGAAGACATAGAGGAGGAGATGCCCACGTTAAAGGATGCAAAGGGCAACCCAATAACAGTGCCACCAGAGTAATGACGGAATGGATAAAACGCCTCACGAAGATCGAAAGGGCAATGACGAGAGAACGAGAGTACGTCCTGTCAATTGCGCAAATGGCACAAACAATTTGCGCAACACAGGCAACGGAAACCTCTCGTCTATCCAAAGCACTACACCGTATAGGAGTACTAGCAAATGAGATGTACGAATTACAAGAGAGCAACACGTGCACAACAGAATCAAAATAAGAGAAACAGCCAAGCAAATCAGTGAATTTTCAAGACACACTGACGTTCCATTACGACACGGTGGTACCAAGCAGCACGCCAAAAAGGCCACAGCCGCCCGTAGGGGCCCGGTGGCCTGCAGACGACCCCCCCGCACAGCCCTTAGGAGGGGGCAGACAGCAGAATTTCACAGCGAATTCTTCTGTAGGCGCCTACCCAAGACCAACTAGTTATTCAACGCAGAATTACCCATCAGGGCTGTCGACCACCAGAGATATCGGCAAGATCGTCAGAGGCTGGCGCGTGAAGTTCTCCGGCGGAGAAGAGCAAAGCGTCGATTTATTCTTGGAGAAGCTAGAGGCACAAAGAATAGCGGCTGGGCTATCCGAGGAAGAGATGTTGTTGGGGCTACCAGACGTGTTAACTGGAGTAGCTCATACATGGTACATCAACAACTATAAGGATTGGATCGGTTACCAGGAATTCGTACAGGATGCGAGAGAATGGTTCGGCACAGGCATCCAGCAACAACAGAGGCTGAAGAGAGAGGCTCAAGCCAGATACCAAGGCGAGCAGGAGCCGGTGAAGGTTTACCTGACCAAGCTACAGGCCATGGTAAACAAGATACAGCCTCCGATGCCTAGTGTAGAAGTGCTGGAACTGATGTACTCGAACCTACTTCCTGAAATAAAGACGAACGTCAAGCGAAGAGACGCGACGTCGGTAAGAGAGCTGTGCCGGCTGGCAACGGAAGCACAAAATGACATCGCCCAAGCACGACAGAGGAGAACATTGCTAGAGCCGAAGGCGGCGCTATTCCCAGAGTGGGCATATCAACCCACACAAGTTGGGACGGCGGCGAGCGTTCGCAAGCCTAGGGTATCGGCGATAGCAGCCGACAATGACGAAGTCGAGGAAGATGACGCAGAGACTGAGATCGCGGCGCTGAACGAGAAGCAGCCTTCACCGACGGCAATGCAACGTCTGGAGACGATGATCGCAGACATGATAGACCGCAAGCTGCCTAAGCCCTCACCTGGCGAGAAGCCCAATGGGGCGGACGGCGGAAACGGTCAAAGGCCGAGGCCGAGAACGCCCAGGCGCGACGTGGACTATACGAAGCCCCTCGCTCGCTTGTTCCAAATGTGGGAAACTGGGCTTCAGCATCCGATATTGCCCCGACTGCAAGGGAGCAGCGTCATCGGGAAACAACAAAGGAAGCAATTAGACGGGGTCATAGTTGCTTCGAGTACTGAAGAGATCCCTTACTCTGGGCGGCAGTGCGACGAGATTCCGCGCGAGTCGCCCCCGATATCAACAAGCTCCGCCATAGATAAATAGGAGCCTAGGAAGAAAGTATCAAGAGTGAGAGACAACGATGATAGTGAGATCCATCCATTACGAGTAGAGGGACATGAAGCCGTGAGTCAAGATTCCAACCCGTCGAGCGGGATTGAAGGAGCTACTTTCTCCCCCAGTGCCCGACGTGCGATACAGGAAGATCCTCAGAATATGGCAGGGAAGTGCAGCCGAAGATCGTCGGACGACACAGAGGCGTTGACCAGCGGGGTGTTGGCCAACACTAGTCCAGACGACGATGAAGAGCAGACTTCCGCAGCCATAGGATCGACCGACGGGAAGCACAAAGGCAGTCAGCGAGGAAGAGCTTATGCACCCGAAGATGAGACGAGATGGTACGTGCCCATCAATATTGCAGGTTACCGAATCAGAGCTTTGTACGATTCAGGTGCATCTTGTACAACAATGGGCACGTTAGGGATCATGATTGCTGCTCAACTGGGGTTAGAGCTACAGGCGCGCAACGCAGGTACTTGCCGCCTGCCGGACGGCTCAACCGTGGCAGTATTAGCTCATGTTCGCATGCCCTGGACCATAGGTGGAGTGACAAGGGACATCAGAGTAGCTATAATCCCAGATCTGAAGGACGAATGCTACGTCGGTGTCAACTTCATCAAGGTATTTAAGATAATGGTGGATCCAGAGGAGGACGTGCTATTGATGAAGGATGAAGAAGTCAGAATCCCATTAACATTAGCAAGTTTGGAGGGCCAGATTCGCACAGCCGCGGTGGGCATCGCGGAAGCAACGGATGCCCAACGCGAGGAAATTAGAGAAATGGTCTCGAAGATAATGCCGGACCGAAAAGTTCTGGGTTGTATTACCGGCGCAGAGCACGTAATTAACGTCGGAGATACTAAACCGATCAAGCAAAGGTATTACCCAGTATCACCGAAGGTAGAACAAGAAATGCACCGACTGGTGAAGGAAATGTTGATCGCGGGGGTGATCGAGCCGTCCAAGAGTGGATGGTCCAGCCCTGTAGTGATGGTCAGGAAGTCGGACGGTTCGTGGCGATTTTGCGTAGACATGCGTCAAGTGAACGCAGTAACAGAGCCCGATGCCTACTCGATCCCCTTTATGCAAGACATACTGCGGCGATTGAGAAACGCAAGGTTTATCTCGACGCTGGACCTCAACTCGGCCTACCACCAGATTAACTTGAGAAAGGAGAGTCGACCATTGACGGCCTTCACGGTGCCAGGGATGGGCCACTTCCAGTTTGTCAGGATGCCTTTCGGCTTGTCCTATGCCGGAGCCACCTTTCAACGAGCCATCGACTCAGTGATAGGGCCGGAGATGGCCACCTTTGCCTTTGCGTACCTCGATGACATCATCGTAGTGTCGGCCACGTTTGAGGAACACAAAGAACACCTTAAACGAGTATTAGAGGCCTTAAGGAGCGCTGGAATTTCCGTGAACTTGGAAAAAGTGCCTTTTGCAAGACGGAAGTACGATATTTGGGCGTATTAGTGAACCGGGACGGCATCAGACCTGACCCGGAGAAAACGCGCCCTATATTGGAGTTCCCAGCACCCAGGAATGTCAAGAAGCTACGTAGTTTCATGGGCATGGCCTCGTGGTACCGACGCTTCATCGATGATTTCGCGACAGTAGCGGAGCCATTGAATAAGTTGTTGCGCAAGTCAACACCATATGAATGGGGCCCAGATCAGGAAAGAGCCTTCTCCGAATTAAAGAACCTCATGGTGTCCGCCCCGATATTGCAGCCCCCAGATCCGAACGGAAAATTCGTGTTACACACCGACGCCAGTGATACGGGCATCGGCGCCGTCCTGACCCAGATCGTCGACGGGCAAGAGCGGGTGATTGAGTTTGCTAGTCGCACCCTCACCCGAGCCGAATGTAATTTCTCGGTGTCCGAACGGGAATGTCTCGGAGTGGTATGGGCCATTGAGAAATTCCGGCGGTATGTGGAAGGCTATCATTTCAAAGTGATAACTGACCATAGTTGCTTGAAGTGGCTGCGGAATATGAAGAATCCCACGAGCCGCCTAGCAAGATGGGCCCTGAAGTTGCAGGGGTATGTTTTCGACGTGGAACATCGGAAAGGAGCCCTGCATCACGTGCCCGACTGTCTATCGCGAATGTATGAACCAGAGGAGGAGGAAGAAACGATGATCAGCGCGGTGTCATGGTCCGAAGAGGTAAAGGATGAATGGCTGCTGGCTAAGAAGCGAGAAATACTGGATAAGCCGAAAGCGCATCCGACATGGAAGGTCGTGGGCGGTAATGTCTACACTTACCGCCCAGGCGGATCCCTTGGAGAATTGATCGACGATGCTGATGACTGGAAGATAGTGGTACCCAAGGAACATCGAAGGAAAGTGTTAGAGGAATGTCACGACGCCCCCACAGCCGGCCATCTCGGGCGGGATAAAACGATCGCCAGAGTAAGGAGGTTGTACTACTGGCCTACGCTGATCGATGACACATCGCGTCATGTGCGTAACTGCGTGACATGTCAGCAGTGTAAGGTCGAACAACGCTCACCGTATGGGCTAATGGGGAGACGACAAGTTAGCAAGCCGTGGCAAATCGTCGCCGGAGATATCGCCGGACCTTTTCTCCGCAGTGCGAAGGGCTATGAGTATATCTTAGTCTTCGTCGATCTATTCACAAGGTGGGTCGAGTGTATCCCTATTCGGAAGGCTATTGCCAAGACAATCGTGCGAGAATTTCACGAGAGGATCTTGGCTCGCTTCGGAGCGCCAGAGATATTCCTCTCGGACAATGGCACCGAGTTCAAGAATAAGTTAGTCGATGAGTATCTGCGCGAACAAGGGATTCAGCACGATCTGACGCCCGTGTATTGCCCACGAGCCAACCCGACCGAAAGATATAACAGGACCCTGAAGACGATGATAAGGTCATTCATCGAAGACGACCATAAGAACTGGGACGATAAGATAAGTGAACTGATGTTCGCTCTTAACACCGCGATACACAGTACAACCAAGGTGAGCCCTGCTATGCTCAACTATGGGCGGCAACCTTCACCGCCCGCCACCCTTCGGCGAGAACAGGAGCAGTTGAGCCAGTGGCGGCTCGAGGATCAGGCTCGTCGTGAATGGGTTGACCACATGGGCCTGCTGCCCGGGTTGCTAGAGACAGCAGCCGAGAACTCGCAACGAGAGCAGGCCCGACAGGCAAGATCGTATGACACGAAGCGTCGGAAAACCCCGTTCGAAGTAGGAGATTGGGTATGGCGAGTCAATCGAGTGCTGTCATCGGCCGCTAAGGGAATCACGGCGAAGCTGGCCCCGCCATATGCGGGACCATACGTCGTCTCCGAGAAGTTAGGCACGAACACCTTCCGCTTAGCAAACCATCAAGAGGAGTTGGAAGGGGCGGTACATGCGGAAGACCTCAAGCCTTTCCACCAAGGCTCCGAAGACGACCGGGAGGAAGAAGAACAACCACCGATGGAAAACGTGGCGAAGAGCGACCCGCCCCAGGTGTGCGAGCGGCCGAGCGACTGCAACGAAGGCGAAGATGCGACGGTCGCAGGCGCGGGCCTGTCCGATGGCGGAGAAAACGATCCGACACGTGCGGACAGGGAGGCCTCACCCCCACGACGCGGGCGAGGGCGACCTCGCAAAATAACGCTGCCAGGAGCAACCGCCAAACCTAGCGCCCGAGGAAGAGGCCGGCCAAAGAAATCGATAACGACGGTGCGTCGAGAGATAGGTCGCGTTGCGAAGCGAGTCGACCTCGACGCGAATGCTACGACGCGCGCAAGGGGACGACCCCGAAAATCATAACTATTCTGCGAGCGAGCATTTCGTATCATTTCATTCCCCTCCTCACCCTTCATCACCATCATTTCACCATGTTACAGTATGGAACAGATCATCAAGGACACCGTGCAGTATTTCATGGGGATGATCGCCATGTTCGACATCCCCGAAGACGTCAAGGAGCTGCTCGACGTCGCGGTCATCGCCCTGGGGCGACGCCTCGCCGAAGCCGCGGAAGCCCACGGTCAGAAGAACCGGGAACAGGAGCTCAGAGCGGCCGTTCAAGAGCTGGCAGACACCCTGATGGACCAAAAGATAGGGAGAACCATCAGGGAGTGCCTTGAGCACGCGGGGGCGAAATTCCTCGTGGAGGTCCAGCGTGCCCAGAGGGACGGACGTCTGTTACGCCCGCTCAAAAGCGACCTCCGTTACGTCCCGGCTACCCTAACCGAGGTAGAAGAGGCGCCGGCAGACTGGTCGGTGAGGGCAACCGCGTCCTTCGGAGGCCCTCCCCCTTCAATGAGGACATCGGGGGGACGAATTGTTTGGGCGCTTCTTATCCATGGGCTCTGGGCGGCCCATCACCAACCGGGACCGCCCCTCGTCCCAGTTCCGGGACATCGGAACTAACACGGGGGCGCCCAGAAGATGGAACGTGGGCGTGCAGGTCGGAGGAGCCGCCGGCGCCCGAACCCGGAATTCGGCCGTCAACACTGACAGGACCAGCGCACCCCAGAGGATCGAGGTGGCCACCAACACCGTGGAGGCGATGACAATCAACGCCGCCACCATGACTGACGCAGTCGGTTTTGGGTCCCGTGGAAAAGGAGAAGAGGCCGCACCAGCTGGACTCACGGAATCCGCTCCATCCAGATCCGTGCGCACTTTAGCAGAAATGCCCTGGCCATCACGACGATACCCGTTGTTGGCCCGCCCCTACAACAGGGACGACTGGCCGACAACGTGCCTGGAGTGGCCACAAGAATATCCGGCCGAGGCGAAAGAGCGCTCCCTGGCATTCGCGCTGAGCGAAGTCGGCAGCGCATGGAATTTCGTGCGCCTGGTCACCCTCGGTGTACTCGCCCGGTTCGGGGATTTCATCCGAGGCCCCGGAACCGAGAGATTCGCAGAAGAGTGGCTGGAGAAGTGTGCGCGTAGTACCGAAGTTCGCCAAGAGTGAGTGTCGTCGCCCAGGTGACACAGGATTTGAGGAGTGTCGAGAGGACCAAGAGGAGGAAACGCCTCCCGGGCAACGAGAACCATCACGTGAGCTAGGCAACTGAAGAATCGGCAGTTAAATTTTGCGTGGATTTACAGCGAAAAGAAGTGAGTAACTTCCCCGATACGTAATTAACTGCGAAAAGGTCACGTTAAATTAGGCGCGCGAGAGTAGGTCCGTATATCTCTCTCTCCCTCTCTCTTACGGCAAGACACCTCGCGTTGTAAATGCGCGACTGAGCAGTGCGTCATTCGGAAAAGCTCTCGGCCTCTTTCCTCATGGAACATGTATCAAATGTTAAGTGAATAAAGGGTGTATGTAGTTGATCGGCCGCCTTGCTTATTGACGTGGGCAGAAGCGCACGTGCCTCCTCTGCCCAGCCACCCGAACCCACCGACTTCCCCGCGTGAGCAGTACGCCGAGCCCACATTCGACAAAGCAGCCGGCACAACAGCCGGGAGGTAAGTCCTCCTTCGACGAAACGTGGAAGCGACGGTGACTGATTCTTGTTAGCGGATACCGATTTATTCTCTCGGATAAATCACAACCGTTACAACATATTATTCTACAAAGTATTTACTTAAAAACAAAATCACTATAGAAATCCTTCAACGACTTCATCGCTCTCTTCCCAATCCATACAACAGCCATCGATATAAAACTTTTTCATTATTTTAACGTTTTGATGTGCACATGTCGTTACGTATTTGCCGTTATGATTAGGGCACACGGTAACTGATTTTAATTTTTCGAAAGGCGAATAGCCCCAATCATTCAAATCGAAAACTTTAAGGCCATATCGTTCTAACCACTCTTTTTTCAAATCTCCGGAAACGAAAATTGTTGTGGCATCTTTGAGTGTATCTGTGATGATGAATTTATGCTCTTCGTATTTATAATCGCCAGAGTTCCATGTTAATCCATGATAGTAGAGTTCTAACCAGAGATTTTCTCGCTTATATTTCTCCGTTAGCCTTCGCCATGGAAAGGGAGGTTTGAACAAGCGTACGAGCGGTTCTTCGTTTTAGTTAAGTGGGAGTATCGCTAACTCTTTCACGGCATAAGTTTTGCCAGGCATCATGAAGCCTTGCATATCCACTACGTACTCCATTGCGATAGAAAGCTACTACTGAGCTGCTTAAGGAAATAGTCAATTCTTTAATACCCCCCCTCTCCTAAATAAGTTTCTTCACATCTCCATTTATCGGATTATACTGAACGATGCGATCGTGTAGAATAAGACAATACGCTGTAGTTCCTTCGGGAATATTTTCTCTGGTTTCGAACTCCAAGCGCACATCTACTGGAGCAGTCTTTAATGATTCGTTTTGTTTCGAACAGTCAATCACTACGAGTGGCATGTAATTTTTATATTCGAGTTTTTTGAGCATCGGTTCGGCATCCTTACCGTAGTATACGTTTTGAAAATTGGCATATATATCGTACAACATTGCGTACTGGTTTTTACTGAAATCAATGTTGAGATTACCGTATGGATAGCACTGAGAGTTGAGGTACAGTTTTACATTTCTGATGTTCCAATGATCAAATATACTAGCGTCAGAGTTTGGTTCATTTTTTCGATTGATTTGGAAGGCTAAGATGACGTAGCGTGGTTTCTCCAACTGATTTGTCGTTTTAACTGTCCAGACGTGATTTCTGTTTGCAGGAAGCGCAGGATATTCGTACAGTTCCCAACTACGAAAACTCATTGAAATACTTCGTTCGCTTTTTAAAAAGTCGAGTAGACGTATTTTCTTTGCATTCGATGCAGTCACATAGGGCATAAGCCATTCGAGACGTGTTACATTAATCTTGAATTCTTCGTAAGCTTCAACGTTGGCCACGGTCTTCTTCGTTTGATAAACTGCATTTAAATCAGTACTCGATCTTACGAGAATTAATTCATGTTTCATATTCACTAGCACTTTGCGATAGTCCTCAGCGAATCCAAGTATGAAGCTCAGAGGAATCAAAATGTCAAAGTCGCCATTCGCATTAGTTATTTTACGGTCCTCTTGTTCTAAGGTATTTATCCATCCGGCATTTTCGGCAATCAAGGTTTGACTTGGAGTGAGAGATAACCAGTTCTTCATAACGGTTGTGAGACCAACGTTCTTACATTTATCTATTTCTATAGCATTCAGCTCATGCCTAATTTCTTCAAACATGTGACAAATGGCATTATTAACAAAATCAGTATTCGTTAACAAAGTGTTATTGTTGCTGCGTAATCGTCCACAAATGTGTAACGAGCTGCGAGATGGTAAAAGGCACAAGTCTTGATGTTGAATTGATATACGAATCTCGTCACTATTTTTGAACGATGAATTGGTGTAAGGTTGATGAGCGTGGATCTCGTAATGAGCCAAAGATTCATCGAAGACGACAGGTGACTGTATTTCGAGAATGTTCTCCATTGTTTCGTTGAAAGCAGCAGCAAAAAGAAAATATTAGGCAATTTATTTTCCACCTCGAACTACTCTTAACCCAAGACTTTTTAGGAACTTTATGCTTTGACGTGTTAAAGCTTTCGCTTTCCGATGACGATTGATGACTGGAGTTCGTCGTGTTGACGTTTTCAATTTCAGTCGACGACTGATGATGGGTTTGCATTTTTCAATGCTTATATAGTCCCTACCACTCTTTGAATCGTAAACAATTCCCATTATACGCTTTTGAGGTGTAATCTGATGGTTATGACTTCACCGCGAAAATTAATTAAATTTCCGTCTTGATCGACGATGCGTAATTGTAAATAATCTATAGACTTTTTCGTAACTGGAAGATAAATCACGCGAGAGGGAATTTCAATAATTTTATATCCAGGCGGTACTGCTGGAAAAAATTCGTGAATATCGTGAACGGTGTTTCCGTTCAAGTAAGCTCCAGCGGTTATATTACACTCGACTCTCACAGCGTTCACTCTGAGAATACTGACGGGAAGATCAGAGTTGTGAGAAACGTTTGCCTCTAATGTACGTTGTGAAAAACCCAACAATCGTCCGATAGAATTCTGCGGACGAAAATCGATAGGTTCGGAACACTTGATTGTACAATGTAAGGTGTTGTTGTTTGGTTTCATACTAAATATTATATTATTATTATTATCAGTACGGAGAGGCTGCACAGCTTTGCGAAGAAATTTATCAATGTCGTCGATCTCGTAGGTCCCGACAGGTATGTCGATAATTTGATTTGCGACGTAAAATTTATTATTATATACGTCGATATTAGGTATCGAGTTGAACGTTAGAAACTCGACTAAGCCCAACTTGTAATGTTTATGCTGTGATAGTTCGATTGGTGGGAAATAGTGCGCTTCCAACAGTGAAGAATTACGCGAGAGCGTCAGAGTTAACGAATCCTCCATGACTGTGTGAACATGACTACCGATATTTTCACGTTGCCTTTACTATTATACCCTCGCACAAAAATTGTAAGCAAAGATGACCGCATACGTGAGAATTGAAATCTTGATATCTTTTCGTATTATATTTGATCTCGATATCGCCAAGATACATCATTAAATCAATAGGTGGTATAAGATCTCCAAAGCTATCGAAATATGTGACGTTTTTTCCGATTTTGCGATAAGCCACCCAGTGCGTTCCTGTTCCTTCGACGCCGTCAAGATTGACTATAGCTGATTCGTGATAATATGGTCCAGAACTCGGTAAGTCATTTCTCATGAAGACTCCGCGAAAATTTGGTATACTCAAAACTTTTGCATACTTCATCAAGCCGGCATTTGTGAGGACTCTATCTGGTAAATTTATTTCGAACTTTTTTTTTTTTCAAACCTGATCCCAGATAAGGTTTGAGATAAAGTCCATAGCCTTTTTTATAAGGTTTGAGATACAGACCTTTTCCCAGAGTAATGGTCTCCATCGTTTTGTTGTGTCTCTTGTTCTCTTCCAATTGCTGTTTTGCAGACTTTGCATCGTTCACGGCTTTTGCTATTCCCGCGGCGCCACCAGCTAGAGAGCCAGTTGCACTCAAGCCTGCAAAAAGTGGTATGAGGAAGGGCAAAGCTCCACCCATCTTAGTTGATATTGGCAGAATTCGTGGAACATTGATGTTTGCTTTTCCATCAGCTTTTTTAACGGTTGTACGAGCTTTTTTCAAAGCAGAACCGATGACTTTGCGCGCACATTTACCCTTGGACCATTTGAATGTGGCCGCTTTGATCACGCTTTTCAAATTAACTAACTTTTTCGTTTTCTTGCGTCCTTTCGTCTTGGTTTTTTTTCTTCTCTTCGCGAGACCCATACCAAACTTTGATTTTAATTTCATGGCGTTAGATATAGCGTAAGCAGCTGCTTTCTCATCAAAACTAGAATCCTTAGCGAAGACTCTTTTGATCGCTTTTTCAGCTAAAATTTTGTCTGCGATATTTCTAGCCTGGATATTTTCTCGATTTTTCGAGTACGCTATATCGTGTTGCTTGCAAGCTGCGTCGAGAGGATTGATTCCTGGATCGCCGCGAGCTAAACGTGTCTGTAACTTAGTTCCTGGTCTGCAATATTGATAGCCTGGAATATGGAGTTCAAACGGAAGTTTATTAATGATATTATTGACGAATCCTCGTCCTTTCTTTGCTCTTTGACGTTTGCATATGATCATCCCTCGACCAAGTCCAACACACGACTAACGTTTTAAACTCTAAAAACAGGTATATATATAGCCATGTGGTCAGTTATCGTTCGAACTCTGTCTCGTGAGTATGAATTTCAAGAAACAAACTGTGAAACTTTTCGTAGAAAATTTTGACGTCATCGTGCGGGAGGATAAGCAACCAAAGCGTCACGGAGATTTACTGCCGAATAGCATCAGAGCTATTTTTTGTGGTCCGTCCAACTGTGGCAAGACCAACAGTCTTTTGGCGCTTATCACTCACCCCAATGGCGTTAGATTCGAAAATGTTTACGTGTACTCGAAATCGCTCGATCAGCCAAAGTATAAATTATTGGAAGAGATGTTAAAGCCGATAGACGGAGTGAAGTATTTTCCGTTCAAGGAGCACGAATCCGTGATCGATCCCGAGCATGCATTGCCTAATTCAATTATGATATTCGACGACATCGCCTGTGAGAAACAGGACAATGTACGCGCTTTCTTTTGTATGGGCAGACATAGGAGCGTCGACTGTTTCTATCTCTCGCAAACGTACGCGCGTATTCCTAAGCATCTCGTGAGAGATAACGTCAATTTATTGGCAATTTTTCGACAAGACGAAGCAAATATGAAACATATATACGACGATCATGTGAATTCAGATATGACTTACAATCAATTTAAAGAACTTTGTGAAAAATGCTGGTTGGATGATAAATATGGGTTTTTAGTGATCGACAAAGACAGAGCTATAAATTGTGGAAGATATCGAAAGGGCTTTGATTGTTTTGTTATAAATATATCACGATAGTAATGCGGTACACAGTCTCTCGATGATCGTCGAAGCGTTAACATGGCTGATCATCAAAGGGAAAAACATGTGCTTTCTCAACTCGTAAAAGCGCAAGACGCGATAAGACGAAAATATAGTTTATTGAAGCATAACCGAGAGTATACCGACGAAGTCTTGAATAAGAAATTCAAACCAATAGTCGATCCTCTTAAAGTCATAATAAGTGAGAAGGAACAAAAAAAAATCTTCCCCCCGAAACTCCCGTTACAGTTATTAAAAAGCCGAAATTTCTAAACAAAAAAAAATTAAAATACGAAATCAATTCGGCTGATAATGTCGACAAGTACGAAACCGCTCAGTCTAGTGGCGGAGATAGCGATGCTACTGTCACGCACAATACTACACAATTTTATAACAGTTTATCCGACGAACCGAGCGACGATGAGCATTTAGCTGGCGACAAGTACACGAATGCATTGGATAAAAGTGATTCGAATTTTGTGGACTTGATTTATGGAGTACGTAAAGAACGAAATGGATCATACACGCTTGTTAAATCTACGGTGATTTTTGACAAAGATAACGTAGACATCGATGATTTCAAGTATCCAAAAACACAGGGTTTGATGGAGTTACTGGTTGCAAAGCAACCTGATCAAAGTTTAATCACTTCCAATGATCTCAAGAGCTACAAAGAAATCTTGGAGATTTCTAATATTCATAGGAAGAAAAATAATCCAAACGAGGCTATACAAGCGCACAATAGTAATAAATTCAATAACATAATTGGTCCGTTATTTGGTTTGACTAAAAAAAATACAAAAGGAGGCGAGGGGCTGCTACAGACGACTGATACGTCTTTGCCTACCTACAAGATTGCTCAAAACAATACTTCTATGGATTACGTATACTGGGATGATCCGAATGAG
This sequence comes from Phymastichus coffea, assembly GCF_024137745.1. NCBI lineage: Eukaryota > Metazoa > Arthropoda > Insecta > Hymenoptera > Eulophidae > Phymastichus > Phymastichus coffea. The sequence continues at coordinate 2,837,189 of NW_026706836.1, read as the reverse complement.
CTCGTTGATCGTCTTCGATTGTTATTGGCTGAGCAATCAGCTGGTAACAATAATCACATCAACGAAATTCATTCGATAATCGAAGAATTACGCGAGGGTGGATATATATATATATATATATTAAGAGCACACCTATCGTTCGAGCATTATCAAAATGAACGTCGACGTATTCGGACGTAAATATAAAGAGCAAGGAGTTCACGGTCTTCGCTGTCCGCCCGGTATTGGGTTCAATCTCACGAGCGAGTACCATTACGATCTAGAGAATAAAAGATTGGAAAATCTTGCTCCTCCGCGGAAGGCTAAAGATGCTATAAATTGGGAAATTGCGGAAAACATTGTTCAGATGGCAATCAAATCTACGAGAGACGTGATCGCACGATTAAGGAGTGATCTTGAGGATTTGGATGCAATTATCAAAGAGGAATTACCACGAATAAAGTCAAGTGTTGAAAATTTAGAAAACAGTCGATTAGATGGAAGCGGTGGTGGAGGAGTTGCACAAACCAACCAGACGTAATTATCCAAGACGAAAGTACGACGTTCGAGGTATCGATGAGACGTGGCAAGCCGATTTCGTTGATATGCAGGCCTATTCTAGACAAAATCGCGGCTATAATTGGCTTCTCACGATAATTGATAATTTTTCCAAGCACGCGTGGACTGTGCCAGTGAAAAGGAAAACCGGTCGCGATGTGACAGCGGCCATGAAATCTATTTTAGCGAAAGGTAGACGGCCAAAGAATCTTCATACGGATAGAGGCAAGGAATTATACAATACAGATTTTCAAGCTCTCGTGAAAAAATATAATATCAATCTGTATTCTACCAATAGTTCGCTCAAAGCTTCGATATGCGAACGATTTAATCGCACGTTGAAGAACGCTATGTGGAAAAAGTTTAGTCTCCGTGGGAACTACAAATGGTTCGACGTACTACCAGAGCTCAGAGCTGCTTACAATAATCGCAAACACAAAACTATTGGTATAAAACCTATCCAAGTTACAGCGGCGAATCAAGCTCAAGTATTAAAAAAATTTATACAATACGTGGGAAGAAGAAAGCCAAAGTTCAAAGTTGGCGACAAAGTCAGAGTGAGCAAAGCGAAGCAAGTATTTGAAAAGGGATATACACCAAATTGGTCAACGGAAATATTTACAATTGTGCGCGTGGCACCAACAAATCCAACTACTTATCATTTGAAAGATTATCAAAATAAGCCTATCCTAGGTGGCTTCTACGAACAGGAACTTCAGAAAACCAAATATCCCGACATCTATCTAGTGGAAAAGGTTATTAAGAGGCGTGGTAATCGAGTTTTCGTAAAGTGGTTAGGATTTGATGATTCGCACAATAGTTGGATAAATAGAACCGTATTGTAGAGAAAAAAAAGAAAAACTATGTAGATTGAAGAATTAATAAATAAACACACACACATATTTTAATTTGAAAAAAAATATAAAGGAAGTTTATTCTTTTTTTTTTTTTTTTTTTTTTTTTTCTTGTTATGCGTACATTGATATACATATATTTATGCAGTTGTAAATTCTATACAACCATTACCCTTATGGCTGAGAAATAATTTAAGTTTATTAGCGTAATCCGACATATCGTTGTACAGCTTTTCATTCACGATCAGCGCACTCGATACCTTGTTTGGTAGAAACAGCTGAAACTCCTCGTTCACTTCGGCTACGATTTTTGCACCGTATCGTGTTTCAACTTGTTTGAGTCTGGTGATCATATACTTGGATTCTGTGTCCAATTCACGAATCTTCATAGTGGGTTTGAATTGATTACAAGCTAAATTATTCAGCTGCGCGAGATCCATCTGTAGAAAAAAACAATGATATTTAAACTCAGTCGACTTGAAACAAAACACACACACACAAAATCACAAATACCTCGTGTAATTTTTTTTATTTTTTTCTAATTTTATCGACGAACCGAGCTTCCAGTAACTTTCTTTTCCTCGGTGCAAGTTGACTAAGAATGAAATTCGAAGACTGCTACTCGCTACTCGTCGTCAACGTTGCTGGTAACTTTGTCTCGATGAGAATGAGCTGCGAAGCCTCGGGCGTCGATTGATATAACCCGTCCCCCACTCCGCTCTTTTTCGGCGACGGCGGCCGGCGGCTCGGCGGCGGCGGTCGGCGGCTCGACGGCGGCGGTTGGCGGCTCGATGGTGGCGGCGGCGGCGGCAGCAGCGACCGTTGGCTCGACTGCGATCATTCCCAACGCCTCTATCCGCCCCTCCCTCTCCACCAATGGAATGCCGTAATGGCCCCAAGGAAGCGTATCGGTGGTTCCGGGCAGCAAGAAGCGTTTATCGTCGTGCGCGCTGAGCGCGATCTTTGTTTGTCTCTCGCTGTACAATTGATGATGACGCGATCTGATGAACTTTTGCTGTCGGCTCAAAATCACATTTTCTCGGAGACATTTGACGTAGTCGGCGAACGTAATCGCGGTATTCAGCACCGAATTCTTGATCCCCTTTGCCTTCTTTATCGCGTCTCTATTCCGAACTCTCACGCTGTACATTTTGCTTCTGAGTCCCACGAACTCGAGCATGAGCATTCCGGCGTTCTCGTCCTTCATCTTGCCGACCACCTTTTTATTGGCTCTGGGAATCGCGAAGCGATTCGGCTCTGGAAAATCCGACGTATCGAATTCGCGAATATCACGACGCATGACCTCGTACATGTCTACATTGGTGATCTCGTACACGAGACTGTCCGTGTCGGTGTACAGAAGCTCGCAACGCTTCTCGCCAATGGCGGCACCGAGCATGTAGTCGTAGTGGAATCGATACACGAGCGTCTTGGACAAGTCGAGAACAGCGAGACCTATGTAAATGGGTTTTCTCACGGTGATTTCCGTACGCAACAGTTGAATCGCCACCAGTTCGTCGTCAAAAATGTCGCTACTGTGGAAATTTGGTCGAGCTATCAGAGCCTCGGCACCGTATCGCCCCTCCCACTTGTTCACCAACTTCACGTCGATGTGTTTCTTCTCGTTTTCCATGGTCTTGCCGTACACCGCATTGTTGAACAGTTTGTACAGCATTTTTTCGAATTCGTTTGCCGCTCGCTTACGCAACTCACTATTCAAATCGATGTACGTCTTGAGCCATGGGCTCTGCTTAAACTTTAAAACCCGATGTATCTTCGCGAGGTGCAAGCCATGCCCTATTGCTTGTTTTAGAGCTCTGTAGTGGATTACGTAACGTTCCTTATCATGGAGAGTCGTCATGAGCTTTTTCTGCTTGGATCCCGGAGCGGCTTTGTGCTCCGGACAAAATGGCATATCTCTGTGCGCATCGTGAATTTCTTCTGGATACTCCAAATCCACCTCGAGTATGTAACCGAAGGCTGAGTCATCGGGAATATCGAAGGAAAAGTTGGCGGCGGCATCAATGTCGCACCATTCGAAATCACCGAGTGGAAGTGTCTCGGTCATACTCCAACCGTAAAGGTTATTGACGTCAAAATACATCAAATATTTGTCATCTTTCTGTGGATCGTAGTTGTCGTCGTCGTCGTCCATGTATGGATTGTTCGCGACAGCGTACCTATTACAACACTGGCTAACTCCACCGCGAATGCCGCGCTCGACAAACATGAGCATGTCGATATCCGTCAAGAGCTCCAACCTTACACCCGTATACTTCAACATGGCGTCCCAACTCAATCCGGGCGTCGTATAGTAGTGGGCCGGATCCAAACGAGATGCCGTTCGACACTTGGCTCTAAAATTTTCAAAAACTTCGGCCAATAAGAGAATGTCCGTCTTGAGATACAAATCCGAATAGTTGCCGAGATCGGCGATGTCGAACGTTCTCCAAACATTCTCCGCGTGACTGTACTCCTCGTCGCTGATATCCGAATCGTACAGACTGCTGTAAAAATCTTGCTTTCGTGGAAGCGTCGTCGTCTCCTCGAGTTTTGTAAACGACGACACATAGTCATACGGAAATACACCTTTTCTCTTGAGTAGGGCAATCTGCGGCAGTGTGTATCCGTCATCTTGCTGAAAATGTCGCTCTAGAATATCGTGTTTTTCCAAGTACGACGATAGTTTGTCGAGCGAGGACGCCATAAATCGAAACGAATCGACGAAACGCAGGTTTATATCGGTACCTTCCACGTACTTCGTAAAAGATATGTATTTTTCCTTGGTTTGAGGAATGAGGCTCACTCGACCGGGAAATTCGTTCGCGATTTCCCGGATAAATAGATGCGCATCGTATCCGCTGAGATTGTGAAAAAAAACAGGTATAGTTCGCGATTCTTGATAAGCAATGTTACACGTGCTGTGAGCAGCTCCACGATACTTTCCCGTAAAGTGACAATGATCGCGAACTTTTCTGTCTTTTTTTTTTTTTCATTCTCGACAAAAGGCCTATTACATATATGACATAGCGTAGCACCAAGAAAGCTAAATGCCTCTTGAAACGTTAAATTTTCCATAGGCTGCGGACTTCTGTACAACTCTTGCAGATACTTGGCCAAATCGTGAAGATTGCGAACGAACCACTTGGTCGGACCAACGTCATCGACGGTTTTCTGTCTGTAGCTTCGATAACGCGAAAGAGAGTCATCGTAGCTACACTTGACGAAAAAGCCAACGCTGTACGGTTTGTGACGTTGATAGATCCGCTCATCGTTGGACACCGCTTCCAAGAGACTCTCAAAATCGGCGTACACGACGAACGGTACCGCGCACTCATTTTTAAAGTTTTCAAATTGTAAATATTTATCCTTGACACTGGGAAGCACAATTTTACACATATTCACATTTTTACAGTCGATCTCGTGCGTTTTCAATCTCTCTTCAGTTAGAAAATAGTGCAAGCAACGATCGCATATGTACGACTTACATTTGCGAAATGACAACTGTCGATACATCAATCGAGATAAGTCTTTAATCCAAACGTAGTGCACTTTGTATGGTATACCAGGACGTTCCATTTGCTGCTGCTGCTGCTGCTGCTTTTCGTTTACATCGATATAATAATTTTCCACTAGAAGAAGATTCACATGCCTGTCTTTTTTCTCATCGGTCAAATGTTGCGGCAACACAACGTAGGATCCATTATTCAAATTTAAAAAGTACACGTTCACTGAAACGTTGTTTTGCTTTTCAAATTTCACGACTTCTTTCGGGTGTACCGGAAATGATAGATTTTTGAAATTATATTTATCTTGATGAGCAGTATAGGCAGTGACACGGCATGCATTCCTTGCAACTGGATGTAACGCTGAAAAGATGGCCCATTTGAAGCATTCGTTGTCGTTGTTCTGCACGTTCACACAGGCTCTCTTACTTTTAATAGGCTTAGGCAATTCAACGTAAGAACCAGCTCTCATAGGATTGTACTTGGTGATATTTACTGTTAAGTTTAATATAACGCGAAGAGACCAGCCTGAATCTTGCTCTTGAAATTCTTCCGTGCTCTTACTGATTGGTTGTAAAACGTTTTCGACGAACCACTCGTCTATGTCTGTGGTTAGGTATATCGGCGCCATCTTCGTATTGAAATGCTTCACATCGAGCTTTTCATCGCAATTATTCTTTTCGACTGCATACTCGGCATCCAGTACGGCATTAACTTTTAAAGAACTATGTTTCTTCAAGATCTCCTTAATTTGAGCATGGAATAATGGTTTGGCATGCCTCAAAAACGCATTCAAATCCAGATGTTTCAGATTGGTTATCACACCAGTCTTTATTCTGCCTTTGAACGCACTATTGATGTCGTTCCAGTGAACTGTTGAGTCTTGAGCTGGATTAACGACAGCCGGTGTAGTGGTAGTAGTAGTAGTAGTAGTAGTAGTAGTAGTAGTAGTAGTAGTAGTAGTAGTAGTAGCAATCGATGAGGTAGCAATGGGGAGCTGCCAACAGCCTACTCTTGTATTCGTTTAGCAGATGTAAAACGCTTCTAATCGTGCACATAGCTGCCTGCAGCTTCTGTTTGCCAGACACGATCAATCTAGGCGAACGAGAAAGCTCATCGGCTTTGCGCAAAGCCGATGAACCCAGTGTCAACCATCTTTCGATGTATTCGACACTAGCATAACCTGCATTCGCTAGACGATGTGCGCGCAAGAGCAACAAAGCTGTGTTCTTGAAATACTCAGCCATGATGCTAGTTACTCAACTGAGCAGATTTGACAAATCCATCGCGTTATATTCATTACTCGTCAATGCTGATTGGTTGGAAAAAGTATAGAGGGGGGTGAACGATTGTGATTGATCGAAAAATTATAGTGAGGCATCAACAAGTGCAAGTTCAGTATAAAAAGACATTCATTCGTCTGTATTGACGCAGTCGTCGACGTCGATTCCTCAGTTACTACGATGGATTTTGTTGTAGACGTACAGGGCTTCAAAAATAGCTTAAACGAATTCGTATTCAAGGAGATTGCTGTTTGTCCTCTGGAAGAAGATCCAACTCCATCGGTGCTTCTGTTTAAATCACCTTACCCATGGGAGTGGTTATTAAAGAAAAATCAGTGTGAAAACCGGTGGTTAGCGAGAAATTTTCATGGTATTCCGTGGGAATCTGGCGATTTACCGTACGACGATCTTGGAAAAATAATCAAGAAAACACTTTTTGGAGCAACTATTTTTGTCAAAGGTCTTGAAAAAACAAAATGGCTGAGAAATTTGTTGACCAATACACAGTAAGTGTCTTTTCGTCGCGTATCATCTTAAAGAGAAAAAATGATATCTAATGATTTTTTTTACAGAACGACTGTGGTTAACGTTGAAGATTTGGGTTGTCCATCACTCAAGAATATTTCAAACGATAGCATTTCCGTATGCAGTAACCACAACGCATATCTATCAAATCCACCGTGTGCCTTTAAAAACGCGCTGGCTATCAGTAGATGGATGCTCGCTCGCAAAAGTCGTGATATGTAATTTGATTTTTTTATATCTAAGTTTGAAAAATAAATTTTAAACATTAACGTATCGATCAATCTTTGTTTTTACTCACTTATAATATATAAATTTTAGAAACAAAAAAAATATAACATTAAAATACAAAATTATTAAATTAAAAGAGAAAAAAAGTACACAAACATTTTTTAAAAATAATAGGAACTTTATTAAAACCAAACAAGAACAAATTTACGCAAAATAAGCACGAACGCGTTTGCTAATAGTTTGACGACATATTGGACAATCGTCAATTCTTGATGCAAATTCCATGCATACAGTGATATGTCCACAAGGTAAAAAAAGTACAGCGATCCTAGCATCCAAACATATCTTACATCTGGTAATTTCAAGTTGACGCAAAATATTGCCTATATCTCGCTGAGACTTTTCAACCCTTTCGCGAATTTTATTCATTTTTTCATTTTGTTTATCGATACTCTTCTTATAACCGCGTACAAATTCTTCGCAAACAGATACCATACCAACAGTTGCATTTGCTATGGTTTTCGAAGCACATTTCTCCGTCAAATGTAAATCGGAAAAAAGCTTTGTAACAAGACTCTCAATCGATGACGATAACGCAGGCTCGTCTGTACTCGAAGGTGGGCTAGTTGTTGCGCACGCTATTGCTGCCCGATACTCGAGCTTATACGGTCCACAAACATCTTTACTTTTTCTTCGAGGAGGAGGTACCGGTACGGGGCTCAATCCGATCGGCACATTGCCACAACTTCTGTTACGAATGAAAAGGCAGCCGCCATCCCAGCGCTTATGTTCCGTCATAGGGTCGTCACCTTCTTCCCAATGACAGACTTCCATACCACATTCAAAACAGCGTACTTGATCGATCTGCCCCGTATAATAAAAGCCGGCCGCAGCAAGATCTGCTGGTCGTACGTGTGCGCATGTCCATTGAGACGTGAAGCTATCCAGCCTCGCTTGCTCAAATCTGCACAAATAAAAAAATTTTAAAAAAATATATAAAGTGTGTTCTATAAACAATAAAACAAATAATTACCTATAGTCAATCTTGTTGGAGCTCATTGTAGAATGTTCGTATAACCTTTCTTCTTTCACACTATACACTAGTTCACTCTGGATGCGAATGCGACTGCTGATGAGATGCAGCTCATTTTTATAACGAACGATTGAGATTTCCCCTTCCATCCTCCATTAAAAAATTCCATACATGCCATACGTGCCATACATTCCATTCATTCCATACATGCCATACATTGCATAAAAAAATTCATTTAATTTTTATGAGTTATACATACACGTGTGCACGCGTAAAAATTTCATACATGCCATACGTGCCATACATTCCATTCATTCCATACATGCCATACATTGCATAAAAAAATTCATTTAATTTTTATGAGTTATACATACACGTGCGCACGCGTATGCGTATGTAAAGCATACAACTTGTGGGGAATTGACTCAACGGCCTATGCGAGTGACGTCATTTAAAACTGTCGCATATACGCACTGATTTTTAATAACGATATTTTAATTATTTTTAATTAAGAAGAAATTACTTGTCCTTTCTGTTGAATTTAATTGTTGACAATTTACATATAAATAATTAGTAACATTATTTATCGAATTTTTTTTCTCGTAATAATCTTTCGGTAATAGATACACAGGAGAATCGAACCTAGCCTCCTTAGCATCTATACGACAGTGCTCTACCGTCTGAGTCATTGTCGCTCTTTCTAAAGATAGTGCATACTAACTGTATATTATTTTATGATTTAGGAAAAAAATTATCATTTTTTTTTAGTATTATTTTGTACACTGAATTAAACGAACTATTTTTATTGTGTATATTTTTTAACTAATTAAAAAAATACTTACCTTATACTTACCTGCTCGTTTCGCTGAAAATGGGGGGGGGGGGGTAAGAATAAAGAAAAACACAAGGTTGAATTTATTCGTAATTTCAAATTGTTATTGTTTTAGTCCTTACCTTTGCGGCTACGATATATTTGCACATACGTTTGAATAGCACTGAAAAGTGCTGCTTTATAAAAAAAATAATATAAATTTTTTTTATTGAAAATTTAGCACTGAAAAGTGCTGTTTGAAATTGATCATGATATCGATTAACTGTCGGGATTGTACAGCTTCGTCAACTTGAAAAAAAAAAAGTGGCCCAGAAAAGGGCCGATCGTTCGTTCGCTGCAACTTGTCACTACCAACGGCTTGCCACCACCTACTCTTCGTCCGTTGCGTGAGAAATAAAGAGCATACGCGCTATCGCGATCCTATATTAATACACATTGGCGTCTCTTCTCCGCACTAATCACATTTTCATTAGCTACTCCCACCACTAATTATGATTGTCTTATGCGTGCGACAAAATCAGTGCTGTCGCGTAGTCTCGCATCCCTACTCCCAAATCTTCGACCAATGACCGAAACGCGGCTAGTGTTTCAAAAGATGAATAAAAATTCGAACGCCTTGCAACGATACGTCATTGTGATTTTTTTGTCGTGGAGTTAAGTGAAGTGTTTAGTCAAGTTTAGTTTAGTGTCAAGTTTAGTGAAGTAAAATGAGTGATGAACGGTTGGAAAATTTGTTTTCGTTGGACGATGCGTCGTGGCAAGACGCACTGAATGAAGCAATCGAGGCGTTGGGCAAGGACATAGATCTTTCCGAAGATGAAGTCTTCGGATTGATCGATTTACCGGTGCAAGAAGCAGCGGTGGACGAAGTCGTCGTCGAGCAGCCGCGAACACCTTCGCCGAGGAGGAGGAACGACGACGACGACATCCACGAAGCGGCAACCATTCGGATGCTGCTGACACCTCCACCTTCAATATTGTAAGTACATTTTGTTTCATTCTCTTTTACCCTCTCTCTCTCATTCTGTTTTTTATAATTAATACCATTATACTAATAACACAATTATATTTAAATTTTATTAATTTATTAATAAAATGGTATTAGTTATACATAAATTTTTTAAAAATAATAAGAGCATATATGTTCTTAAATTAAAAAAAGAGGTTCTGTTCTTTTTTTCTGTATACTAATAACACAATTTTATATCTAATAATATTGTATTAATAAATTGATAAAATTTTATATAGATAATTTATCAATTTATTAATGTAAAAGTATTATTCGTTATATAATATGTATGTACGTGTGTATATGAGAGAGAGAGTGAGTATATACTCCAATTTTAAATTTAACATTCTTTTCTCTCACATACTTAAAATTTCTTATTTTGCGATGTCCGGTTTTCGTCGTCGTAATCGCGTTATCGGCATAATATAAATACAAGTGTTTCCGATTACAGCAGGCATCGGACAGCGCCACTCGAATTACCGCCATCGTCTCCATGCTCCCGATCGTCTTCAACGGTGAATGTGTAAGTTGAATATTTATTATACAGATAGATATATGAAATGATTTTTTTCAAAATAAAGAATCTTTTTTTTTTTTTTTTGCAGGTCTGATGACGATGACGACGACGACGTGGAGATGGTCTGCGAGGTGATTGTCTCGCGTCGACCACCACCACCACCATCACGACGCGTGACATGCGTCGACCTGGTGACGCCTCGAGGAGCACCCGTGATCATCGACATCACAACGCCACAACAGCCGCTCTTGGTGAACTTAGTTTCACCACCAGAGATACAAGAGACGTCCTGCCGTCAACGAGAACAGGTATGATTCTTTTTTTCTCTTTTCTTTTTTTTTTTAATCGGTAGTAGTATGTTCTAAGTTTTTTTTCATTTTTTTGTTGCAGGTCGGCGATCACAACAACACCATGCCAGTATGCGAGGGCTGGGAGTGCGCACACTGCGCCGCTGGTCGCTGCAGTCGGCAGCCGCAGTGGGTGGAATCACCACCGCAGCGCGGCAGCAGGCGGCACGTCGATCGGAACGGGCCGGTCAGACAGGTGGTGCGAAGATTATTCACATCGAGGTCGTGCAGTCCCGAAGATTCCCCCGCTGTGCGCCAGCCTTCTCGGTCGCCGTCGCCAGCTCCGTTGAGGAGGCAGCCTTCTCGATCGCCCGCGGAATTACCCACAACGGCGCTCATGCAGAGTCTCCGCATCACGGGGAAAAAGCGCCTGCGCGTCACGGACGAAACCGTCGACGGCGCCCCGCGGTATAAAATTGCAAAATTTTTCACCGTTGACGACGACGACGACGCCGATGATAATGATGATGGCGAAAACTAAGCGTTAGTTTTTTTTATAAATTTTTATACATTTTTTTGTATTTTTTTGTAGATTTTTTATATTTTGTTATATAATAAATAATTATTAATAATAATATATCTTTTCTTATTTCAGCGATCAGACACACACACACACACACACACATACACATTGATAATATATCTATATAATAAATATCTATTTATAATATTTATTAAAATTTATTGTATTAGCGCTTGGGCCCTCCCCAGCAGCAGCAGCAGCAGCAGCAGCAGCCGCCGGCGCCGCCGCCCCCCCCCCACATATCAATCGCGTGTGTAGCCAGTATACACAATACGGTATGGCCCGTGGTAACAGTGGCTGTAGCTCTAGCGGTAGAGCATCGGCCTGCGGATCCGGAGGACGCGCGTTCGATCCCCGATCCGTCCGTTTTTTTTCAGATGAATCTAAAAATTTTTTACACGCGCGCGCGCGCGCACACACACACACACACACACACACACACACACACAATAAAACAATCAAAACGCGTAACACAGAACGCCCGCGCAGTGCATAGGAATCAAATCAGTGGGAGAGGGGAAAATGCAGAGAACGCACGCCACATCAGATCAAGCCACATCACTTCAACTCAGTAGGGGAGGGGGAGTGCGTAGAACGCACCGGTATACGCCACATCAGATCAACTCAGTAGGGGAGGGGGAGTGTGTAGAACGCACCGGTATAACTCAGTAGGAGGGGGGGGGTGAGTCGACAGCGCACGGGCCGATCAGCAGGGGGGGGGGGTGAGGTGAACATGCACACACCTCAACTCACACGCTTCAACTCAGTGAGCTGATACCCCTCTGAGTTGATGCCTCTCTAGTTTACCTACTATTATGTTTTCTATGTTTAGTAATTTATATACCTTTTTAAATGGGAGTATTTTCCTGTAAAACCAATGAGAAAAAAAATGTAGATGTAATAAGGAATAATACCGAACGAGAAATGAGAGACAAATTATGTATGAACGTTGAATGATGTATGTAAGAGCTCATGCCCGTGTAGTTTTCTTGCTGCCCACGCTTGTTCCCTAAACGTTAAGGAGCGCATTTTTCTGCATATCGTAGCCATTCTGATTCAAGAGGTACATGGTCTTCGAAGGATATTGGACTCCACAGAAAGCATATATCTTCTAGGTCTTGCGGATCACACGAAACTGAAAAAAGTAACGTAGAGTCTACCTTTAAGCCGGATAAAAAGGTGCATCAAAGCGAAAGTGAAGATACACGGAGTAGAGTTATTGTACCAGACTATACGCTGCAGCAGCGAAGAAAAGAGAGAGGAGAAATGTTGGTGCTGCATTCAACAGCATAACCGGAACGAAAAAAGGCAAGCGGATATTAGTGGTCAACGTTCTGCCTGAGCAAATTCTTTCTTGTTCTGACTATGTAATTCGAGTGTAACCACTCTGTATATTAAGTCTTCGTCATTAAATAGTTGTAAAAAAACCATTTTCTATGCATTCATAAATTTTCTCACCGCATCCCCCATAACAGTGGCTACATACTACATCACTATATGAATATATTTTGAAGGCCAATGAATTCGAATCCAGGGCCCATTTCACCCCATCTGGTTAGGTTCAAGGAAATTTGAATAATAAATTCCCAAAAAAGTTGTTTGATAGGTAACTGATATTTCTATGGTTTTGAAGTCCGGCATAATAACAGTTCTTATGTTACCTTAATTACAATTAGTGACACATTTAATATGGCGTAGATTGACTTTAGTCATACAATGCCTTTATAGAGATGATGGAATTCCGATATATTAATAAAGTTTCAGGATCTGAAAATTAAAGAACTAGATGTCACACTTTTTTTCTTTCGTAACGATCCGTTTTGTCTTTAAAATATCTAAGAAGTCTGTTTCAAAAGTATCCGACCTACGTTTACATCTTCGCGTGGAGAGACTCAGGTGACCTGTGGAGGGTACGAACATTACCAGCAACTCTTAACCTTCTCATCAGTAACCTGAGATACCGATAAAACGCGTTAGTTCCCGTGTAAAGTGTATTTGTTTACAACGACTTTTTTGCGTTCGTCGCAATTCGTTTACTGATAAAAACGGCATAATAAACTGAACGGTGAATTTGCATGAAATATGCTTTTATCTCAGTAAAAGTTGTGTGAAAACTATTGAATATATTGCAAAAGGCCTATAAAGATGGGTTTATAGGCAAAACACAAATAAAAGGGTGGTATAAGCGGTTCAAAAGTGTCCGCACATCTGTTAACAATGATCCTCGTTCTGGTTTGTTTTTTTTTTCGATTATCAAGTCATTGTGCACTACAGATATGCTCCTGCAGACTAAACAATCAACAAAGAGTATTACGTTGAAGTTTAGAAAAGATTGCCATATGTGATAAGGAAAAAACGACCACAACTTTGTGATGATGCGTCATCACACAAAATATATACTACCGGCACTTGCGGCAGAACAGCCACGACTGCATACACCCGCCCACGCATGTCCGGATCTCGCGAAGTATGACCCCCAGAAGTCTCCCTGACCGATTCACACGACCCTTACGCTCGCGTACAACCCCTCACGCACTCACGACCCGATCCGACACTCCCCCGGGAAGCTGGAAGCCCTTAAAGTTTCCAGCCGCGATCAGCTGATCGCAAGCCCCCGTTAACTAAGGCAGACCTAGTTAGACTAGAAGTAGGGGCGACCGAGCGCGTGAGAGCGAGCGAGACCGCCGACACTAGACCGATCGGACGCGAGTGAGGGGAATCGGTAAGACCAACGAGCAGTGGATAGAAGAGGATAGACAAGTGACGCTATTTGACCGGCCAATCGTTATCGGCTTAGGGGTGGTTGGGCTAATGAGTGAAAACCGACGCTATCTTCGCGACCAGTAGGCAAATTAGGCGCGAAGAACCGACCAATAAACAAATTGCGCGGGCAAAAAGTATCGATATAGACGGCGCTGAGACCCGGCTTAGCAACAAGCCGACCAATCAACAATAACTAAGGGGAAGTAAGATAGGAGAAGCGGCGCGTCGCCGAAAAACGGCGCGCCAGTACCCGTCCAGCCCTGGAGTCAACCAGTCGAGCGGACGCCCGGGCGCGAGTACCGAAAGCGAGAAGGAGCGAGTAGAATAGCGAGAAGAAGTGAGCGAATAGTGAGAGAAATAAAGAATAGTGAAAGAAGCAGAATAGTGATAGAAGCAGAATAGTGATAGAAGTAGACTAGTGAAAGAAGCAGAATAGTGAAAGAAGCAGAATAGTGATAGAAGCAGAATAGTGACAGAAGCAGAATAGTGATAGAAGCATAAGTAGCAATAGAAGCGGAAAGTAGTGATAGAAACAGAAAACAGGAATAGAGCATTAAAGCAGCGACAGTAGTAATAACGGCAACGCAGACAGCACTAGTAGCGGCCGCTACAGCGGCCTTGGCGGCTGTAGCCGTGACAGTAATTACCCGAAAAATTGACAGGAGTAAGTACATTTTCCTACTACTGATTTTTGCATGACCGACGATCGCGAGATTGCCGCGCATTGCCGACCGCCGCGTTTCGGGAGTGTCGTACGACCTTCGCGCGTCCGATGATGCTTATTGCCGACCCCTTTTGAGCATCTTTTGTCGAGCCGTAGTAGCGGTCATTGTCTGCAAGACGAAGTTATCGCGTGATTACCGAACGCCCGCGGTACGGGAGTGCCGTATGACCTTCGCGCGCATTACGCCTCGCGATCATGTATGTTTGCCGTTGTCTCTCCGAGCTTTTCCTTTGTTGCGTCGTTTCATTGTCCCGTATCTGAAAGACGAAATCGCCGCATGACTGCCGAATGTCCGCGCGCGGGTATGCCGTATGACCTTCGCGCGCCCGTTGCCGTTGCTGTGCATGTTTTCGCCACCGACCTTCCGAGCATCGTCTTGTGCGTCGTTGCACTGTTGTCATCCGAGAAACGAGTTTCCTAAGAGTGCGCATCTACGAATTCCTTTTCCGAGTCGATCGAAAACATTACGCGAGTCGTGCTAGACCTTCGCTTGACCGGCAAAGTTCGGATATACATAGTCGTCTTTATTTTGTTCGCGATCGTCGCTACAAAGTGCCAACAACACCGCGAGCAGTAACTGACCTTCGCGCGACCGACCGGATTCCTACGCGTATTTACCTCGAACGAGCTGGAATTATCGCCGCGAATAAACAAATCGACATTGCTTGACCGTGTCCGAAACCCGAAATTATTTATCCGAGCTATTGTCTGCCTAGATCGACTTCGCGTCGTAGTACGCCACTCGCGTCCCCCAGTAACCTAGACCAGGCTGACCATCGCGAGGGATAGATCACTGGGGTTGACCTGGGAAGTTTTGGCATAATAAAGTTGAGTTACCCTTAAATCTGATTTGTTATTGACTGCACCCACTTGATCGCCTTATCCCCCGTAGCTTTCCCGATCGGTCTGAGATCGGTAGGCGCGTACGCGAATAATCTGATTGTCACCTAGCCGATAGCCGCCGTCGCGGGAACCACGCTACCAGTCCACGGAAGAAGCTATCTCCCAAGCTACTAGCCCGTCAGTCGGGGCACCCCTGTGACGCCCCCCTCGATGTACCCGCTTCTGGATTGAGAGCCGCCATGCCCCGAACTACACCTAGCTAGCCGAACGAGCCGCAGCCGTGGGTGGCCTTGTAAACCACCCGTTGCCCCCCTCCCCCCCTTTCGCTCGATGCGCCTCCCCGTTTCAGACTCGAACGAATTCGTGGCCTAGGACTTCGCGCTCCCACTTCATCCTTCACAGGTGATAGCCGGCCACGCGCAGAGCACCGACGGCGACGAGGAGGGAGGCAGCGGGGAAACCACCCGACCCTCACAGCGACCAGCAGGACCACGCCGAACCAGCCAACGCTGCAGCGCTACCTGCTCTCCTAACGCGAGAGCACGGTAGCTGGCGCCCAACGAAATAAATAAAAGCTGCATACGTTGTCTCGGCTGACTGCGCGCCGCTGGCGACAGTGCGAGACCGGAGAAATACCTGTCAATTATTTTTCCCCTCCCTCTCCCCCGTCGCAACTTTTAGAAACTGGTGACTGGCTTCTTCATCACAACAATGCTTCAGCGCACACCTCAAACTTTGTGCTGCAGAATTTATTGAAACACAGTATTGCGCAGCTCTACCAGCCTCCATACAATCCCGATATAACTTCCTACGATTTTTTGCTCTTTCCTCAATTGAAAATGCCGATTCGATAATAAAGAAACTGTTGAAACTATGTAATGCGATGAATGCACCAAAGGCGAGTCCAAAGTCTGACTTTCAAGAATGCACTAATAAGTGGAAACATCGATATGAGCGTCTTATTCAATCAAATAGGGACTACATTGAAGGATGCCACCCCCCCTGGATAACATAGATTAAATCAAGTACCGAAAAATCGAGGTAGGTTGGATTCTTTAGGGACAGACCTCCTAGAAAATAGATTTCATCTATTATTTTACATTTCTGGATCATTAAAATTTTCTGAAATATGTGAACTTGAAAAAGTGTGCTATTATATTAACATACCACCTTTCTTGGTATTCTACTTCTTTGATATCTTGATGCAATAGTTGACCTCGTTCTTCATTGTATCTCCAACGATACTGAAAAGCAATTATGATGGAATTCTAGAAAATGTAACTTTAAATACATTAAACAATTTAACTCTATAAATTCTTTAATCAACGAAAGATTTATTGAAATACTTTGAAATTTTTCAATAAATATTCTTCGAAAGTTTCGTAATTTTCACTCTACTAATTTTCCAAGAAATATTCTTAATATTTTTTTAAAACTTGACTATGCATCAATTTCTGCCAAGTTTATTTATTAATTTATTTACTTATTTATTTTTATTTATTTTTTTTTTTGACGAATTTTTTATCTCAGTAGACAGTACGGATTTGTGGACCATCAAAAATGTCTTTTTTTTAGTTTAGTATTGCTTATGTCCAGAAATTTCTCTAAAATCAAAATATGGGAAGGATTTATTAAAGGATCACGGATCTGATCCCTGGGTAAAAAATGGTCCACCTGGATCACTCTTTTTATGCATAGTTATTCTTTTTATCTCTACTATTCAAAAACTAAAAAGAATATAAGGTTTTTCGTAAAGCCTGAATACTGTTCTACAGTCAAAGTTAAAATATAAAATTATCAAGTGGTGTTCCACATAATTAATTTTCTATGGTACTATCTCCAAATTCTTGTTTTCTCCAACTTTATTTACTGAGCTATCGAAATACGTGCAAACGAATTTCCATTGTACAGAAGAACAGCTTTCAGATCTACCCAAAGTGTCAATAAATAGTCTCAACTCTTTGTCTTCATAAATATTAAGGATAATATTTTACATATTATATATATCATAATATCAGGCTTAATATTATTAGATGCAATATTATATTATAAATATTAGGTATAATATTTATCCTAGTAAATATCATGCAATTTCTTCATCAACTCTTTCATGTCTATACAGTTGTTAAAATTTGAAGGCACTCCTAATTCCGCTTTATGTCATTTTTTATTTTTAAGCTTTACACTATCTTGGATTTTTTGATTTTCTAGTATATGTTTTCAGTGTTTGCTCTACTCAAAAGAGGTATTCATGCAATCAAAAAACGTTGACCTGATATAGATGGGATTCATAAGAAATTTTAGTTTAAAAAATTGTGTTTCATAAAACAATGAAAATGCAGCAATTTCGTTATTCTACAAACACTTTAAAAATTTGCTATCATTATGCCTCAACATAATTTTTTTAAAAATTTTTTTAAATTTTTCTTAACATAATGTCTAAATTAATCTTTTGTTAACTTAATTTTCTTAACGCCATGTCTAAATTAAACTTTTGTGTTTAGCTGACAAAAATTTCAAATGACTAGGTACGAAAATATTCAACCACATATTCAAATGTATAATTTTCAGCATTTTATAATCACTGATTTTTAGTAATTAAGGTTATTTTTTCCATACATACTATATTGTTATTTTTATTGTACTTTCAAAAATTACATACATGTAGAACGATGCAGAAGTATACTATGCACCTTCATGTATTAGTTTCGGTTTCTATACTAATGACTATGTAGACCTTCTTCCTCTACCATTTTTTTAAATGATTCAGGGGGAGAAAATTTTATACGTAATATGACTGGAACTACAATTTAAGATGGAATCCAAACCATCGGATTAACGGTAACAAATATGCGAAAATTTCATTTCTAAAAATTTTCACATGCCCGAAGTTCAAACCTATAACCTCTTGTACAAAAGCCTGTGCTCTTATTCACTGAGCCACTGTAACTCCTGTAATTTATTTCGAAAATAAAAGCATTTGAGATTAAGATGAACCCAAAGAATTATCTTAATATTTTAAAAATAGTTTAACCCTATTGAAAAAAGAAACGTCACTTTTCTCTAGTTTATTAAAATATAATGAGAAAAACATGTTTTTTTAATTTATAGTGGTTTCATTTTTAAGCTCACAACAAGCCTTCATTCTTCAGGTATACGTAGTTTGTGGTTTGAATATTTTCGTTCATAGCTGTATACATATACAAAGATAAAGAAAAATCGTTAACATTTTGTAAATTTGTAAAATAGTTAATAAATGAATTTAACCTAATATTTATAAGGATGAAGAGTCAAAACCATTTATTAACTTTTTAAAATGACTTGAAAGCCTATTCTGCACAATAAAAATATGTTTGCACATATTTTGATAGCTCAGTAAATAAAGTTGAGGGATACAAAAATTTGGAGATAGTACTGTAGAATAGTAGATTATGTGTCTAAGCCGAGAAAGTATCGGTAAGTTCATAGCACGTGAGAATTTACAACCGAGGCGTAGTCGAGGATATCAAACAAGTACTGTAGGCTTACCAATTTTCTAGCCATGGTGCGTACATAATTCTTTCACCTAGCGAGGTCGTAATTAGCATGTTACTAACCTAATCACAGACGGAAAAATACTACTTTTAAGCCACTGGGTAAAAAATTAATTATGCGGAACACTAATTGAAAGTATACGGAGATCTTAAAATTTCAACCCTGTTCTTAGGATATCAGTCAGGCTTTATGAAATATCCTTATTTCTTATATCTTTGAAATAGTATAGATAGGAAGAATCACTATGCATAGAAAGAGTGACCAAGGAAAACAAATTTCTATTCAGAATTAAAAAATATCCATGACCCTTTAATAAATCCTTCACATATTTTTATTTCATCCGTACATATCAAACTTCGTTTTAAGAAGCCATTCATTGAAGCTCTGAATAAAGAGATTCTATGTTTTTAATATCGAAGAGAGAAATTTCTAGGCATAAGCGATATTAAATTAAAATGTAGTAATTTTAATGGTCCATAAGTTTGTGCTTTATTTTAAGATGAAAAATTTATTACAAAAATGAATCCTACAGAGAATGCTGTATAGTCAATTTAAATAAAAAAATCGCAGAGTGTTCTTGAAAAATCAGTAGAGTGAAGATTACGAAACTTTGGTTGAAGATTTATTAGAAAACATGAAAGAGTTGGATTATTTAATGCATTTAAAGTTGCAATATCTAAATTTCCATCCTAATTACTTTCCAGAAAACCTCGGAGACTACAAAGATAAACAAAGTAAACGGTTTCATCAAAATATCAAAGATTGGGAACACTGGTATCAAGAAATGTGGGATGTGAATGAGATGGCAAATTTTTATTGGATGCTTAAGAAAGAAAAATAGTCAAAAACATAGAAGAAGAAAAGAAATCTGTTGTATATATCTTTTGAAAACTGCCTTTAATCCTGACCCCGGATTCGGACTCGGCGTGTCAAAATACATAAGGATATAGGTATGTCACTTTTGATAAGACGACTTTTTTGTGTGCCAGTTACGATTTTTACATAATCAAATAACCCTATTAGTTTGTACTAGCATCTTTTAGTACGAAATGCTTTGTCAGTACAATTATATTGACAAAACATTTTGTACCAAATGATACTGAAATAAAATTATGTATATTGCTCATCCATATTTCTGAAGCTTGTAGCTTTTCTATTTTTACACCAAACAAAACTTGCTTCTGTATAAATAAAACTACTCAATACAATCTCTGTCTAGAAATGAAGCTTATAATCATAAATTTATTCCACAAAGAAGGTTTAAAATTGTATTGACTTATTATTTATACCATATAAAATTTTATTTCAAATGATACCCTAAGTCCAGTTGATGAATAATTATTATACTGTTCATAAAATAATATTGATAATATTTTCTGAATGAATATTGTCAAAAATGTTATTATCGTGCTTTTTTGTTCCAGCTATCACAGCAATACCAAAAATAGTTTGTGAAACCATCCATGCCCTAGAATTACATGATGAAACACCATCATGGAAAATTATGGACAATAAGGGCCGCGTCACTGTGGTCCTGCATTGGGATCAGCGCTCATCTTCAACACAGATGCAGCCTAAAATTTCTGAAACTGGGCAAACGTCCAAATACTCGCCGGCGAAGAAAAATGACTCAAATTTAAATCACCGGTCATCATTAATCATTCAAACAAGTCTAGATAAATTAAATTATAATAATAAATCACCAACTTGTTCCGATATTATCGGATTAGGGACACGGTATAATAGCCCACAAATAACTGTGATAAACCATGATGATGTGGTGCAACGGAGCTTCGTTAGTCAAAGTAACAGTTCCTATGGCGCAGTAAATCAGCATGGTCACTTAGTTAAGCAGGGTACTGGCTCCTTCGATAGCACAACTATTCATATCCATACTGCCGAATGTTCAAGTCATATTCATCAACCGATAACACGAAATGGAAGTCCTATAAATAGTATTGATAACAGCCAAGGTCCGGAATGTGACTTTCATTGTTGTGCATTACATGAAGAAGGTAGACGTATTGCTGTCCATAAATCCGTAGCAACATCACCAATTCAAGATCCACAATTACATGGTATACAACAAATTATACAAAATTCTTCACCACAGCCAATAAGCTCATTGTCAGATGGTACGCGTCGACAAGGTATAACAAAAGGTCATGTTCGTTTTTGTGATACAACTACTGGAGATCATTTACAATCACAAATCTTAACGGAACATTATTCACAACATCACGAGCAGCATGAAAGTTCCGAGTCTGAAACCGAAAATACAATCATTGAAGATGAAGTCATAACATCTGAAAAATTTTTATTATTAATTGATCAACTAACAGTAGATCAAAAACATCATCTTAGTATTAAAGATATAGGTATTATTCTCGAACGACTGAATTCAAAAATTCTTGATGTTGAAAAACTTGACCGTGAAAGCGAAAGTGATGAATGTTATAACTGGACTATCAAAGCTATTATCAGAGGTGATATGTTACGTGAGCTTGGAGTAATTTATAATGGTAATTACTATGCAATATCTGAACATCCTGGATACAAAGAAGAATCTGAAGATAATAACGATGAAAATGATGATGATGATGAAGTAGAAAACAGACTTTAATACTACAATACTGTTGTTCTATTCATTTCAGTAAACATCTGGTCACTGCCATTGTTGAAACTAATTTTACACTCCTTTAACACGTTTTCAATCGACAAACTATATATATAAGCACACTGTTCAGTCACACAAAAGTATTGTTAATAAAAGTTTGAAGATTTAAACATTTATGAAAAATTCAAGCAATGAATATTGCTTATCATGTCCATTTCAGACAGCAAAAAGTTTCTGAAATGATTATCAAATTAGATAATAGTATTTCGCGAAAAATAGAAAGATAAAATAATTATTGAATTTCTTATTAAAACTAATAAATATTTATAAACTACATATCATTTTACTTGAATTGGAAAGACATAAGCTACCTTCATAAATTTATCACATTTATTTATAATAATATACATCATATATTTCATAAAAATAAAAAATCTGTTCACTGGATTTCTATTAATGTCTTCATCGAAAATTCTAGTTTAAACATATAGAAACTGCAGGTTATTCAAATATTTATAATATAAAATATGTGACTACTATAAAAAAACCCACACATTATAAATGAATTATTATCTACATGATTTATGTACTTCGATTTGACTGTTACGATCAGTTAGAGGTATAGGTAATCCAGTTTGTTAAAAAATGGTATAAATATTGTTTGTATAGTAGGCAAAAATTATGATGAGTAAAGTCAAAAATTTTTTTGACCGCTGTTCTTACCTTCAATAGTTTTCACCTATAAGTGCCCATGTGTAAGTCTCCGATCTTTCTGAAATTTTATACATATCTTTAATATCAAACAATAATAGATACAATTTTTTTTTTCGGCGGAGTTTTCTTTTTAAACTTGGAAATAGCTATTTAACGTTTATGTTTATATAGCGTATTACATACGTACACATAATTTAGATTCTGTTGATATGCAAAAGTCAAATTTTTTGGGCCTCAGAATCGATTTTTCACATCCCTTTCATTCTATTCAACTATATTCAGATCACTTCAAGGCAAAACCTGAGTTAAGTGTTTAACCAATCCCAAATTTTGCATGATCTGATCAGGTCCAAAAAGTAAGGATCTGCATTTACTGAACGGTGAACAATTGGAAATATTTAGAAAAGTATAAAAGAAAAGTATGTTGCTAATTCAAAGTTTTTATTTTTAGTAAAAATCATTAAAATAACCTGTATCCTATCAACTAATAATCTATACCTACTGAAGAAACATACAAATCTAAATTCTTCGTAATATAACGTACAATACTACACAATACGTATTTACAATAATATAACATGAACAAATTAACTTACTTTCGTATTATTGAATTACATTACTATGCATCTTTTACAGTAATGAACAATATGATATTTTTAGTGTCATAAAAATATTGAATGCACAGAAAATTCAAGCATCAAGCAAATCTGATGTTGCTACTTGATTACAGTAACTGCAATGTAAATTATAATAATAAAAACAAAATCTACTAGAATAGGTTGGATTTTCTGGCTTTTCTATGATATAATCTTTTCAATATAGCTTTCTATCAAGCATGTTTGAATAAATTTATGAAACATGGCGATGAAAATTAATTATGAGTCAATGTCTAAATTTTCAAGCTGTTATTTCACAAATGCAAATTGATCTCGTATTGTTAAAAAATAATTATACAAGAAAAATATTTAAGAAAGTTATTTCATAATCCGAATTCATAAAAATCAAGTGATTGAATGAAACGAGTTGTACGAGCAAAAATTATCATAACTTTCCCTTTCTCATCATTTTAATTCATTTTATTAAATTTACTCTTTTTAGGTCCAAGTGGCGAATCCAAACAAAATACAGGTCTCATAAATAAACGGTAGAAATACTTCTTAATACCGCTGTTTCGACTCTTTAAAATCACTTATGGTGACGAGAAGATTTTCCTGTGCTCATTGTTGACGGCAACAGTTTTTGTTTTCCGTATTGTTGATATCAACAATCCAAGACTTCCCTGAGCTCTTTCCATGCCTTTATTGCTTTACTGCTACTGGTTCTATCAATTTTCTATAACGTCACCTAAGAATACAGGAGTTTTTTAGTTAGTTATTTGCAACATTAGTTTAGTTTGGTCTTATGTTATTTTTGGAATTCCACACAGGTACTACCAGGAAGGTGAATATTTGACAAATTCTCTGTGACGTGTTGTTTGATGTAGTTGACTTCTGGCCTCTACCAACCATAATTTCATAGGGAACGACTTCTTCTAGGTAAATTAAGCCTCTTACTCCTTGTAAGGAACCTCGTGAGGGTGAGTGCTCCTTTCGTCAGCATCTAGCTTTAAAAGACAGTGCATTAGACTGTAACAAGAGATTTGTAATTGCGCGCTATAAGGAATTCGTGAGCAGTGCGACGAGTCGACGAATCGCTCTGCGCTAACCGGCTAGATTCATACACATAAAAGTAGCGGAGCGCGTAAGGAATATTTCATATCGTTCCCGATGTCGCCGTACCCCTCGCAGACCATCAAAGCTTTCGGGATATGGGACAAGACCTTGGCTAGCTGGCCGAGTACCGCTACAGAAGAGCAACCGGCTACAATCTTCCTACACCGGATTCGAGGACTACGTACGCGGCAAAGTGGGGACACTGCAATCAACTACGATGCATCGAAAATCCGTAAGCGTTTGCTACGTGCTGACCATAACCCGACGTCGACCTGTAGGCCACGTTGTATTTTGTAGGGTTGGATTTGAACTAACGTGCGACACCAATTGTTAGACCCGATAGCGCGATGGGAATGAAAATTAATGTGTACGTTTATCGGTGCCTGGTGAGAATGTGATGACGTATGTCGGTGTGCTAGGTGCTTTTAATGTAAGAATATGTGTATACAACGAATGAAAGAAATCCCCGAAGTGAAATATCAAGTATTTTGTTCATCCCTGTATCTTGCGCCCTAAATTAATTCTCAAAACTGCCTACGTTACTCTACTAACTTTTTGCTAGCCCTTTAATATTTTTTAACTCTAAACATTTTTGTATGTTTTACATTGGCGCCCAACCATGTGTTCGGACTGCATTAACAAGTATGGCAGAAAATGAGAATTCAGATTACATAACGAGAAACGGGAAAACATCGCATAGAATTTTAATTAATTCGTACTTTCCACATCCGAGGAAAACCGTTAAGCGAGAAGGAACAACAACGATGAACGCTCTTCCCGACGATCCACTTCATGACCTTCAACAGAGGCAAAGAGGCCAAGTACAAAACGAAATTCAACGGTTGACTCAACAGCTTGCCGAACGGGAAACTCAAGATTCTTAGAAAATCCAAGAGATCGCGCTCAAAGCATCCTAACTTATGTTACATCAGCAAGCGTCACTATTAAATACAGTGCTGTCGAAGATTCGGCCAGATCTACCGAGTAATTCCGTTTTAATTGTCGATCAAAGTGAATAACTTTGTTTCTTGTTAACAATGATAAAAAGTGAGTTCCGCGCGGTGATAAATCATTTATATTTAAAAGGCCTTACACCGAAAGAAATCAAAGCTGAGTTAGATGCAGTTGATGGTGTATCTGCCCCTGTGTTTGCAACTGTTTACAATTGGGTAAATGAATTTAAACGTGTCCGTACATCGTTATGAACATCGTTCAGGCCATCCTGTAGACGTCAACACTCTGAAAATGATCAATCATAGTGTTAAGTGACCAAGGAATAAAATTGTACGAAATAGTTGAGGCCACAAGGGTTTCAAAAGGTACAGTCATTTCGATTTGGCATGACAAATTGGACACGAAAAAAATTTCTGCAAGATCGATGCTGCGTTTGTTCTCAGCCGAGAACAGACGCAGTCGAGTGGTAACCGCTGAGGCCCTCTTGGCACGCATCCACCGTAACTCGGACGACTTTCTACGTCGATTCATAACTGTAGACAAAACGTGGATACACCACTACACACCGAAGACGAAAGAACAGTCAAAACAATGGATTGTCAAAGGTCAATCAACTTCAAAGAAGGCAAAGACAATGAAATCGGCCGGCAAGGTTATGGCTACTGTTTTTTATGGTGCACGTGAAATTATCTTTGTCGAATATTTAGAAAAAGGACAAACAATCACAGGAGAGTATTATGCGTCATTGTTGGAAAATAAAGAAAAAACGTCCTCAATTGAACAAAAAAAAATTGTTTCATGAGGACAAT
This sequence comes from Phymastichus coffea, assembly GCF_024137745.1. Taxonomy (NCBI): domain Eukaryota; kingdom Metazoa; phylum Arthropoda; class Insecta; order Hymenoptera; family Eulophidae; genus Phymastichus; species Phymastichus coffea. The sequence goes on along the minus strand of NW_026706836.1, from coordinate 2,811,325 downwards.
ACACGAGTGCACATTTGATTAGTTTCAATGACTAAAATTAAGGATTTAAAGTTCAAATTAGTAAATCATCCACTGTATTCACCAGATTTTGTCTCTTGTCAATTTTTTTATTCCCAAACCTAAAAAAAAAGATTAGCGAATAATGATTCATCTCGAACGAGGAGATCATAGCACAAAAAAATGGCTATTTTAAAAATACTTAAAGGATGCCTGGAAAGTTTATCGAGCTAGAAGGGGATTATATTGAAAAATTAAAAAATATACCAAAAAAAAATTTTTTTTCTATCTTTTTCTAAGGACTTATTGACTCACCCTCGTATTATACTTTTTAAATCCAAATCATGGAAAGGTAAGCATTTACCAACAACATTATTGATCTGCTCTACCGTAATGTCATGAACAATATCACGTAATATATTACGCTATCAGATATTCCGAGGTTTTTCGAAGATTTTCATTTTTGTATATCTCTTACTTATTTAATCTTTACGTCTATACAAAGCTGTTAAATTAAAAATATTTTTGAATTTATTCTTAACTGATATAAATTTACTCTAACATCTGATTGACAATACTCAAATTCTTTTGTACTCAAAGTCTATGTTTATTTTTATTTCTTTTATTTCCAACTAATATTTTTTCATAAAAATCTTAATAATTATCATTATCATTGTTAACCAAAACTGGATCAGAAAGAACACTTTCCTCGACGTGAAACACAAACTTTCATAAGTTTTTATAAATAAAGTAATATCATACTATCTTTTATCAATTTAACTAAATAAACTGCTAAATAATCTTTTATTCATGAGTTAAAATTGATGTCATATCATATTTCTGTTCCTGAAAGGTTTTTTGATTAAATTTTTTACTAATTTATTCTGTATTTTTAGGATATTGTTCATGACATCATTGTAGCTATTCCTCAGGTAAGTTTGCCATGAGTGGTATTACTTTCAAAAAAAGTATGGTAAATTGTCAATAAAGATTTTATATCCATGAAATTTTTTTGTTTTGATATATTATAAACAATATATCTGACTCTTTTAGTAATAGAATCCATGTAACTCTTCCATTTTAGTCATGACTCCATTACTATACATGAATAATCGAAAAATGTACCCTGTTTACGAGCTTATTCTTGATATGTATGTTTAGTTTGTTTGGAACACTGTCTTAATAAGTTCTAAAAGTCACTCGCTAAAGGTACACTCGCTAACAGACAATTGAGTTCTAGCTATTTGTTAATCTCCATTACATATTTATAAATTTTAGTTTGAGTGTTACATCGCGGTAAGGCTGACACAGGCAGGGTGGACATAAGAACACCGTAAGTTCGTATGTCTTTGTTACTGACTCTGTGGAAGAGCTCTCAAGAAAATTCTCTCACGGAGTCAAGCAACAAAGGCAGGCGAAATTAGCTAACGGATAGAAAATCTCAATTGATTCACGAGCACGGTCCAGACATAAAACGATTCCACCTGCGCTAACGTCAACAAGAGCCAATATCAAATTTCTCTAACTTGTGTTGAGCCAAGACGGAAAAATTATCGCTACCGAGAGACATTCTTTGTCCACGACAGTCAATCTAGCTCAGGCATCGTGCCTACATTATACAATTCTCTTTCGATAACTAGTTAAGTTCCTAGTTCATCTTTTTGTTATCTTTTTCTTGAGAAATAAACACTTCTAACTACACGAGTGCAACTAGTAGTTCCGAGTACATTTATTATACGATTGCTGTTTATTCCGCAAACCTCTCGACGAACTTGTGCTGAGCGTATGTTGCTGTAAATGACATATTCGTGCAATTGTTGGCACATATAGGAATCACAACATCGTCAATAAAGAACTTGACGTGTAGAGATTGCTAAGAGGAACATCAAAACCATCTAAATAAAATCATTACACCTAAACCTACGGAGTCTGTTGAACTCATCGACAGATAATGAGGACCAACGTCTCTCATCACTTCAGGCTGAATTTTGTTTAACTTTTGCTTACGACATTTTCTCTAACTTTGTCACCTTTACACTGTATTCCTTGAACTATTCGAATTTGCGTGGTCACACTAATTAATATACAATAACAAAACGTAACATCCAGCATTAACACAATTTACATCAATGCTGATAATTATAGTATCGTCAGCATAAGACGTTATTGGATTGTCCGGAAAAATTTTTAGTAAACCGTTAATATATATTACAAGTAGCAAGGGACCCAAAATACTAGGTCTGTCTGGAAAATATCGGGTTTATCTTTACACCTTTGCACCATAGTGTTCGAGTGACCTTTGCGGGGTTACGTCAACAGTAAAGCCTCACGAACCTATCCGTTGCTTTCTGACATTTATCAGATGTATAATATAGTTCATGTAAAGCGTATCTTTGTTTACAAAGATATTTTTGAGTTCGGCGGATTTTGTGATTACTAAAAGTGACTGAAAAACAAGATCAAATTGCATCAAATTTTGCTTTCAACTCGGAAAAACGAGTTCGAAAACTATTCAGGTAATGTAGAAAGCCTTTAGAAACGAATGTATGAGCAAAACATGAGGAGCATCAAAAGGAGTCGTACTTCTGTTGATAGTGGTTCTCGTTCTGGCTGATCATCGACGACAAAAACAAGATTATATTGAGCCAGTACGACTTGCGAGCAAGCTAGATCATCGTATGTCTGTGCCTGTATTGGAAGAAGAGCTTGGAATACCAACAACTATAGTTTGAGAAATTTCAATACATTTCTTGTTCCATAAATCAATTTAATAGGAACTATTAGATCATTAAGCAACTCATTCTTAATTATTTGTGTATTGTGTTTATAAGGTGTACAGATTTTGGTTTTACTAGAAGTGATGGGTTATGTTTGATTAACTGTACCTTTACTTTTGCTGTATTTGTATATGTTAGCCTTTTCATTACATGTGCATCTGTTAAGTTAATTAATTTTTGTGCTTTCTTCATTTTCTTCGGTAACTATTTCTATAATGCATTTTTTTCTTTAGCTCATATTTAATCTAAGTAACAGCATCTGTGCTTTGGATGTTATGTAAATATCCTCTTCTTGTTCAGAAATATTTAAATTGTTCCTCTCAATAGTTCTATTTGTAACGAGAGCAAGCGTTGCGCTTGTTCTCGTCGGAATTTTCCCAAATTCCCCTCTCTCTCGGCCAGGCACGGTGACCAGCGTTAGGCGCATTTAAGAATGCGCCTAATGCATGGTCTCTGTTTCAGCTGACGGAGATTGCCGAGCGGGGCCAAGCAGGCCCGAAGCTGTTACGCTGGTGACAAAGAGTATAGAGGTGTTAGATAGAGAGAGAAATAGTCTGGGGCGTGCGTGCCCTACGGAAGATTAGGCAGGCGCGCGTTTCGTACCAATTAGCGTATTGGTCGCGCGCCGCCTAATAAATCGGTCATGTGGGGAGAAAAAAAGAACGACGAAGAAGCTGTAAATCGCGAGGAAAAACGAACGACACAGACGGTAGTAAGTCGAGGGCAGAGTCAGAAGGTTTTCCGAGTCGATCGGAGCAAGACGGTAGACGGCCAGCGGTGAAAAAGTCAGAAGTGCAGACGAGGAGGAAGGGCCGAGAAGAAAACCGAGAGGAGAAGACGACTTGGTCCTGCATCTATTCGGAACGCTACTTGGGAAGCCGGCAGGAGTTGCCCAGCGACGACCTGCAACATCGTGCGCAGGGCGCAGCCAAGACTCCCGTTCCAGCATCAAAGGTCAAGTTCGCAAATTAATTTCTCTCTTTTTCTCTCTTTCTTCAACGATGGGACTGTGCGTAAATTTAAATATTAGGTGGGTAGCAAGGCGTGCACACGCCGGCTACCTGCCCTAATTACGGTCGGGGTAATAAATCGCTCAAAGAGAAATCGTCCAGGCGATCCCTCGCCGGGTGACTTTCTCTTTTAGCTAAGTAGCCTAAGTCGGTTCGTCGTCAAGGCGGTCATCTACCGAGCGACGCGTATTGTTTGTAAGCGCGATTAGTTAGTTAACTTGTTCTCTTTTGTAATAGGTGTTAAGAACGTCTTTGTGTTTATTAGCGGCTTATTCTTATGCGATTTGTTAATGTGCGGTATTGCGAAGTTTAAGTGTAATTTAACTTTTATTTGATTTAATTAGATTTTTTTAAATGCGAATTTGTGTTTTATGCGTATAATTCATTAACCACTTTCATTTCTTTGCCTCTTCCCCCTTCCCGCCTCAATTACTATAAGCGGGTGCGCCCCACTTACCCACCTTTAAATAATAGTTAACGAACGAGCTTTCGTTACATATTGGCAAAGTTTTGTGAGATATTATTAAAAATTTCTTGTTGGGTTTTATTGTTTTCTAATAGTTTAATTTGAGCTTAGCTGTTTTAGCCTCGGTACTCAAGTATTCAGTATTTTTGTTGTTGTGAATGTTCAAGTTATTATGTTCTGTAACGGGGTATGAATTTGAGAAGGGCTATGCTGTGTACGAGATGCATCATAAACGCTTTTAGTGTGTTAATTCTCACGCTGCTAGCTTATCTCGGGCGTATGCGCTAGCCTCCAGGCGAAGTCCTCGTTGGTTGCTGCCGTTATTTTATTCGGTAGCCTCAGTCTTACTCGGAGGTATTGTGTATATCCTACTAGCTAAAAACAGGCGCGAAAGCTTGAAGTCGTTTTGCCAAAATGAATGGACCGATAAGAGAATGGACGCTATCAATGGGCTAGTCAATGATTAATCCGCATGAATTCTATTTATTGTTAAGACATTCTTTATTACGCTTGAATTCATCTATAAACTTTGGGCCTGCGCTGTTATTACGAGTTTTGACATGTAGTGTATACGTGCGCCGCCATCTTATCCGCTGCCGCGCATAAGCTACACTCGCTCGCTTTCACTGTGATCACGGTATCGTCGTCGATTGTTTTGCGATCTGGCATGAGATCGACCGGCGACCTTATTTTTAACGAGTGAATCTATTCGCTCGAAGCTGGCCAACTTACCTCACGAGAGCCATTTATTGTCGATTCCTCGCTCAGGCTAATACCGCTTGTTCTCCGGGTCTCACTCTAGAGGTTAGCCATAGGGAGATAAGGCATCCGTTGAAGTTCTCGTACGACCTGTCTCTCAGGATATCCTCTTCTCTCGATTGATAATCTCCCGAAAAATCATGGCTCTCTTTTTATTGTTCACAAGGTTGTGACGGAGACTTTCGGGAGGTCTTAGCCGCACTCTCGAAGCTCTCCGCCACATGGCCTGATTGGTCCATTATCCCTAAGTATTTATTAGAGCGCCAGCCTGCCGTGTGTGCTATTAGGGCGATCGTTCGGGATAGGGCCTAGGTGTCGTGGCGTGTTCCCGTTCGTTCACAATGCGACAGCGTAGTGTGGGCAGGTGTACGTTGACCCGCAATTTCCTCTAATTCACGCCGTTATTTCCAACAATTTGGTTTCCTTCCGTCCTCTCGTCCGTAAAATACCGGCAGCTTAGATCGTGACGCTTTACCTCGGATCGGAGATTCGTTCGAATTCGCGCGAATGTTACCTATCGTTGGAACCGAAAATGGCGAACCAGTGTTTCCCTATTATAACCATCCGCGGCTGAAAATAATTAGCATGCAAGGAAGGGACAGTAACAAAGCGTAAAATGATCAAACATTGATCACTCTTAAATGTATTGATTTCAAACCTACATGTACAAAAGTGGTCTAATTAGCGAATAGTCAGTATGACTCGACACGACTCTACACGCAGTGGTAAGGATCTACACGTCCCGGCGAATTATCTATGACGGTCTATACTGTCGATTCCTACCTTGGAAACCGTGGTCTCCTAGTCCATTATCTGAATCCTGTTACTCCCTCCTAACAATCACGACAAATTTGGAAGAAATCGCTAAAAGGTCATCGTGACTTAACTGAGACTAAAATTCTCTTCGTTTGATCTTCAACTAAAAAAAAATGGCAAAATAGTCAGTGCGATATAGTTGAATCACTAATATACTTTGCGATTAGACTTAGCACTCAGGTTAAATTCTAATAAACGACTAAATAGTTAACGCGACCAACTCAAGCACTAACTTTCTTCCGATTAATCTAATCACTCACGCTGAATTCGAATAACGGCGAAAGGTCAGTGCGGATTAACTCGAGCACTAATATTTTTCCGTTTAATTCTATTGCTCACGTTTAACACCGAATGGTCAACTCGAATAAAACTAAGCACTAATCTTCTTTGCGCCTAACTCTAATACTCAGGTTAAATTAGAGTAACCGCGAAAGGCCAGCGCGAATGAAACTAAGCACTAATCTTATTTGCCTAACTTTAACACTCACGTTAAATTAAAATAACGGCGAAAGGTCAGCGCGAATTATCTAAACATTGATTTTCTATACACTTAATTCTAACACTCACATTTCATTCGGGAAGATAACGAAAGCTCAGTACGAATTATCTAAGTCACTGATATTCTTTCGGTTACTCTTTGCTACTCCCGTCCATTCAGAGAAATGGCGGAATGGTCAGCTCGAATCACTCGAAGTACTAAAGTATATCGGCATCGACGGATCGCGCGTCGCTGTGACCTATTAGATCGAGAAATTTACGCCCGCACTCCGCAATTACTATTAGTGAGTGGCACTTTGCATACTTACGATTTTCTGCTGAAGATTCTGCGAGCGAAAATTGGAAATGGAAGCTGTCTGGCACAGAGTATTCTTTCCAGCTCGAAGGATAGCGGCAAAATGGACGAGAATCGACCTTTCGCGGTCAAAGATCACCTTTCCTCTCCTCTTTCCGAGAAGAAAACCTATTATTGGCGGATATGCTAATTCGGATATCGGTAGCGCCCTCCGAATATTTCATCTTTTTATTAGAATGTAAATTAGAGAAAAGAATAGTGCCCTCATCTTATCTCCTAGCGCATCGATTTTTATCCACTCTCACCACCCCACTAAGTCGGTCAGCATTAAATCTACGAGAGAGAATTATTCCTACTCTTGTCTAAATTTTGATAAGGACGGAAATTAAATATTCTAATGATTTGTGTATTGGTCGTGACGTCATCAACGAGTTTCGTCAGGATTTCAAATTTCGTCGGCTAACTACTAAGTTTAGTGAATACGCGGCTTGATGCGATAAATTAAATAGTGCTGGTCAATTACATGCGTGCCTATAGTTATTTCTTCTATTTCTTTCATTTAAAATCGTTCGCTATCTATCTATCGCGCTCCCTCCCTTTTGCTCAGCCTATCTTGCTCGGTTCAGTATAGTCTATCTCGCTCCTACTTATGTTTAGTCTATCGCTCTCCCGCTTGATCGATCTCGACTTTTCAGAATGGCCGACCGCTCTCTCACGCGTGCATCTCGTTTCGGTGCCGGTCTTTGGAGCGCCTCCTAGAGCGGTCCTTTTTCGGTCGTATGATGTGTGTGTGTTCGAGTGTTGTGTCCGTGTCTCTGGGTGCCACTAGTGGTCAGCATCAGTGTAAGTGTGTAGCGCTCAGGGTATCACCGATGGTGCGCAGCAGTCTGACACAGCTGATTGCATTTCCGTTGCATTTCCGTTGCATTTCCCAGTTAAGTTTTCCGTGTTTTCTCTCCAGTCGGCAACACGTGGTCGTGAGTGTGTGTGTGCGTGCGCTCTCTTATTTCATGTAGTGCGCTCCATTTTTCGAATATTCGTCAGATCGCGTTCGTCAACTTGTTTCGTTAATTTCTTCAGTGTTGGTGTACGGATATAGAAAAAGATAAGTGCTTGTATTAGGGTGCGTTTAGGTTCGCATTATACGGTTGGTTATGGGGCGGCAAGTTACGGGGATAGCTTTCCTGAGGTGTTGCAAATAATGCAACACTCTCAGGTAAAGCCTTGTAATGCACCGCATTACTGAACCCCCCCACAAAGCCGGTACACTGCCACGTGTACCGCTCGTTGGCTTCATTCCCCTTTTGTTTTGCCGCCGCGTCCTCAGCTCCCGTCAGTTGTCCGGATTTCTTACCTGATGGGGGTTTCCGCCTTGGTTCCATGATCTGCTATGGTCTATTTTGGTTATTATCTATTTTGGTTCATTAAGTCCTTGCTAGGTCGGTAAAGGCTGATCAGAGAAGGTCATGTTATACAAATAAAACGCAGATCAGTCATTTTAAGCCAGGGCTTGGCCCTGGTATTTACGATCAAGGCTCAAAACAACAAAAAAAAAACAAAGAAAAAACAAAACAACAAAAGATAAAAAAAAATATTTGGTGATGTTCGCCGTGGGCCAGTTACTGGTACCCACGCCTGTGGGAGCGATCGCGCCTCTCCATCTCCTCCATCTCTTAGAGGGCGCGCTGGAGCTGTTGAAGCTCCCTCAGGCATAGGTCGACGTCGGCCTCATCCTCGGAGATCAGGTTGTTGTGGGACCTCCGTAATAGGTCCCTCGCCCGCTCCTCCGCCGATGGTCTGACAGGTGAAGTGGAGGTCTGGTGCGGGATAGAGCCCCGGTGCTAGCGGTTGACCTCTCCCGCTCCGGCCCCTCGCGGTATTGAGCTCGGCCTCGGGTTGTCTCCTGATAGGACGATGGAGGGTCCTCCATCTCCCGATGGCGCGAGCTCAGCTGGGTTGCCTGGTCTCGGTGGCGGGGCTCCTATCCGGGGTTTTGATCCCAGCCGGACCCGGACGAAGTAGACGCTTGTCTGTCCACCTCATCCCACCCACTACGACGGCTGAGGGTCGGTCGAGGTCTCGGTAGAGTGATGGTGTTCTCCACCGGGTTATTCGAGCCCGAAGGACCGTGTCGACGATGGTATGTGTCGGCAAACCTCGATCCCCCGCCGACCACAATTTCCGCAAAACTATCCCTCTTTGGGACGAGGACACTTCCCAAAATTGTGGTCAGTCTGCCAGCAGTTGAAGCAGGCTTGGAGGGGGGGATCAATCGTCGGGTCGGTCGGAATCTCCCGCAGTTGCTCGAACCCAGCTTCGATCCGGCGAGGGAGTCGGCCTCAGGATGGCATGCTAGCCGCAACAGCTGGTCGTGTTGCTGCACGGCTAGTCGGAGGCCCAGGTAGGTCGTCGTCGGATCCCTCCTCCGAGGGATCCTCTGCACTTACCAGGTCGTCCAGCTCCAAATGGCGCCGCGGGTTGTAATTGCGGCGCTTGCCGCTGGCAGTCTTGTAGTGCAGGCCCTGGACCTCGGGACGGTCAATGAGATCCATCCTGGGGATGGTTAGTGGTTGAGTGGTGATGGGTCGGCCAATTGGTTTCGAGGTCACAGGTAACCAGCCTGGATGACCTGTAGCAGAAGGCTATGCGGTATTTGCGGAGATGGTCGGTCGGGCGATGGTGGCAGAGATGGTCGGTCGGGCCGTGGTGGCAGAGATGGTCATGGCGGACGATTGGGTGGTGATGGCGGAGATGATGGAAGCGGACGATATTATTGTCCCTGGGCGACGGAGTGTTGGAGGTGGAGTTAATGGTCCAGCCGGTTGGGGTTGATGTTCTCCCCCTTCCCGGCTGGTACCGACTCCGCACCTCTGCCCAGGTCGTCCTCCAATTCCTTCTCCGCTTGCCCATCTAGTGACAGCCGAGACCCTTTAGAGGTGTCCGAACAATGTGACTTGGAGGTCCCATGTTCAGACAGAGTCTCAGCTGCCACGCCGTCCGTCTGGTCTGCGGCTGCGTTAACCTCCTCCCGGATAGCTCGAACTACCTCCATCCGCTGACGCTCCCATGCCACCAGTCTGCCTCAGGGACGCGTGCTTGGAACGTGAGGGTCCAGCCAAGGAGGCGCTCTCGCTCTTACCCTACCGGAAGGAAGTGTGGTGGTCCTTGGGCTGCCACTTCCATGGCCTCAAGGCGAGCCTTCTCCTGCTCTATCTCTTCCACCATATCTTGAATGCACCAGGCTGACGGGTCTTCTATCGGGTGAGGCTCGTTGATGGACTAAGCCTCCACCCCTCCCTGGTACCCGGGCATGGTGGCGAGTACCTGCAGGCAAAGGCTATTCTCGCAGCTGTCGGGGTCCCGGGTCTGACCTGATTTGGGCTCCCGCATCCTGGTCCCCGTGATGATCCTAGGGACTGCGGACAGCGGGATCCTCATCATCAGGCTCAGACCCTTCTTCTTGGTGTCGAGGATCCTTGGAGCCATGGTAGATCGGAAAACAAGTCAGATTAGTACGAGGATCTTTGGTTAATGTTAGGTCAGTACAGTGCATGCACTTATCGCTGGAAGGGCGGGGGGGTGCCGCTTAGTCAACGACTACACCCTTCCTCCCCCCACTTAGCCTAGAGAGGCTAGCTTGTCCAGGCTTAGGACAGTGCATAGGGAAGTCAGTTACGGACATGCGCGTAATTGATCCCAACATCACAACCTTGTTAGCACGCGAGTTAATCCCCCCATGAATCGGACAACACAAGGTATGGTCAGATTACCAACTTTTTTCTTTGTCAGTGTCTTAATGGTGAATACTGTGTTTGAGAGTTTATTTAGCAATTTAAAAAGTCCTTCATATTTTTTACCTAATTTGGTCAAAAATTTATTTACTGCATTTGATAGGTAATGCGTTTTCACCAATACCAAGTCACCGGTTTTATATTCGGTGTCTTTTCTCCCTACATTAAATCAATCAACCATTTTCTCATGTGTTTTCTCTAGGTTCCTTTCAACCATTTCATGTAGGTCTTTCAATCTTTGCAGCCTTTCCGTCCACTCCTCTGGTTTCAGTGTCAGTTCTAGTTCGGTTGATTCTACTTTTCTCCGGAAACTTCTTATTGGTCTCGGTTGTCTGCCGTAATTTAAGAATGTTGGGGACGTTTGTGTGGCTTATTGTACTGCTGTGTTTATAGCATGTCGGATCTCATTAAGGTGTTTATCCCAATTTCGGTGGTCATTTTCGACATACATCACTATCATTGCTTTTATCGTCCTGTTACTTCTTTCAACGGGATTGACCTGTGGATGATATGGTACCGTCGTGTTATATTTGATGCCATATTCCTGTAACATGCTGTCTAAGTGTTTATTAACGTATTCTTTCCTGTTGTCGGTCAGTAGATAGTCAGGTGTTTCCCATCTCAATATGATAAGTTCTTCTAATGCTTTCGAGATGGTCTTTCCGTCCGCAGAGCGTACTGGTTTCAATTCTATCCAACGTGTGAAGAGATCTTAAAAAACTAAAAGATATTTAATCTAAGTCTTGCTTCGAGAAAATTCCATATTGTCAGCCGCTACTATTTCCCATGTTCGGTCTATTTTCCGCCGTCCCATAAGGCCTTGTTGACCTAGTTGGTTGGTTTTATATCTTTGATATAACGGGTACTTTGTGACGAAGTTGTAAGTGTCAGTATACATTCTTCGCCAATAATATTCGGTACTGATTCTCATATATGTCTTTTCTATACCCAGATCTCTCGCTACAGGAAGGTAGTGTGCATTTTTCATGACTACTATTCGGTATTTGTCAGGTACTACTAGCTTCCATTCCGCTTCTCCGTTTAATACCGGGTCCATAATTGGGTGTAGTCTATTATAATATAGCATTTCGTCTTCGATTTTCTGGTTCGGGTATTTTTCTGGTTTTTCTTTTACGTCTTTACGTCTTTTCAGGTACCGATTGTCTTGTACTGTTCTGAAGGCTGCGATTTTATTGGTCTCTTCGTCGATTCGTGACAGGGCGTCTGGTACTTTATGCATTGTCCCTTTACGGTGTTTAAAGGTCACACATTCTTGCATTAGGTCACATACCCATCTTCCTAATCTACCTTTCGGTTCTTTAATATTAAACAGGTATACTAGAACTGAGTGGTCAGTAATAACTGTATAGTCATAAACTTCAAGGTACGGTCTTAGCTTCTCGATGGCATATATCATTGACAATAATTCTTTCTCTGTCACAGAGTAATTTCTTTCGGGTCCGGTCAGTGTTCTGCTAATATATGCTATCGGGTGTTCGCCATCGTCAAAGTTTTGAGTCAGTACGGCCCTAATTGCAAAATCTCTCACGTCTATTTGAACCGTAAATGGCTGGGCAAAGTCTGGTCTAGCTAATACTAGAGCTTCTGTTAATGCTCGTTTCAGCTTGTCAAATGCTTCTTGTTAGTCAGCTTCCCAGTTAAATACTTGAAGTTTCTTCAGAAAGTTTTGCAACCGTGCCTTTATTTCCGAACAATTCTTTATGAATCTAGAGTACCATTCGACCGTTCCCAGAAAGCTACGTAGTTGCTTTAGCATTTTAGGTACTGGAAATTCTAGTACTGTTTTAGTTCGGTCTGGGTCAGGTCGTAATCCTTCTTGGTCTAGTAGAAAACCTAGATAGTTTAGACGAGTACAGCCGAATTCACATTTCTTCGTATTTATTTATAGTCCAGCTTCATTAACTTGTCGTAATACTAATTCTAAATATTTTGTATGTTCATCAAAGGTCTCAGTAGCTATGATGATGTCGTCAAGGTAGGGAAATACTTGAGGTTCCCAATCAGGACCAGACAGTGCATCGGCTAATCGGTGAAAAGTCGGCGGGGCCTTGACAAGTCCAAATAGCATAACTACGAACTCCCACAATCCTTCTCCTGGGCTTGAAAAAACCGTATATTCGCAGCTACGAGGTCTGTCCGGAAAGTATCGGGCCTACCTTTACATTTTCCTGCTAGCGTTATTCTTTATCATCTGGTGGGTGGCATCCTTCAAAGTAATCCCCACTTGATTGAATAACACGGTTCCATCGATGTTTCCACTTTTCAAAACAGTCCTGGAACTCACTCTTAGGGATAGCCTTAAGTACACTCGTCGCATTGTTTTCAACCGTTGTTTTGTCATCGAATCGGTATCCTTTGAGTGGTTTTTTTAGTTTTAGAAACAGCCAAAGGTCATAAGGGGCTATATGGAGCCGAGACTGTATGGAGGTTGTCGTAGCAATGCGATATTGTGTTTGCTCAAAAACTGCTGCACAAGATTGAATGAATGCGCTAGCTCATTATTGTGATGGAGAAGACAGTCACTACTTTCCCAAAAGTGCGGCCGTTTTCTTCTTACTGCATCACGCAAACGTTTCAAAATTTGAACGTAGTATTCTTTATTGATTGTCTGATCTGTTGGTGCATATTCGTGATGTACAACACCTTAACAATCGAAAAAAACAATCAACATTGACTTAACATTGCTCCGACATTGTCGTGCTTTTTTTGGTCTTGGCGATTCAGAATGCTTCCACTGTGAAGATTATTGTTTTGTTTCAGCATCATAACCATAAACCCATGATTCATCACCTGTAATGACTTTTCTAAGCACACTATCATCATCATTGACCATTTTCAGATTGTCCAGAGCGATTTCTAAGCGAATGTTCTTCTGCTCTGCTGTAAGTAATTTTGGGATGAATTTCGCACACACGCGTTTCATTCCTAAATTTTCTGTTAAAATTTCTGAAATGATAGTTTTTGTTACACTAAGGTCTTCTTCTAGTTCTCGCACAGTCATACGACGATCTTGTTCGATTGCAAGTCGCACCCGCTCAATATTATGTGCGGTTTTTGTCGTCGAAGGTCGGCCGGAACGAGAATCACTATCGACAGAAGTGCGACCATCCTTGAACCGTTTATACCACTCTTTTATTCGTGTTTTGCTCATACACTCGCTTCCGAAGGTCTTTTGCATCATTTCAATAGTTTCCGAACTCGTTTTTCCGAGTTGAAAGCAAAATTTGATGCAAATTCGTTGATCTTGTTTTCCAATCATTTTTGACAATATCAAAATCCAACGAACGCGAAAAAGGCACTGTAAACAAAGATATGCTGCGCATGAACTATACGTCCGGCAGGTGTCAGTAAGTAACCAATATATTCATGAAGCTTTACTGTTGACGCTTCTGTCCGGTAGAGGTCGCTCGAACACTATGGCGCGAAGATATAAACGTAGGCCGGATACTTTCCGGACAGACCTCGTATTTTCATCTAGGGCTATTGGAAATAGGCCTGTTTAAGGTCAATCTTACTAATGTATTTAGCGTGTTGCAATTTGTCTAGTATCGAATCCATATTAGGTAGTGGATATGCATCTTTCCTTGTGACCTTGTTGAAGTCGCGAAAGTCAATACAGTATCTGCGGGAACCGTCAGGCTTTCTTATTATTACTGGAGCATTACGCCATATGCTTTTGGATGATCGGATAATGTCCATTTCGTACATTTTTTGGATTTCAGTTCGTACTATCTTTTGCTATTTTATTTCTGGTGACATTCGTCGTAATCCTTGTCTTATTAGTTGGCTATCACTTACATCTATTATATGTTTCACTATTAGTGTCCTTCCTCATTTATCAGTCATGGGTGGTATTAAGCGATCTGTTATTTCTTTAATGCGTTTAGTTTGGTCGTGTGTAATTTCTGTGAAGCCAGCGCATTCTGCAAAGGAAACTTCCCGTTGTGACATTTGTCTAGGCTGTAGGTGTTACCATTTACCATTATGCACTCTCCATTTCCTTTCTCGGAAGAGTATGAGCATATTCTATTGTGTCAGAAAATCTAGACCTAAGATAATCGACGGTCCAGGTAGGTTTTTCATTGCCTTAAACCTGAATTTCTGCTTATGTCCGTCAAAATCAATTTGTAGGAGAAGTTCGCCTATAGTCTTCTCTGTTTTCCCGTAACTTGTTGTATTGTAGTGTAATTTGGAATTGATTAAATCTGTCCGTTATTTCCGGTCCTACTAGTGAGAGTTCCGCCCCTGAATCATTTAAGACATCATATGCTACATTATCAATAATAATCGGTATGAAACATCTACTTTTCGAGTTCAATCCTCCTATCGACTGTAGTGGTGCGGTCAATATAATTGTCATATTTTTTACTTTATCATCGTCTACGGCTTCCTGAAGTCCCTTATCAGGTACATTAGTTGTTTGCAGGTCTAATTCTGAAGGTATTGTCAGTACTTCATCTCTTGTTTGTTTCATTTCTTCATTGTCTAAGAATTTAACCGTTTTTGATATTCCTTTTGGCATTCCTATGCACGCAACTTCAGGTTTTATTTCAGGTGTGTCAGTATTTACTTTGCTGTCAAGAACTTTTATTATTTCATCTGCCATTGCTGGGGTTTGATAGTCAGTTTTGTCTGTTAATATCATTTGTTCGGCAGGTGGAAATGTTAGGTTTTCCACTAACAGTTCACTATTTTGTATCTTCCCATTAATTTCAAACAGTAACACTTCCTGATTCTTAAGACGTTTTAGCAACTTATTAAGTGGTTCTTCATCAATCTACTACAGTTCCTGTCCATTTATTTTAGCGGTATTCCCTTTGATAAGGTCTTCATCCTTGTCTGATGAATGGTCATCTATTCTTTTATCATCATCTGATGATATTTCCCATATTGGACAAGTATTTTCTTCCAAGTTTGTATCAATTTCTATGTGGGAGGACATTTTCACGGCGATATTCCCTATTTCGTCATTTTGACCTATTATTGGGAATTAGGAGGAAGCAGTGGGCTCTTCTGCTCCCTACCTAAAGCATTTCCCAACAATTCAGAGCGAATATGCTGGCAAATTTTGCAAAAGTCAAAGGGCGATCCTATATTTTTACAAACTTGAAAGTGTGTCTGTCTTATTTTCGGACCTGTTCTTAGAAATAAAGTTTCCCATTTTGGACAAGATGCTGCATAATGACCTGGCTGGTAACAGAAGAAACAAGGATTCTTTGGGCATTATCGGTAATTATGATCACCTTGGCAACATTTGTATGGCTCTCTGTTTTGTCTGTCGGTCTAATTTATTATCTATTTCTGTCTGATTGTTCTGAAACGGTATCAGTGAAGGTAAATTCCATCTTGTTTTACACCATTCGATACTGGTACTCGTTGACCTTGCCTGTAACCTTGGGTTTATTGGTCTCGGTTATAATTTCTGCCATTGGTCTGATTGTTATTTACTGTCGGTATTTTATCTTGATTTGTCCAAGTTTATTCTTGTTTAACTGGTGGAAAGCCCAAGTATTGATGTGGTCCTTGGTATGCTGCAATTTATACCATCATGGATGCAATACATACTTCCCTGCTTGGTCTGTTGTTGTGTACCATTTTGTTTTGTTTTACCTGTATTATCTTTTTCATTACTGTTTTAAGTCTTTTTACGTGTCATGTCAGGTTTTGTCCCAATTTTCTGTACAGCTGAGACTTTTGCTGCTTTTTATTTATTTTTGGTGCTGCAGCTGGAAAATGTGTCTTGGTCGAGGGTGGATGGTATTGTTTATCCATTTCTTCCAAATCTTCCCATTTTCGGCCATAATACGTCAGATCACTGAAACTCTCTATCCATTTGTCTAACATGTATTTCCGGTATGCCGGAAGAAATCCTCGTCTAGCGATCTTTATTTGTTGTCGCAGGGACATAGGATGTTTAAAATGGCTAGCTATATATCGGAAGGCATTCAGGTAGTCTGTTATTGATTCGCCTTCGTTTTGTGATCGCCATCTGAGTACTTTCTCAATATCATCATCAGTCATTCGTCTGCCGTAGTGGTCCCATAAGGTTCTTTTCAGTTCTCGCCACGGATAGATTTCCTTTGAAATTCCTCGGTACTATGAATTAACCTCTTTGGAGAACACGGCCGTTATTGCTTGCAACAAGTCATCACTTGACATTATAACACGCCTTTTCTGGTCTTCGATTTGGCTAATAAATTCTTCAGGTCCGTCTGTGCCATTAAACCTTATTTTACGGCTTTCTAGTAACTTAATATTACGGAGGTTTCGTCGGGCATTATTATAGTCACGTTCTCTTAACCTGTGCTAACGGTGTCTCTTCTCATATTCTGTTTCTGAAGACAAGTTTAAGCTTTCAGTGTCAGAATAGTATCGGGTTGGTTCTCGCCATTGTTCACAAGAATAATGGCAGCCTGTATGTTTATTTCTGTATCTGGATTGGGACCGTGACCGTGATTGGAAGCGATAATTTACTTCGTGTTTTGAACGTCTACTCCGTTGTTCAATGTCAGATTCACTTTCCGATGAGTATCTTTTGTTTTTTCTATGACGACGGATATTTCTTGATCGGCTACGGTCTGAGTGGTCTGATCGTTGTGTCGCTCTTGAATAATGACTGTCGTCAGATGTATCGTCTTCACTGTACGAGTCTGAATATTTATTTACGCGTCTTCTCCTTTCTGATTGTTTAGCTTGTCTGTGGTTATCCCTATCACTATGAGTGTCCCTTGATGAGCTGAAGGAGCTAGATGGTCAACGTGAATAACTTCTGTGAGGTTCTCTTACTTTTTCATTTCTTTTTACTTTATGTTTCTCACTCATTCTGTCTGGTCGTACTATTTTCCGTTGTTGATTATGAGTTCCCATGTCTTTCTCAACGTCGTCGGAAAATTCTTTTTCATCTAAATGCTGTTTCCTATGTCGAACTGGCTGAGCTCTGTTTATCTCTGCAGTGTTCTTTGAGGATTTTGCAGCAAAAGTGTAATTCTTGTCTAAACTTGTTTTGTTTGCATTGTCTGGTCTGTTCCTTTTTACAGGCTCATCTATCGTCGCAAGCTTAGCTTTGGTCGGCTTAACTATGGCGAAGTCTGGTCTGTATGCGCTCTGGTCAATATTTGATGGACCGCGTATTTCCCTGGTTACCCGCCAGGTTACTCGCTCCTTGAGTAGTGGTTTCGGTCGCTTGCGTGTCTCGTTCAATTTCTGACGGTGATTCAGAATTACTGTCGGACTAATTTGACTGTCTAGTACGCATTTTGCGAGGTCTGTTGTATGACGGCGAACGTGGCGCCTGAGCTCGGGAATAGTCGTCATCTGAAGTGATTTGTGCTATTTCCGTTTCTCTATTCCTGGTTGTTTGTCTATTATTATTACCTGGTACCGATTCATTGGTCTGATTCCATGTCAATGTCGGCGATGTTATGTAGAGTTGTTTTGGTGGCGTAGCTTGTTGATGAACAATATCTACGTAGAGTGGTAAATCAATTAATTGATTTGTATCAGTTGTCTGTCGCTCGTCTGTTTCTAACTCTTCGCCTGCTGTTTACGTTGCATTTGTCTTATTTGTTTTCGGAGGCGGAAAAGTGTCAATTCTTTGGCTGCGCATCATGGATGGATTAGCTGAGAGTCTTTGTTCTCAAATCACCCATCTCAGTAACTCTAATCGGTCTGTATTGTCATCATTCGATATTCGCCATACTCCCTGACGTAATTCATTACGAATTTCTTCCTCAGTGTTGTCAGCTATTCTATTTGCTACTTCTTCAGCTGTTTTATTTTTCTTTAATATGTGTGGCAGGTCAGAATTCGATAATGGCGGTTTAACTGATGGCACTAGCTGGAATATCATCATGAACAATAACCATTTTGAGTAACTTGATTTATCTAGTGTAAGTGTGCTTTGTAAATTTATTTATTGTCTGTCCGCTCCTATCAAAAACTGAGTTTTCCAGTTTCTAAAGCTAAGTTCAAACTGATGAAATAGTCAATATCAATCTGGAAGCAATCAAAATCCGACACTTCCTCAAAATCTAAACTATCAGAATCTGGTACGAAATTTAAGCTATACACAAACCCAAACGAACTTGAACTGTCGCAATTTGGAATAAAATTTCACGTCAGACCCCAAACTGTCAGAGTCTGTGGCAACGTATTCGCACTGTGAAAGTCTGAACTGTCAGCACTTGAAACAGTCGAATCTTCAATCCGTTGGATCCGTCTCGGATCTGATTTTCAAATAATTATACATGATCAGTCAGATCTTATATAATATCCTGATTTATTTATAATAATATACTGGTTAACTTCAATAATATTGCTGATCAGAAATACTAATTATCTCCAATAATACTAATGGTCAGAAATACCAATTATCAGTAACTGCTACTGAAGGTCAGAAAAAATGCTGAAAATAATCTTATTAAATAGTTATTCCAATTTCAACATATAATTACATAAACATGCATATAATCAATAATTAATTACATATAACAAATATGTATATAAAATAATTATCGAAATATATATATATATATATATATATATATATATATATATATATATACTACTGTGGGCAAAAAGTAAGGTGAATTTGTTTGTAAAATGAAAAATCTTTATTTATTCTTCTACATCAATGTCATCCCCTTCGAAGTAATCCCCTCCCGATAAAATACACTTATGCCAACGTTTTTTCCAATCCTCGAAACATGCCAAATAGTCCCTTTCCGGTATAGCCATCAGCGCCTTCTTCGATTCAGCTCTTATCTCCTCAATCGACTCGAAACGCGTTCCCCGGAGTGGTCTCTTGAGTTTTGGGAATAGCCAGAAGTCACACGGAGCCAAATCAGGCGAATACGGTGGTTGCGGAACGATATGCGTCGAATTTTTGGCGAAATGGTCACGAAGAACGAGTGAACGAATTGAGCGTTTTCGGTACCAAACGAGATTTGACTTTTCGTAGGCCCAAATGGTCTTTCAAAATTGTTTTCACAGATCCTTCTGATATTCCGATCATATCAGTAAGGTCTCTAACAGTCAACCGACGATTTTCGAGCACTAATTCCTTCACTTTATTGACGTGTTGGTCATCTGTTGACGTCGATGGTCGTCCGGAGCGCTCCAAGTCATCAACACGTTCTCGACCCTCTTTGAAGTCTTTGTACCACTTATAAACATTTTTCTGCGACATGGTAGAATCACCAAAGACCTTCCACAACATCCTCAACGTTTCCGCAGCCGAAATTTCATTCCGCAAACAGAATTTGATGGCACTTCTTTGCTCAATTAAATCAGACATTGTAAAAATCGAAACATGCACTCTTGGTCGTTTGGTAAACACAAGCGTAAATATATTACTGATGATGACATTGACATGAAATTTGTCCCAGATGTCATTCGCAGTCCTACCAACTCAAGAAAAAAAGAACTAGCCCGAAATGTTAAGCCCGCGAAGTTTAAATTGAAAATTCACCTTACTTTTTACCCACAGTAGTATATATATATAACAATAATAATAGGATAGTCAGAAATAATTCGCAAATTTCCGGTCAGCAACTATACGCGTTAGACTAAATCTAATGTTAGGCGCTACTTATGGCGGGGACTTTCTGGGAGTCTTAGCCGCACTCTCGAAGCTATTCTGTAACAAGGCCTGATTGGCCCTTTATCCCTGATTATTTATTAGGGCGCCAGACCGCCGTGTGTGATTAGGGCGATCGTCGGGGATAGAGCCTAGGTATCACGGCATATTCCTGTTCGTTTACAGTGCGACTGCTTAGTGCGGGCAAGAGTACTTTGACCCGCGTTTTCCTCTAATTCAGGCCGTTATTTCCAACAATTTGGTTTCCTTCCGTCCTCTCGTCCGTAAAATACCGGCAGCTTAGATCGTGACGCTTTACCTCGGATCGGAGATTCGTTCGAATTCGCGCGAATGTTACCTATCGTTGGAACCGAAAATGGCGAACCAGTGTTTCCCTATTATAACCATCCACGGCTGAAAATAATTAGCATGCAAGGAAGGGACAGTAACAAAGCGTAAAATTATCAAACATTGATCACTATTAAATGTATTGATTTCAAACCTACATGTACAAAAGTGGTCTAATTAGCGAATAGTCAGTATGACTCGACACGACTCTACACGCAGTGGTAAGGATCTACACGTCCCGGCGAATTATCTATGACGGTCTACGAGGTGTAATCAAAAAGTAAGGTGAATTTTTATTTTTTCAAAAAATATTTATTTATTCATCAATTTTTATTTTATCTCCTTCAAAGTAATCCCCCTCGGATATAATGCACTTGTGCCAACGCTTTTTCCAATCCTCAAAGCATTTCAAAAAATCATTTTTTGTGATCTTGTTTAGTTCATCCTTCGATGCCGTCTTTATCTCCCCAATCGTGGCAAAACGCCGTCCTTTCATGGGCCTCTTCAGTTTTGGGAACAAGAAGAAGTCACAGGGGGCCAGATCTGGGGAATACGGTGCCTGTGGCATCGTTACTGTGTTGGTTTTAGCCAAAAATTCGCGCACAAGCAACGATGTGTGAGCAGCGGCGTGGTGCAAAAGCCAATTTTTCTTTTTCCACAAATTCGGACGTTTCTGGCGGATTGCTTCGCGCAAATTACGCATAACTTGCAGGTAATATTCCTTATTTACTGTTCTACCCTGTGGCAAGAACTCATGATGCACCACGCCCCTGCAGTCAAAGAAAACTGTAAGCAAAACCTTTACATTTGATCGAACTTGGCGTGCTTTTTTTGGTCTTGGTGATCCAGAATGCCTCCACTGGGACGATTGAGTCTTAGTCTCGACGTCATAACCGTATACCCATGTTTCGTCACCTGTTATAACCCTGTTGAGTAAATCTGGATCATCGTTGACGTCATTCAGTAGCTCTTGGGCGATGCTCATGCGACGTTTCTTTTGGTCGAAATTGAGCAATTTCGGAACAAACTTCGCTGACACACGTCTCATGTCTAAAACACTCGTCAAAATTGATTGGCACGAACCAAATGAGATGCCAATATCATCAGCAATTTCTCTAATGGTAATTCGACGATTTCCCAACACTATTTTCTTCACTTCTTCAACATTCTCATCAGTTGTTGATGTGCTGGGGCGTCCAGAACGAGGTTCGTCGTCGGTGTCTTCTCGGCCTTCTTGGAAGAGTTTATACCACTTGTAAACATTTTTTTGGCTTAAAGTAGACTCACCGTATGCCACTTTCAGCATTTCAAGTGATTTGGAACATTTGATTCCATTTTTCACACAAAATTTAATGCAAACTCTTTGATCCATGTTTTTAGACAGCAGCAAATCGTGGAGCACGCAAAACACTTCTAACCTTGATGCCTCTCACAAACAAACCAAACATACTACAAAGCTGAAATTTGGAACGTATATTCTAGACGAGTGTACCGACATAACCAAATAAAAAAGTCGAAGATCGAACGGACGTAGCCCGCTAAATTTCAAAATTCACCTTACTTTTTGATCACACCTCTTATACTGTCGATTCCTACCTTGGAAACCGTGATCTCCTAGTCCATTATCTGAATCCTGTTACTCCCTCCTAACAATCATGTCAAATTTGGAAGAAATCGCAAAAAGGTCAGCGTGACTTAACTGAGACTAAAATTCTTTTCGTTTGATCTTCAACTAAAAAAAAATGGCAAAATAGTCAGTGCGATATAGTTGAATCACTAATATACTTTCCGATTAGACTTAGCACTCAGGTTAAATTCTAATAAACGATCAAATAGTTAACGCGACCAACTCAAGCACTAACTTTCTTCCGATTAATCTAATCACTCACGTTGAATTCCAATAACAGCGAAAGGTCAGTGCGAATTAACTCGAGCACTAATATTTTTCCGTTTAATTCTATTACTCACGTTTAATCTGAATAACACCGAATGGTCAGCTCGAATAAAACTAAGCACTAATCTTCTTTGCGCATAACTCTAATACTCAGGTTAAATTAGAGTAACCGCGAAAGGTCAGCGCGAATGAAACTAAGCACTAATCTTCTTTGCGTAACTCTAACACTCACGTTAAATTAGAATAGCGGCGAAAGGTCAGCGCGAATGAAACTAAGCACTAATCTTCTTTGCGTAACTCTAATACTCACGTTAAATTAGAATAGCGATTTAAGATCAGCACGGATTATCTAAATCACTGATTTTCTTTCGGTCACTCTTTGCTACTCCCGTCAATTCAAAGAAATGGTGGAATTGGAGCGTGAATCACTCGAAGTACTAAAGTATATCGACGTTGACGGATTCACGCGTCGCTGTGACCTATTAGACCGAGAAATTTACGCCCGCACTCCGCAATTACTATTAGTGAGTGGCACTTTGCATACTTACGATTTTCTGCTGAAGATTCTGCGATCGAAAATTGGAAATGGAAGCTGTCTGGTATAGAGTATTCTTTTCAGCTCAAAGGATAGCGGCTAAATGGACAAGAATTGGCTTTTCGCGGTCAAAGATTACCTTTCCTCTCCTCTTTCTAAGAAGAAAACCTATTATTAACCTATATGCTAATTCGGATATCGGTAGCGCCCTCCGAATATTTCATCATTGGTCAGTATGTAAATTAGAAAAAGGAAAGCCCTCATTTTATCTCCTAGTCCATCGATTTTTACCCACTCTCACCCCCCACTAAGTCGGTTAGCATTAAATCTACGAGAGAGAATTATCCCTACTCTTGTCTAAATTTTGATGAGGATGGAAATCAAATATTCTAATGATTTGTCTATTGGTCGTGACGTCATCAGCGAGTTTTGTCAGGATTTCAAATTTCGTCGGCTAGCTATTAAGTTTAGTGAATACGCGGCTTGTCACTTTCGAGTGTACATAAAAGAGTTTGAAATTCATACATTATTTGTTTTACCATCATCAGTGTCAATTAATTGGTTGCGCATTCGTGATATAATTTCATACAGAGATAATTGTTCGCAACAATTATTAGGTCGCCTTGTTATTATTGGTAGCTCTATATAAGTTTCAATTAAATTCGCATGCGCGAACGATAAATTAAATAGTGCTAGTCAATTGCAAGCGCGGCTTTAGCTATTTCCTCTATCTCTTTCCTTTAAGATGGCTCGCTCTCTATCTATCGCGCTCCCTCCTATTTGCTCAGCCTATCTTGCTCGGTTCAGTATAGTCTATATCGCTCCCACTTATATTTAATCTATCGCTCTCCCGCTTGATCGAGCTCGGCGTTTTAAAATGTATCGTATTACAATGTACGCATTACAAATCGCGTCTCGCCAAGGCTGCTTCCATATGCCTCAAGGATTACACTTTAACGCAATCCCGTCTATCTTTCTCTCTCTTTTCGCGCCGTGCGCGCCTTCAATTCATGTTCGGCTGGTGTAGCCCCTCGCCGGCAGGCGTCCTGATGAGGTCAGAGCGCGGATATAACGTTCATCTTTACAGTTATGAACATATAAACAAAATTAATGAAGCATAAAAAATTAAGCACATTTGAATTTCCACTTCAGTTATTCGATGCAATTTATTGTAAATAAACTTAATTTTCTTTATCAGTCTCATCATTTTCTGTAGTTCCTATCTTGATATTATGCTATTTCAACTAGAATACATTCAAATACTACTTATTCTAAAAGCTTAATTAGTATTTAATTTTTAAAATACACGAGAAGACTGATCAAGCCATTCAAAATTTGGAATGGGATGTAAAGTTTTTCTCAGGTTTGATTTTGGAGTGATCTCAAATATAATTGAACAAAATTAAACGATTATCAGATACATACGAGGTGTGTTCAAAAAGTAAGGTGACTTTGTATTTTTAAGAAAAAATATTTATTTATTTATCAATATTTATGTTGTCCCCTTCAAAGTAATCCCCCTCAGATACAATACACTTATGCCAACGGTTTTTCCAATCCTCAAAGCACTTCTCATAAGCACTTTTCGGTATAGCCTTGAGCTCTTCCAGCGAAGCAGTCTTTATCTCTTCAATCGTTGCAAATCTCCGTTCTTTCATAGGTCTCTTTAGTTTTGGGAACAAGAAAAATTCACATGGGGCCAAATCCGGTGAATATGGTGGCTGAGGCATGATTGTGGTGTTGTTTTTGGCCAAAAAATCTCTCACAAGCAAAGATGAATAAGCAGGGGCATTATCGTGATACAAAAGCCATGAATTGTTTTTCCATAATTCTGGGCATTTTCTTCGTATTGCTTCTCGCAAACGGCGCATAACTTCAAGATAATACTGTTTATTGGCCGTACGTCCATATGGTAAGAACTCCTGATGCACCACGCCATGGTAATCGAAGAAAACAGTGAGCAAAACGTTGACATTTGATCGAACTTGGCGTGCTTTTTTCGGTCTTGGCTCATCTGGGCTCTTCTATTGGGACGATTGGACTTTGGTTTCGATATCATAACCATATACCCATGATTCGTCACCAGTTATGACCCTTTTGAGTAAATCTGGGTCGTCATTGACGTCATTCAACAGTTCTTGAGCGATGCTCATGCGACGGTTCTTTTGGTCAAAATTTAGCAATTTCGGAACAAACTTCGCTGACACACGTCTCATGCCCAAAACGTTAGAAAAAATTTCATGCCACGAGCCAAGCGATATACCAACATCCTCAGCAACTTCTCTGATAGTGATTCAACGATTTTCCAGAACAATTTTCTTCACTGCTTGAACATTTTCATCAGTTGTTGACGTGCTTGGGCGTCCAGAGCGAGGCTCGTCATTGGCATCTTCCCGGCCATCTTGGAAGAGTTTGTACCACTTGTAAACCTTTTTTTTACTCAGAACAGTTTCAGCGTATGCCACCGTCAACATTTCAAGTGTTTCGGAGCACTTTATTTTATTTTTTACACAAAATTTGATGCAAATCCTTTGATCCATATTTTTCGATAGCAAGAAATCGCCGAGCACGCAAAACACTTATAACCTTTACGCCTCTCACAACCAAACAAAAAATGCTATACACTTGAAACTTGGTACAGATGTTCGGGAAGAGTGTACCAACATAACAAAACAAAAAAATCGATAATCGAAAGTACGTTGCCCGTGAAATTTGAAAAGTCACCTTACTTGTTGAACACACCTCGTATATAGTGGACGTTTATCTATTAAATATTTCGAAAATTGATTGTGTTCAATCGATATAAATCACAAACTGCTTAAGATCTATAATGAATAAAAGATATAGAAAAATCATCAAAAATACCACATATATTAAGAGCTAAAAACAACAAAAATTATTTTATTTAAAATATTTACTTAAAAGTTGAGTAGTCCGAAAATGAAGGTGTCAAATGCCTCAATTTTTGGATTAGTAAATTTTTATTTTGCTGAGTTCAATTGATTTCTACCTCGTGAACTCATTAATCAATTTTAAATATTGTATCTTGGGACATAACAGATGTATGCTGAGATTGTTGGATATTGGTATGATGTTCAAAATAAATAAAAATTTTATAAGTTAGTAAAGTTTTCAACGATCGACTGATTACATTGTTTACTAACAACAACTGTTAGCTAACTATGATTATACTTAAACTTATGTAAATGTACTGAGTAGAATGACATTTGAGCACTTCTTTAATTAAAACGGAATTTTACCGTAATTGTAACGTGAAAAGTGGATAAATTTGAAGGTTGCGGTAGATACTTGGAGGTAAAGGTGCAGTTTGATTCACCAATTCTATATCTAAGGTAGCGATCGTGGAAGAGATTGAATTGGTGATTTGATTAGTGAGAGTCCTGATTTTCGATTTCTTTCAATTCGTGTTTCTCGTTCTTCGTTAATTGTTCATCTTATTTTTTAATGATATTATCAAATGTGCTATCAATTTGAATAATGCTTTTAATATATATGCTGAAAATCCGTATATCTTATTATCATATCCATGATTGTTTTATAAAGTTAAACAATGATTACCATCATGATGGCTAAGCTTATGGATCTGAATTCTGTTAATTTCGTTATGAATCGATTCTATGTATTTTCAGCGAGGTTTGTTAGAGTTTTCTCTGTGAAGAGGTTTGAGATTTTTTTGCGTATTCTCATCGCCTTGCATACCTTTTGCAATTGTAATGTTGAGGAGTGAAGATGTTTCTACAAAAAAGAGGATAGGATTCTGTAATTTTTAGAGGTCTTCTTAAATATATATATTGTCGGATATATATATGGCGTAATTCAACTTCAATATGTGTTCATTCCATAACGTGTACGGCATTTCCTGCCAGCTGAGCTATATACCCGGATTTTTCCACGAGATTGTAGGCAATCTTATTTGATGAGATAAATGCAATGGATAAGGAGCTATACAGGTCTTTACGTTACAACTCGCATTTTTCTTCCGTGATATTTAAATACAAACTATTTACTTCTCTTCTAGAATGTTTTTCCACGTATACAAATATGTTGTTAAAGTAAGTGAAAACATCGTGTTTTAGTATTACATTTTTCTTTTGAATGTTGTTGTGGAATGAAATATGTGAACAGCGTTCGTATTTGAACAATTTTGGATGTTCAGTTTTAGTTAATAACACAGTCCTACAAAAATACCTTAATTTTTTGCACAAGCAAACCATATATGTTTTCCCAAAGAATTTTTGGCGCTGAAACCAAATCCGGCCTCAGAATTGCTCCAGTACGTCAGGATTTTGAGATATCATAATCTAAAAGTATGAAAATAGCGATTTTTACCTATATTTGAGGTTATGTAGCACCACGACATTATCTACACGTAAAAAACTACAAACGACATATTAAAGAAGCAGTCTAATCCTTTTAAATGCCGTTGAGTTTGCTCAGTTTGCTTATTTTTTCATTGAGATATTAAATTTCAAAGTTTTTCATTTCATGAATATTGTACCTTTCAGAACATATAGCTTTGAACGTTTCGACGTCGAATTTTGTGTCAAGCGTCTTCAATTAATTACTGTTCTACAACAAAATTAAGATATATACCATGGATAGGCTAACACAACTTCAACCTAAATTACGTCATCCCCACGAACTTACACTTACAGCCCTTATAAACCACCCCTATTATTATTACGTCTAGCCGTAACAATATTTAAAATACTGTCACGTGGGTAAAAGTTGGATCTTAGTTAGGAGTTAAGCAGAGGTTGGTTAAAAGGATAGCATCTTTATTATTTGTGGCGTGCTTAGGTAGATAACTTAGTTTCTTACCTTGTTAGGACTGGGTTTCAGAAGAGGTTTTTATAAACAGTCTTAGGTGTTTGCGCTTGATTTAAGATTAATTGTTTAAAGACAAGTTTATAATGCTTAGCAGAGTTTAATTCCGGTTCTGAGTAGCCGGATAGCGAAACTTAGAAATAACTAAATAAAGTACGAGTACTAGAGTATGAGTGTTAATCTGAGCTACTAATATAAGCGCTAATGTAAACTGTAATATGAACTGCGCGAACTGTGTACTATGTTGCACGGATCCCGACCCAGCCTTTTTATAACATAGGCTGATGGGCCCCTTCCAGCGTTTTCGCCGAATTACTATGCGGTGAGTAATATTCGCGGAAATATTATGGAGAGCATGCTTTGACTAATCTATCCCGCTAGATAGATTTACAAATGTTCCCGGGAGGGTTGATACGATAGGAAATTAAATTACCGATATCCGGTTAGTTACCATAGCCCGTTATGTGCGACATTTACTTATCATACTTCGTCACGTACGTTTTCTTTGTATCGACGTGACATGCCCACCCCTCGGAGTCCTTTGCTGATAAAGCAAGGGACTAGCGCTCTCCGAGCGCTACTGTAATTGCTTTGTTGGTGAGTTTTGTCTCTTTTTTGTATATATATTTTTTGTTATATACATATGTTACGTGACGCTTCATTGTATTATTTTTTTTTATTTTATTTATTTTGTCGAATAATATTTCGAACCCGAGATTTCCGTTCAGACATAGTATAGTCAGCAGTATTCGTGTGCGCGACTCGGTGGGAACGTGCGGCAGAGGCTGATTCACGCTGCGCCAGCATGCTGCGACGGCATGCTTCGGTCAGCGTGCTTAGCTAGGTAAGACGAGCCGATACGAGAAGCGTAAACGTTTAAAGTATATGTGCGAGAGAGAGACGAAAAGCGAGGGACAAAAGATATATAACGAACCGGCGTAAACAACGAAATCAATCCTTAGTCAGTCAGGAATCAGCGCTCGACTAAGAGCCCTGCAAGAGTTTGAGAATATTACAATAAAATTATATCGAAATACCGAGTATCGTTATTTCTAACGATCTTTTATTTGCTATTGGAATACTATTGGAATATTATTGGATAAAGAAAATATATTGGACCAGCTTATTGAACTAATTCGAAACCAGTGATTACCTATAAAACGAACCTAACAATATCTCGGACCTAGACAACAGAGTGAGTACTTTTGAGCTCTATCCTCGATAAGGTGAAATCTCTTCCTTATCGTTATTTTATTATCTCTCTCTCTCTTCGCTCTAATACTACTAAGCATAATCAAGGTTCCCTCTTTGGCGAATCCACGTGATTGCGTACCGGGACCAAGTGTTTAAGCGGCACTGATCGCGCAAATTAAATACTTATTTAATAAACCGCGAAGCACATAGTAACGGAATATTATTACTAGAAGTGTTATCAGACGTATTAAAATATATATACATATAAACCTATATAACGCACCGGTGTAAGTTCATTTAAGAAAACCGGCGAAGCCCCTTCCCTTTTTGCTTCCCACTAACCGGCGCTATCCCCTCGCAAGCTCGAACTTCGGATATTATCAGCAAAGACGCGATCCATTCGGTGACACGGTCGGGGTACCGTACTGAAGGTCTAGTCCGCCCGAGTCAGGACCACTCGGAGCTAAAAACGGTCTAGCACGTGCCCGTTTTGAAGAGACATCAAAACTGTCACGTAACAACATATATTTTTTTGTTATCTTTTTTTTGTGTCTCATCATTCTACATATATATTTATATTATGTCGTATTATTTTATATATATATATTTTTTTTGTGTTGTGTTTTTTTTATATATATATTTTTTGTGTTGATTTTGTTATATATTTTTGTTGTCTTCTTATTTTTTTTTTTGTTTTTTTTTGTTATTATCATTAATATTATTTTTTGTCATATTATTCTAAAAATAGGAAGGACTTGGTATAGGATTACAGCAACTCTAAACGGTGATACTGCAAACTCCTCTGGAACCTACATAAAACCTCCTTGTCGATACATCTGGCGCAAGGAGCATTACTGAGCATAAAATGCTCTGGGCGGACATATTCGGCCTCCATGGCTAGTTGTTGGTCCTTTGAAGCAGCCGCGACGCGTGCCTGGCAGAAGAAACACCCCTGCCAAGGTGCGGTGTCTTGTCCGCACATACGGCATGGATTGAATGCGGCTCATCCGAACCCCTCTCCTCCATAGGTTTCTTCGAAGAGGAAACTCAGGTGCAGGTGCCCGTGATGAGCCTCCTGGAAAATTTACTGCGTCAGCTGGTGGTGGCTCCAGCCTCCATCGTCGTCCAATAGTGGCAGCTCAGGATGTTACATGCTCATCTGAGCTTCGCGGTTCTCCCATCTTATAGTTAGCCGTTCCATTGTTGCTGCCGACATCCGGTTGTTCAATACCTGTTCAGTCGTCTAGGATCTATTAGCCTTTTTGTGCGGCGGGCCGAGTGCGATAGTTGCCGTGCGTTTCATTGTGCTGGTTTATGGTGTATCTGACATGACAGGGGATATGTTAGTGCTTTTATACCATTTTATTTTTAGAAAGTGGGGAGAGGTGGAGGAGTGTCTGTTGTTTCGGATTCTTGGAGTGGGATTGCTTGCACGGTCATGGGTGGGGAGTGAGAAGTGTCGTAGTTGATTGGTAACCTAAAATATTTTCCGTCAAGTAATGTCTGTGCAGATTTGCAGATCATTCTTTTTTAAGGGTTCAAGGGCCGATTCAGTTCGTGCATTTATATATTTTCGAACCTATGGCCTTTGTCACTGCACACTCTATATGCGCAGAGTTTGCAACTTACTGCGATGACGGATGCGATAACGATTACAATGGTTACTCCTAACGCTAAATATGCGTGTAATAATTTCACTCGATCCGAGTGTTCGTATCTGTTCTGATTAGTATTTATTTTTGGGCTTTTTATTACTATTTCGTTTTTAGTTATCAGAGAGATTTTCGGAATCACAAAATTTTCCGTCTTTAGTTTTTTCGTAGCCCCCAAATAAGTATGGTGGTTCGTTCTAAATTCGCACAGTTGGGGAATCTGTACTAATCCAGTGCTATTCAAAAGAAAGGGCTGTACTACGCCGTTACAATTTACATCAAAGGAAGTATTGAGTGTTACTGAGTATAGCAAAACATTATTTTGTAACGTCGGTATAAGATAGTAGTTATTTTCGGAGCTAGTTTCAAATTGGCAAAATACAAGGTTTGACTCTTCCGGTGATGTTAACAGACTAAATTCACAGGAGTTTGACTTGCGTATAGTCGGGCGCGGGCACAGATAGAAGGAAAAAATACGTTTACACTCGTTATCAATTAAATTTTTGCTTACAAAGGCATGGGTAGTTTCTCCCTCTGTCACAGGCAGGTAATTACTTTGTGGTCTAATGAATTTAGCGATCTTGGTTAGTTGGTTAGTTGTGTTAAGATAGTGAAATACTGGTAGTGAATATAATTTGAAACTCTGCGTATTGCTGCTTGCGACAAGGGGAAAAATTACTTCAACAATGATGTTCTTATGAAAGTAAACTACGTTAACTTCTGCAATTTGTTGTAGTGTTATGATATTGATTTTTGACATATGTACTGGCAACTTTAAATTAGTAATTGGCTTGATAATTTTTATCGCGTTTAACAAAAATTGCGGATTGAAAGAAAATTGTTTGTTTTGCAGGAGTTGACGTACTTCAGTTGATATGTAAATAAATTTATGTAACATGTCGTTAATTTCGGCTAAAAGAAGGCTAATGTGTGTAGAATTATATACTGGGCTCATTGTGCTAGTAATGAAATCTGCGTGAGCTTTTCTAAAAAGCAAAATATTTGTTTCTGATTGTAAATTATTTTCGGTAATATAAGATAAGTCATACTCGCCTATTTGTTCCGTCAAATTACTCTTGCGCATATACAAAACATCTTCAGATATTCAAAACATATGCAGATATTTTTTCCAGTATTTGGATGAAATAGTAATGTGAGTTAAGTACTGAGTTGATGTCAAGTGCGGTGATAATATTCCATTTTTCTTAAATAAATCGTATAGTAGGTCATTTTTCAAAAGAGATTCCAGGTTGACTATCATATTGCTTTGTAGTTGGCTGATTTTGGCATATAACGGTAGTTAGTAGATTGATGAAAAGTACTCTGGGTAAGAGCATTTTGCTGGTGTTGGCTTAGAGTATTATAATCTATTTTATTTTCCTTCGAAATATTACTAATCTCATATACAACAATGGTTAAGGAAAATCCCTCATGTAATTAAAACAACAATCTTGAAATTTCAACGTTTCGCCATAAATTCATGGCCTCTTCAGGAAAACTTTATTAAAAATTATAAACAATTAAAAACTTTTTTAATCAATCGACATTATCATAACACTACAGTACACATCAAACAATAATAACAAAATCATTCGTACTCACAATTATAGAAAACTTAAGTCATAGTAATGTCAATTTATAAAATATTTACTATTCAGAACAACCTGAAAATTCAGAGATATAAAATGAACTGTGAATTTCAAAGTGTTACTCATCACGGTACAACTGTCTATACTAGACTGTCAATATAGTAAGCAATTAAACATCCAATCAGAGTCAAGCACGAAACGGAGATGCCCGAACAATTCGAACCACACATACAAAAATTCAATGACAAGAGCGCATCCCTTTTACAATATTTACAATCTGACAGTATTGTTTATTGAGAAGCTTCACATCTTCTTTTCTGTTAATCGTGTTATCACTAATATTAATATTAATCATCTCAGATGTAATTCTTTTTTTGTAATTTGATCCTCTATCCAAAATAACAGTGTTTTCCCAATCAAATTCATGATTAGGAAAATTCTCTATGCGAGAAGATACTGGTAACTTATTTTTTCCTATTGAATCTTTGTGTTCTTTAATTCTCTTTTTTAAACTACGTTTTGTTTCACCCACATAATCCAGTGATGACCTTGAATTTGACCTTGAACCTTACCTTCAAGGTCATTTCAAGGTCAACCTCATTTTTTCAAATGAGAACCCCTATTTTTGATGCCGGAATCAAAATGAGCGGGAAATTTTACGTCCAGATACGTGGTTAAGTATGAGGTTAAAGTAACCTCTGGAGGTCAAATAGAGGTCAATGTCGGAAAAAGTATGGAAACCCCTGAAAATCTGAGCGTTGGTCGTAAAAATAAAATTGTTAACGTCAGGTCTTATGTAACTTTCAACGATGAATCCAGTGATCCTTGAATTTGACCTTGGACCTCACCTTCAAGGTCATTTCAAGGTCAAATTTCTTTTGTTAGATGGGAACCCACACTTTTGACATCGGCAATTGAAAGAGAGTCAAATTTTACGTTAAAATATGCCTTGAGGTCCAAGGTCAACGTGACCTCTGGAGGTCAAATAAAGATTAACAGTATATTTATATCGAAACTCCAAAAATGTGTCTATTTTGATTATTAAACAAGAAAACTAGTTTCTCAATCCAGAATCCTTCTTTTAGCGCTATCCAGGAACAACGACGTGGACGTAGAAGGATTCTGTTCCCTTTGGGGGGCTTTTTTAGAGTAAGTTCCGCTTGCCTTTCACTTGGGGTGCTTTGTTGAATAGGTTTTAGTATCACTGATCTCGATCACGCTACCCTGAACCTGAATCGGGATACACGGCTACACGGAAACACGGCGATTTCCAAAATTACTGAATAAGTTGGCTAAAATAAGAAAATAATTTAGAAAATCAGATATGTAGTTTGTAATAATTTGCAAAAACGATTCACTTGCAGAAATTTGCAAAAACTATTCATTTACGAAAATTTGCTAAAATGATTCATTTGCATAAATTTGGTAAAACGTTTCATTTGCAAAAAATTTCTAAATCGTAGCCTTTCAAACAAATAGCGAAAACGAAGTTGGATCCCGCAAAAATTCGTTTCTATTTTCATTAACATTCATTTACCATTCAAACCGTTACATTAAAAAAGTATTGCTAAGTTTAAATTAGACAAGAAAAAATTATTTTCGTTACGCCCGCTTCTACAAGAAAGAAAGAAAAGAAAGAAAGCCAACGTATCCACAATTTCAAATGAAAATCCGACGTGTCCGCTTTTACAAATAAAAACTCAACTTGTCCGATTATTCCGCCAAACTGACGAAATGTATCTTTAACAAAATAGCTGTCTCATTAAAAGTCGAAAATTCAATATTATGTGTGGCTTTTTCACGTCCGCGTAGTTACATAAATGATATTGTTAAAAAAAGGTTTTCTTTAGATAGAAAATAAATTTATGAATGAATGAATTTTTATTTCAATTCGCTTGACGAATACATTTTTGGTATTACTGCATAAATAACACTCTGTAGTTGCAAGAGATAAAATTTGACAAAATCACCAAATATTTTTGTTGTAAATTAGTTTTGTACGAAGAAGTCATTTTGAAACCAAAATGTTTCGATTGTCCGAAAGAGAATGGATATCACTTTTGATGATGAGAGGTTGGGGTAATATGCATAGGTCATATACACAGGTAACTAATCTGTTTAATGCAACATTTCGAAACGATGGTACTCCTATATCAAGAGGAACTGTTTCAAAAACAATAAGACGTTTTGATGACACGGGACCTGTTCGAAATCGTCCTGTTGCTGGTAGACCATCGACAGCAACAAACGAAGAAAAATCTTTACATGTTTTACAGTCTTTTGTAGAAAATCCTCATGAGACTTTTCGATCTGCAGCTTTACAACACGACATCCATCACACATCTGTTCTTCAAATTTTGAACAGAAACAAATTGCATCCCTTCAAAATTAAACTCGTGCAAGAATTAAATGAAGATGATCCTGATCGTCGCACTGAATTTTGTGAGACGATGATGGAAATGATAACTGACAATCCACAATTTTTAGGAAATATTGTCTTTTCAGATGAAGCAACGTTTCAGTTAAACGGTAATGTCAATCGACATAACTTTCGATATTGGTCTGATACAAATCCTCACTGGATGGACGCAACTCACACTCAATATCCTCAAAAACTAAATGTGTGGGCAGGAATTGTAGACGACACAATAATACGTCCCTTTTTTATCGAAGGAAATTTAAATGCACAAAATTATGAACAGCTATTGCGAAACCAAATTGTTCCAGCAATACAAGCTGTAAATGGAGACGATTTCGAAAACACATGGTTCCAGCAAGACGATGCAGCACCATATTTTGCAGTTAATGTTAGAGGATTCTTGAATGAAACATTCTTCGAAAGATGGATAGGTAGACGAGGTAGCATAGAGTGGCCTCCAAGATCTCCAGACTTAACACCATTGGATTTTTTCTTATGGGGTTATTTAAAAGATCGCGTTTACAGAACAAATCCAGAAAATCTTGATGAGTTAAGACGTAGAATTATTGAGGAAACTGCTCTCATTACAAGAGATATGATTCGACATGCAGTTCAGTCATTTTACATCAGGATTGGTTACTATCAAGAAACAAATGGAGAACAATTTGAGCATCTGTTATAAATTTACTCATCTACTATAATAATTCATAAAAACGCCCTAAGTGAGAGGCAAGGGGAACTCACGATAATCCAGCACCCCGACGTGAGAGGCAAGGGGAACTCACGATAATCCAGCACCCCGACGTGAGAGGCAAGGGGAATTCACGATAATCCAGCACCCCGACGTGAGAGGCAAGGGGAACTCACGATAATCCAGCACCCCGACGTGAGAGGCAAGGGGAACTCACGATAATCCAGCACCCCGACGTGAGAGGCAAGGGGATCTCACGATAATCCAGCACCCCAAAGGGAACAGAATCTTTCTACGTCCACGTCGTTGTTCCTGGATAGCGCTAAAAGAAGGATTCTGGATTGAGAAACTAGTTTTCTTGTTTAATAATCAAAATAGACACATTTTTGGAGTTTCGATATAAATATACTGTTAATCTTTATTTGACCTCCAGAGGTCACGTCGACCTTGGACCTCAAGGCATATTTTAACGTAAAATTTGACTCTCTTTCAATTGCCGATGTCAAAAGTGAGGGTTCCTATTTAACAAAAGAAATTTGACCTTAAAATGACCTTGAAGGTGAGGTCCAAGGTCAAATTCAAGGTCATCACTATATTCATCGTTGAAAGTTACATAAGACCTGACGTTAACAATTTTATTTTTACGACCAACGCTCAGATTTTCAGGGGTTTCCATACTTTTTCACCACCCTGTATGCGTACGAGGTGTGATGAACATTGGAGTCTCGCCGTGCGTGACCGGTAATTCTTGGTAGCCCGTTTCGCCCTTTCTAGCTTTGACTTCTGCTGGTACGCATTTGATAATGTGTACTACTTCACCCGCCATCACGGCCACGTATCCGGATTCTCTCATTAAATAATATGCTAAAAGATCTGATTATAATGTGGCAATATTTAATGCATTCGTAATAACCTTTCTTTCTAATTCGCATTGCTGTAATAGTACGTCATGGTATAATTTTTGCAGATATTTTTTAATATGTTTATCAACGATTAATATTTTCGAATTTACATAAGTGAAAAGATCTAGATCGTTCATATTTTTAACTTTGTTAGAAATGAAATGTTCACCGAGCCTATTTTCTAATATGAATAATCTCGGATGTTCTGTTTTAATAATT
Organism: Phymastichus coffea; assembly: GCF_024137745.1. Lineage (NCBI taxonomy): Eukaryota > Metazoa > Arthropoda > Insecta > Hymenoptera > Eulophidae > Phymastichus > Phymastichus coffea. The sequence goes on along the minus strand of NW_026706836.1, from coordinate 2,775,027 downwards.
TCAAAACCGCACTGTATCATTCTACCGAGGTCTTTGAAAGCAAAAGATATATCCTCAGAATCCAATACATAAAGTGGTCTTCGTTCATTACCGACCTCTGTTACTTTGGTAACGGGTCCTGAATATAGATTAGTATACTTGCTGGCTTGGCATGCCTGAGATTCGGTTCTGTCCCAGAATGCGTATCCAAATATGCTATCAATGCAACGTTCTTCGGTAAATTGACAAGAAGTTCCGGACTCGAGTTTAATTTTATTTATTGCCAGCGTTACGGAATTAAATCTTTCCTCTCCTAATAAATAAAAAAAAAAAATCTTTCCTCTACTGATACTTTGACATACGAGGTTTGTCCGGAAAGTATCGGGCCTACGTTTATATCTTCGCGCCATAGTGTTCGAGCGACCTCTACCAGACAGCAACGTCAACAGTAAAGCCTCAAGAATCTATTGGTTACTTACTGACACCTGCCGGACGTATAGTTCATATGCAGCGTATCTTTGTTTATAGTGCCTTTTTCGAGTTCACCGAATTTTGATATTGTCAAAAATGACTGAAAAACAAGATCAACGAATTTGCATCAAATTTTGCTTTCAACTCGGAAAAACTTGCAATTGAACAAGATCGTCGTATGACTGTGCGAGAACTAGAAGAAGACCTTAGTGTAACAAAAACTATCATTTCAGAAATTTGAACCGAAAATTTAGGAATGAAACGCGTGTATGCGAAATTCATCCCAAAATTGCTCACAGCAGAGCAGAAGAACATTCGCTTAGAAATTGCTCTGGACAATCTGGAAATGGTCAATAATGATGATAATGTGCTTAGAAAAGTTATTACAGGTGATGAATCATGGGTTTATGGTTATGATCCTGAAACAAAACAACAATCTTCACAGTGGAAGCATTCTGAATCGCCAAGACCAAAAAAAGCCCGTCAAAGTCGGAGCAATGTTAAGTCAATGTTGATTGTTTTTTTCGATTGTGAAGGTGTTATATATCACGAATATGCACCATCAGGTCAGAAAATCAATAAAGAATACTACGTTCAAATTTTGAAACGTTTGCGTGATGCAGTAAGAAGAAAACGGCCGCACTTTTGGGAAAGTGGTGACTGGCTTCTCCATCACGATAATGCGCCAGTGCATTAATCCAATCTTGTGCAGCAGTTTTTGAGCAAACACAATATCGCATTGCTTCGACAAACTCTATACAGTTCCGACATAGCCCCTTGTGACTTTTGGCTGTTTCCAAAACTAAAAAAACCACTCAAAGGACACCGATTCGACGACAAAACAACGGTTGAAAACAATGGGACGAGTGTACTTAAGGCTATCCCTAAAAGTGAGTTCTACTGGAGGACTGTTTTGAAAAGTGGAAACATCGATGGAACCGTGTTATTCAATCAAGTGGGGAATACTTTGAAGGATGCCACCCACCAGATGATATAGAATAACGCTAGCACGAAAATATAAAGGTAGGCTCGATACTTTCCGGACAGACCTCGTAGCCAGTAACGTGTACATTGCTGAATGAGCCGTAAGGGTCAGAGAAACTACCCGCATTAGTACAAGGGCCGTCTGGGGCAATGTATCCTACTAACTCTATCGGGTGTACGGTTGTTTGATTTATCATTAAGTTTTGTACTAGATTATCTCCGATCGTTATTATTCGATAAGAGTGCATTTTAATGCATTCTTCTCGTGTTACTTCCTTAATATATTTTATTTCGGAAAAAGGTGGCGACCGTTCATGAAAGAGTGCGCCGCATGTCTTGGCTGATCGTTTGACCTCTATTTTGCAATAACGAACTTTTACAGTTGCAAGGAGGGATATTTCAGTTACAGTAGACTTGATTATCGGATTAGGAATGTCGCATTCAGCAATGTCTACAAGAGAGAAGGTAGTGAAGTTAGTAAAACGTTGAAAACAATCGTAGGCTATGAAAGGAGTGACTATTTTGAAGTATTGTTGGAAAAAGATGCTGAGAATTACTGCTTTCATCTGAAACATAATTTTTCAATTACTACTTGTTTCGATGTATAATTTCTTTAAACGATTGGCGTGGACTGTTTGAGTTTCTGTTTCGTTTATTTTTAGTTGAATATTTTCTTTTTCTCCCACTTCCAGGACCAAGTAGGGACCGGCAAAGTTACTGCCTGTGAGTTTGTGTCTTTGGGCCACTTTTTAAAAAAACCCATTGACCGACTTTGAATTTGCTAGGATTTGTTTTTTTGTCATATTGCATTTTGGTTTTTTCTTTAGATGTTATTAATTTTTCTCTAGCTGTTTCATGTATATAATGTAATTGTTTGACCAAGTTTTCCACGTAGCCTTCGTAGGTAAGTAGTAAATCTTGCTCTAGTAGGGGCTCTGCGATTCGTAGGCGTGGCTTACGAGCGAACAGCAGTTCCCATGGCGAGAACTGGTGGCTGCTGTGTCAGCTTGTATGATAATTAAATATAGCAAGTTCGACATACTCGTCCCAATTTTTGGTCTTGGAAGTAAATATTTTTAGATATTCAATTAATGATAAATGAATTCGTTCAATATTTTAGCCTGCGGGTGATAAGCCGTTGAAGCGAGCTGCAATATGTTTCATTAATTTTAAAGTGAAGTTAGTGCCTCTGTTACTTACTATGAAGTTAGGTGCTCCAAAGGTACATATTAGTTTCTTAATAAGGTTACTGCTACAGTAGTAGCTGTTTGGTCTGGCATGGGTGCCGCTATGGCGTATTTGGTAAAGGTGCACATGCAGGTAAGTAAGTAAGCTTTTGCCGTTTCCATAGGTTCGAGAGGGCCTACTACGTCTATGTTGACCTTAAAAAAGGGATCCGGCGGAGTATCGGTTATGATCATTTTTTCTTTGACATTATGTCTATTTAATTTTCTCAATTGGCAAGGTAAGCATTTTTGAATGAACTCTTGCACATCTTCCTTCAAATGTATCCAGTAGTATTTATTCTTGATACGTTTGTAAGTACTATTGCAACCGTTATGACCACCTCGCTGAACAGTGGGCCTCTTCGATTATTTGTTGACGATGCTCGATGGGGGCGAAAACTATAAGTCCCTGACATACTATAATCTTGACTTCAGAAAGGCCCAGTGTATTTTTTATCATTCGTAAAATTTCAAAGAAATCGACGAGTTAAATTTTTTTACTTTGGACTATACTGACGGTTTTAATTTTATTTTCAGTTAAATTTATTACTAATTGCTTCAGTGCCTGGTATATATAATTTATAATCTTTTCGGTAGTCTCTCTATTTTCATGATGGATTTCCTGGCCTTTTTGTCTCATCATCTAGTTGAGCTGACAAGACCAGTGCGTGATCCGGATCTTGCCTAGTTGATTGTAAATGCTTATTGAGCTGTTCGACTTCCTGTATAGGATTTCGAGAGAGTGCATCTACATTGACATTCGACGCGCCTTTTTTATATCTGACTTCGAAATTAAAATTTTGTAACAATAGTCGCTGATGAGTTGCTTGTGAATTTGGGTCGCTTATCGAGTATAAATGTACCAATGGTCTATGGTCAGTAATGATGATGAATTTTCGGCCGTACAAATATGGTCTGAATTGTGAAATACTCCATGCTATTACTAATGTTCTTACTCTTCGTCATCAAATTGAGAAAGCGATCCTTCGATTCCGATTTTGGATGCGTCAGTGGAAAGAAAAAATGTCCTTTCGAAATCCGAGTGCCTGAGCACCGGAGTTTCACATAATTTATCACATAGTCTCTCGAAAGCTCTTTACTGCTCTTACGCCCAAACGAACGGCTGGCGTTTCTTTGATAGAATAGTAAGTGGTTTATCGATTGTAGCAAAATTTTCTATGAATCGTCTACAGTATCCTGCCAGGACGAGCCATTGTTTAACATTCTTTGCCGTGCGTGGGACCGGGAATTCATTTACTGCGCGCAGTTTGTCGTTGCACGGGCGTAGTCAGTCTTTCGAGATTATATGTCCGAGATATTTGATTTCCGGGCGTAGAATTTTGCATTTCTTCGGATAAAGGACCAGATTAGTTTCGCGAAGGCGTTTCATTAATTCGATGATGCTCTCGCAGTGTTCGTCGAATATTTTAGAATATACGCAAATATCATCAAAAATTGCTACTACACTTTTTAAGTGATAGAAAAACTGGTGCGCTAGTTTTCAATCCAAAGGGGGAGCGACAAAACTGATATAGGCCTGACTCGTATTGGAATGCCGTTTTATGCCTGAGTTCCTTTTTAATGCTTATCTGATGATATGATGAATACATATCGAATGATGAGAATAGGCCATTCGTTCAAATAAGTCAACAGGTAGAGGCACTGGGAAATTATAATCCGGAATAATTTTATTTAGCGCGCGATAGTCAAATATGATGCGCGGCGGTTGCGGTTCGCCATATTCCGTATTCTTCTTTGGCTCACAAAAAACTGGTGCGCAATATATATAATATTCGTAGCCCCGAGCTTGTCGCCCTTAACAAAAAATCTGTCGCTGTAATTTTCGAACGATTTCTTCAATTTTTGTTCGTTGATCTTGTTTGATATGGTCCAATTTAATCAGTTAAAGTAACTGTTTAACTCTTTCGTGATGATTATTAATTTCTGGGTTAACAAGCAGTGCTGCGCGACGCGCTCTAGGTACTTTTCCTCTAATAATCGAGTGGGCTGTAAATAATGCATTTAATGCATTACTAATTACATTTGGTTTTTGTAAGTTACTTTGTGATTTAATAATTAGATCGAGATATCTATTTAGTATTTCGAGCAAGTATACGCAATTGCTATTAATTTCAGATTCTTTATTATTGAAACAACTAATAATACTGTTAGTTAATTCTTGTATTAGCGGCTGATTCTGATTTTTCTGATTTTTTAATCATTACTGATGCTTTGTTTAAAGCTTAGAGTACATCGCATTCGTTTTCCAGAGTTTGCATGCGCATGCCAGAAGTTACAGATACAGAGTTACTTTTGTTTGAGTTCTCGGAAAGGTATTAACAGACAGGTTGTATAGATTGTCGGAATCTGATTTTTTGGTGTATCTCGGATTTTGTTTTCAGACAGCTGAGGTATATACTCTTTAGGAGTCAGTATGTCATTTTGTTTTATGGCATCGTGACCATTTTTTTACATGTGTTTTGTATACAGATTCGTTTGTCCACTGAGTTTTGACCGCTAGATTCGGCAGTTTCCCGCTAGAGCCGTCGACCGAATACGAGTTATCGCCAGGCTGTGCCTGCCCTTTGTTTGCGAGAGGTATCTTGCTGTGTGCCTGGTTAATTTTTTTTGCTACGGGAATAGCTCCAATGTAACAGGATTTACTTTCGGTGAGAATTGGGAAAAACAAGTCGTTAATTTTTAAGAGATTCCTGACGTAATCAATATGCGTTCTGTACTTTTTAAATGACTCGCTTCCTATTACAACGTCTTCTAATATAGGAAAATTTTCCGGTACTAGGTGAAAATCTAGTACAAAGTTATGAAAGGTTAATAAAATTTTTCCTAATGTCGAGATACTTTCTTACGAGATCCCTCGTAGTTCGTATCTGTCTAAAATATTTATGTGGACACTCTCTGGTTTGCTTGAAATTTTAAGTAGTGAGACTGATGCTCCAGTGTCTAGGATGAAGCTAAATGTTTGTTTAGTTGTATTTATTTCAAGCTGTATTGTGGTTGTCTGACTGTTAAGATGTAAAAGGATGTTTTTTTGTCTGTGCGACGTTTGAGGCGCTGTATTTACGGGGGCTCCCGGGCAGTGCCGGGTGTCTGGGAACCCTTGTCTTTTTCCGCTTGTTGCAATTTTTGATTTCTGAGTTTTCGTTGTTCGCAATCACTCTTCCAGTGCCCCGTTTCTTTACAGTAATTGCAAATCGAGGAATTAGTTTGTTGCAATTTTTCTTGCGAATTTAAATTGACTGGGGCGCTTGTTTTTACTTGATTTTGAGCGGCCCAATGTGGCTGATGGTTGGAGCGGAAACTAGTGCTATTGTTAGCTGCCGCGCGAAGCTCCGCCCACGGCTGTTGCTTGGGCTGCTGCCGTTGCTGTTGCGTAGTTGGCCGAGTCTGATTTTGATTCTGCGGTATCCGATACCAACAGTCTTTAGCTGTGTGTTTTGGCCTATTGCAAATTTGGCAGGAGTTAGTATCCTCCGCTTTCATTAATCAGATCGGCTCTATTTTAGGTTGGATTAGCGCTTTTACTGTTTCGGTTATTTCCTCAGGTTTCCGTACGTTGAATTCTCGTTCAATTTCCATTGCTTTAGTTGTAGCTAATTCTAAATTTTCGGCTTCTCCCATACGTGCTTTGATGACTCAATATAAACCGCGGTTGAAGAATTTTACTTTGTCTTTTTCAAGTTGGCTTTTAAATCGAGCATAGTTTCGATTTTCCTTTACTGCTGCTTCAAAAAGTTCGTCAGCTACTGTTTCCACTCTATTAGAAAATGTGACTACATTCTCACCACGGTTTTGTTTTAAGGTTGCTAATTCGCCTGTTAATTGATTACAAGTTTTCCCTGATCCGAACAGTAGGTCTAAAAATTTAATCATTTGTTCTACATTATCAAACTTTATTTCTTGCACGCTTTCAAGCTAAAATTTTTTATTGGTGATACTATGTTTTGTGTAGAATTCATTAGTCCTGTTCTGAAAGTCCCCGGCGTATAATACGTAGTAAAAGGGCTGCTTGTAAAATTAGTTTTGTTTGTAGTGGCAAAATGTCGAGTTGGAGTGAAATCAACTTTTTCCGTTTAATTATGAGTCATTTCTGGTGATTTAGAAGCGGATGGTGTATTAGTCATAGACACGTTTGTAGTGGGCGCGTTATACGTGTCTGAATTTTCAATTGTTGATTCAAAACCTGTTTGATTTTCAATGAGCTCAAGTAATGGAAATTCAGTTTTATTTAATTTTCATTTTTCGAAGTTTATATCAGTAATAGTATTAAGGAGGGATGCTAAATTTATATTTTTACTAGTCATTTCAATGAGAATGTCGAATATTAGGTCATCTTTACATAGAAAGTACAATGGGTTTGTATCAATGTAGACTTGTAAATTATATTTTAATCTTTGTAATTCCTCGACTCGGGTAATTTGCTTTGTTTCGGCGGGTGGATGTCTTTGATGCAGATATGCGAGACATTCTGTAAGCGTAGGTTCCCTGTTTGTCGCAAAGTTTGGTTCTATTTCGCTAATTTTTTTAATTAGTATTTTGAGTGTAATTACTTTTCGTTCATAAGGCGTTTCGACCATTGTAATTTTTTTGCGATAAGATCTTAATTACCAAGAATGAGGCGCCCCTAATTGTTATGTCTACGCGAGGAGATATTACGGCTAGACGTAATAATATTTAAAATACTGTCGCGTTGGTAAAAGTTGGCTCTTAGTCAGCAGTTAAGCAGAGGTTGGTTAAAGGGATAGCATCTTTATTATTTGTGGCGTGCTTAGGTAGATAACTTAGTTTCTTACCTTGTTAGGACTGGGTTTCAGAAGAGGTTTTTATAAACAGTCTCAGGTATTTGCGCTTGATTTAAGATTTATTGTTAAAAGACAAGTTTATAATGCTTAGCAGAGTATAATTCCGGTTCTGAGTAGCCGGATAGCGAAACGTAGAAATAACTAAATCGATATAAGTACGAGTACTAGAGTATGAGTGTTAATCTAAGCTGCTAATATAAGCGCTAATGTAAACTGTAATATGAACTGCCCGAACTGTGTACTATATTGCGCGGATCTCGATCCAGCCTTTTTATACGATAGGTTGATGTGCCCCTTCCTGTGTTTTCGCCGAATTAATATGCGGTGAGTAATATTCGCGGAAATATCATGGAGAACGTTTTTAGACTAATCTATCCCCCTAGATAGATTTATAACTGTTCCCGGGAGGGTTGATAGGAAATTAAATTACCGATACCCGGTTAGTTACCATAACCTGTTATGTGCGACATTTACTTATCATAGTTCGTTACGTACGTTTTCTTTGTATCGACGTGACAGATATGAGCTGAGAATTTTATTAACTATCCAATAAGCAATTGAGTTTTCTTTATGGACAACATATGGCGCTGCTAATTCTAAATCTTTTGGCACTGTTCTATCATTATTCAATGCATTTTTTTTGTAATGCATCTTTTGCTGCATCATGATAGTTCTATAGTAACTTTTTGTTCACACTAGTTATAACTAGTGCATTTTCTAATATTACCTTTACATTAAACTTAGCTGCTATTGTGAGTTTGTTTTTGATCTTTGAAAAAGTGTGAAATAATTGAAATTAGCAAAATGTTATTTCTCAAACCTTGAATGTAGCAACGTTGCTTCCCTTAAAGTAGGAACAAACTCTGATTTATCAAATCTTCTCATCTGTTTATGTAAGTCCTCTTTGAAAGTAGTATAGCAATGTATGTTCTGGGCCAGAAAGGGGCCACGTGTTTGGAAAAAGTTCCTAGGGATCCTAGTGCTTTCATTTGGTTATTTATTTCAACGTATTTATATATTATTAATAAATTAAATATTAAATTGGGAGTGAAGAGAAAGGGGCAACTGAAAAAAATGAAGGGACAGATCGAGGAATCGAATCCGCGTACTGTGATTCGGCAAGCCAGTGCTTTACCACTGAAACCAGTGTCACAAGTAAGTTGAAGAGTTCTCATTGTGTATAGTGTGTCCTCTCTCCAACTCTCGAAAGTAACTATGGTAGTACGTCATTCCATAAGGGCTAGCGAGGATTAAAGCAAGTATAGCTCCCCTCCACAGAGAGAGAATCAAAATATCTCCTCTACGAGAGAGAGAGAGAGAGAGAGAATTTTTTAAACATATTTTTGAGTTTTCACGAGCTAAAACGTTTTCTCCCTTTTTCCGGATTAAATCTCCCCTTGAAATTTTATTTTCGGATTTTCCGTTTTTAAGAAAATTGCGAAAAAAATCGGGCGTTCGGACAGCGCGCAATATGCATTGAACATTTTTCTCCTGTTTAAAAAGAAATAATATCGATAGTGGATGGTAGCTCCTTATTCCCGGATTACGAAACAATTTTCCTTTTATCAATTTTCTATCCGAAATTGAGGAAAATGTAAAGATTAGTAATATGCGGCAGTTAGGCGATAAAACAGGTCAAACATTTGCTAATCACCAGATATTCCTATACGAGTTCGACAGTGCGTACAGTTATATGTTACTCTCATGTGTCAAATATATAATGAACAAATAATCGACGTATACATGCATGTAAATTGCAAATATGTATTTTTTTTAATAAGCCTGCATCACTAGTACCCATGAAAAATACTTTTGACAAAGTAAAAAATTGCATGAAGGCTTCGCTAACAATTTTAATTCTTTTTAACTGTTTTTTATTATGCTAGATAAATCTAATGCAAAATTTAAGACATTTTCCGTTTTGAAATTCACTCTCTATCGATCTCATTATTTGCTCAAAATTATTTGTTTTAAAAGTAATACAATTTTATTTAAAAATGGCATGGACGCTAAAAATTATTTTCAGACCTCTTATACAAATTAAATTAATATGTATTAAATGATACAATAATTAAAAGCAAATTAACAAAAAATTTTATGTATGACATTCTATGCTTCAACTGATAGTCAGGAATATTTAATATATGATATTCATTTTTTTCCTGAAAATGTTACTAAAAAGTCATTAATGAATTTTTGAAGATGACGAAATAATATATATTATATTTTTACCGAGCCTGTCATCGATCGTCAAGTAAATAATGTTGCTTTAAATTGTGAAAATCTATTTGATTTTTCGAAAATGATTATTTCCTAATAATTTTCTTGTATACTAAAATTTAATTTATGAAAATATTTAGGGACTTTGTTCTACATAAGAGCCATCGGATTTCGGACCTCCGAGGTGCTCGAAAGTGTAAAAACTAATTAATTATTTGACATTAATTCATAAAATAAAAATAAATATTGCACATGGCCATGTGAAAAATAATAAGTACTTTAATTAATTAATTAAGTATATGTAGTATATTAAAAAAGAAAAATATTTCCTAATTCAGGTTCTATCTGCAGAAACGAGTCTGTGTTAACAGATATACTATAAGGATCGCTGCAAGTAAATAATCTCAATTAACTTCGTCTACATGTGCACAAACTGAAATCGGGATCAGCGATTATACACGATTCCTAAATAAGTATTCGATTCTTTCTAGATTTAATCCTATTTAAACTTGGAATTGAATTCGGGCTGTAAGAGTTGCGGAAATTTGCCTCAGCTACAATTAATTTATTTTGTATTTTTACGACATTAACATATCTGATCTGTCAAAATAAAGATGTTGAGTTGAATAGTACACTCTTAAAATGCTAATGATTAGTTTATTAGTATGTCTCTGCGTATAAATAGTGGTTGATTGTAACATATAAACGATTAAGTAAATATCTATTTTGTCAAAATATTTACTTTCTCCGTCTTACAAATTGTTTATACATTTAATAGATTATTTTTTTGATTAAATCACAATGACTTTTTGAACTGAAACTTTGATCAACAGTCAAAATCTTGGCAATAATAGTAAATGATTTAAAATTATTTTTCGTTACAAATTTATTAAATGTTTAATTTTTCTGTTTTAACGCGTTGAAAAAGTCTATTTACATAAATAGTACATGATTTTGTTAAAACTTTTGTTCATTTCAAATTACACATTTTTCTAATATCAAAGCAATTATAACATTGTGTCAGGTAATAATTCTAATAACAGCCATAACGTTATTTTTAAAACTACCATGAATCTATACAATTTGATTTTATAAAAATGAAGTATCATTCAATATGTAGATTACGTAAAAATATCTGATTTTAAAAAGAAAACATCATTTTCATTTCATGCGAATTCAATTTTGAAGTTCAGTTCAAGTTTGTTAGGTGGCATTAAAACTATTCGTGCGTTTAAATTATTTTAAGTAATAAATAATGATGTAGTAGAATGGCAAATAATTTCCCTTTTATCAATTTTCTATCCAAAATTGAGGAAAATGTAAAGATTAGTAATATGCGGCGGTTAGGCGATAAAACAGGTCAAACGTCCCTATGCGAGTTCTACGAGGTGTGTTCAAAAAGTAAGGTGACTTTTCAAATTTCACGGGCAACGTACTTTCGATTATCGCATTTTTTGTTTGGTTGTGAGAGGCGTAAAGGTTATAAGTGTTTTGCGTGCTCGGCGATTTCTTGCTATCGAAAAATATGGATCAAAGGATTTGCATCAAATTTTGTGTAAAAAATAAAATAAAGTGCTCCGAAACACTTGAAATATTGACGGTGGCATACGGTGAAACTGTTCTGAGTAAAAAAAATGTTTACAAGTGGTACAAACTCTTCCAAGATGGCCGGGAAGATGCCAATGACGAGCCTCGCTCTGGACGCCCAAGCACGTCAACAATTGATGAAAACGTTCAAGCAGTGAAGAAAATTGTTCTGGAAAATCGTCGAATCACTATCAGAGAAGTTGCTGAGGATGTTGGTATATCGCTGGGCTCGTGGCATGAAATTTTTTCTAACGTTTTGGGCATGAAACGTGTGTCAGCGAAGTTTGTTCCGAAATTGCTAAATTTTGACCAAAAGAACCGTCGCATGAGCATCGCTCAAGAATTGTTGAATGACGTCAACGACGACCCAGATTTACTCAAAAAGGTTATAGCTGGTGACGAAAAAGGCACGCCAAGTTCGATGAAATGTCAAAGTTTTGCTCACTGTTTTCTTCGATTACCATGGCGTGGTGCATCAGGAGTTCTTACCATATGGACGTACGGTCAATAAACAGTATTATCTTGAAGTTATGCGCCGTTTGCGAGAAGCAATACGAAGAAAACGCCCAGAATTGTGGAAAAACAATTCATGGCTTTTGCATCACGATAATGCCCCTGCTCACTCATCTTTGCTTGTGAGAGATTTTTTGGCCAAAAACAACACCACAATCATGCCTCAGCCACCATATTCACCAGATTTGGTCCCATGTGACTTTTTCTTGTTCCCAAAACTAAAAAGACCTATGAAAGGACGGAGATTTGCATCGATTGAAGAGATAAAGACTGCATCGCTGGAAGAGCTCAAGGCTATACCGAAAAGTGCTTATGAGAAGTGCTTTGAGGATTGGAAAAACCGTTGGCATAAATATATTGTATCTGAGGGGGATTACTTTGAAGGGGATAACATAAATATTGATAAATAAATAAATATTTTTTCTTAAAAATACAAAGTCACCTTACATTTTGAACACACCTCGTACAGTGCGTACAGTCACTGTATTATACAAAAAAAGAAAACTGATGAATGAACATTTACTATTATTTATAATAATATTGTGATAGTTATATTTCTACACCATTTTTAAATTAACCATTTATGACGTAACAATAAATCATTGTATTTTATTTATACAGTCGTGTTTAATGACAAATATTTCAAGTCATTGATTAACCACTGGAATATATATAGCTAAAACGAAAATACTTGCAACAAGCTCTAATATTTAATTTCTTATTATTTGCCATTCTACTACATCATTATTTATTACTTATTATAAAATAATTTAAACGCACGAATAGTTTTAATGCCACCTAACAAACTTGAACTGAACTTCAAAATTGAATTCGCATGAAATGAAAATGATGTTTTCTTTTTAAAATCAGATATTTTTACGTAATCTACATATTGAATGATACTTCATTTTTATAAAATCAAATTGTATAGATTCATGGTAGTTTTAAAAATAACGTTATGGCTGTTATTAGAATTATTACCTGACACAATGTTATAATTGCTTTGATATTAGAAAAATGTGTAATTTGAAATGAACAAAAGTTTTAACAAAATCATGTACTATTTATGTAAATAGACTTTTTCAACGCGTTAAAACAGAAAAATTAAACATTTAATAAATTTGTAACGAAAAATAATTTTAAATCATTTACTATTATTGCCAAGATTTTGACTGTTGATCAAAGTTTCAGTTCAAAAAGTCATTGTGATTTAATCAAAAAAATAATCTATTAAATGTATAAACAATTTGTAAGACGGAGAAAGTAAATATTTTGACAAAATAGATATTTACTTAATCGTTTATATGTTACAATCAACCACTATTTATACGCAGAGACATACTAATAAACTAATCATTAGCATTTTAAGAGTGTACTATTCAACTCAACATCTTTATTTTGACAGATCAGATATGTTAATGTCGTAAAAATACAAAATAAATTAATTGTAGCTGAGGCAAATTTCCGCAACTCTTACAGCCCGAATTCAATTCCAAGTTTAAATAGGATTAAATCTAGAAAGAATCGAATACTTATTTAGGAATCGACTATAATCGCTGATCCCTATTTCAGTTTGTGCACATGTAGACGAAGTTAATTGAGATTATTTACTTGCAGCGATCCTTATAGTATATCTGTTAACACAGACTCGTTTCTGCAGATAGAACCTGAATTAGGAAATATTTTTCTTTTTTAACCCATTATCGTCCAAAATGTCAAAATTTCTTGCAAGTTTTCAAAGTGATTTTTTCCTATGTAATTGGCGTTGAAAAAATTCTTAAACCACATATTCTGATGTAAAATTGCATGCTCTTTCAGAATCCGTTGCCAGAATCATGATAAAACTCACAGAAAAAGAGATATTCTCGATTGAAACATAAAAAATACCTAAATTTTCGAAAAAAAAAATTTTTAGGATTTTTTTTCGAAGTGTTACGGTGAAGATATCACCTTGCGACCGTAATCAAAGGTGATCATGGGATTTGAAGTTTAACAGGGAATTTTTTTGTTTACCTTGAACCATCGCTTCTTTACAAAATGGCGGAAAAAACGAATTTTTTTTTTCACTCTTCATCAATTTTTTTCACAAAATCTATGGACTTTAGAAAAAAATTCATAAGAACAAAAATGCCTTAGAATCGCTTGAGGAATATTGTCAAATTTTTTCAGAATTTTTTGAGACATTTTTGAAAATCCCATTTCCCAAGTTTCCCGGAAAATCAAAAATTGTCTTAAAAAATTCTGAAAAATTTGAGAATGTTCCTCGAGTGATTCTGAGACATTTTTGTTTTTATGTATTTTTCTCTAAAGTCCATAGATTTCGAGAAAAAAGTTGATGAAGATTGAAAAAAAAAAAATTCGTTTTTTCCGCCATTTTGTAAAGAAGCGATGGTTCAAGGTAAACAAAAATATTCCCTGTTAAACTTCAAATCCCATGATCACCTTTGATCACGGTCGCAAGGTGATATCTTCACCGTAACACTTCGAAAAAAAATCCTAAAAATTTTTTTTTTCGAAAATTTAGGTGTTTTTTATGTTTCAATCGAGCATATCTCTTTTCCTGTGAGTTTTATCATGATTCTGGCAACGGATTCTGAAAGAGCATGCAATTTTACATCAGAATATGTGATTCAAGAATTTTTTCAACGCCAATTACATAGGAAAAAATCACTTTGAAAACGTGCAAAAAATTTTGACATTTTGGACGTTAATGGGTTAATATACTACATATACTTAATTAATTAATTAAAGTACTTATTATTTTTCACATGGCCATGTGCAATATTTATTTTTATTTTATGAATTAATGTCAAATAATTAATTAATTTTTACACTTTCGTGCACTTTGGAGGTCCGAAATCCGATGGCTCTTATGTAGAACAAAGTCCCTAAATATTTTCATAAATTAAATTTTAGTATACAAGAAAATTATTAGGAAATAATCATTTTCGAAAAATCAAATAGATTTTCACAATTTAAAGCAACATTATTTACTTGACGATCGATGACAGGCTCGGTAAAAATATAATATACAGGTTGATTCTGAAACATATGAAGAGTTTGGTACCATTCGACTCGTTTTGAAAAATGGAATAAGATGGCACGGTTAAAATTTTTTTTTGATAATTAGTCAATTAGATAATCGCGATTGAATGTCAGCCAATGAGCGGCTGGCTACGGCCGACGAGCCGCGCGACGGCGAGTCGCGACGGAGAAGGGAGGTCGACTCGCGCATGTTATTCAACAGGTGACAGAGGTGCTCAACTCTTGACCTGTTACTGCTAGCAGCCGTTATGTTGACGTATTTTGATATTATGAATATCAATAATAATATGGATAAAATTATTAAAAAATACGTTGCAATGTAATAATGCATTACATTGTTTTGTATCGTAAAAAAACATGAATTTTATGAAATCAATAAAAACATGTGTACTACATGCGCTTTTACGAAAATATTGCACATTGTGCAATTACTTGCATGTTTAATAAACGCATATTAAACTATACGAATAGTTACAATAGGCATTACTTACATTGTAGCTACATACAATACAATATGTGAAATACATTTTTCAAACAAACAATCAATCAATCAATCAATAAATTGATTAATTAATGGTCTGCATTAGTTGCAATAGGGTAATGGATTTAACGCTATTTATTTAATTATCTCAACTTAAGCATCGAATTTTCGATAGTTCAAGGATTTGAATATTTTGTAATATGCAAACTCTGAAACAGTCAAACATCAATAGTTCCAAACAAATGAATAGTAATGTTTTTTTTTTGCTATTCATTTGTTCATTACTATTGATAGACTTAGTTGCAAAATTTTCTTGACACGGTGTACTCCATCGTTGCAAAATGGCAAGAAGAAATGCTTATTCCAACGAGGAGTACACCGATATGGTGTTGTGCTTGGGCTGGGCTGAGGATAATGCGAATGCAGCTGCTCGACGGTACGCTGAGCTTTACCCTCTCAGAGCACAACACCCCAATCCTCGGACGATAGAAAATACCGTAAGGAGGTTGAGGGAAACGGGCAGTGTCGTGGTCAGGAATCCTGATGGAGGACGCCAACGCCAACGCGATCGCCTTCATGACCCTATCGTCGCAGCTTTCGCCGCCGATCCGACAGACAGCTTGCGATCTGTTTCGCGGCAAGTCTCGGCGGCGTTAGGTGTGGCGTGTTCATACAGCACTGTACAACGGGTCATGAAAGATGATGGTCAACATGCGTATCATCTCCGGTGAGTGCAGTCACTAGGTAAGTGCATAATTTGTTATTTATAGCGGTTATGTATTCGCATGTAACGACAGGAGGTCGATCCTGTAGTAACTTTGATATGCTGACGGACACAGTATTTATTTTTATGTTTTGATCAATTATATCTCGGTTTGTATTAAAGACAATAGACCGTTTAATCATTTATTAGAACCTGGAGATCCGCAACAGAGATTGAGGTACTGTCATTGGCTTGTGGACGCGGTTGACGAAGATCCTAACATCTTGGATCGCATTTTATGGACGGATGAATCCACTTTCGGGCGAATCGGAATGTTCAACCAACACAATGAACATGTGTGGGCCCACGAGAATCCATTTGCGGTGCGAGAAGGTATATTTTAAGAATAATATTGTATTTGCTTGCACAACAAAATATTTAACAATATTTTTCAACATAATTTAGATCGTTCGCAGCATAGATATGCCGTAAATGTATGGGCTGGTGTGATTCGTGACCGAATTGTGGGTCCATTCCGTCTACCGCGAAACCTCAATGCTGGTGCGTACCTCGATTTTCTGCAACATGATCTGCCAGCTCTTCTAGATGACGTCCTCCCAGATCAAAATAACATCATCCTGATGCACGACGGAGCCCCAGCCCACTTTGCGCAGCCTGTCCGGGACCATCTCGACGAGGTAATTGATTACTGTTTGTTTTTTATTAATTTATAAAAAAAAGTATACTGATTTCTATGTTTTTCCAGTCTTACCCTGAGTGGATAGGCCGTGGTGGTACCGTAGAATGGCCAGCACGTTCCCCAGATCATAATCCATTGGATTATTATGTTTGGGGAACGTGCAAAGAGGCCATCTACTCTAACGGTCCACCTGGCAACGCAGATGGATGCTGGCAGGCTGTTCAAGAGTGGGCAGAAAATGTGGCCCCCGATCAAATACATAGAGCGACGCTCCAAGTTTTACGAAGAGCTCGCCTATGTATACAAATGGATAGGGGCCACTTTGAACAATGCATGAAGGCAGGGGGGGATCCTGGTGATGAAGTAGGCGACGAGGAGCTTGAGAGGGATCCAGAAGATGATAACGATCCAGACTGGGAGATGGACGAATAGAAAGAGGTAAGTCGTAGAAAAGTCGTAAACAAAGTTGTTGGGTTATTGGGTTATTGGGTTCATAGAAAAGTCGTAAAACAGTCGTAAAAAAAGTCGTAAAAAAGTCGTAGAAAAGTCGTAAGCAAAGTTGTTGGGTTATTGGGTTATTGGGTTAAAGAAAAAAGTCGTAAAAAAGTCGTAAAAAAGTCGTAATAAAGTCGTAAACAAAGTTGTTGGGTTATTGTGTTTATTGGGTTCGTAGAAAAGTCGTAAGCAAAGTTGTTGGGTTATTAGGTTAAAGAAAAAAGTAAAAAAAATATAATATTTTCCATTTATTTGCAGTGTTTGGCGGAATTGTGGTCCTGGCTGGAGATTTCGTTAAACTTTTTGTTATTGTTGTTAATTTTTTTTTTTCATTATTTATTATTAATTTATCTTATTATTATGTTATTGTTATTATTGTTTAAGTTATTGTGTTAAAAAATGTTATTGTTCAGAAATTGTTTATTATTAATAAGTTTTACAAATAAAAATTAATATAAAAAATGTAAAATTATTTTTTAATTCGACGCGCGTTGTCGCATATCCGCGTCAGAGCTAGCCGATATCTATCCATCGCCATTTTTTCCGCCCCCGTCGAAATCTTGTTAACCAATTCTGGAAAACAAAAACAAGAATAATTACTTTTCAATGATTATATTATTAGATAATATCTTACCGAGTACGCCTTCATAAATGGCTTGCGGAATGGCAACCGTACCGGCTTTCCCGGTAGGTGTCATGCGACGAAGCTCATCTTTGATCACCAGCATGTTGATGAGCTTCGTCACCAGTTTTTGTGGGTCCCCTTTGTATTTTTCGGTTATGTTGTCCAATTCTTATATGCCTCGTTCGAAATTTCATCAATGTTTTTATTCAATTTGTACAATTCATGTTTTTTACAATACAAAACAATGTAATGCATTATTACATTGCAACGTATTTTTTAATAATTTTATCCATATTATTATTGATATTCATAATATCAAAATACATCAACATAACGGCTGCTAGCAGTAACAGGTCAAGAAGTGAGCACCTCTGTCACCTATTGATTAAAATGCGCGAGTCGACCTCCCTTCTCCGTCGCGACTCGCCGTCGCGCGGCCCGTCGGCCGTAGCCAGCCGCTCATTGGCTGACATTCAATCGCGATTATCTAATTGACTAATTATCAAAAAAAAATTTTAACTGTGCCATCTTATTCCATTTTTCAAAACGAATCGAATGGTACCAAACTCTTCATATGTTTCAGAATCAACCTGTATATTATTTCGTCATCTTCAAAAATTCATTAATGACTTTTTAGTAACATTTTCAGGAAAAAAATGAATATCATATATTAAATATTCCTGACTATCAGTTGAAGCATAGAATGTCATACATAAAATTTTTTGTTAATTTGCTTTTAATTATTGTATCATTTAATACATATTAATTTAATTTGTATAAGAGGTCTGAAAATAATTTTTAGCGTCCATGCCATTTTTAAATAAAATTGTATTACTTTTAAAACAAATAATTTTGAGCAAATAATGAGATTGATAGAGAGTGAATTTCAAAACGGAAAATGTCTTAAATTTTGCATTAGATTTATCTAGCATAATAAAAAACAGTTAAAAAGAATTAAAATTGTTAGCGAAGCCTTCATGCAATTTTTTACTTTGTCAAAAGTATTTTTCATGGGGACTAGTGATGCAGGCTCATTAAAAAAAATACATATTTGCAATTTACATGCATGTATACGTCGATTATTTGTTCATTATATATTTGACACATGAGAGTAACATATAACTGTACGCACTGTCGAACTCGTATAGGAATATCTGGTGATTAGCAAATGTTTGACCTGTTTTATCGCCTAACTGCCGCATATTACTAATCTTTACATTTTCCTCAATTTCGGATAGAAAATTGATAAAAGGAAAATTGTTTCGTAATCCGGGAATAAGGAGCTACCATCCACTATCGATATTATTTCTTTTTAAACAGGAGAAAAATGTTCATTGCATATTGAGCACTGTCCGAACGCCCGATTTTTTTTCACAATTTTCTTAAAAACGGAAAATCCGGAAATAAAATTTCAATCAGAGACGTAATCCGGAAAAAAGGAAAAAACGTTTTAGTTCATGAAAACTCAAAAATATGTTTAAAAAAATTTTTTGGGCGTCAGCTTCACAAGTCTGAACTATAGAAGCATGCGCTTCCCTCCTCCGCACATTCAGGTTCTATTGTGTAGCACAATGATTTAAATTTAAGACTTAAGTTTTCTAATCGCGGTCACCTCATTTCAGTTTCAAAATCGAAAATTTTTCTATAATTGAAAAAATACTTAAAGTCAAATTTAGATTATTATTATTATGTTAATCTATTAATTATTCAAACTTACTTTTTAGAAATAAATTTTTGAAGCCATTACTTCTTTCGTAATCCTTTTACATAAATATTTATACAATTATACAAATGATTACGTATGGTATGATTTAAAAAATTTTCTGGCATTATACCATTTCTCTATAATACTCCTATAAAAATTTCATTTATTAAATATTTTTTAATAAATGAAATTTTAAGAAAAAATTTTAAGAAATTGAATACTCACTAAAAATGTAGGTATATATACCGTATTTTCCGGTGTATAAGACGCACCTTTTTACCGCCAAAGTTGACTCCAAAATCAGCCTACGTCTTATACACCGAATGTAAGATACCTCAAACCCTCTAACCTAAATAAAACGTGCGCCTGAATAGTAACAATTAAGCAACCCTCACTACCTATGAATATCTTTCAAAATTAGCAGATGACAAAGAGTAATTACTTATTTAATAGGTAAGTTTTTTATTATTTTCATAATATATAGTAAACGTACTTTATGTCTGAGGATAATAAAAAATACCTAGTACCTATATGCCACTTGGGATCAAAAAACGTCGCATAATATACTAGATAATTAATACGAGATTTTTTATAAAAACTGTATTTTTGTTGCATCGTTTATTTAATATAATTTTGAAAGGGTTTTTTGAAGTAAGAAACTGACTTGAATTCCAATATGAGCGAAGCTAATAAACGAAAATCGTACACAGCGGGCTATAAATTGAAGGTGATCAAATTTGCTGAAGAACATGGCAAAAGAACTGCCGAACGTCATTTCGGCCCACCACTGATGGCAAAACTAGAAGGCTTTGACGTTCTCAGAAGAATAATCTGATAAAAATGCATAAATCAAAGCATGCGCAACGTGGTAAAAAAGTAAAGTGGCCTATTTTAGAGGATGAAGTTAAACAATGGATTTGAAGATAATCGTTCCAAAGGCTTAGCTGTTTCAACAAAAATGATACGCATACATGCATAAAAAGTAGCTTTAAGAAGTCAAATAAATGATTTTAAAGGAGATCCGTCATGGTGTCACCACTTTATGAAACGCAATGGTTTAGCTATGCGAGTAAAAACAAAAATTTGTCAAAAAATGCCAAAAGAGTACGAAGACAAAATTCTCTCTTTTCACCGGTATATAATTCACCGTAGACAAGCAATAAATTTTGAAATCGGACAGATAGCAAATATGGACAAAATACCTATGACCTTCGATGTTCCGTCAAATAGAAGTGTTTCAAAAAAAGGACAAAAAAAGATTACGATAAGGTCATGAAAAATCCCACTACACCGTGGTTCTTGCTTGTTATGCTAATGGTGTAAAGCTACTTCCAATGATCATGTTTAAACGTAAAATTATGCCTAAGGTTAAATACCGACAGGTGTAATAGTGCATGTTGTAACAGGCTGCCGTTTAACCTGTAATTCCTCTTGAATGTACCTACTTGATTGGCTAAACGACGCCTTGTTATCTATGTGCTAGAAGCACATTAACTCACCTTGTCCGGGAGTGCGCCTGCGCAGAGTTCTCTTACCGATCAAAGTTAGGTTCTCGAACTCTCCGCTTGGAGGCGCTGGCGCGCTTGCCTAGCAGCGCTCCGACGGCCGCTGCTGATAACTCGGTTGGCGAGCCGCCTCTCAAGCTGCCTACACGATCCGTGCCTTACTACCGGCGCGTTCGAATTGAATGTAAACAATAACACGGTTCCCGGACAAAGGAAAGACAAAACAATATGATCGTTACGTTTAAATCTCTGACTACTTTATTGACTTGAATCTTTTACACGGGAGGGATTTGCCGAGAGACTCACGCACGCAAATTCGACTGACAGTATAATCGGGGAGAGAGAGGGAAACTCGCGATAGACGCGGACTATTCGCTCGCACGCTTATAATTATATTAGCGCGCACGCCACGCGGGATCGCACGCTAGCTATGACAAATAAGGGCAGACACCTACCGCGGAATCGATGGGGATACGGTGGCCAACCGTATCCGATGTACTAGCTGCGGATCAACTGCCTCTAAGATCGCCGCTCTGCTGTTGTAGTTCTGCTGTTGTTGTTGCGTCGCTGCAGGAGTTGACGATGCTAGGTACGCCGGTGCCGAGGTCGCCCACGTTCCACAATGCGCGCACTCGGCACTGCACCTACTGCTATTGTTTTCAGTGACGATGTTACACACGCTGCGCAGTGTGTACCCGTTTCACCACACTGATAGTTATCGTTAGTTGCCGATGCACACGTTGAACAGTGTGCACCTTCACTTCAGCACCCTCGAAGAATATCCTCAAACTCCCTGGATCGCACCCGAACTATTACGTACGTTGGCAGCTCAAACACAATTGCTAAGATGTAGTCGGATCGAAGGTCACAGTTATACTGGCTAGCAAACCCTCCCCTCCCGGTCATTGCCCCCACGCGCCCACTCTCTCTCAAACCGATCGCGGCTGCTACGCTCAGCCGCTTCGTAACCTACGCCAGTCAAAACGATTCTCGGAGATCGTTGCAATGTACACCTAAAAGGATGGATGGATGAAGGTGGGATGAAAATTTGGATTAATAAAGTTTGGTGTAGAAGACAAGACGGCTTTTTGAAAAAAATAGCACTTCTGGTTCTTGATCAATTTTGGTCTCGTTTGTTAGATGCTGTAAGACAAAAATTTCATCAAAATTCTACACAATTCTACAAATTACATCAAAATTCAACCACTCGATGATTCATTGAATAAACCGTTTAAAGTTTTTATGAGAGAAAAGTGGAACGACTGGATGATGGACTCTGTTATGTCTAGGCGAGAAGATGTTACTGCTAGACGTAATAATGTATAAAATACTGTCGCGTTGGTAAAAGTTGGCTCTTAGTCAGGAGTTAAGCAGAGGTTGGTTAAAGGGATAGTGCCTTTTTTATATGTAGCGAGTTTAGGTAGATAACTTAATTTCCTACCTTGTTAGGATTGGATTTCAGAAGAGGTTTTTTAAAAACAGTCTCAGGTGTTTGCGCTTGATTTGAGATTTATTATTTAAAGACAAGTTTATAATGCTTAGCAGAGTATAATCCCGGTTCTGAGTAGCCGAATACCGAGACTTAAAAATAACTCAATTAGTACTGCGCGAAACGTATACTGTGCGAAATGAACTGCTCTGAACTGGCGTTGCGGATCCCGATCCAGCCTTTTATATCATAGGCTGATGTGCCTCTTTCTGTGTTTTCGCCGAATAAATATGCGGTGAGTAATATATTCGCGGAAATATTATGGAGAACGTGCTTAGGCTAATCTATCCTGCTAGATAGATTTACAAATGTTCCCGGGAGGGTTGATACGATAGAAAATTAAATTACCGATAGCCGGTTTGTTACCATAATCCGATATTTACTTATCATAATTCGTCACGTACTTCTTCTTTTGTATCGACGTGACAACTCAAATGTGCATATGTTCACTCCGTTAGGAGCTCTTCAACGATCCACTATCACTCAAGTTTGTGAATGGGTCAAAGAATCATGGGCCAAAATCGATGCGAAAATGGTTAAAAAATCGTTTTTGAAATAAGGTATCAGTACTGCTCTAGATGGTTCCTAAGATCATCTTCTTTATGAATCAGATACACATGAAGATAAAGTCTCTTCAGCTGAAGATGATACTGAACAAATAATTGAATCAAATGACTCCAACAGTGAATCCGACAGCAACACAAGTACTGATTTAGAAAGCGAAAATTTATATATTTGAATAAGGCAAAAAAATAAAAACACAAAAAAAAACTTAAAAAAACAATAAATAATAAAAAAAAACTGCAACGGTAGTCGATTCGATTAATCGATCCGTTCGCGAATCGTTTACTCGCGATGTTAGTTAGAACGACTTTGGAGACGACGACCGAGGCGGTCCCTTGCGCGGGACGGTCAAACGTTCCAATACGAGAATGCGGGAGATAAATAAAATGCAGTGCTAAAATGAACTTGACAAACTTTATTAATCCTTAACAGAAGAAGTAACTCGGTGGCGAGAGGAAAAGAAGTGAGCGCGTGTACACAATTACGTAACACCACGTGGCTAAATTTTCCGAGCGCGATGGTCGGATAACGCTCCGGAGTCGGTAGCGCCCAGCAGGCGAGAAAGAGCGTGCAAGAGAGACGGTTCCGCTTTTCATGGAACGAATCGGAGCTACCCCCTCTTGCCGCAGAAGGTGACGTCAAAGGTCGCTAGCGAGCATCAGTGCTCAAGCGGGAAGTTGGCTCGCCTCTTGCCGTCGTTGTCTCCCGAGTGGTGTCAGCACCGACCTCGTGCGGAACGCCACACATCTAAGAGGGAGAGAGGGCGCGCGAGGTTTTGAAAATAGGCAGTTAAACCTCAGAGTGAGTTCCGCAAAGGATAGCAAAATCATTTATGGCAACGTCGCTTTCTGATCACGTGGTAAAAGTACGATCACGCGGGTTTATTTTCAATGCGAGCATGCGTCAACCTGCAAGATTCCGATTTTTGTTTCTTCTTTTGTTTGTTTCCTCTACCTTTTGATGGCTTTTATGTTATAAGCATAAGTTATTAGTTAGTGTAAAAACTGATTTATAAATTTATCAGTGAATTAAAATTGAGTGACTTTTTACCCAAGACTGATTTTGAGTTCAATGTAACCTATTTGATTACAAAAACAACATGAATAGCTTTCAATTTGATGGTTGTGTTAAAGTATATCTTTTTTTCTATTAAATATAATGTTAATTGTACAATCAATAATAATTTCAATATTAAAATGTTTCAGGTAATACAAAGTGGATGGTGTCACACCATAAATACACTAAAAGAATGGTGTAACTCAGAACATAAATGTTTTTCTGGCTATGAAAATGTAACTGTGCTGGATGAAAAAGTTTATCCTGTAAAACAGTAAATTAATTGTATATCTTTACAACACGTACCAAATTGTTAAAAAAGTATCATTTATACATATATTTATTTACAGTTAGAAAGACTGAGTTGAGCGGTGAAACTTCTCAAAGTAGAAAGAATAAATCAAAAACTTCTCAGAGGACATTGACATTATATGATAATACAAATCAGAAATCGTATAAGATTTTAGCCACTGAAGAAAACTTCAAGATGTAAGAAATTTATCGCATAAGTATTTACTGAGCTTTTTTATGATTTACTTTTATTAAACTTAAATATACTATACAGCACATACAAATTATGAATTGTAAATAAGCGTAATTACTTAATCATAAAAATTTTGCAGGTGGGTCTTATTTTCAAGAGATTACCAATATGATTAAGTCACAAACACAAGGGAGTCAGTACGAACAACAGGAAAATAATGAAAATTCCTCAAATTCAGTTAATATTTTATCATCTGAGAGAGCAACAATAAAAGTATTAATTTTACATGACTTTGAAGCAAACTTAAAGTATGAAGTTACGGTGAGCCCAAAGATGTATGAGAAAGCCATGACAGGTATGGTAAATATTGAATAAGATATTTTTATTTTAAAAAATATGTACATATCTGTTCAACCATAAAAATATTGTAGATGATAATTTTGCAATGCAGATATTTGAGAGAATAAAAAAAGATAGAGTATTAAAAACAAATCTGCTTTTGGAACAGCAAAAATCTGCAAGTACTTCACCTGATGTTATTAATTCAAAATCAATTGACAAAAAGATTGATCCATCAGGTAATGTATTTTTCAATTACAAACTATTTTATTCTATATAAATTAAAAATATTACGTAATTTATTTTTTTTAATGAACATTATTTTTCTGTTAATAGAAAGTTCTAATGTAGACAATGAAAATGAATTTATAGAATTCAGTATCCAAGATTCTAAACAAAATATAAAACATACAGTATGTGGCTTACCCGAGAACAACATGCTGCTACTATCAAAGGTATTTTATACTATGTTTTGTAAACCTAAAATTATTTTAATATATTTAAATATACATCTTTTTCAGATCCTTCCTATACAATTGATCTATTGAATAAATTTAAAACTGATAGGAAATTGAATTATAATCCATTACCGGACGAGACAAATCAGAAAACAATGAAAAAGCAGTCTTCTTGTTCTGATACTATCACAGATAACAAATTAGAGAAACAAGTTACAAATGATGCTAGTGAATTCTATTAAATTGTACACGCGCACGCACGCACGCACGCACATATACTGTTTATAATTGCTTTATTTAAATTGTGTAAATTTCCATTGAACTAATGTATGACGTATATCTATATATTGTTAGACTTGAAAGTGATTTCGCGTTGGACAGACCCACAAACGAAACTTCTTCTTACTGTTTTTGAGAACGTCTCAAAATATCATAAAAATACATTCGATGACATATTTTACAAAAATATTGCAAATGATTTTGAAGAGTATGGTTATTTTGTCACAGGAACTCAATGTTGAAAGTGTGACGTCGGGGTCACTCTCAGGTACGCTTGGAGCAAGCGTAAACTCAGGGTTGCTCTGATTTGGCTATCGTGTAACACACAAGCCGGGACGAGCAATATTGTTGCGTTGAGAAAACTGTATGCTAACGGGGAATGTAATAACCAAATGTTATTACGAACACACCAGACTCACGCTTAATGTGTTCTTAAGGGACTTTAATGGAAATTCACCAGACTCACGCTTAATGAATTTCCAAAAGAAAGGCGGATTACTTAAAGAAAGAAAAGGATAGCCAGGTTTAAGATTTTACTTACTTTTATTTTATCAATTTAGTTATTATTAATGTTGCGTTCTCTCTCTGCTCTTTGGCCTCTTTCTCTCTCTATATGCTCTGAATATACTTGGGTGATTTGATGCTTGCTCCGGGACTCGCTCACTGGTAAAAACTTCTTATTACGGACTTCTTGGTGCTCACTCCGCACTTACTCTATCTGAACTTGACTTCCTCTAACTTAACTGACTGAACTGAACTTAACTTCCTCTCCAGCCTTGTACAGAGCTTTTTATAAGCCGTGGGTGGTTGGGTGGAAATCCCTTTCCTCAGGCCCATGAAGCGATAACGGCTAAATTTTGTATTGGTCGGAAATTTTCTAATCATATCCAAAATTTCTTTATTGGTCTGTGGGCGTGAATTTTCAGAGAGAGAAAGGGCGGTCCCTTTTTAACTTGGGCCCTTTTCTCCAGAGATGGCTCTCGGAGTGCCACTTTTAAGAGCAAGAGTAACGCTATAGCTTATAATTACTTATACATAATTGTACTAAACTTAATTAATTATGACGAAACATAGTGACTATTATGAACATTCAGAAAAATTCAAACCTTTTACGATTTATTATAAAATACATTATTGTTCTATTTTATTGGTTATTCTGTGACAAAAAGGTGCGCATTATAATGGCTTACAAAATTGATGAAAATCTATTTAATATTACGGATATTTTCTTAAAAATCGGTGGGAAAAAAAAGATAGATTGCATTTTTATGGTCCCCTTCCATTATCGGCGTGTGATAACACTTCACGATGTATACGCGATGATCGTAGGCCCCTGTCAACACATACGTGTGGGACAAAGCAGGATAGAGCGTTGATTGTAAGCTTGAGTACGCAGGCTCGGGCCACTATCAAAGTTTATATTTCGAATGCGTTTTCATCGTGGGAAATCAGGAAGGTTCCCACTCCGTTCGTCATATTTAATAATTAAATATAAAAAAACTAAGTTACGGCTAGCCGTCACACCCCCACACTTAAACGATTGCTAGAGGAGTGCAACGAGGAAGAGCAATCGAAATTTTTATTCTAATTATAAAGATCTTGTCGTATCATGCTGTAATCAAGGTTTTATTATTATTTTTATTATTTTATTAATCTCGAAGATCTTACCCTAACATGGGAGGAACCCAAACGATGGTTTAACTGCTTGAGATTGTGATGCTGGAATCGAATTACTCTGGTTGTGTTGTGTTATTTCATTTTCTGTTGTATGTAGAGTCGGATATAACTCCTGTCCAGGAGCGGTGGCAATATTTGCTGGTGATTCTACATCCCTTTTCGCTTCTGTGGGTTTTGGTGCTAAATGTATCAGAAACGTAGTTAAACTGTTCCATATGGCCCCAATCAAATGAAAAGACCATCCATAAATGCTATGTAGAGTTATTCCATTGATGAGGACTTCTATTAATTTTTTTGTAGTTTGGACAATTAGTATAATTGCAAGTATACCGGCACTGAAAGTACCAAAGGTCATAAATTTCATCCACATTTTGCTCCAGGTATTGACTATTAACTGTTCCATTACATTCTCGTTCATTAACCTTCCAATTATTCCATTACTGTCTCTTATGGTGTGTCCACGAATTTCTCTGGTTACATCATTTATTACTGCAGGTTGCTCCAAGGGGAACAGGATTCTGTTCATTAAATCTTGTAGATCCTTTTCTGTATATATTCCGCTGGTGGCTAGTGAGGGAATATTCTGGTACTTCCAAGTTAATCCAGAAAAAGGCTTAAGAGTGGTGGGAGTTTTTGCTTCTACTGCTCTTGGTAAAAACTTATACCAGTCATCATTAAAGTAAAAAAATGTGGGTAGGAGAGCATTACAATCAACTACTGTCCCATAAGCCTTCAAAATATGTGTTTTTGGAGATAAAAATTTGGTATGGTTGTTATGGATTACTTTTAGTTCAGCATAACATTCGTCTCCTTGCGATACCTTCACATCAACGGGTATACACTTAACGATGTGTACTACCTCTCCTGCTGTCACAGCCATGTATCCGGGTCCTTTCATGAGATTATAGGCAAACTGATCGGGAGATTGACTAGCAATTGCAAGTGCATTTTTCATAATTTCTCTTTCTTGCTTACAGCGATGTACGGCAACATCCTTGTACATACGACTTAATTGTACTTTTATGTGACGTTCTACATATACAAATTTAGAATTTACATACGCAAATATATCTAGGTTGTTCATTGATATTTTCTTACTTAGAAAAAATGCATTATTTTCGACAATATAAACAAATAATTTTGGGTGTTCAGTAACTATAATTTCGTAACCACATAGATTACGTTTAGATTTGGATATTAACGCAAAAGCAATGTCTTGTGTTACTAACGAGTATAATGTTTGTTCTATTTCACCTTCAATTTGATTAGCTGTTCCTTCATACAATATTTGATACCGATTAAATTTGCATACATCTTTAGGTACACTTTCCCAAAAAGTGTATCCTCCTTCAGAATCTACACAATGTTCACTACCTAAAATACATCTAACGCCACTACGTAATATTATTTGGTTATTATCTAAATCGACAGAAGCGGTATATTCTTGTAAAGTTACTTTTATTTTAGCTTGGACAACTACGGAATTCCAGCTTCCATAAGCATCGGAATAACTACCATAGGTACATTCTCCATTATGATCTACACTTCCTGCAAGTATAGCGGGTCTAACCGTGGTTTGATTAACTTTAATATCTCGAAATACATGTGAATTGTCAAAATAAAATGTACCGCTTTTGTGTAAATCATAACACGTTTGTTGGCTTACATCCATTAAATATTCTATTGCGCCATTCTCTATTATGGAATTATGTGAATGCATTCCACAATAATAAACAGTTCGGTCTACTTGGACTTTACATTGAATCACTTGAGCAGTTTCATAGTTATTTAACTGTAACAATTGAATGTACTTTCTTGTTGCGTTTATTTTTGTAGAAGGCATTTCACATTCTTCCACACTTAATAAAGATATAGTGGTTATATTAAGAGATCTTGCTCCGCAGTCGTATCCTATGATGGCTGTAACTGGATTAGTTATTGTTAAAAATATCAGTGATAACAGAGAAGAATGCATCATGTTTTCGGTTCTGTAATCAGAAAATATTTCATTATATGTTCCTTTTGATCTTTTGTTTGTTTCATAATATATATATATTTTGTTTTATGATTTATCTCATTTTATTTTATATTATATTATATTTTTCCTCTCTACCCCTTTTTCTATTTCGGCTTATTTTCTTTGGTTGATTTGTTTATATGTGAAATTCGGAGTCTATTTGAATGAACTATTTTTGTGCCCTTTTTAGTCTCTATTTTTACATTATGTTTTGGAAGAATACCAACTATTTTATAAGGCCCTGAGTAATGATCCCCGAATTTCCCTGGTTTAGGTCCGGATTTTAAGAAAACGTAATCACCTAAACTAAAGTCTTTTGGATTTATATGTCTATCGTAATATTTTTTTGATTTTTCTTTAGAGCTAACTAAATTTTCGTAAGCTAATTTTCGTATACTACATAAACGCGCAACTAAATCTATTATATATCCTTTATATGTAGGTAACGTATCGCTTTCACGAAGGGGATTATTTGAGGGCATTCGAGCTAAGCGGCCAAATACAACTTCATACGGCGTATGTTTGGTACTTTCTTGTACACAGGTATTGTAGTTTAGGATAGCTAGGTCGAGCCAATCATCCCAATCGTTGTCAAGATCGGTGTATTGCTTTAAGTACTCAATTAACACGTGATGAGATCTTTCTAGGGAACCGTTCGACTGAGGCATGAATGCTGTGGTTTTTAATTTCTTTATTTTGAATCGCTTGGAAATACGCGTCATTAGCGAACTCAAAAAATTTCTGCCTTGATCAGTAAGCACAGCTTTCGGACATCCAAAAACACAAATGAATTTCTTAAGAAATGCATCCGCTATTGTTGATGATAAGGTATCTGCTAATGGGACAGCTAGACAAAATTTACTTAATTGATCCTGTAAGGTTAAAATGTATTCGTTTCCTTTTATTGTTCTTTTTAGAGGGCCTACAATATCCATAGCAATTTTATCAAACACTGTAGCACATGTATCAGTTATTATCATAGGTTGTTTGGTTTGTAAACGAGTTAATTTCTTTAATTGACATTCTAGACACTGTTGGATTCGCCTTTGTATATCGTCTTTTAGATTTTCCCAATAATATTCTTGTCTAATCCGGTGAAAGGTTTTTGAAACGCCACGATGTCCTCCAATTGGGGATTTATGGAATTCATAAAAGATTCCGTCGCGTTGTTCTAAGGGTACATACTTTAACTTATCTGTACAAATTATTAATTTTATTCCACTATTTCTAAAGACACTATCTAATAAATACTCTATTTCTATCCAACTTAAATTTTCTACATGTTTACTCTGAGCAATACAGACTTCAGTTTGATTAGTATTAATTAGTAAGTCTCTTAATATTTTTAAAGTAATATGTATATAATCCTTAATATAAGTTAACGATTCTGGGCGGTCTCCTCGTATGCAGAGTCCAAATTGATGATAATTCTTCTTCTTCTTTTCTTTTGAGACTTCACCCACTTGTAAGATTACCTTAGTATTAATTTTTTTATTTTCTATTAATTTTCGAGCGCCTTCATCACAAGGTTGTCCATTGCTGCTTATAAAATAAGCAACATTGTCGTTGCGCACATGTATGACTTCTTTAACCTTAACTATATTAGCGGTATCGTTGTTGTTATTTACGGACTCATCCGAACTATTATTCATTGAGTCCTCTTCGGAATCGGGATCTTGTATATTGTGAGGTAGATTCTGATTGGGTTGCACAGGTATTTTGGGTATAACTCGTGCCTCACCTTCAAGTTCACTATCGTCTAGATCACTTTCTACGTAATCAACTATCTCATTTCGAGTTCTTTCGGGGTAACGTTTTGAAACAACTTCGACAGATTCAGGTATAGGCAACTTCTCTACGGGAGGTGTTCTTGGGTGTGGGATAATATTTTTATTATCATTATTAATAGGAATTTTCCGGGGTCGTCCGCGTGGACGTTTTATTGGTTTGATTTCTTCAGTTTCCTTTTGAACTACCAAAGGGTCAGATGACTGTTCCAATCGTTGTCTTTGCCTTCTAGTAACTACATTTATTTCAGGAATTTGATGTGTTTTGTCTGCTTCGGTGATTACAGATATGTAACTATCATTTTCTTGTGTTGGTATTTTCCGTCTTCTAAAAGGAATGTAAGTGTCTCCTATTTTTATTGTCTTCGTGTTAAAATTAACACTTGCTTTACTAGAAAAAAGGAAATCAGATCCTATTATGGCCTTCGCAATTTACAGGAAAGTCATTTTGTACAATATGGAATTTCATTGGTATCTCAAATAATTTCAGTGTTATTGATCCTAAAGTTCTATGAGTTAAACCATTAATATCTATTAGGTCAATTTGATCGGTCTCATCACGAATTCCTAAAGCATACTTTTCCTTTATTAGACTCTGTTCAGATAAACTATCAATCATATACTGTGTCCATCCGTATTTTGGATTATATATATTCAATAAAGGAGGTTCTTCGTAAACGAGTGGCGTATATAAATTATAAATTTTTCTATATTTTTTTATGTTACTATCACTAACAACAGGTTTTATTGCGTTACTTTCGTTTATGCTATTGTTATTATAGTTTATCTTCGTACTGGTGTTGTATAAAAAATTTTTACCTATGATTCCGTGATATGGCATTTGACAATTTGCAACAACATAAAATACTATTTCATTTCCGGCTATTGTTAACTTGACAAATCCACATTCTTGGTAATCATCTTCAGCAAAAATACTCTGCATGGGTAAGATATTGGACATTTGGATAGGTATATCGTTCGGTACACAACAGGATTTAATGATATTGGTAGTGGAAGTAGAATCAATTAAGAATTGAAACTCTTCACCTGTCTGTTTGCTAATATAAGAGTAAACTAGATTTTTAATTTCTCTATCATTCTGACGTATATGTTTTACATTAATTGGTTCTATCGGATTCCGTGATAATGCATCGGCTGTCGCATTGGCTTTACCTGGGCGATAAATTATCTCATAGTCATATTCAGAAATTTGGAAACGCCATTTCAAAACCCTGGTATTGAGGTCGGCTGACTTAAACCAAACTAAAGGTTGGTGATCAGTAATAATGGTGATTTTCCTTCCGAAGACATATGATTTGAATGCTTTGATACTGTGAATAATTGCGAGCGCTTCCTTTTCGTAAACCTCGTAATTCAACTCCGGACCACGTAGTACTCGAGAGGTGTATGCGATAGGTTGGTCTGATCCAATAGTGCCTTGTGAAAGTATTCCTGCTATTGCAACTCCAGAGGCATCCGTACGGATTCGAATGTAGATGCGGATTCATGCAAAAATTTGCTGAGCAAGAAGCTGAACAAAATGTCTACGAAAAAGAGGAAAGTAAGTTTCAAAGAAAAGAAAATATCGTCATCGGAAAACAGCGACGATCAACATTCGGATTACAGCAATTGCAAGAGGAAGCGAAAAGAGATTACGAAGAGAGTATCTTCACCGTTTTCCGAGAGCGAGAGCGAAATAATAGAACCGGAACAGATAGTGCTACAAGACGAAGATACGGACAGCGACAAAAGTGCGACAGCGATAGTACAACGGACGAGTGCGAAGAAAATACTAAATGCAAAGAATTTATTGTTCGATGGCATAGACGAAGATACGCAAGTGGCCTCTATGACAGAAACCACTGGATCAATTTGGTCTACTACTTGTCTCAAAACGGGCGAGAAATACATGCATTACAAATCGGAAGAGAAACGTGGATCGATGGTGGTCAAATTAGAAATTTACAAATTTGCCGATTGTTTCAGAAAGGAAAAGAAGGAGTGGTGGCGACAGGCCGAATTCCGTGCGACAACGGTTCTTCGTTCAACGGACCAAATTGCGATCGACAAGACATACAAACTGGCGTCAACGTTGAAGAACATACAGAAGGCAAAGAAAGGGAATCATATATCCCACACCCAAAACCCTTAAAAATGGAAAGTTTTTTTAAATCAATTTTATGTACCCCGTTAAAAAATATTTTATATACTGGTCATTGGATTAATTCTAAGTATAGATATATTGCACATGAACATTACTTAATTAGAACAATATTACATAATATTAATCAAGAAATTGTTGATATGACAGTATATGAGATTTTTAAATATTCGCGAAATATTGATACGAATAAATTGATTTATGCAGCATCGTGGCAAGAACGCGACCATTATTACTATTCCATAAAAGATAGTGTTACAATTTTAGAAAAATTATTAATATATCAAGTGAAAAATATTAAACCATTTTTAATTATATTATTTAATTTTCTTGATAAACAAATTCCAAAAAAAAATTGTATCTACATACAATCAGATCCAAATGCTGGAAAAAATTTTTTTTTTGATGCTGTTTGTCATGCTATGATAAATTTTGGTCAAATTGGTAATTTCAATAAATTTAATAATTTTCCATTACAAGAAGCAGTTAATAAAAGAATAATTTTATGGAATGAACCAAACTTCGAACCGGCAGCTACAGAAACTTTAAAATTAATATTTGGAGGAGATACATGTAATGTTAAAGTAAAATTTAAAGATGATGCAGTAATTAGACGTACTCCAGTAATTGTTTTATCAAATCCAGATATTATTTCTACTGATGGTGCTTTTGCAACAAGAGTAATTAAATATCATTGGAAATCTGCACCATTTTTAAAACTTTTTAAAAAAAAACCAATTCCAATATCTATATTTTATTTGTTTATTAAATATAAAATAATGACATGTAATGATATTATTTTAGAAAAATGGGAAAAGGAAATATGTTGTATTTAATGATATGGAAAAGGTGATAAAATATTTCGAATATTATGTGTTTCGTAATAAACAATTGTTTCACGAAGATCACGAACTATTTCATTTATTTTTACCAATAAATCTCTATTATTAATTATAATAGTAAATAATTCATCAATATTAATTGTTTTTTGTCTTAAAAATAATCCAATATCATAAATTATACGACGTAAAATTGCCCATTCGTCATAAAAATGGGAATTAGTTATATAATCACGATCACATGAAAATGCTTTGGACGTTGAATTTATACATACTTTTTTATTAAATTTCGGATCAATAATACATGAATATTCTAATCGCCAATCATTACAATAACTCGAAGCTCTCTTCTGACGTTCGTGTAGATTTCTTTTTTTTACGGCTGGTCGAAACTGAGGTTCGTTGTAATTCATAAGCGAGTTGTTCGTTGATATCTTGCACTTCAAATATACCACTGGTAGAATATTGGCCTTCGAGAGTAGCTTGCATTCCAAAAGTTTGATAGCCTTCGCCAACCCAATCGTGTTTTCTGTCCATGAAAAATCGTACCTCTTCTGGCCAATGATACGTTGCGTCAGTACAAAATGAATCCATATTAAATTCCAGAATAATTTCATTTTCACTCAATGTATATACTGACGAATTTAAAAATTCAGAATTCTCTTTATCAGGCTTCAGTGAAGGCGTAGCTAACAAACCCAAATGAACTTGAGGTTGTGGAATGAAAGTCGAGACTGAACCGGTTTGCGCATGTACATTAACATATGTCTCAAGAGACTGTCCGTAATCTCCATCTACACGGGTGCTCAACCTCTTTGTAAAAGATGATACAGCTGAATTTAAAATATGAGCACTACTGTCTTTATCCTTAGTAACATTAATAAATGTCGGCATCGTATGATTATACGGAATATAACTATATGTTGTAGGAAAACCATTTGCACTTGTCATATTAATACATAAAGCTTTCTTTGATGGTTTAACATAACCACTTCTTGGTGAATACGAATAATTTATTATAGGTTTTCCAATTACATGATTTACCATTACAGTTTGTAATTTTTTATCAACGCGGTACCAACCAGTTGTGGAATAAGTATCATTTGGTGATCCTACATCTTTTTGTTCATTATATAAATACATCATATACCAATTAATATGACGTGGACATTCCACAGCAGGCGGAGTGGAACCATAAATAGCAGTAATATTTGTTGATAATGGTGTATTTTTATATCCAGTTGGTTGCATTGCTTCTGTACCGTCGAAAGCCAATTGTTTATTTTGTATATAAAAATCACGATTCAAACCAATACCAAACTTCACGATCGGTATGTATTCAGTAGTGGCAACTCCTGTAAGTGATGTTCCATGATCAAAAGCCGTTCGTGTTCCAAGTATTGTTATTTGAGATGTTACATGAACTATTTTTGTATTTTCAGGCAATGACAAATATTCGGCTTTACTTAAATACCACGGCAACCAATCAACCGGATAATAAGCATAAGGCGTTGCAATTGCTTTAACATAATTTTTATCCTGATTAGCATTCATCATATGATGTTTTACGCCATAAGTATAACGATAAATTTTTTTTTGAAATTTTAACATAATACTTCGATCACGCGGTACCGGTGGTATTGCACTCATACCTCCGGCATTACTTGCTCCACCAATTCCTGATCCGGATGAAGGTGCCGCATCTGTCTCCATGGCCTGATTACCACCTCCTTGTGAAACAGCCGTATTACTTTGTCCTTTAGCACGAAAAGTATTTCCTTGAATATCGGCCATAAGAATATCGTCAATATTATCGATACTATCAGCCAAAATGTTTCCCTCGAAAGGTGAATCTCTACTACTAGATGGTCCGGGTTGAGGTTCGGGGACACGGTCGACGTCGACGGGGCCTCTGTCGGATCTGGCTCTGCTCGGCGAAGACGGATCAACTTCGTCTGGGAGACTAAGATTAGATAAATTTACTATATCCGCTTCACTTATTTCCGGCAAAGTTTGTTCACTATAAGCAATTCCTTCTGTAAACTCATGCAATGCTCTATTACGAATTACTTTAGCATATGGCGATCGTAAAAATTCTGAATATGTTTTAAAAGGATTATGTTGATACACTTTACGCCAATAGTGACCCAATCTTTGCTGTTGATATGCGTAACGAGCTTGTCCAATATTTAAACGTTTTTTACTTGGTGATGACATTACCTAGGATAAATAACAGTATTTAAATATCTTTCGTATAGATGTTTTGCTGACAATCCAAATGAACCAATCAATGCAGGAATCACTTTTGTAACATCATTACTCGAAATTGCTATATCAACAAATTCCTTTATCGCTTGTTGATCGGCATTATATATTCCTAATTTATCTTTTACATTTTCATATAATATATCGTGTTCTAATGCTACACTATCCGCTTCATTGACTGGTTCGAAATCTTCTACTAAATTACCTGGTCCTAAATATTTATGAAACGGAATAACAGGCATATTTCACACCAAAAATTGCGTAGTAAACTATTCTTTAACTTGCTTACACATCCAGCAGCTTTAAAGGCTGAGATATGACTGATCGTAGTACGTTAACCCCACCAACATACTAAACCGGCATAATCGACCCGTAGGGTCATGATTATATGCCATGGTTTAGTATGTTGGTGGGGTATATATAACTAGCTACGCGCGCCGCCGGTTTCACAGTATAATTTTGCTGCTGGATCTGTAGGAAATTATAGAATAGTTTACTACGCGACTTTCAAAACGTCGATGTTAAAATTCTTGTTAGACGAAGACGATTTACGTTTGATACAAGGAATTAAAAATGACGACACAGCAGGAAACGTTCGAATTCGACGTCGAGCAGAACGAAACGCAAAATTTATTCGAGAACGAGGCACAATGCTCAAGTTTATTGGTTCCAGTTCAAATAATACAAACGCAAGAGATGGGTGTGCAAAATTTCGAAGAATTGACGGAAGACGAGAAAAAAAGAGTTATAGACGATCTAACAATAATAAAATTTTTGAGGAAAGTATGGATATATCGCCTAATAATATTAAATCATCCGACAATAGTAGCAACACTGGAAGCTCGGATACCAATGACCATGGTAGAGCAACTGACATTTTACAAGCAAATAATCAAAAATTTTGTTCAGTGGAGAAGCAACGCAAAATTTTGTGGACCTTGTGGAATAGAGCAGTTCGAGAAATGGGTATTAAATCACGGATATTGCATGATGTTTGGCAAAAACCGCGATCTCTTGACAGAAAGTTTTTTTGCGAAAGCCTTCGAAATCATAACAGAAATAAAAGAGGCGTGTTTATCGTCGCCATCCATGGTGAACACCTCCACGTTATACACGACTGCAGTTACACCAATTCGCAATCTTTATCAAGATTTAATCTTTATCAAGATTTGGGAATTGTAATAATGGAGCGCTACACAGCAACTCTTTAAGTTCACAAAATGAACTTTCGATTTTATCTGTCCATTCAAACACCGTATCTTTTTGCAAAAGTCTGGTCAAAGGTTTAGCAATTTTCGCAAAATCTTTAATGAATCTACGATAATAGCCACATAACCCTAAAAATTGACGTACAGCTTTAACCGACTTTGGTCTTGGGAATTCCTTAACTGCTTCAATTTTTTTCGGATCTGGTTCTAGACCATTTTCACTTATTATATGACCTAAGTAATTAACTCGTCGCATTAAAAATTTGCATTTTCCAATCTGCAATTTCAATCCTGCTTTTCGTAATCTTTCCACTAACATTCGGAATTTGCGATCATGTTCTTCAAGTGTATTTGCATATATAACTATATCGTCTAAATACACGAACAGATCTAACCCTTGAAGTCCGCGGAGCAACGTATCCATTAAACGTTGAAAAGTCGCGGGTGCATTCTTCAATCCGAATGGCATACGCACAAACTCATAGTGACCGAAAGGAGTACTGAAAGCCGTTTTATGCGCATCTTTTGGGTGCATCTTGATTTGGTAAAATCCCATGGCGAGATCAAGTACGGAATAGAATCTAGCACCTCCTACTTGGTCAAAAATTTGTGTAATGTTAGGTATTAGATACGAATCAGCGATTGTTTTTTCGTTCAATCCTCTCATGTCCAACACCATTCTTCCATTACTGTCTGTTGCCTTAGGTACGATCCATATGGGGATGTTGTATGGTGAAGTAGATTCTTGTATTATACCAGCTTTTAGTAATTTTTCGACATGATAGTTAATCTTATCCTTCATCGCATGAGGAAATTGATACTGTCTACTATTTACTGGTACATCATCGATTGTTCTTATCTCATGCAAGACAAGATCGGTTCCCGGTAACTTGTCGCTAGGAAGATAGAACACATCTCGTACTTCCTTAATGAGATTAACAATGTAACTTTTTGCAGTATCGTTCAGGTGACCTAAATCTAAATAATCTTCTATGCTTTTATTACTATCTTCGTTGGTTTCATCTAAGATTACGTCGGCTATCCCTAAATCATTATCTACATCTTCTATATCTAATTCTTCGTTGACGCTGTCTTGTGCAATACTATAAACGTGTCTGACGGCCGAATTAAACGGTACTCCAAAATCTAAGGGTATCAATTCGTTTAATATTCTGTCAAACTCATCAGGACTAAGCTGCACTTTATTGACTTGTGGTCTTGGCATGATTTTTCCGAGATCTCGTTCTAATAATAGAGGTACAACAAAGTTTTCTCCTCTAAAATTATTAAATCCAAAGTCTATGATGGCTTTAGCTTCTTCGAGAAATAAAGCGCCTAATATTCCTTCGTAAGTCATTCCAAAAGCATCATCGACTACATGAAAGATAGTGTAAGTGTCAAATATCCTTATTTCGGTTGTACCAAGAGTTGATATTATTTCTTTTCCTATTCCTCGGACTTGTGTTTTTTGCGTGTTATCAATTTCGTTTCCAGGTGACAGAAGACGTTTCTTTATTAGATTGACTTCGGACCCGGTGTCTATTAGGAAATATTCTTTGGTACTAGTTGCTGGATTTAAAACTTTGACTTTTGGAGAAATCTTTTGTATTGCATTTATACTAACTTCTTCTATTCCTTCTGTACTATGTAAATAACAAAAATTGCTACATTGAACATTATTTTCTTGAAATCGTATGACATGATCTCCTACAATAAATTGTCGTGTTGCGAAATTTATTACAGAATTGCTTTCTGAAAAATATGTAGCCCCTAAAACTACTTCACAAGGTATTGGAAAATCATCTGGTACTAATTGAAATTCCGTCGGTAAACCAAATATTGATAGTGTAATTGTTCCTAATGTGATAAAGACCTCTGACCCTATTCCCTTTAACTGTTTGCATCTAGTACTATTTATATGTTCTGTGTAACTTTGAATCATTCCTATTTTCATTATATTAGCTTCTGAGCCTGTATCAATCATAATTTGAAATTTAATATCACCTAAGAAGTTTGCGTTAATTATTGGGACTTTGGCTGAAATTTTTGGTTCATTTGTTACGGTATAAGACTGAGCGATACTTCCATCTCTTGTAATTGATGCGCTTGATTCGAATTGGTCCTCTGCATCGCGCTCTGATGAGAGGACTGCTGCCCGTTTCCCTGAAACTGATGGCGATATGGTTGTCTTTTTGGACAATTAGCGATATAATGGCCTGGTTGCTTGCAATAAAAACAATTAGTGTTTGGAGTAACACTATTACTATTATAGCATTCTTTTGCTGAATGGCCTGACTTGCGACAAACTTGGCAGATAACTTCTATATCACGGTTGATGCTTAAGTTTTTGCGACACTCTTTCGCTGAGTGGCCAGGTTTATCACAAATTTGACAAATAACCTGATTTATCATTCTTATTTGTGTTCGAGTTCGGCAGTCTGCAGCTATATGGCCGTTTCTATTGCATATTTGACATTTGAGATGTGTTCGACAATCACTAGCAACGTGACCTTTCCTATTGCAAATTTGACATGTTGTAATATTATTCCTTAACTTGGAGAAGCATGAATTTTCTTCATGACCGACCTTTTGGCAGAAATTACATTTTTTATTATTACTTTCTCTAATTATACTATTGCAATTTAGGGCGTTGTGCCCTTCTTTATTGCAATTTTGACAGAGGGTTATTGATCTGAAAGAACGAGAATTATTAGAGGCTCGTGCTCGCAATGTTGATTGCAATTCCAGGTCTTTTTCGACTTTTATGGCATTCTTTAGCGCATTCTGGATAGTAGTGTCACTAGGTAAATTTAGCCGAATTTCGGGCTTTAGTCCTCTTCTAAAGCATTCAAATATGTTTTGTTC
Source organism: Phymastichus coffea (assembly GCF_024137745.1). Classification (NCBI taxonomy): domain Eukaryota; kingdom Metazoa; phylum Arthropoda; class Insecta; order Hymenoptera; family Eulophidae; genus Phymastichus; species Phymastichus coffea. Next base: position 2,734,480 of record NW_026706836.1, on the reverse strand, counting down.
AATTATCTGTTTTTGTGTAGGCGTTAAAGATTCTAAATTCTCTTCTTTCTTTTTGGCTTCAATAATTTTACTACTTAACAGTCGTAACCTATTTCCAAAAGTTAATACCTTTTCCTCGTTTCTTTGAAACTCATTGCCTAATTCACCTAATAATTGATTTAGTGTTTGGATAGGACCGAATATGTCAGCTAAATGATTTAATAATTCATCTACAGTGGAAAATGTTAGTCCTACTACTGTAGCACGTGCTTCTCCTTCTAATTTCGATCTTAAGCGTTTGGTTAAATTTTCTTCTATGTTTGGCGGTATTATACTTAATGCCTCTTTGCATCCTTCTACAAATTGGGTCCATTGGTTTGGTCTTCCATCAAATGTTGGTACTACACTTAATGCATCACTTAACGATACTACATGTCCTGGTAATGCTTTGGTTTCGGCGTATATTTCTGCTTCGCTATTGATTTTCGGCGGCATTTTGTTATAATTAATAAAAGGGATCGGTAAATCAATAATAGAGTCGCTTAAGGTATGTGAAGTGGACGCAGTTTCGACTTGGTGTAAAGATCTGTTTCGATTAAAATCTGGATCTAAAGCAGGACTGTCTTGAATATCATTTAAGTCAGGGAGTGATTCTGTTGATCGCTTTAGATTTCCGCCAACTTTACTAATTGTCCAGCTGACACTCGAGGTTCTCGACTGGCTGCGTGTAAGTCGCTTATCCTTGCTTTCGCTCATTAATAAATATACTTATATAACTTATATACTTAAATATGCATTTATATATGTCAGACAAAGGGAGAAGAGAAAAAAAAATGAAATTTGTACTAGAAGGTATAAATTTATTTGGTGTTTTATTTTGCTAAATATTACAAGTACTTATATATTTTTACATAATTTTATGTTGACAAATTGTTAACTAATTACAGCTTAATTAAGGAATTCTTATAATCTTTTATTAATCCGAAAAATTTGTCTATTCTAGATATCGGCTCACTAGCAGAGGATAAATTGGGAGAAGCCTTACAATTTACATTCTTTTTTGTTATAAGTGGTAAAGGCGGACTCAAAAGAGCTTTAGGGATAGAAGGAGGCTCTGAAGATTTCTTTTGTATCTTAATTTTTTTAATCGCGCGCAAGGATCTTTGTAAAACTTCGTAAACCTCCGGGTTTACTTTTGTACCATCCTTCAGTATTTTAAGTTTTTCGTCACTTTTTGCAATTTTAATAACGGCGTCTTTAATATTATGCTTTTTTTTTAATTTTTGATTTTCGCAAAACGGTATTTTGTATTCCCTCCTAAATGTTTGTTGACAACGAACACACTTTTTCGGGATAACAAAATGTCGACATAAACATCTTCGAAATTGGGCGACCTTTTCTTCTAATGTTGTAGGCGAGTTACTTGATGAAGGTGCAGATTGTTTGGGTGGACCCTGTACCTCGTCTTTTGGTGTTGACCAAATCTCTATCGGACGAGCTAACTCTATTTTATTCTGCTTAGATATCTCTTTTAATCCATTTTCATACTTGTCCTTTGGCAATCCTAACTCGTGTTTTCGAATCTCTCTCCCGAGAGCTCTTCGTTGTGTTTTAGTTAGCCGTTTTCTAGTTGTTCTATATCCTAGTTCCACTAGAACAATATCGAAACAAAGACACCAAACTTATATTAATACTATATTTCAATAATTAGAATGATTTTAAAAAAAAGTCTGAACTTCATACTTTTACTAGAAATCTCAATCTAATTTATCGTAATAAAACCTTATCTATTTCTGTGTATAAACTAAGGATTATCGCGAATTATTTTACTTATAATTGTAAATTTTCAAATGACTTTGCTAATTTATCTACTTTATTTGCTAAAGCCCTTTTTGAAATCGTATTCCTATTAATTAATTTGTTATTAATTTTTACTTGCTTCCTAAGATTTTTAACTTGTTTCTTTAGGGCAGTATTTGTTTTTATTAAGTCTACACAAATATTTCCCAAACTAGCTATCTGTTCAATTCTATGCTTATTTTCTAATTCAAGTTTCGCGACACGTGCGCTAAGACTACGACCGTTATTATTTATTCTTGTGATATCGGAACTATGATTATTAACCCTATCAATTACGGATATTTGACTGTCCTTTAAATGTGTAATATCTTCGATTAATTCATCTACCGTGTCGACTACTTCGTTAGAAAAAGTATTAAAACTTACGAACGGTGGCATTACAACTAAAAGAAAGACCAAAAATCTTATCTATCTAAACAACGAAATTTTATTAAAACTTATTCGTTTGTAGAATTATGAAAACTGTATGTGAACGTTTTATTAAAATCTTATTTTTACAGATATATTGCGGCAATTCATTTCTTAGATATAAATTTTGATTCCTACAGAAAGATATTTATCTTTATTTTTACTTAAACTTTCTTAATTAAACCTTTCATTCTTTGATACTATTTGTTTTTAAAATTATTTATTTAACTTATAACAGGCAATTTTCTTATTTAAATTTTTCTAGTTTGCAAAATTATTTATTTCAAAATTTCTACTTTTATATTATTTTTCTCAGCAAGATTTCCTAAATTTCTTTTAAACACAATACTCTTTTATTTTTACTCCGAGTTTTATTTATTTATTTATTTTTAAGTTTTCTTCCGCAGGATTTCTAATTTTTATTGCTAATGTATTTCTTTCCGACTCAGACAAGATTCGTAATATTATCTCAAAAAATTTTCCTGTATGTTATTTTCAATCTTTCTAAATTAACCTTTTTATTTTTAAATACAATTTTTAGAACAAAACATAAATTCAAAACCCTCTTTTTTCTATAATAAGCATTTATTCTTATTTCTCTCTTCAAGGCACAAAAGAAGACTTTTCTTTGGACAAATTTTCTATTCTGATTTATAATTTTACTTTCATAAAAAATGATTCTTCTCTGAAAATTTTTCAAATTTCAAATATTTTTCAAACTCTTTTCTTAAACAACTTAATTTTCTTTATTTTTCTCTAACTCTTCTATTAATTTACTCATTCAAATTTCAATATTTACTAAATTATTTCACTATTCTTTATTACAAAATAAATTCCCATTAATTTTCCCAAAATTTTCCTAAGTTCAATCCAAATAAACTCCAATTAATTTTCACTTTCAATTTAACCTATCTCCTTGTTTAACACAAAACTTATTTTCTATTTTCTCAATTAAATCAGTGATTTTCTGACTAATAAATTTGTATTCTTATTCAAAAAAAAAATTTTATTACTTTATTTTATTCTTCACAGATTTCAAATTCAATAAAATACTTTAAGTAGTATCTATTCTTAATTTTCTTTTACTCTAACTGATCACTGATATAATTTAAGAAAGGAAAACCCTAACAGTTTTCTTTGCAACAATTTAATCCTCCCGGGGCCTCCAAAATTTTTATGTGACGTCGGGGTCACTCTCAGGTACGCTTGGAGCAAGCGTAAACTCAGGGTTGCTCTGATTTGGCTATCGTGTAACACACAAGCCGAGACGAGCAATATTGTTGCGTTGAGAAAACTGTATGCTAACGGGGAATGTAATAACCAAATGTTATTACGAACACACCAGACTCACGCTTAATGTGTTCTTAAGGGACTTTAATGGAAATTCACCAGACTCACGCTTAATGAATTTCCAAAAGAAAGGCGGATTACTTAAAGAAAGAAAAGGATAGCCAGGTTTAAGATTTTACTTACTTTTATTTTATCAATTTAGTTATTATTAATGTTGCGTTCTCTCTCTGCTCTTTGGCCTCTTTCTCTCTCTATATGCTCTGAATATACTTGGGTGATTTGATGCTTGCTCCGGGACTCGCTCACTGGTAAAAACTTCTTATTACGGACTTCCTGGTGCTCACTCCGCACTTACTCTATCTGAACTTGACTTCCTCTAACTTAACTGACTGAACTGAACTTAACTTCCTCTCCAGCCTTGTACAGAGCTTTTTATAAGCCGTGGGTGGTTGGGTGGAAATCCCTTTCCTCAGGCCCATGAAGCGATAACGGCTAAATTTTGTATTGGTCGGAAATTTTCTAATCATATCCAAAATTTCTTTATTGGTCTGTGGGCGTGAATTTTCAGAGAGAGAAAGGGCGGTCCCTTTTTAACTTGGGCCCTTTTCTCCAGAGATGGCTCTCGGAGTGCCACTTTTAAGAGCAAGAGTAACGCTATAGCTTATAATTACTTATACATAATTGTACTAAACTTAATTAATTATGACGAAACATAGTGACTATTATGAACATTCAGAAAAATTCAAACCTTTTACGATTTATTATAAAATACATTATTGTTCTATTTTATTGGTTATTCGGTGACAAAAAGGTGCGCATTATAATGGCTTACAAAATTGATGAAAATCTATTTAATATTACGGATATTTTCTTAAAAATCGGTGGGAAAAAAAAGATAGATTGCATTTTTATGGTCCCCTTCCATTATCGGCGTGTGATAACACTTCACGATGTATACGCGATGATCGTAGGCCCCTGTCAACACATACGTGTGGGACAAAGCAGGATAGAGCGTTGATTGTAAGCTTGAGTACGCAGGCTCGGGCCACTATCAAAGTTTATATTTCGAATGCGTTTTCATCGTGGGAAATCAGGAAGGTTCCCACTCCGTTCGCATATTTAATAATTAAATATAAAAAAACTAAGTTACGGCTAGCCGTCACAAAAGAAAGTTGATGCCCTGAAAAGCAAGTATAAAGAGTGTTTAGAGCATAACAATAAGTCTGGAAATGATAAAAAATATTGTGCTTTTTATGATGTAAGTACTTGTTGCAAAATATTACAAAAACGATAAATATTGTGTTTGAATATATTACTAATTATACAAACATTCAGGTCTTGCATAGTCTTTTTTCTAAGAAACCATGGGCACAAATAAAGGAGAAAACTATTGGATCTAACATCCCAATAAAGGATTTGAACGATTTACCATCGATCATTCGTTCTGTTAATAACAATATCAAACAAGAAAGTAAGTATTGATGAAAAAAGTAGTTACTACCATTATACTTTTTATTATACTAAATCAATTATTTTGCAGAAAAAAAATCGAATGTAGATTTTAACGAAGAAAGACAAAACTACATGAAGGAAAAGTTAAAGCAAGGGGATAAGAAGTTAAAATTGATGGAGGATTATCAAAAGCAAAAATTGGCAAAAATGCAAGGCTTTATAGATCTATTAAAACAGAAAAAATTTGAATCTATTGACTAAATAATACTAGTAACCTTTTTATTAAGAAGCTAGGAATATACTTAAGAAAATGTTTATACTTTTATAATTTTATTACACAGATTTTATAACGAGTTTCTGTATTAACAGTGATTGTTACATTCTAATAAGTTGTCTAACTTATTTTATTCTTATAAAATATCTAGTATAATTTATATATTCTAAAATAAATTCAATGCAATTATACAGTATTTTTATTTTGAAAAAATTTATTTTTTTTAATTAGCTAATTGATTGCATATTCTATCGCGATTTTCTTCACCTCCAAGTTGCGCTTCTTGCGCTATATCCATGACTTCAATTTCACCATCAATAAAGTGTTCAGGTTCATATAAAAATTGAAAATCTTCTTCTTCCATCAAGCATATATTATGGAGTATGCAACAAGCTAAAATATAATACGGAATTAAATCCGTTCTTCTCATCGGAATATTAAACAAAATGCGAAAGCGTCCCTTTAGCAGACCAATTGCTCTTTCTACCATCATTCGCGCACTTGACAGACGGTTTTCGAAAAATTTATCTTCTACTGTTAGGTGGCCATTATTTCTGTATGGTACCATAATATGTATTTGTAGAGTATAAGCTTTATCGCCGAACAAATGGCAAATTTCTGGAAAGAAGTAATTGTTACACTTTGCTGTATATTGGAATATTTAAATACTCTGCAACGATAGTCGATTTAATTAATCGAACCGTTCGCGATTCTACTTCTCGCACGTTAGTTCTAACAATTAAGAGAGAGAGAGAGAGAGGGCGCGTGATCTTTTGAATAAGCAGTTACGCCTCAGCTGTGAACGCGAATTTACCGCCGATTTGTGTCGCACTTTGTTTTCGCCGAATATATAGTTTTCTGGGACAATTTCGTGCGTGAGTGCAACGGTATTCCCGAGATAAAAAGCAGCAGCAGTGCAGAAGAAGTATCGTAGCTAATTGGAGGCAGTACAAGGCAGCGCAGCTAATTAATCGAGGGGCAGCGACAGTTGATAATTTTGCATCAACAATTACGGCTGATCACCGTAATTGCACCGCATGGTAGGTGCACCTTCCTTCATTATATGTGATACAAAATACATTCGGTATTTTGTCTAATCGTGTTAGCGTTATTTTTTGTATTCGCGTCGAGCGTTAGTTCGCGGTAGAATTCGAATCTTCTCTCTCTCTCTTTCTCACCGAACATAGTTAATTGTAAAATCCTATTCGAGTGCGTTAGTCTTTTGGCCCTACAAAGACTGTAGTGATTTTTATTAATTAAAGTCGGTTAAATTTATTCGCCGTTTTCATCATTTAATTTTCCTAGCAGCTTAAGTAATTAAAAAAGGCTTAGGTTTTAATCTTATTACATCTAGGGGATTAAGAAGATTAGAAGTAAAGTCGCTCACGCTTAAAACTCATCGAGTGTCACAAAACACGTGCTCTGCATCGTGGGAGTTTGTTATTAAATACATTTTCTATTTTTCAGATAACCTCCCCCGTTACATGGCGCCCAACTGGTATTAAGACCCGTTTAGTGCGAATAGGATTGTGCGTCGAAGGTAATTGACGCACGACAGAGAGAGAGACGATTGCGCGAGCGTATAGAAAGGTTTGAGCGGGTGGTAGAGCGAGATCGTGAGCGGTACGCCTTCTGCTGGGAAAAAAACGAAATCACTTTGAACTTTTTACTTAAAAATTGTTAAGTTGATTGTAAAAAGGGCCGAAAACGATAACACAGGCCCACAATAAAAACAAAAGTGTCTGTGCAATTGACCAGACCTATATATTCTTATGTATTTTTCGACGCTGAATCCGAATTTGCAAAAAAAAAGAGTAGGGTCTAGCTGCTTTTTTATGGGGTTTTGCTCGAAAAACCTCATTTTTTATGGTTTTTTCATGGTTTCTTTTAAATAAAAAAGAAATAAAGAAAATTTTTATTCTTTTGACTTCAGAATCGAATCCCTGCTGAAAAAGTTCCATTGAAAACCATTGAAGAATTTCTGAATGGTTTTCAATCTTCGATCTGAACACTCCAAATGACCATTGAATATGATTCCTCATCCAACAAGAAATGTCAAGATATTAAATACTATTGGTTCCAATAATATAGATTACTATTGATTCCTAATGGAGATTAATCATTATCAATAGAAAAATATACTATTAAAGTAATGGTTTTCAATAGGATTCAATGAAATTTCTCATGTATGTTACCCAATCGATTTCAATGGTAAAATTCGTGGTCAAATCGAAGATTTGAAACCATTCGAATGCGATAATCAATTTGATTGAATTGATATCAATGGTTTGTTATTGCAACATTCAAGTCTCGTATCGTTGAATAATTCTGAATAGTTTTGAATATGAAAGTCCTAACATTTCAATAATATGCAATAGAAAATATCAATCTAATTGAATGGGTATTAATGGTCTTTTATCGCATGATCAACTTTTTTTCTGACGTTGAATAATTTTCAATAGTTTTTAATGTGAAGATCACATCAATCCAATATTATGCAATAACAGAAATTAATCTCATTGAATAGGTATGAATAGTTTGTTATTGCTTAATCAAGGATTTTTGTGGCGTTGAATAATTATCAATAGTTTTGAATGTGAAAATTGCAACAACTCAATAATATCCAATAGAAAATATCAATCTTACTGAATGGGTATCAATAGTTTGTTATTGCATAATCAAGGATTTTTGTGGCGTTGAATAATTTTCAATAGTTTTGAATACGAAAGTCGTAACAACTCAATAATATCCAGTAGAAAATATCAATCTAATTGAATGGGGATTAATGGTTTGTTATCGCAGAATCAACTTTTTTTCTGACGTTGAATAATTTTCAATAGTTTTTAATGTGAAAATCACATTAATCCAATATTATGCAATAGCAGAAATTAATCCCATTGAATAAGTATGAATGGTTTGTTATTGCATAATTAAGGATTAACGTAGCATTGCATAATTTTCAATAGTTTTTAATGTGAGGATCATACTAACCTGATAGCTCAATATCATCCCATAGCATAAATTAATTCGATTGAATTGATGTCACTGGTTTGATATCATATAATTGAAAATTTTTGTGGCATTGAAGAATTTCGTATGGTTTTGAATGGGAAAATCACTTTTTTAAGTATTATTTTCAATGATATTCAATACTTTTGAATAAATTACTTACATTTATTGCATTTCGATGCTTTTTTAAATAAATAAAATAAATAATTACATATTAAGCCATGAATATTAATAAATGAAGATATGAAAACATTTATTTGTCAGATTGTTCTGTTTCCAAGGAGTCATCGTCTTCCTCGTATTCAGAAAATAACTCTGACACGCTCACTTCAGAACCGGTATCTGCATCGTTCTTTTCCTCAACGAAAAGCAAAGAATCTATTCGATTCAGGGCCGTACTGTCAGTGGTATTCTCGTGCTGATCCACTTCTGGTGACTTACTTTTATCTCTTTTCTTTTTTAAATCTGACAACGTAAATTTATTTTATTAAAAAATAAAGGATGTAAAAAAAAGATTTAATAATTTACCTTTTTTAGATTCCTCTCTGACTCTTTTTAAGTTTGAAATTTTTGTCATCACGTAACTATTAAATTTCATGAATTCTTTAGATGCATCGAAAATCTTTCTTTCTTGATCGTCCAGAAACTCCAAATAGGAGGTTTTCAGCCAATGGCCAAAATAGCCTGTAATGGAAAAAAATACAGTTTTGTGACATGAATTCATGAATAAATATTATGCTGTACATAAATATTATGAAATTTATACTTTTTACTGCTAGAAGTTTGCCTTTTTCCAAAGGCTTGAATTGTTTGCCTAATTTTTCTTTGGCACTCTTATTACTATTGTTGCCAGTTCTCGTGCTTTCTAAAAGAGTTTTTTCGCCGAAAACGGAGAATAACAAATTTCCCACAAGTTGTCCAGGTTTTATTGAAGAACACAAAACATTTGTCATGACTTCTTGAGGATGCCTGAAGCCGTTGCCAAGGTGAATCTGTGAACATAATCATCATATTTTTGCAAGTATATTAAGACAAGCGTGTGAATAAATAATTTATACATTATTAAAAATACCCACATCACCATTTTGATACTTATGTCCAATAGGAAGATTGTAAGGGTCAATTGTAGGATTGACAGCAGAATCTTTTATTTGCTTTTCTACAACTGTGAAATAAGAAATTCAAATTTGTATAACAAAATCCTTGAAAAATTCTCAAATCAAGAACGCAATATGTGCAATAATAAAAAACATTCAATCATTAAAAATATATATGAAATACATGATAGAAGGCGCTGTAACTAGAAGTAACATAAGCGGTTGTATTATTTTTTGTATGTATATTAAATAACATAATGAATTCAGTGACGCGTAACCTTCTATCGAACCAACGGTGCATAATAAATAATAATGGAGTGATGAAGTCTGTTTGAACAATCATGGTTTGAGTAGGAGATGTATAAGATAATGTAAACCCCTATGGAACGGCTACATGAATTCGATCCGGCTGATATGACTGTTGAGCAGGATAGGTAAATTGCTTGTTGTTAATTTATTTATTGACACAGTTATTTCAACATGCTCAGCGGGCATACTAAAGGGATCGACTTTTTGCGTTGTAGAAAAGAAAAAGTCAAGAAAATCAAAAATTTGTGTGAGTATGTGCGTGTGTGTGTGCATAGGTAAATCCACGGAAACTTAAATTTATTGATGCTCAGTTATTCGTTTTGGCAGATTTCTATATCTTATGTACAACACTATCTGACAAAAGTTCGACAATTCTAAGGTTCCGTGAATTTGCCTTAAAAGTAATTTTTGACACGCCGTAAGACGCGACTTTGCGTCCGCTCAGAGAAACACGCGTGCTGAAAATCGCGCATCGCGCTCGTTGTGTCAAAAAGCACGATACGATACATGTGCGGGAAAGAGACGCACTATAGTACCGTCATGTACTATATTTATATAAACATTAATTCATTTCGTAAAGATGTATATACCAAATCCAAATAGCTACATGATTATGCAAGCTTACAAAAATAATAGAACAATGATAAACAGCAAGCGTTGGAAGAAATAATGATTGTCAGCAATAGTAATAATCATATCATAGCTGGTTTTATTCAACGCTAAATATTCTCCTGCAATTGATTTCTATTGGAAAAATTAGCACATCACGAGCTGAAAAAATTTTGCATTCTAATTTTTTCATAGGCTCAAACATATCGATAGAAGATCGTTGTCTGGCATTAAAATGATCTCTACAATTGAATATTAATCAGAATATTTAGCGTTTTTCAATTACTTCTCCTAGCAAGCAATGAATTCATCAACTGTTTCTAGGAGAAGTGAATTAGATGCTCCAATTCGATGATTAAAACCAACTATTGAAATTGGCAGTGATAAAGAAAGGCAGTTTCTAAAATGTGCACACCATGCAGTTTGGTAAACCTTTAAAATATACAATCACCAATCGATTAACAAACAAAAATATCTTACAAAAATTCGCTTATGGTATCAGTATGACACATGGTACTTGCTGTTTCTTCAGCGTCACCCACTGAAAGTATATTTAAATATTGTAAAATACACAGTTTCTCTTAGACTTAAGATGATGACGGAGCTCGGCTAAGTCCGTATGAAACATACAGTCATCAGTCATTATCGATATTTTTGTATTTTACGTCATCTTTATTCGAATTTGCATTTTTTTCTAAATATCTGACCGAACCCCTCATGTAATGTGTTATGTCATTCTCTTAACGCATGCTAAAATTATTTCGCCGACAAAAAATAAAAGTAGCTGGGGTATAAAATAGATATTATGCAGACTTTGTTTCAACGACTTGTCTCCCGTGCTAAAAACCCTTCTTGGTACGTGAATAATATGTAAAATTTTGACCGTCGAAGAGTACAAAATCGTCAATAACTATTAGAGTCCATCAATTAAGACTTTCGTCTTATTTCAATCATGTCCTAAAAAGGGCTAATCTCTAGAAAGTCATTAGATTCTATTTTGCGGCTATACATCAATTATATCTTGTAACTTCTGTGGTTTAGAAATATTCAAAATTTCAAGACATTCTCGACACATTGATCATTTACAAACAAATCGCACTTGCGCTATTCCATAAAAATCTATAAGTTAGCATTGAAGACAATTTAAAAAAATTAAAAACTATAGACCCGTGTTGGTAAAGAAAATATTCGAAACTTTCGACGATCATCTTTTTAAGCAATCTTATATTCGTCATATTAATATTATGCACATACTGAATATTGACAGCAATGACAATTTGTTTACCATAATAATCATATCATATAGAAAAATGAATTGTTTCTTTTTTACATTTTTCATATTCAGTCCATATCTATTGTCTACGTAAATTGGAATAAAAATGTTACTGCAGCTTACTTTCAAATGTTTGATACACATTTCCCTGTTTTGAAAAATTTTATTTAATACAACCCCCCCCCCCGCTACTCTTCTATAGACATACAAACCAATATGAAAGAATGACTAATTTTGCTCCATGGTTTGTATGTCTATGGAAAGGTGGGGGGCTCCGCAAATAAAATATAAAATAGGGAAATGTATATAGCCACGAATAATGCTCGAATATCGTAAAAGCTACTGTAAACCTATATATTACATACCTATAAAAGTACCGTATATTAATCATGAATGAATAATTTTTGAGCATAAACAAAACCTTCCAGTTAACGCGGGCTCTACGAGCTAAACATTTGAAAAGTTCAATGTTTACTTTTGAAAGTGAATTTTCAATAATCAATGTTGCAAAACTTACTGACTCCAAAGAGCTGGAATTGATTAACAGTATTTGTATCGGTTTAAACTATCGGCTTGCAGTAGTTTTTATGGGATTCGAGAATTATTCGCGGCCATAACATGGAGCTAAGTTAGAGTTATTCAGTTACATTGCAGGTTTATATATATAAAGAACGGTAGGGAGCCCTTAACGAATTTTCAAACCGATCGTTGAAATCAAATTTACTAAAATTGCACTAGTTTAATTATCGTGATAAACAGTAATCTCATGCGTTCTCGTACTGAAAAAATTAATTTTTTCATTATCGCTAACCTGCTTTTCTATCAAAACGGTACAGGTATATCGCTGAAGAACATAACATAGTAATTCGTAGAAAAGCAAATTGATCCAATTGAAATTCGTCCATATTTAAAGATGTTTAAATGTAAGGGAACCGTATAATGGAACTATTGAAATTGTTTGGATACATTTTTCATTTTCAAATTTGTACTTACTTTTCTGTTCTTCGAAATAGTCAATAACAACTGTTTGCAAGTTATGATTCAAAGCATCCGTCTCTTGTTTATTTTTCAAAAGATTGGCATAATCTTCAGTTAAAGCATCATATTTCTTTTTGAATTTCTCTTTTTCTTTTTTAACTTTATCATATTTCTCTTTTAATTCTTTCCATTTCTTCTGCTGATTTTCTATTTTATTCGTCAGTTCTATCATTGTCTTGTCATTGCTAGTTGATGACTCCTCAACCTTCACATTACAAAATTTTTTTGTATCATTGTTGACAGTTTTACCTGAAAGGTATATTGGGGGACAGGGGGGGAGGCATTTATAGCAAGTACATAGTAAATATTACTACGATGTAAATATGTCCCTACTTTACGATGTTATAAAGTAACTTTTGCTATGATTTCCGTAAATTAATTTCGTTTTATAAGGTCATTTTTCTCGGTGTATTTTCAAATATCAGTTATTGTGAATGACTACTTCTTTTAAAACAGATAACTCAACCATAACATTACTTACTCTGCCATTTGCACTTTTGGTGGAGTCAAAATTGACAGATATATTGTTCTCAGACTGATTGTTATTGGTATTATCCATATCTAATTCTGTATTTTTGCCTTTTCCATCTGATTCACTAAATCTGGACATTTTCGGATCGCTACTACAAGTTGCTGATTCAGAATAAACTGTTGTACTTAACGGTCTCTTTTTTATTTTGTTATCCATCTTTTTAATCATGCTTTCGTCATCTGTCTTTTCATCTATTACGGAACTTTGTTTCTTCTGATTAGCTTTAGCCTATAACATATTTCTCATTTGAGTATAAAGTATATAATTTCACTAGGAAGTTTGCTTAAGCTTACAATCATGCAAAAAATGTTCTATATATAATGGTATTGGATTGATTTACATTTATATCTATCTAAGTCCATTGAAATATTTTCGTAAAGGAAAACATTAAAACTTATTGAATTCAATTAATTTCGATTGTTTTGGATTCCACAAATTGCTTTACAAGCGTGTGTGTGAGTGTATGTATGTGTGGTGTACTTATGTGCCTATATGTGGACACTTTTGGTATTTTTTGTTTTTCCATTTGCAGATCATTAACGTTGAAACGCTTTGGGATATTTTTACGAAGTTTATTATTTTAATTAATTACTTTACCTAACACGAAAGCAAGAGCCGAATTAATTTTCAAGACAATTGATAATTAAAACAAACTATTATAACACGTGTATATGAACAATTTCTTTCTTTCTTAATTTTCCGAAATCCAAGTTTAACATGTTTACAATGCTTTGCAGTTTCGTTCATTTTATTGAAATTTATAGCTCATTGAATGTTGAAAAGAATTGATCGATAATTGGATAAATTATTATTTTTCCTGTGTATTTGAAATTGCCGCTTTTTCCCTTTTGTAGCTGCTCCCAATGTCATGTTTTTTTTTTAAATCTCACTTATCCATTTCCATTAATCTATACTCACAAATAAAATTCATTCCCGACAATTAAAATTGCATGCTCTTTGAGACAGATACTGTTAGTTTTTTTTTATTTGAACTTCATTAAAAGAACTGAAGAGATTCCAAATGAATAGTTTAATTTTAAACGGCATGTGTTCTAAATCTTTACGTATATTTTTCATATTGTTGTAATTCTACTAGGAAGTTGGCTTGAGCTCACAATCATGTATAAGAAACATTCTATTTATTATTGAATTCTATTGATTTACATTGTCATTTACATGTCATTTACATGTCATATTTCTTTTCATTCAACAAAAATATTATTATATTGTTATAATTGTCTGAAAGAACAAAATATGATATTTTACCTTTATTTTCTCTCTCATGGCTTGAATATTTTCAACTTTCATATTGATCAATTTAGCAAAATCGTAATCTCTTTTTTCCTATAATCAAGAGTTGTAATTTGTAATAAAGTACTAATTGCGATTTCAGCTTTGCAAGTAGCATCTCGTTTTGAGAAAAAAATTTTGATTAAAGTGTACATACTTGGCTAGCACGACCATTAGCTGAAGACTGGATGAATTTGCTAGACTTGCTACCACTTGTAGAAGGTTTTGGATCTGCTTCACTTTCGGTAGTTAATTGGTTCACTGGAATCTTTCGAGTTCTTGCACTTTTTTGTATTTTTTCCTCCATTTCTTCAAGGGTCGCTGAAATAATCAATAACCATTATGATATTAAAAATAATAGTTTTTAGGACATTTGCAGCTTATATTTATACATTTTAAATGCACGTTAATTAAACACGTATATGGGCCATTCTACGTCAACCTTTTTTTTCAAATCTGGTCGTACGGTTCAATTATCCTCTTCGAAAAATACAAAAGTATATTTATGTCCCTTATGTACATCAATTGTAATTAATTAAAATCAATCACTCCCTTCTGTTGATAACACATCAATTTTAGATTCACTGGATTTTATAATGATTAATAGAGCCTTGATCGAGTCACATACATTTTTTAAAGTAGAAATAGTTGCCAGCAACCCCAAATCACTGGTATAAACCTCTCTTCAGTATTATTTCTATCTATATATTTTATCTGTTATAAATGAATCCCAGTTATTAAGACTGTTTGAGAATCAAAATTTTAATAACAGTTTAAAATTAGTGGTACTGTTTCAACCAAATAATTCAATTGATATTTATGTATAACTGGAATACAAAATATTTATATTTTTATTTTTTACATATTTTGTGCCCTACCAATCATGAGACACTTTTTAGTTGGCGTAATTTCACCATTATAGTAATCCTTTGAATTCAAATAAACATTGGAATCGGTGGGTAATCTGTAAAATTGAATTAATATGTATAAAATAGTTACAAATGCAGCAAAATATCTCAAAAGTCAATAGATAGCGATAAAAATCCATTCAAAATCATTGGAAGATAATAAAAATTACGCCACTTCACTCTTAATAAATATTTGATAATTTTTTTGTAATAATAATAATAATAATTAAATAATCGTAATAATAATAATTTTTCTGTAATAATAATTTTGATAATTTTATTTGATAATTTTTTCCGTACTACAAAATTTTTTCAGTCCCAGTAGCCAAAATTAATATTTTTTCTTATAGAATTTCAAACGTATTAGTCAAAATACTGTTATAAATAAATATACACAAGAAATGTATTCCATAAACATCGTAAATTGTTATTCGAATTTCAAAAGTATCGGTTCAGAGACAAATGTGGTATTGCTTTGAATTATATGCACAATAAAAAATAATGAAATAAAATATTAGTTCTGGATGTCAATGGATGTAACTATTTGTCTTGAATGAATATAAATATATATATTTATTATATTCCAATTATACATAAATATAAATTGAATTATTTATCTGAACAGTACCGCTAATTTTACACTTTCATTAAGATTTTGATTCGCAAACTGTCTTAATGGCTGGGATTCATTTATAATAAATAGAATATATAGATATAGAAAAAATGCTGAAGAGAGGTTTATCCCAGTGATTTGAGGTTGTTGATAACTATCTTTACTTTAAAAAAATTAATGTGACTCGATCAAGTCTCTATTAATCATTGTAAAAAACCAGTGAATTTAGAATAATGTGCTATCAACAGAATGGAGTGATTTATTTTAATAAGTATACGTATTAAAGTTAACTTGAAACTGATATATCTAAGAAATATCATTGAGGGACATACGTATATTCAAGTTAACTTGAAACTGATATATCTAAGAAATATCATTGAGGGACATACGTATACTTGTATAGTTTTCCAAGAGGAATATCTACATTAGATTGGAAAAATAACCGTCGTTCACTAACAAAACATTCAGAATATCTTCAAACACAATATCAAAGGTATTATGATTTATACACATCAAATATGTGTATATAATTTTACTGAAACTTTAAAGAAATAACTAAACAAATTTTCCAAAAATATCCGTTAGTAACTTTATCACATGTAAAGAAAAGGTCAAAATTTGGAATTTTAAACAAAATCAGAAAAATGGCATTGAATGGCCTACCTTAGCTTGCGTTTTGAATATAAAAATTTGAAAAAATCACACATACAGTTAACGGTAGAAAAAGAATATTTCCAAAAAGTAAATAAAATCAAAATTTTAACTTGCAGAGATGCTGTACAATATATGACTCACATTTTATACATATGTATTTATATATATAATATATATACTCACTGGCCAAGTGTAAAATCTGCACTTTTGTTGAATCATCCATGAAATATTTTTTTGACTTATCAAATGTTGTAGAAACAAATGTTTTTCTCAATCTACGAACTGAGATTGTTTCAATCTTATCGAGAAATTCTCCTTCCAAATATCTTATTCTCGCCCACTCCACAGTTTTTGGCTCCATTGCAGCCGAAGGAGCAATACTGCAAGCCATTTTGAGTGGCAATGTTTTTATAATGCACAGCTGTATATTTTTCAATATAATCACTTTATTTTCAACGCGTCTTCAATCAAAAGAAATATACATCACGCGCGTGTATAAATTAAATAATGGCAATTATAACGGCAATTTACTTCGTACCAGCATGCGGGCGGTGTGTCAATTATACAGTTAATGCGGAATATAAGCCGGCCGGCTTTGTCTTTATTTCATCGGAAACAACATCCTCCGACCTCCGTGACCCCAGCACATTTATTCATAAAAAATTAGAAACCCAAGTATCAAAAAATTCCGCGTAATCTGCGCGTTCCAAATCCGTTGTTCAAAAAATACCGCGTCTCTTAGTTGCTAAGTAATTGTTTAAAAACATGTTTGTGCTATTGTATTCGCAAAATTTAAGGTTGTTTCGTATATATAGTTATATAGTTATATTATATTGCGATATGATAAAATTTATTGGAAATTGATAACATCAAAGTTTTGTTACATTGCATCTATCTTTTGTGGTAAGTTCAATAAATATTAGTATAATATACAAGAGATATAATTATATATTTATAATATGTACTAGCTTGTTGGAGGATATGAAAAAACTAATTATAATTTATATTTAATTTACCTAGAATACAGCCAGCTTATTTCTGTGTTACAATATTTGTAAATAATCATAATAACACAATGGATAATAGCCATTCAAATTCAGATAATGAATCAATAATAATTAGCAATAATTCAGAAAATTCTGATGAGGATAGTTCACCCTGCTATAAAAGTTCCATTGAAAACCATTGAAGAATTTCTGAATGGTTTTCAATCTTCGATCTGAACACTCCAAATGACCATTGAATATGATTCCTCATTCAACAAGAAATGTCAAGATATTAAATACTATTGGTTCCAATAATATAGATTACTATTGATTCCTAATCGAGATTAATCATTATCAATAGAAAAATATACTATTAAAGTAATGGTTTTCAAGAGGATTCAATGAAATTTCTCATGTATGTTACCCAATCGATTTCAATGGTAAAATTCGTGGTCAAATCGAAGATTTGAAACCATTCGAATGCGATAATCAATTTGATTGAATTGATATCAATGGTTTGTTATTGCAACATTCAAGTCTCGTATCGTTGAATAATTTTCAATAGTTTTGAATACGAAAGTCGTAACAACTCAATAATATCCAGTAGAAAATATCAATCTAATTGAATGGGGATTAATGGTTTGTTATCGCAGAATCAACTTTTTTTCTGACGTTGAATAATTTTCGATAGTTTTTAATGTGAAAACCACATTAATCCAATATTATGCAATAGCAGAAATTAATCCCATTGAATAAGTATGAATGGTTTGTTATTGCATAATTAAGGATTGGTGCATGGTTTACAAAAAGTGTATTTATAAAAGCACTGTATATCACAGTGAAGAATACAATCGAGCGAAGAAAACTGATGATACTGTCGTTAGACTTACTAGTGGACAATACGCTAGAATAACAAAAATTCTCGAACATGACGACGATTCATACATTGTTGTACATACGTACAACGTATTTCCAGAATATCCATTTGAAGGAGTGACTCATATCCGAAAAATTCAAAGCGAAAACGAGATTGATCTCATCAAAACCATTGGTGAAATAGATTGCAAAATAATTTTGGTAGACGTTAGAAATGCTAGATATTTATGCAAAATGCCCAATTCATTTGAAATCCAATAATAATGTTCATGTCAATTTTTGTAATTTGTTGATGTACATAAAAAACCATTTATTTACAATTGAAAAAAAATCGAATACCCATTAAAAATTATATTCGAATATGTTTTTACTTAAAAACTATTAAAATTGATAAAAGTCTATTCAATCAAATCATATACGGAGTTTTTTCATTCATGACCTATATAAAATTATAATATCCAAAGCATAAGATACGATTCTTCAATTATAGTATCGAACAACTATTCAAATTTATAAAAAATCATTCAATTATGGAAATTTTTTCTTTCATCATCTAATGAAAAATTATAGAATAAAATTATATTTGATAAGTTTGTAGAATGAAGGATTATTCAAAACTATACAAACAACTTCTCAATAGAATACGATTGAGTTTTACTTGCATTTACCAATCATTAGATTTCATTAAAAAATATTCCATTGAAAATATTTGAAATTTTTTTGTTTGCCTTTCATAAGAAATTATAGAATACTATACCTCATTGAATGCGATTGGGTTATTTTTATATTGACCAATCATTAAGATTAAAAAAAAAAACTATTAAATGAAATATTGCTAAAGTTACAGTATTGCTTTTGCTCATATTGGCATATATGGAAAACCATTCTATAAAATATTATTGACCAACCGTGTAATTGGATAAAAATTAATATCCATATAATATGATTCAATAAAATATGATTGGACAATTATTGTATCGAAAAATTATTAAAATTCATAGTAAGATATACAATAAAATATCATTGATTAATTATTTTATTGAACTGTGATTGATATTCATTCAATGCAATTGGATAGATTATCATTGAAACCATTCCTATACAAAGTATTATTCAGAAAGATTGAATTCTATTAAATTTAATGGTAAGTTTTACTATTAGTTATGCTTACCATGAAATATTATTGAAAATCATTCAGTTTCAATCGTCATCGGAACATTGAACCATTCAGTTCATTGATTACCATTGAATATGAATGATCCCGAATAGGAATGAATGGAACTTTTTTAGCAGGGCAAGTTGTACAAGTGACCCAAAACCTTTACCTAAGAAACGTTACAAATTAGCTCTACAATCAAACTTTCAAGCTGGAAATATCAGTCGACAAACACAGAAGCGATGGCAATTAAAATCATCAGAGTATTTGAAAAATACTTGTAATCGTAAGTCACAATTAATATCTTTATATATAAGTGTAATCATGTATCATATATATAGTCAGTATTTTATAGTAGAATTATAATTATAATATATAATATATAATCAAAGTTTAGAATTGATAGCAAATAAATCAAAATAACTGCAGTACGTATTCCAGTTAGAGTAATATATCTAAAAGTCTATATACATATATAATAATTTTTACATATTAAATACATTATTAAAAATGATACCTTTAACTGTATAATACACACATATACACATGATATATCAATGATATATAGATACGTAATTATCATTGATGATTCTATGTTATGGACATGAAAATCTAAAAATTGAGATAAAAGATCCTGAGCATGCATATAAATGATACTTTTATTTCCAATTAACTGAATAAAAATGTCACTTTTTAATTCATAAACATAATTATAGATTATATATGATTTTGAGAAACAAAATCATCCTGTTGAATTTCAAAATTACAGGATAAATAAATTGTGGAACTATTTAGGGAATATATAGATAAATGAAGCATACATGATTCACATAATTCTTGAAAATTTAATTTTTTTTTTATAAAATAACTTGTTATTTATGAAAAATTGTCAGAAATAGTTTGTATGATTTTAATTATAATTTCTTTTGATTCATGCTGTTAGTCAATGTAAGAAAAAAATTAAATTCCTGCAAACCTTCCAATGTATTTAAATGTTTGTAAAATCCATTATAAACCATTGAATTCTATTGCAATCTACTGAAAACTATCAGAACACTATACTATTTCTTATATTTTAACAGATCTCTCACTATTAATATTTTATTTCATTATTTTTTATTTAGTGTATTGAGAAAAATATCACATTTTTCTCTGAACGTGATATTTGAAATCTCAATAACAAATTACGATGCTTGGCATAAATTTTTTTGTGGATATTTATTTATAACTATATTGCGACTAATAAGTTTGAAATTCAACAAGAAAAAATATTCATTTCGGCTACTGTGTCTGAAAAATTTTTCAACGATTTTGAATCGTTTTTTATCGTTGTCTATTGATATTTGAAATATTTTGCCGCATTTGTAAATATTTCAATATCTATCAATTCAATTTTATAAATTACCTACCAATTCGAATGTTTATTTGGTGTTACTTTAGGTTTTTTGGGTCGCTGATTACGAATTTTTTGGTGAACCAGCCCAAAAGTTGTTCGTTTTTTTGTTATTAACATTTTTATTGCAAAAAGACCTGTTTTTTCGCTTTTTTCGCTTTTTTCACCTCTTATAACAAAAATCGGACAAATGTGACCGCGCCAATCGATTCTACGGAAAAAATTACATAAAAAGCATCCTCAATGTTTATAATTAAGTTACTGTTATTATTATGGAATTCAAAAAACAATGTTCCTGAGCGCGCGTATGCTAACCATACGTATACACGCACGCGCTTCAAGTTCTCGATGAATCAGTACAATAAAAACACGATCTCTCACTCTTATCATATTTTTTTATTATTATTATTAATAATTCCTATTTGCAAGACGATTGTAAGATTTTAAATAATTAATTAAACAGCTGCATAAATATGCGATTTAACAAAACGCGACTACATATCATACATTGGATTTATTATTTTCTAGTAACAGAAATAATAATAATTGGTATTCTTACTGATAAAATCAAGTTTTCAATTATTTCTATCTTGTATAAGAAATACGTAATACGAATTCAGTAACAATCTACAAACTTTATATCCACCGATAGATGAACTCGTGCCGAATTGTTATTGTAAAGTGTGTACAACTAAAAACACTGTATCTGCAAATCAAGAGGGCTGCCTTGTATATCTTTCTGTTTATGTCGTTCTCAAAACAGTTGTAAAAATTCATTTGACAACGTATAACTATAATAATATGTATATAGTATAAATTACCTGCTGTAACTGATATATATACCCATGAACCAAAATACAGTCGCTTAATACATCTGATGTTAATTATTTGAAATCTTACAATAGTCTTGCAAATAGGAAGTTATAATAATAATAATAGTAATAATACAAAAATATGATAAGAGTAAGAGATCGTGTTTTCATTGTACTGATTCATCGCGAACTTGAAGCGTGTGCGTGTATACGTATACGCGTGTATACATATGGTTAGCATACGCGCGTTCGGGAACATTGTTTTTTGAATTCCATAATAATAACAGTAACTTAATTATAAACATTGAGGATGTTTTGTAAGTAACTTTTACCGTAGAATCGATTGGCGAGGTCACATTTGTCCGATTTTTGTTATAAGAGATGAAAAAAGCGAAAAAAACAGGTATTGTTGCAATAAAATTGTTAATAACAAAAAAACGAACAACTTTTAGGCTGGGTAACCAAAAAATTCGTAATCAGCGACCCAAAAAACATAAAGTGACACCAAGTTACCGAGGGGAGCTCGAAGTGGACACGGGGACCCCCCCCTCCGGCGGTCGGACTAAATAGTGAAACGCCAACAATAAGGAGGGTCTCATGCTCGGTAGGGCATGAAATGTGTAAAAAATGTATGTTTCAAAAATTACTCATGTGATATCACGTTCAACCAGTAAATTTATTTAGAGTCAATGTGGAAAAAATATACAAAAAAACCGAAAATTCGTTACTGATGATGGTTTTAAAAGTAATTATTGTCTTGGTAAAAATGTTTCGTCAAAAATCACTTGGTGGCTCACGTGAGATATTACATGATATATTTTTCAGTACGCGAGTTTTCTACTAAAAGAAGTTAACATTGTAGTACACGGTCGTACTCGGTTCCAACTAATTTTGTTTATTTTTAAAAGAATCGAATGTCTGATAAATTTTTCGTAACAATGTATAATAATCGCGAAAGCGAATCGTTCGACTTTTTGTACGAACTCGGTTCATCAATAGCCTGGGAGCTAGCTCTAAAAAGTGAGAGTGTTCCAACTACCAGCTGGATTTGAGATGTTTCAGGAAAATTTTAACGGTAACAACAAATTCGTTATTCTTTCTGTCCAGCATGTCTGAAATTCTTGCCAGATATTTTCATCGGGACAAACACTGAAGCAAAAGCTTAGAAACCAATCTGTAACAACTTTCAGCCAACTCATCTGAGCACTAATAATATATACATTGTTATAATATGACAACCTGACATGAAATTAATAGTTAGCCGAGGATAAAAATTATGCCATAAACATATTTTAAGCTGTCTTCGATTATTGCTTGATAATTAGAAATAATTTACGAATGGAAATAAACAGTATAATTTGAATCATAGTAAAGAGTTTTTTCATTATGTTAAATGCTATCTAATCATTTGTAATCAATGTGAATCGGATTTTAACGATTTTGAATGATATTCTACTATTATTAATCGATGAAAATTGGACTCAAACCTCTTTTGCACTAATATCGAACTATCAACTGAATTTTATCAGAGAAATTTGCAGTACAATTCATTCGTGCCGGTTCTTAGATGCCATTTTTAGAAACACATACACTTAATTTTTTTTTATTTGAAACTACTTGAAAGCTGAATGAAATGTATATGAGCAATTCTCAACCAAATAAAAAACTGCCACAACTCAATACAATTTTTTCAAATATTCCAACTTGGGACACTCTCAACTTTAGAAGCACGTGGATCTACCGAAAGTTTCGTCTTGCTCTGGCCCATATACTTTCTGAATATGACACTCCCTTTCTTGCGCATATGACGATTTTGAAATCACAAATGTTCGCAAGCACAGACATCAATAAGAGCGAAAATTTTATGTCTTGTAGTTTTTTATGGTTTTTGCTAGAAAAAAAAATGATGGCGTTAATCTGGTTTTAGATTCGAATTCTACGAATCAAAACACGTCGAAAACCATGTTTCTTTTTTTTTTTTGCTAATTGAATTGTGACTCTTATAGAGCTATGAAAACTCGAAATCTTCATGAAACGTGTCAAATCATGCGATTTTAAAATTCTTTTAGTTTTTATAGACTGCTTTACATTATAAAGCTTTGCAGGGGCCGGAATTTAAAGTATAAGAAGAAATGAGGTATGGTTTCCGATGTATTTTTGGACGTAGAATCTGAATCTGATAGAAGATTAATTCTGTATCATCTTATCTTTCGTTTAATTTCTAAAAACCGATGAAATTTGCGTTTTTCTTCAATCAATCGTGAGTCTTGAAAGGACAAAAGAAAGGTGTCACATTCGGTGATGGGCCTGGATTTTTCAAAGTTCTATTTTCAATGTAGATCGAGAAAATCGCATCAATGGAATATTTAATAACTGATTAGGAATGCAACTGTAGAAATATATTGCAATAGAATCAAGTTATAGTCAATGGATTCCTATTACGTTGCGCGGTGTTTTAGTAGCGTTAATTGTCATGAATTGCTATCCATGTTTTTCAATTGACCGCTTTAAAATTGATTAGACAAAATGCGTACGTGTGAATTTAGTCTGCTTCATTATGAATAATATTTTTCGGTTAAATTGTTACTAATTAACGATAATTCATTTTTTAATTTATTTTGGAATACACCGTTAGCAATATAATTGCAGAAAACATACTTATGAAGTTTTACACTTAACATTTTGCATTTATAATATTCAAAAATAGGGATAAAATTTGTGTTGCAGGTATAGCATTAGTTCCATCAAATTCTGCTGGTGGAGAGATGGTAAATGATGGATCATCGAACGGTACTACAAAATCTGACGCTTCAAATTTGAACGATGCGAATGATGGTAAGCAAAATAGTTCTGATGGTATCAGTCATAACGAAGGTATGAGAGAAGAAGAGAAGAATGACTACGAAGGGAAACATTATCGTCGGAGATATAATTTTGAACAAGATTATCATTCGGAAAATGAAAATGATACTGATGAAGAATGTCCTGCAAATGAAAATTGTTCAGACTCTGAAAGTGATACTAGTAGCGATGACGATTTTACAGCTCCTAGTAAAAACAAAGATCTGTTTGATCGAATAATGTTTGCAGAATCAAAATTAAAAGTTCGTGACGTTATTACTATGATCACTGCATTAGCGTTAGATTTAAAATTACCCGATGAAGGGAAAGTTAAGCTTGGAGAATTTGCTAAAATTCTTGCTGGTGATCGGTTTAGCAATGTAAATCTTTCAAAATATATGATGGAGCAATGTTTTCCATCTCAAAAGAATCGCGTCAATTATTATTTTTATTGTAGTAAATGTTTGGTTGTGACTTACTCGGTGAAAGCATCTAAAAAAAGTAAAAATCGAGAAATTGTATGTGATAAATGTAGAGCAAAGCAAAAAATTATTTCAACTTCATCGAACTATTTTTTATCGATAGATCTGAAATATCAAATCCAACTGCTGCTATCCAATGATATAATTTTAAATGATATTTTAAATAATGTAAAGAATCGAAACAGTTGCGTTGAGGATGTAAATGCAGGATCAATACATAAAAATATAATTGGTCAATCAATTAAAAACTCGGAAATAATGTTGACTGTAAACATGAATGCGGACGGAGCTCCACTTACGAAAAGTGGGAAGAGAGGATTTTGGCCTGTCCAAGTATGGATAAATGACTTATCTCCAAAACTGCGTTTCAAAAATTTGTTATTGTGTGGATTACTATTAACAGAAAAAGAACCTAAAAGTAATTTATTGAACCTATATCTTTCAAAAGTTTACGTCAGTCAAATGGATAAATTGTATTCAGAAGGTATTGAATTGACACACAACGGAATAGACTTAGTTTTGAAATTCTGCAATCACAGTTGTCCTGTTGATTCTGTTTGTCGACCTATAATACAGAATCGACTCCAATTTAACGGCTACTGCGGGTGTAGCTGGTGCTACCAATTGGGATCGTATATACATAGTGTTCGTGGAGTCCGTTACCCAGCTAGACAAGATGATACAGAGAGAACGAATATTACTCACAAGAAAGACGTCGAAAGAGCGAAATTAGGTGTAACGTGTAATGGTGTCAGAGGTGAATCTTCTCTCTCCAAATTACCTCGTTTTGATATGGTGTGGTCATTCCCCTTTGAATATTTGCATGGCCTCCTACTAGGGCCAACTTTACAAATTTGGAATGAATGGAAAAATGGGAATTCCGAGTTTAAAATTAGTAAAGCTCAGGTAGATTTTATTGAAAAACGATTTCTGCATATAACGCCAACTCAAGAAATACATAGGCTTCCAACAAGTGGAATTATTGCTGGTTCGGGAAAACCAAAAGGATCGGAAGTGAAAACGTGGCTACTGTGCTATAGCTTATGTTGCTTAAACAACATTTTAAAGGATGAAGCATTGAAACATTATTCTTTACTTGTGAAGAGCGCTTATACTGCACTCAAGCCAGCGCAGACCGAAGCTGAGCTCGATGAATGTGAAATTGACCTCATATCCTTTGTAGTAGGCTATGAAAAATATTACGGCGAAGAAAATATGACATTTAATATGCATTCTCTCATCCACATTGTTTCTTCAATTCGACATAGTGGATCCTTATGTTACAATTCCGCATTTCCTGCAGAGAGTAATATTTATAACCTCAAAACCTTTGTTACTGGGCCAAAAGCCATGGACATGCAAATAGCTAAAAGGTATTTGCAATATTTAATGTTTAAAACAGGAGATATAAAAGATATTTCAGCTTCAGAGGTAGTGATCAAATTTTGCTATAATCTGCTTAACCCTGTCAATTTTAGCAAATCTTTCAGGCATGGACAAGATGTCGTTTACTGTGGAAGAGGTGTACGTGAGGCTATTACTAACTTGGGAATGTGCATGGTTTACAAAAAGTGCATCTACAAAAGTTCTGTATATCACAGTGAAGAATATAGTAGAGCAAAAAAGACAGATGACACTGTCATAAAGCTCACTAGTGGCCAATACGCTAGAATAGTAAAAATTGTAGAGCATGACAACGACTCATTCATTGTTGTGCGACCTTTTAACATTTTTTCTGAATATCCATTTCAAGGAGTCACTCATATCAGAAAAATTAGAAACGAAAGTGAAGTTGAATTCATTAAGCCTATTGATGAAATAGATTGTAAAATAATATTAGTCGACGTTAGAAATGGTCGTTATTTATGCCAGATGCCAAACTCACTCGAAAATCTAAAAAAGATGATCGAAAAAATTTTTTGCGGACTTCATTCATTAAATTTCATAAAATACTAGTGGAAATTGTTGAACCTACCATGTATTCTAATTAAGAAATGAGTTCGCGAATATGACTGATATATTTTTTTTTATTGTTAAATCACCGATATTAATAAAAAAACTGTTGAACGAAATCTGATCGACTTCTATCTTCATTTAACATGCGTTATATATTATCTAGATTGTGAAAAGTTATTTAAATTTATTAAGAATTATTTAATTTCATTGAAAATTACTCAAATTTATTGAAAATTATTCGAATTTATCGAGTGTCTATAAAAAACCATTGATTTTCATCAAAAAAGTCTCGAAATAATCTAATTCTATTCAAAACATTAGAAATTTATTGGAAATCATTCAATCTATGTCAAAATTTTGGAAACTGTTGAAAAACATTCAACGAATTGTATTTCTGAAAATAGCGTAATTCTTTTGATTTTGGAAGACAACAAAATTATTTAGTCTTTTTTGGCATTGAAAAAATCATTCATTTTTATTCAATCAACGTGAAATTATTCCTGTCCATTCAACGATGATCTTATTTCTAATTCATTGTAATAAGTATGCGAATTTACAAATATATAACTGAAATCTGCTACCTTCTTTCGCTTCTTGAATATTTACATTATTTGTTTTCATGAAAAATTCTCAAAAATAGGTTTTCTTACAAATTTTTTATCATTTTGTGAAATTGATAAAAAAACTTCTAAAATATATTCGATTGAACACAGTTAGGAAACTAATTGTGCAAAACTCATTGGAATTCATTAAATATAATCACATTAAATATGATTGGATACGGAATCCTATTCGTGACATAATGAAAACTATAGAAAAGTGTTCGATTAAATACCATTAAGAAACAATTTTTGAAAGTATTATTAAAATGCATTGAATATGATTACATTAAATACGATTGAATATCGACCACCATTCATAATACATTGAAATCCATGAAGAATTGTTTTACTGAATACGATTGGGAAATAATTTTTTTAAGAACCATTAAAATTCATTAAATATGATCCAATAAAATTCCATTGAACTGTTTTTTAATGAAAGTATTATTCAAAATTATTCAAAATGATTGATATTAATGGTCATTTTTACTATTCACTACGATTATCATTAATTTCCATTGAACACAATTCATTTTCAATCACTGCTCGACCATTGATCTATTCATTTCATTGAATACCATTGATTACCATTGAATATGAATGATTTCGAATCGGAACCAATGGAACTTTTTCAGCAGGGATTCTACAGAAAAATACATCGAAAATCATGTTTTGAATTTTATTCTGTGGTAGCAAATGCAATCATGAATGCACTGGTAATCCTGATAACTTTTGTTTTGTATGTGCAAAATTTGTTGGGTCAGAAAACAAAAGAAAAATAACAGAAACAATAAATAATTTCTATAAAGTATGTTTTGACATTGAGATTTCACAGCAAGAGAAAAGCTGGGTACCACAATTTGTCTGTAACTCGTGTCATATAATTATGAGTCGAGTTACTAAAAATCAGGACAAGACGTCCCTGAAATTCATTGCACCAACAAAATGGGAAGAACCAGAAAATGAAAACGATTGCTACTTTTGTACAACAAAAGTAGGGGGTATAGCTTATATAAAGAAAAAAGAAGTACATTATTCTAGTCCTACAACTGTTGAGTTTCCAGAAAAAATCCTTATTGAAGGTTTAGAAAATTAAGAATCACGAGATAGTTATACAACAGGTTTAGATTCTCTGCATTTGGACGATCATTCGACAAATCAGATTAATATGAAAGAAATGGAACCAAGCGATAACCCATCCTCCGAAGATCTAAGCGAATCCGACGAAAGTGAAGAAATTCTCCCTTCGGATGATGATGAAGAATATATACCCAAAGGTGTGGAGAATTCTGTGAAAAAATATGATCAAAAGAGTCTGAATGATTTATTTAGAAAGGCTGGCCTATCTAAAGATCAATCTGAATTGATGGCTTCAGACTTTAAAAAGCGAAATATGTTGACAAACGGAACTAACGTAAGTGAATATCGTGACCGAGAGAAAACCTTTCGAAAATATTTTAAAGAAGATTCAGAGCTAGTTTACTGCATTGACGTAAAAGGACTTATTGACGAATTAAAACCAGGTATATACAAACCTGAGGATTGGCGCCTGTTCATTGATTCGTTGAAGCGGAGCCTTAACCCATTAAAGCCCACGCTAAGACTGGTTGAGATAGCGACAAACAAACTGTGCTATCTTTTGCATAAGTGAAAAATAAAATATACGTATTTTTTTTTATGTTATTTTCAATTGTTTATAACAAATTATTTAAACAAATTACAAAAAAATTCATAATTATCAAAATCTAAATGCGGGAATCGATTCTGGAGGTGAAATCAAGACGAAAACCTATATAACACTTTTTTGTCAGAATTCAATTTGTTAGTGTAACGTAGGAATAAACAATTGCATGTTGGGGAGAAAAAGTGACCATGTCAAGTCCCAAGCAAAATCTATCTGGAATAGCAAAAAATAAACTGTGCTATCCTTTGCATAAGTGAAAAATAAAATATATATATTTTTTCTTATGTCATTTGCAATTGTTTATAACAAATTATTTAAACAAATTACAAAAAAATTCATAATTTTCAAAATCTGAATGCGGAAATCGATTCGGGGGATAAAATTGAGATGAAAACCTATATAACACTTTTTTGTCAGAGTTCAATTTGATATCTTTATGTAGAAATAAACTATTGACAAATAAGTGTTTTCATTCTCACACATGGTATCTGGAATCATATCAGTATTTTTTACTGATAAATTTTGAGATCTTATACTGTAATTGGATAAGTTTATTTCATTTCGTAAATCCTTCCGTGTTAGAGATCACGTTTGAGTGGCGGGCTAACGGTTGAAAACATTTATACATTGGATCTATTCTTTGAAATAATAATTTCGGAAAACTTTTAGTTTTTATTTTGTTCTAAATTGGTAACGTTACTGATAATGCCGAGACGGAGAATTAGCGATCTACCAAATTTAGTTGAAGATTCTGATAGTGATGAAGGTCAACATATTGATATAGCATTCATTCCTAATGAATATGAAAGTTCAGATGGAGATTCGGACGGTGATCCAAATGAAGATACATTATCAAATGAATTACCATCAGGTTCTTACGAACATGTTAAAAGTACATACACAAGTACTCAGAAATTGTTGGAACCGAATCATAAGTACAGTTGGAAAAATGATGCTTTGAATGATATTTCTCCGCATGTCGAGAGCAACTTCAATATTTCACCTATTTCATCATTGCAATCCAAAAATGCTTTTGAGTTGTTTGAGGTTTTCTTTTCGAAATCAATGAAAAACCATATCATTGAAGCCACTTCTGAAAATCATTTTGATTTATGTATGGATGATCTAGAAAAATTTATTACAATCATAATGATTACTATCTTCAATTCTAGAAAAAGTATTCGTGATTACTGGTCAAAAAAGCGAATACTTCAGTGTCCAGTAATTGCGGAACTTATGTCTAGAAATAATTTCGTTGCCATAAAAAAGAACATACGATTCTATAAACTTCAAGAAACTGATCAAAATGATAAAGTCTGGAAGGTTAGAACTCTGTATGATATGTTTCGTGAGAATTGTATGCAATTTGGTTTCTTTGACTATAATTTATCAATAGATGAGATAATGGTAAAATACTTTGGTAGGTTTGGTATCAAGCAATGTATAAGGAATAAACCCATTAGATTTGGAATAAAAGAATGGGCAGTCTGTTCTTCTGATGGGTATATATATGATCTTGATATTTACACTGGTAAATCAGGAATCGATGAACGAAATCCTTTAGTTGCCGTTGGTTTAGGGTCTAGAGTGGTGATAAAGTTACTTTCGAATTTATTAGAAAAAACACAGAGAGAAGAACTGAAAAAGTATCATATTTATTTTGACAACTTTTTCACAAACCCAGATCTTATGATTCATTTGAAAAAAAATGGTTTATCGGCGACAGGAACTGTTCGGCATAATCGTGTGAAAGTGAAAGTCGAAATGCCAAAAAAAGCTAAAAGAGGATACACTATTTCAATGCATGAAGTGAATTCAAAATTGAATTATATTACAGTTATGGACTCAAAGCCAGTATCGATTCTCTCTTCGAAATATGGAAATGAACCAAAAGTTGAAATGCAGAGATGGCAGGAATCATCGAAAAAATCTATTCTTTTTCCTCATTGTTTCTCTATGTATAATGAACACATGGGTGGCGTCGATCTACATGATCAACACTGTAATGCTTTGATGCCTACAATTCGAAGTAAGAAATGGACATGGTGCTTTGTATTACGGCTCATCCAAGCATCCTTAGCAAACGCTACAGTGATTTACAATAAGTTACATCCAGACGAAAGAAAAGGTTCCAAAGATATTGTTCAAGAAGTTTGTGAATATTATATTGACAAGTTATCTTCCAAACGTCCCCCCAAACGACAGAAACAGAGTGAAACTTCATCCCAAGAACACGTGATGAAACATGGGAGTCTTAGGAAATGTGGAATTTCAACATGTCGGACAAGAACGGAATGGTATTGTGAGAAATGTTCTATGCCTGTTTGCAAAAGTCATAAAGAAGGACATGGCAATGAACAATAATTCAATCCCACCGATTATATTTACAATAATTCATGCCAATATTGATGGGTAAATACAATAATTAGCTTCATTTTATACGATTTTTTGAAACACTCTCAGGAGGCCGAATGTTTCTTCCTTCATTACAATAACTAATTGGCCTCTGACAGAAAAGTGTTATATAGGTTTTCGTCTAAACTTTACCCCCAGAATCGATTTCCGCATTCAGATTTTGAAAATTATAAATTTTTTTATAATTTGTTTAAATAGTTTGTTATAAACAATTGCAAATGACATAAGAAAAAATATATATATTTTATTTTTCACTTATGCAAAGGATAGCACAGTTTATTTTTTGCTATTCCAGATAGATTTTGCTTGGGACTTGACATGGTCACTTTTTCTCCCCAACATGCAATAGTTTATTCCTACGTTACACTAACAAATTGAATTCTGACAAAAAAGTGTTATATAGGTTTTCGTCTTGATTTCACCTCCAGAATCGATTCCCGCATTTAGATTTTGATAATTATGAATTTTTTTGTAATTTGTTTAAATAATTTGTTATAAACAATTGAAAATAACATAAAAAAAAATACGTATATTTTATTTTTCACTTATGCAAAAGATAGCACAGTTTGTTTGTCGCTATCTCAACCAGTCTTAGCGTGGGCTTTAATGGGTTAAAGCAGTCATTCTTCATAACACAAATAAGTACGCTCCTATACCATTAGCGCATTCAACTGTGCTTAAAGAAGAATATTCAAACATTGAATTGGTTTTGTCAAAAATAAAATACGAGGAATACAAATAGCAAATATGTGGTGACTTAAAAATTTTATCAATGATACTAGGACAACAATCTGGATTTACAAAATATCCTTGTTATTTGTGTATGTTTGATAGTAGAGATAGGGAAAACCACTACAAAAAGAAAATTTAGCCACTAAGAGAGTCATTTGAACGTGGAAAATAAAATATTGTAAAAGAACCACTTGTGAATTCGGCCAAAATTTTGATACCACCTCTTCACATAAAGCTTGGTTTAATTAAACAATTTGTCAAGGCATTAGACCAAGATGAGAAATGCTATGAATATTTGAGCCAAGTATTTCACCGCAAAACTATGCGCAGGTATTTTTGATGGACCTGAAATTCGTACTCTATTTAGAGATGAAAACTTTGAAAGAACTATGAAAGATTATGAGAAAGCAGCATGGTCTAGTTTTAAAGATGTATCAACAAAATTTTTGGGTAGCACTAAAGCCGTAAATTACAAAACTATTGTAAAAAAAATGGTACGCAACTGTGAAAAACTGGGTTGCCTTATGAACTTGAAGCTTCATTTCCTCGATTCACATATTGATCAATTTTCTGAGAACAACGGGGACTTTACTGAACAGCAAGGAGAAAGGTTTCACCAAGACTTGAAGGAATTTGAACGCAGATTTCAAGGACGATGGGGTATAAATAAGTTGGTAGATTACTGCTGGACGATGTAGAGAGAAAAATCTTCATAAAGAGGTCAAAAGCGTGTCAGAAATCCTTTACGCCGGTCATTTGACGAGAAACGTGTGCGTAAGCGTAAAACACTTTAAAACTTTATTTAAAATATTTTTTTGGAAGACAAAAATAAAAATAGATATTGCCAATATCTAGTATCCAACATCTCACTATCGAAGTTGCGAAGTTAGCGAAAATTGTACAAACTCAATTGATTAACCCATTAAAACTCTAAAGCACTTCTTAAAAGAAACTAAAAATATTATAATGGAGTTCATGAATATCGCTATACATAAGTTCTAAGTCTTACTTTATGATCAAGAGTCTAAAAGTCGAGAGTTCTAGTTTTGTGATTCATGTAGTGGAAAACCACCAGAACAGTATCCGAAACATCGATTTTTAAAAAAAACGATCAATTTATCACGTTTCTTATCCACTTACGCCGACTAGGAGTTATTTTTTGAAAAAAAAGACTTGAAATTCGTGATCAGCGACCGCAAAAACCACCAGTAAAGTATTTTCAATGTTTATAAATCGGTTTACAATCGTAAAGCTTGATTTTTGTGTCATTTTAATTAAATTTGAAGCAAATTTTCACTTTTCGTGATTTTCTACCTTTTCATCGCCGTATGGTGGGTTGAAATTTCTATAGAATAAAATTCAAAACATGATTTTCGATGTATTTTTTCCCGTAGAATTTGATTCTGAAGTCAAATAATAAAATTTTTCTTTATTTCTTTTTTATTTAAAAAAAACCATGAAAAAACCATAAAAAATGAGGTTTTTTGAGCAAAACCACATAAAAAAGCAGCTAGACCCTACTTTTTTATTGCAAATTCGGATTCAGCATAGAAAAATATATAAGAATATATAGGTCTGGTCAATGGCACAGACACTTTTGTTTTTTTTGTGGGCCTGTGTAATTATTAGTAGGTCGAAGTGATTTCAGGTCGTTCGGAGTAATCAGGTGTTAACCTATTTCAGCCATAGTTTGGTGGATAAAGGGAGGTTGGAAGCACCTGATCGACGATAAAGGCAGAGAGTGCGACCCAAGCGTGCAGTCCAGAAAATATTAGCCAGGCGGAGCAAGCAAACAGCAGGCTCCGACCTTAGGTAGGATATGTTTATAATATTAATAGATAGTTTGCGGAGACTGCACGCGCTCATAATCTCGCGAATTTGTGCCTTATAAAAAGGAGGCATTAAGGGTAGTTACACTAAATAGTGTATACCCTGCTCATACCTTGGGTGATAGGAAGCGGTAGTGGTCGATTAGGTCGATAATTTCAAACCTCGACCGCATCCTACACCCGTCCGGAGGCAAGATGGCTCTGTTGTCAGCTCAAATCGACAATTGGACATTAGAGCTAACCTCCGCACAGCGCGAACGCTACTTGGCGGATTTAGAGCTGCGCAAGGATGGAAGTGTCATCCAGCAGGCGGCTAGGCTTGGGAGATGGTTGCTAGGAGAGTACACCGTCACAGATTTCGAAGAGACCACACGCAGCAAAGAGGTGGCGGGGCGAAGGAGGCGCACCCGAGAAGCGTGACTCGACACAGTCTGTGACGAGTTGGAAAACCACAGCGCAGACGAGAACAGCGACCATCCCGTGAGAATTATCAATAGGGGGGGGGGGGGGGGGGAATATCCTTGACAGATATGTCAAGGACATTCGCCTGCCCGGATGAGGACTCTGAAGGTGAAGCCAGTCGCCAAGAAGTGGATGGGCTCATCCAAAAGGCCCTCCGTACCCAGGAGCAGGAGGAGGGGGAGAGGAGACGGAGCAATCCGGATCACGGGTCGCAGGAATCCTGCAACCGGAAGGAACCTCAGTAAGAATTATCCTTGAGTGAAGCCTTCCGGGAAAAAGAGTACCTGAAGGAGGGAGTCGACCGCAACCGCAAGCTGGTAGGTCGAATCCTAGAAACCCTTCAGAATCTGCAGGGAATACAGGTGTGTGCGGAGCGCGAGGCACAGGACATGCGCCTACGAATACGAGAGCTGGAAGACGCAATGCATGAGATGACCAATGCTAGCCGTTCTTCTCAGCGCGACTCGGTTCAACAGCGCTCCAGACGTAATGTGAACTTTCAGGACACATTCACCTGTCACTACGATTCTGGGATTCCGGGAAGCACACCGGCTCCTCTAAGACCACTACCCAGGAGAAGGAACGTTACCCCACCGGAAGCCCTCCAAAGAAGAGGAGCTGAAGAGGATCCGGAAGAGTATGGGAGATCCGCACCTGTTCGACAGAGGAGTCGAAGCGGATCATCTGGCACCGATCCTCAACTATCCTCAGGGCTCTCCACAACCCGAGATGTTGGAAAAATTGTCCGCGGATGGAAATTGAGGTTTGCGGGCAGTAGGGCACAGAGCGTAGATAGGCTTCTATCAAGGTTGGAAGGTCTGCGTGTGGGCACAGGGCTAACTGATGAAGAAGTGCTTTGTTCCGTATCAGAGATTCTCGAAGGTAACGCGAGGACCTGGTACGATAACAACAAGTACTAGTGGCTCAGTTATGCAGAGTTCGTCACTGATGCCCGGGATGGGTTGGGCACTAGTACGCAACAGCAACAAAGGCTGTTGCAGGAAGCCCAGAACCGATTTCAGGGTGAGGACGAACTAGTGCGAGACTACGTGTCCAACCTAGTGGCTCTCGTAAATAGACTGGAATCACCAATGCCCTTGGAGAGGTTATTAGACCTACTCCATGCAAACTTCCTTCCAAACATCAAAATTCAGCTGCGTCGGAGCGAGATGAAGTCGATACGCGAATTCAACAGGAGGGCGACCGAGGTACAGAACATCTTATCTTACGGTCGTCGTCCACGTGTATTCGCCGATCCAAACTCGACGATCTTCTCTCAGCACTGCTACCAGCCGAGCAAAAGAACGGCTGGTAATAAATCCCAAACCGCTGCTATGGCCAGCGAAGGGAAGGCTCGTGCGAAGAAGGACAGGGCGTGAAGAACCCTGCCAGGAGGCCTACCGAACAAGCATCGGTATCGGCTACGCAAACTTCCACTTCTGATAAGAAGATGGAAGAGCGTCTGGAGGGCATCGAGCGGATGTTGCGCAAGTTGGCCAATGAGAAGCAAGGTAGTCTTCCAGAATAGCGTAAGAGCCGACGGCGTGGGGGAAGGAAAAATTCTCCTTCTCCCAGGTCTCCTGGCGAGCGGCGAGAAGGACAGAGGCGGAAGATCGACTTCACCAAGCCTCTCCGGTGTTCCGCTTGTAGCAAACTGGGAGTTAGTCGTAAATTCTGCCCAGATTGCAACAAGGGAAACGGCAAGGAGAGCGAAGAGAAGAGGTCATCTTCGCGCCTCCAGTAGATTCGACCTCTCGCTGCGGGTCGCCGATGGGAAACAGCAAGTTGTCGGCGACCCAGGGATCCAAACAGGTCCTAGAAGGGCATCAAGAGAGGCCGGGGCCTAGCGGTATGTTGGAACAGAAGGCGATTGAACCCGATACCAGCCCTCGGCAGAATAGAGGGGTGGTCATTTTGGAAGGACCAGATGGCCACACATACAGGTTGTGGAAAAGGGGGAAGACTCCAGGGAAAGCCTCTCCACACAAAAAGCTCCTCTACCGAAGAAATCCACGAGTAGAAGCAAGCCCACCGTCGTCGCAGCAGCGGAAGGTAAAAAAGCACGACGAAGGGAGGCAAAGATGTGACTCGTGGATAAGATCCTCACCAGGTGGTGGTTGCGGGTAGACATAGGTAACTTTAAAATTAGAGCACTCTATGATACCGGCGCCTCATCCACGGTCATGGGTCCATTAGGGCTGAGATTGGCATCGGAGATGGGACTAGAATTGAATGTGACCAGAGCGGGCGATGCAAGGCTCGCTGATGGGCGCCCATGCCCTATAATTGGTCACGTGATGTTCCCCTTTAAAGTACGAGGAATCACGAAGGAAATCAGAGTCGCCATTACGCCACTGCTCACGGATGACTGCTACGTAGGCGCGAACTTTATAAGAGAGTTCCGCGCAGTTTTGGATTCCGACGAGGATGAATTATGGCTTAAGGACGCCCAGGTGAAAGTACCAATGGAAGTGACTGGAATTGATGGTACGGCATTTCTCGCACCGGTAGGACTGTGGGAGGCCACGGAGACACAGCTGGAGGAAATAGAAGACATCGTTAATGGATTGATTCCTGATGGAGATCAGACTTTAGGCTGTGCCGTCGGGGTTGAGCACGAAATAGATGTTGGAAATGCTCAAACCATCAAACAGAAATACTACCCAGTTTCTGATAGAGTGGAGAGGAAATGCATGCGCTGTTCAAAGATATGCTGGAAAAAGATGTAATCAAACCAGCGATCAGCGGATGGTCAAGTCCAATAGTAATGGTAAAGAAAGCTGATGGAAAATACAGGTTTTGCGTGAATTACCAAATCTGATGCCTACCCTTTACCATATATGAACGACATCCTAAGACGGATAACGGATGCAAAGTTCGTATCTACTCTGGAATTGAGCAGTGCGTACCATCAAATTCCCCTAAAGGAAGAATCGCGTCCGATATCAGCGTTTACAGTACCTGGATTAGGGCACTTTCAATTCAAGAGAATGTCCTTCGGACTGTCCTACGTAGGAGCGACATTCCAGAGATTGATGGACAAGGTGATAAGCCCGGATATGGATCCATTCGCTTTTGCTTACCTTGATGACGTAATTGTGGTTTTGTCGTCCTTTGAGGAGCATAAGCGGCACCTAGAAATGGTATTAAAGAGAATTCTAGGTGCGGGCCTAACCATCAACAAAGCCAAAAGTCACTTCTGCAAGACGGAAGTCAGGTACTTGGGAGTTTTTGTGAACCAGGTCGGAGTAAGACCAGATCCAGAGAAAATACGACCGATATTGGAATATCCAACACCCCGGACTGTCAAACAGGTGAAGCGATTCATGGGAATGACCTCGTGGTATAGAAGTTTTATACCCGACTTTGCCATGATCGCTGAAGCTATAAACCGCCTGACAAAGAAGAATGTACGTTTCTCTTTGGAGGATGAGCAAGAGCGAGCTTTCACGAGGTTGCAGGAGACGATGACTTCCGTCCCAACACTGCAATCTCCCGAACCTAGCGGTCAGTTTATACTGCAAACTGATGCCACTGACAGTGGGATCGGGGCGGTCCTCACGCAGGATGTTCTCGATGGAGAAGAGCGTGTGATAGAATATGCCAGCCGATCACTCAACAGCGCTGAGAGAAATTAAACAGTCTCCGAAAAAGAGTGCTTGGCAGTGGTATGGGCTATTGGAAAGTTCCGGCTGTACATTGAAGAGCATCATTTCAGGGTCATCTCGGATCATATTTGCCTGAAATGGCTCCACAATATGAGAAATCCCACGGGAAGACTAGCGCGATGGGCGCGAGCATTGCAAGGCAATATCTTCGATATTGAATATCGAAGGGGGGATCTCAATGTGGTGCTAGACGCATTGTCTAGGGCCTATAAGGAGGAGGGGATTGAAGTGAGTGCCATAAATAGTCGGCCGGAGACCTCTGACGCCTGGTATTTGCTACAATACCAGGAAGTATGCCAAGACCCACACACTCACCCCACTTGGAAGGTAGTGGGAGGGAGGCTGTATCATTATCAGCCTGATGAGGATGGTGAAGGGTCCATCGACAACGACGAAATGTGGAAGCTTGCGGTGCCTGGGGAGAAAAGGCACCAGGTGCTCCAGGAGGTCCATGATGCTCCTACGGCAGGACATCAAGGACGAGAGCGTACGTTCTCCAGGGCTAGGCGCTTGTACTACTGACCTAAGATGTATGATGAGGTCAGGGAGTATGTAAAGAGTTGCCCGGTGTGTCAGCAATGCAAGGTGGAACAAAGAGCACCTTGCGGGCTGATGGGTCGTAGACAAGTGTCACGACCCTGGCAGGTGGTGGCCGGTGATATCACTGGTCCATTTCCCAAAAGCTCTCGAGGTTTTGAGTACATCTTAGTCTTTGTAGACTTGATTACTCGCTGGGTAGAGTGTGTTGCAATACGTAAAGCCAATGGGAAGTCAATTATAAGGGGATTACACGAGAGGATTGTCACTAGGTTTGGCGCGCCAGAGGTATTCTTGTCGGATAATGGAACCGAATTCAAGAATCAGGAGGTCGATTTATACCTTCAGATGAACGGCATCCAGCGCGCCTTGACTCCCGTGTATCATCCCCAAGCGAATCCCACAGAGCGAGTAAACAGGACACTCAAAACCATGATCACGTCTGACGTAAGCCATGATCATAAGAGCTGGGATGAACACCTGTCAGAGTTCAACTTCGCGTTGAACTCGGCAACCCATAGCGCCACGGGATATAGTCCTGCGATGCTCATGTTTGGGCGTCAGCCGGTACCTCCTTTGACGTTCAGAAGAAACCAAGATCAGCTGGCCCTTGAATGTTCGGAGGGTCAAGCTGTGGTGGATTGGGCTGAACATATGGAGAAGTTCCCTAATTTATGGGAGAGGGCCAACTCCAAGTCAAAGGAGGAAACTGCGCGTCAAGCGGCTTGTTATAACCGGAAGAGACGGCAACCCGAATTTCAAGTCGGAGATAGGGTTTGGAAGAGGAACAGGATTCTCTCTTCGGCTGCCCAAGGCATTTCAGCCTCATTGGCGCCGAAATATGCCGGTCCGTACGTGATTGAAGAGGTTTGTGGTTCCAACACGTACAGATTAGGCAATCAGCTGGAGATCCGACCCGAGCTCTTCTATTCCAAAGACCTTCAACCGTACAACGGTCCGGGTGTGAATGAGGAAAGCGAGGAAGTCATCGATCCTCGCGGGCCGCAAAACAACCAGCCGTCGGAGGAGGCGAACGATTCCGCGAATGGGTGTGAAGATCTGGGAGGGGATATACCAAGCGAGCGGATCGAATTAGCAGCGCCCACGGTCGTAGATAATAATCCCACCGAGACGTCGGATTTACCGGTATCTGCCCCAACAAAGAAAGGTCGAGGTCAACCTCGAAAGGTCCCAGAGACGGTCACCGGTCCAGTAAGAGGCAATAACTCTCCCATGAAGGAAACTAGAGGGCCTCGAAAGACCGTGCCCGTCGTGCAAAGGACGGTTGGGCCGATAAACCCGAACGGTAACCACTGGGGGCCAGGACGTTCTCGCAAAGAATCGCGAGGGAACGTATAACTCCGTGAGCTGCGGCGTATATTAGGGTTTTTCTTCGCGCAGGGAGTTTCATCCGAGATTTTTTGTTTTGGATGTTACAGATGGACCGGAGAATCGTCGTCGAAGAGAAGACCTTCGAGGTGGTTACGCAGATGCTATTAGATCTGCAACTGGGCCCTGATGTGACTCAGTTAATTGAAGATCTGCGGGATAGTGTCGAGCGTCCCAAGTCCTTAGTGGACCAGGGGGTACAGACCCTCAAGTCCGGCGTACCCCAGACGTCGGACAGTGCGAGTCAGTGCCCAGGACCCAGGGAAACCTGTGGGGCATCGCACTGGGTCTGCAATCACCCCCGCATCCCGGAGCAGCCTACTCTCCTCGACTTTAGACACGTACGTCTGGGGATCAA
This sequence comes from Phymastichus coffea, assembly GCF_024137745.1. Lineage (NCBI taxonomy): Eukaryota > Metazoa > Arthropoda > Insecta > Hymenoptera > Eulophidae > Phymastichus > Phymastichus coffea. The sequence continues at coordinate 2,693,707 of NW_026706836.1, read as the reverse complement.
CAAGGTGGAGAGTGCCTGGCGGTCCGCTTAAGAGCTCCAGTCTCAGGTGCAGGAGCACCTGAGACGCTTCATGAGCCGCCAGAGCGCAGAAGAACTGCTCGGGGAGTGGGCAGAGATGGGTCAGCGTGAGAGGGCTTATGGAGAGGCCCTACTGCGGGTGGACAAGGGACAGGAGTTCCCCGCAGCGCTCCCAGCGCCGGCTCAGGAGAAGAGAGCCCCGGGAGCTACTGGCGCTAGACCAATGCTTACGATCCATGTAGACGGGCGTATGGCTCCAGATACCACAATCGTGGTCAGGTCCCAAGATGGTCGTGCGACCGCCGCGGTGGGAGGCGTCACTATTACCGCCTCCCAAGGAGCCTACGTTCAGCAGCCCCCGCTGACTGCTGAGCAGCCTACACAAGATCAGGAGGCTGCTCAATCTCGATCGCAGCTGAGGGGCTGCTACATCTGTGGGGAGCCTGGGGTGACCAACTCCCAGCGGTGCCCGAAGAAGCCTACACACTGGCGCTACCCGAAACATCGAGTGCCAGGTGTAGCCAAACGATGATGTAGGCCCTGGAGGGCAATAAAATTAGCTAAAATAAAAAAGGGAGTTTGTTATTTGGTCCCTTTCCTTCTTTATTTTTTCAGGTTCCTGATGGAGGCGAATCGCGGGTATTCGTTCTAAATAAATAATATAATAAATCTTATCAATTACGTCTAAAAACTTTTTCAACACATTTTATATTTATAATAAAATTAAGAATAACCACAATTAATTACAATATTTTGTCGTATACTTAACTAACTTAATATCTTTTAGGTTTTGAAAAATACTATTTTAATAATACGTGATTTGAAATACGCCGCGTATACTTCGATAACATGATATCACCCAACGTGATCATGCGACGTTGCTGAGAAAAGGTAAAATTTGCTTTATCGTCCCTTTGCGGAACGCACACTCAGCTGCTTTTAAGAAAGTACCGCCTATACTTTTGCATAGTATTTTGCCGTTATTTGCTTAAAGTTTCCTGGATAATTTTTGGCGTGCGTGAGTGATAGCAGCATCACAGCAGCAGCATCTAACGCAGCAGTAACAAAAGCAGCAGATGTTTTTGAGAGAGGCAGCGCTGCTGATTCAAGGCGCACCGTTCAAGGAGCAACAATTACGGCTGATCACCGTAATTGCACCGCAGGGTAGGTGCACCTCCCTTTATTATTGCGTGACAAAATACTTTCGACAAAGTATTTTGTCTATCTCGAGCGTACATTTTTGTATTTTCGAATTCTCTCTCTCTCTCTCTCTCGCCGAATTATAATTAATAATTGTATATCCTATTCTCGTGCGTTAGTCTTTCGCCCCATAAAAGACTGTAGTTTTTATTAATTAAACATCATTAATTTTATTCGCCGTTTACGTCATTTCGTTTCCTAATAGTTAATAAATCTATAAAGGCTTAAATGTTAATCCTATTTCGTCTAGGGGATTAGGCGAATTAGGTATTAAGTCATTCATACTGAAGATAGATCGAGTGTCAAACGTCAAGTGACTTAAGGTGAGTTCAACTCGGTTGAAAAGAAGACACTGAAACGAAAGTATCAAACGTAAAGGCGAATACACGTATAACCATACGTGTTTAACGAAGCGGCGGTTAGCTCTGCATCGTGGGAGTTTGTGCGTTAAGAAATTTCTCATTTTGTAGGATGATCACCCAGTTACAAAACAAAAAGAAATAACTAAAAACAAAAAAAAAATTTTAATTCAAATAGAAAACTAAAAAAAATTAACAAAAAATACAAAATACTTAAAAAAAGACAACAAAAAACATAAATAAAACACAACAAAGAAAAACAACAAAAAACAAAAATAAATACAAAAAAACAACAACAAAAAATAAAAAAACAACAAAAAACTAAAAAAAAGAAAATGTCTCTTTCGATTGTCGACCTCCCTGTGGTAATAGCTGGGCAACGGCAATGCATCTAATCATCGTCGGCTAACAGATATCAATATTTTTTATCATCCCGTAATTAACTTTAATTTACAAAAAAGACGTGATTTATTACAATTAAACGAATTTTTTTCCTCAAAAATATATTTTTATCAAAATTTTCATTTTTTTTTAAATGTGCCTTCAAATTTTGGGGTGCGTCTTATACACCAGAAAATACGGGACACACACACATAGATATATATATATATATATATATACACATAGAATATGACTTGTGCGGACTCAACTACTAGTCTACTATCACTTACGTGGATTCAGACCTCACTTATGCGTACGTCCACATAATTCCTTTTGAAAGTTTGTCCATAGAAGAACACTTATGTGGACAGCCTGCATAATTACTAGTTCTTATCCACTGTCACTTATTCAGACTAGTCTACGCAAATAATGATTAGGTGGACACCATTTAGATAAATCTAAATAAATTTAGATAAATCTAAATAAATTTAGATAAATCTAAATAGATTGAAATATTAGCTAATATTATATGATAAAACATTTTATTTATACATTCATATATGCAATAATAATTTTAAGGAATTGAATTATTAGTATGTCATATCTGATGTGTGATAATCCTAATAGTCCAAGAGCAAGAGAGGGGAAACCCCCTAACTTTTAATTATAAAAAAACCTTTCTTTCTGTGGTTGACCGTTAAAGTTTTGAAATTTGCATCGACATATTTTTTAATGTCGACTTAGTGGACAATAAAATAATAAAATTTAGATATTGCTTTAATTATATATCCTAATATCCTAATAGTTATCGAATAACGAAACGGGGAAACGTAACTTTCAAATAAGAGAACTTCTCTTTGAATCGTTGACAATTCAAGTACTTGCAACAAGATGTATTCGATGGTTCAGTTAGATGACAATAAAATTTATATAGTGCTAAAGACAGAATTTCTCAAAAAAAACAAAAAAAAAGGAAAAGATAATTTTTCATTTCGATTTGGCGTGAACTCAGGCAAAATCACTGAGTGCAAATTGATATACAATAACGGTAAGTAAAATTTCCTGGAGTCCGTAAACGATAGGAGGACAGAAAGACAGAAAAGAAAGAGGGAGGACACGGGGGCCAGCCCTGAGCAAGCCGTGGCCTATCAAAGGGTTGCGGACGAGTCGGGCTGGACCACGGTGAACTCCGCGAACAGAAAAAAGAGGAAGTCTAAACAGAAAACTAATGACCAAACGACGGAGACGACTTCTCTCAAACAGAAGACGCAAAATACTACCCCTGTGGTGGCGCTGGGCGCGCGGAGGGAGAGGCCACTAGCTTCGACATCCGCAGCGGCGACGCCTACCCACGGGAACAAACGGTCCGAACTAGACAAGAACCGGCCCAGGGCGGCTGGTCCTCGCCGGAAGGGGGGGACCAACGTTATACTGGTACGGCCAAACGACGGACGAACGTACGTGGATACCTTGCGCCGACTAAAGACGGAGATTAATCCCGAGGGCTCTAAAGTGAGTATCTCGGGATATCGAAAGACTAAGGACGGAGGACTCCTCATGCGTTTTCGCTGTAACGCAGACGCAAGACGGAAGTTCCAGGAGAAACTCCAGGTTACTCTTGGAAATGAGGGTAATGTACGAGACATGACACACGGACAGACGCTAGAGATACTAGACCTCGACTGTGTTACAGACACGAATGATGTACAGAACGCATTGAAACGAGAAACAGGACAAGATACGGACTATAAGATCCACATTTTCGGACCGAATAAACACGACGTTTGTATGGCAGTGTTCGAAGCAGACAGAAACACGGCCCACAAACTGCTCAAGAAGGGCAGAATCAAGATCGGCTGGGTCAACTGTCGGCTGAGAGAAAGATTGACGGTCCCGAGGTGCTACCGGTGCCTCGGATACGGACATAGACGAACGGACTGCACAGGACCTGACAGAGGACAGTGCTGTTGGAGGTGCGGGGGGACCGGCCATGTCGGGAGAGCCTGCCCCACCAAACAGCCGACGTGCTTCCTATGTTCCGAGGCGCGTGCAACGGAGAGGGCGCACATCCCGGGAACGGGAGCGTGCGCGGCCTACCGGGCAGCGCTGGAGGAGTGCCGGAAGCAGACACGACAATGACAGGAATCTTACAAGGAAACCTGCGTAGGTGTGAGGCAGCCCAGCTGCTTGTATCACAGCCAGCGAAGGAACGAAACGTAGACATACTGATACTGAGCGAGCAACTGTGGGACTTACGAGAGCAGAACGGTTGGTTCTCGAATACCCTCGGTACGTCGGCCATATGGGTCAAAGGCAAACCGGCTAGGAGAATACAAGCGTCTGGCAGGGGGGAAGATTACGCGTGGGTGAGGGTTGATTCCGTCACCTACGTCAGCGTATATTTGACCCCAAACTGCACGATGGCAGTGTACGAGGAAAAAGTCGGTAAGCTGGAAGACGCCCTCACAGGTCTCCCGGGTGACTTTGTCGTCGCGGGAGACATGAACGCGAGAGCGGTCGAGTGGGGTATGACAACAACGAACAAACGAGGAAGGCTGCTTCTGGAGATGGCCGCAAGACTTGATCTGGTAGTGGTCAACCAAGGGACGACAATGACCTATAGACGACCGGGCTTCGGATACTCAATACCCGATGTGACGATGACGTCAGACAGGATCTCGTCGCGGATAAGAGGATGGCGGGTGACCGAGGACTATACAGCCAGCGATCATCAGCACATCGTCTTTGAGGTGACAGATCAATCGACGAACGTACGAAACGGACAAACTAGAGACAGGACTTCAACGTATTGGAACCTACGACGACAAGATAGAGAGCTGTTTGACAAACTGCTAAGGGAGGCACCGTTACCCGCCGAGTCTGTCCCGGCAGAGCTTGGTCTACGGGAGCGTGCCGAATGGATAACGCACAAGACAATGGAACTGATAACGGAACTGTGCGACGCCACGATGACTCGACGCAAGGGCCGAACGTACAAACGAGCAATGTACTGGTGGACGGACGAGATTGGCCTCCTCCGTGGGGAATGCATTGCCTGCCGCCGGAGGATGAACCGCGCACGGAAAAAGAGCAGACCAGACGCGGACGAACTATAGACAGTGTACAAGATGGCACGTAAGAGACTGACTACTAAAATAAAGGACAGTAAAAACCGATGCGCTAGACAGTTGTGTGAAGAAGTGGAGCGGGACCCTTGGGGACTTGGCTACAAGATTGTGACCAAGAAACTGGGGGCCCTTGGCCCTTCTGAACCAAAAGACAAAGACACCATTAAAGCAATAGTAGATGGACTTTTCCCAAACCAACCAAAGACGGAAGAAATGACGAACGAACAAGAGACGACAGTGCCAGAGTTTGTCGGGGCAGAGCTCACTAAGGCTGTGTCCACGATCAAGCCTGGTAAGGCACCCGGACCAGACGGTATCCCGGGAGAGATCCTCCAGCAGATCGTGGGCGTACGTCCAGGACTCCTCCTGGATAAGTATAACGCGGTCTTACGTGCGGGCATCTTTCCCAGACGATGGAAGACTGCTAGACTGGTTCTCCTGCATAAAGGAAAAGGAGAGCCGAATAGTCCGTCTTCCTATAGGCCCCTGAGTCTTCTAGACACAGCGGGTAAACTTTACGAAGCGTTATTGAAACCAAGACTGACGAACGCGGTAACTGCAAACGGAGGACTTGCAGGAAACCAGCACGGATTCAGACGGGGCTGCTCAACTATAGGGGCGATTCGACAAGTGACCGACGCCTTTCGGCGGACGGGGCGCGTGTGCTACGGAGCGAGGCCAATAGTACTTCTCGCGACTCTTGATGTCAGGAATGCCTTCAACTCCGCTCGGTGGGGGGATATTCTGGAGGCCCTACAAACTTTCAGGGTTCCTGAATACCTGATGCGGGTGATGAGGGAGTACCTATACGACAGATGGATTCGATACGAGACGACCGACAGAACAGTGACCAGACGAATCACAGCAGGAGTCGCCCAAGGTTCAATCTTTGGACCCGACTTCTGGAACATACTCTACGACGCACTACTAAGACTACCGATGCCACCGGGGGTGGAGCTGGTTGCCTACGCCGATGATAGGGCTGTGGTGATAATAGCCCGTACCCCGGAGCTGGCGCAAATGCTTCTGAACCGCGCGATGTTACGAATCAATAGATGGATGACTGGACGCGGACTTAGCCTTGCCCTGGCCAAGACAGAACTCATTCTTCTGACGGGAAGCAGGATTAATACCCTGATTCCCATGACAGTCGGAGAGGTATCGCTGCGGACCAGTAGGGCGGTCGAGTATCTGGGGGTGACCCTAGATACGAAGATGACCTTCTGGCCGCACATACAACAGACAGCGAGGAAGGCGGCAGAGAGGACTTCCGCTCTCAGTCGTCTTATGGCAAATACATTTGGACCGAGACAATGGAAGAGACGACTACTGATGACAACGACCCACTCGATCATGCTCTACGGGGCGGAGGTGTGGGCCGACGCGTTGGGGGTCAAGAAATACTGCAAACGACTGACAAACGTACAAAGACAGGGAGCACTGAGGATAGCCTGCGCCTACAGGACAGTCTCGGCTGAGGTTGTCCTGGTGGTGGCGGGGGTTATCCCGATAAACATGCTCGCCAGAGAGCGGAAACGCGTGTACGAACGAAACAGTGACATGACCAGAACGGAAGCCGCCCAGGACGAAAGAACTAGGACGATGACGGACTGGAACAAACAATGGAGGATGAGCACGAACGGAGCATTGACTAGACGACTCATCGACGACCTGAGACCGTGGACGGAGAGGCAATTTGGGGAAGTGAATTTGTACCTGACCCAGCTTCTTACCGGCCACGGGTACTTCAGGAAATATCTGTTTGACAGAGACAAAGTTAACAGCGCCGACTGTAAATACTGTGGACACAAATGTTATGACGCAGAGCATACATTTTTCAAATGCTCACACTGGAACGACGAAAGGCAAAGACTGGAGACAACACTTGGAAACATCATGCCCAACAACATTGTGGCAAAGATGCTACAAGACAAAGACTACTGGACGGTAACGGCAACGTACGTTGAGACTATCCTACGAGGGAAAAAGGCGGACGGTTGCCTGGAAGTCGAGTGTTAGACGAGAAGAATGCGAGAGTAAATGGTATGAACAAATGGATGAATGTGAATAAACGGACGTAACGAAACGATACAGGACCCGTGGACAACGAGAGGACTTGACGCGGTTCTCCAGCGGGAAGTAATGCTTACGCGGTTCCCCGCTGGAGAATGGTGTAGGTGGACTTTACTACTCTTCCCCGGACGGTTTACCCTCCGGTTGAAGAGAAGCGGGATTTGGGCGGTCAGCTGGTCTTCGACGACCCGGAGGCTCCTTGCGGTCGATTGATAGATCGCTTGAAACATCCCGGTCTGAGAGGATCAGCGAGTCACGTCACACGGCGGGTGGGAGAGTGTAGGTGGGTAGCATCGGTGAACTGCCGTCACACTCCAACCGTTATGGTCCATGAGGATTTATCCTGTTTTTTTAACACCATAAAAAAAAAAAAAAAAAAAAAAAAACGGTAAGTGAAAATCCGGTCTACGATTACTTGGCCAGCGAGTAGAGCTAAAACGGAGTGCTAGATTGATCTGATATATTTTAAATACAGCCGTAATATTACTTAGAAAGTCTACACTCTCATGTATGCCAATGATCCATTATAATCCAGAATTAGACGAAAGACGGATGTGTCCTGGTTACCCGGGCTACGATTACTTGGCACACGAGTTGGGCTAAGACGATAGGGTAGATTAATATGATATACTTTAAATGAAGCTGAAATCTTCCTTAGACGTTCTACAGTCTCATGTATGCCAATTATCCATTATAACCCAGAATTAGACGAAAGACGCATGTGTCGTGAAAATCCGGTCTACGATTACTTGGACAACGAGTAGTGCTGAAGCGGAGGGGTAGATTGATCTGATATACCTAAAATGAAGCCGCAATCTTCCTGAGAAGGTCTACACGCTCATGTATCCCAATTATCCATTATCACCCAAATCCACACCATATTTGCAATGGTCGTGAAAATCCGGTCTACGATTACTTGGCCAGCGAGTAGAGCTAAAACGGAGTGCTAGATTGATCTGATATATTTTAAATACAGCCGTAATATTACTTAGAAAGTCTACACTCTCATGTATGCCAATGATCCATTATAATCCAGAATTAGACGAAAGACGGATGTGTCCTGGTTACCCGGGCTACGATTACTTGGCACACGAGTTGGGCTAAGACGATAGGGTAGATTAATATGATATACTTTAAATGAAGCTGAAATCTTCCTTAGACGTTCTACAGTCTCATGTATGCCAATTATCCATTATAACCCAGAATTAGACGAAAGACGCATGTGTCGTGAAAATCCGGTCTACGATTACTTGGACAACGAGTAGTGCTGAAGCGGAGGGGTAGATTGATCTGATATACCTAAAATGAAGCCGCAATCTTCCTGAGAAGGTCTACACGCTCATGTATCCCAATTATCCATTATCACCCAAATCCACACCATATTTGCTATGGTCGTGAAAATCCGGTCTACGATTACTTGGCCAGCGAGTAGAGCTAAAACGGAGTGCTAGATTGATCTGATATATTTTAAATACAGCCGTAATATTACTTAGAAAGTCTACACTCTCATGTTTGCCAATGATCCATTATAATCCAGAATTAGACGAAAGACGCATGTGTCCTGGTTACCCGGGCTACGATTACTTGGCACACGAGTTGGGCTAAGACGATAGGGTAGATTAATATGATATACTTTAAATGAAGCTGAAATCTTCCTTAGACGTTCTACAGTCTCATGTATGCCAATTATCCATTATAACCCAGAATTAGACGAAAGACGCATGTGTCGTGAAAATCCGGTCTACGATTACTTGGACAACGAGTAGTGCTGAAGCGGAAGGGTAGATTGATCTGATATACCTAAAATGAAGCCGCAATCTTCCTGAGAAGGTCTACACGCTCATGTATCCCAATTATCCATTATCACCCAAATCCACACCATATTTGCAATGGTCGTGAAAATCCGGTCTACGATTACTTGGCCAGCGAGTAGAGCTAAAACGGAGTGCTAGATTGATCTGATATATTTTAAATACAGCCGTAATATTACTTAGAAAGTCTACACTCTCATGTATGCCAATGATCCATTATAATCCAGAATTAGACGAAAGACGGATGTGTCCTGGTTACCCGGGCTACGATTACTTGGCACACGAGTTGGGCTAAGACGATAGGGTAGATTAATATGATATACTTTAAATGAAGCTGAAATCTTCCTTAGACGTTCTACAGTCTCATGTATGCCAATTATCCATTATAACCCAGAATTAGACGAAAGACGCATGTGTCGTGAAAATCCGGTCTACGATTACTTGGACAACGAGTAGTGCTGAAGCGGAGGGCTAGATTGATCTGATATACCTAAAATGAAGCCGCAATCTTCCTGAGAAGGTCTACACGCTCATGTATCCCAATTATCCATTATCACCCAAATCCACACCATATTTGCTATGGTCGTGAAAATCCGGTCTACGATTACTTGGCCAGCGAGTAGAGCTAAAACGGAGTGCTAGATTGATCTGATATATTTTAAATACAGCCGTAATATTACTTAGAAAGTCTACACTCTCATGTTTGCCAATGATCCATTATAATCCAGAATTAGACGAAAGACGCATGTGTCCTGGTTACCCGGGCTACGATTACTTGGCACACGAGTTGGGCTAAGACGATAGGGTAGATTAATATGATATACTTTAAATGAAGCTGAAATCTTCCTTAGACGTTCTACAGTCTCATGTATGCCAATTATCCATTATAACCCAGAATTAGACGAAAGACGCATGTGTCGTGAAAATCCGGTCTACGATTACTTGGACAACGAGTAGTGCTGAAGCGGAAGGGTAGATTGATCTGATATACCTAAAATGAAGCCGCAATCTTCCTGAGAAGGTCTACACGCTCATGTATCCCAATTATCCATTATCACCCAAATCCACACCATATTTGCAATGGTCGTGAAAATCCGGTCTACGATTACTTGGCCAGCGAGTAGAGCTAAAACGGTGTGCTAGATTGATCTGATATATTTTAAATACAGCCGTAATATTACTTAGAAAGTCTACACTCTCATGTATGCCAATGATCCATTATAATCCAGAATTAGACGAAAGACGCATGTGTCCTGGTTACCCGGGCTACGATTACTTGGCACACGAGTTGGGCTAAGACGATAGGGTAGATTAATATGATATACTTTAAATGAAGTTGAAATCTTCCTTAGACGTTCTACAGTCTCATGTATGCCAATTATCCATTATAACCCAGAATTAGACGAAAGCGGCATGTGTCGTAAAAATCCGGTCTACGATTACTTGGACAACGAGTAGTGCTGAAGCGGAGGGGTAGATTGATCTGATATACCTAAAATGAAGCCGCAATCTTCCTGAGAAGGTCTACACGCTAATGTATCCCAATTATCCATTATCACCCAAATCCACACCATATTTGCAATGGTCGTGAAAATCCGGTCTACGATTACTTGGCTAACGAGTAGAGCTAAAATGAAAAGGTAGAGTGATCTGATATACCTAAAATGAAGCCTCAATCTTCCTCAGAAGGTCTACACGCTCATGTATGCCAATTATCCATTATAACCCAGAATTCGACAAAAGACGCATGTGTCGTGAAAATCCGGTCTATGATTACTTTACCTACGAGTTAAGCTAAAACGAAGAAGTAGATTGATCTCATATACTTAAAATAAAGCCTCAATCTTCCTCAGAAGGTCTACATTCTCATGTATGCCAATTATCCATTATAACCTAAATCCACACCATAGTTGCAATGGTCGTGAAAATCCGGTCTACGATTACTTGGACAACGAGTAGTGCTGAAGCGGAGGGGTAGATTGATCTGATATACCTAAAATGAAGCCGCAATCTTCCTGAGAAGGTCTACACGCTCATGTATGCCAATTATCCATTATAACCCAGAATTCGACGAAAGACGCATGTGTCGTGAAAATCCGGTCTACGATTACTTGGCCAGCGAGTAGAGCTCAAACTGACAGGTAGTTTTATCTCTTATACTTCAAATAAAGCCATAATCTTCCTTAGAAAGTTTACACTCTCATGTATGCCAATTATCCATTATAACCCAAATCCACTCCATAGTTGCAAGGGTCGTGAAAATCCGGTCTACGATTACTTGGACAACAAGTAGTGCTGAAGCGGAGGGATAGATTGATCTGATATACCTAAAATGAAGCCGCAATCTTCCTGAGAAGGTCTACACGCTTATGTATTCCAATTATCCATTATCACCCAAATCCACACCATATTTGCAATGGTCGTGAAAATCCGGTCTACGATTATTTGGCCAACGAGTAGAGCTGAAACGGAGGGGTAGATTGATCTGATATATCTGAAATAAAGCCGCAATTTTCCCTAGAAGTTCTACACGTTAATGTATTCCAGTTATCCATTACAACCCAGAATTCGTCGAAAGATACATGTGTCGTGAAAATCCGGTCTACGATTACTTGGCCAGCGAGTAGAGCTAAAACGAAGGAGTAGATTGATATGATATATTTTAAATAAAGCCGCAATCTTCCTCAGAAGGTCTACACTCTCATGTACACGCTCATGTATGCCAATTATCCATTATAGCCCAGAATTCGACGAAAGTTGCATGGGTCGTGAAAATCCGGTTTGGTCACCATTACTTTAAGATGATTTTACATGTATTCCTCAGAAAGAAAATATCATTTCGTTATTATAAGAAAGTACACAGACGATACGTAGGCCTCCGCTAGACGTGAGCTGCGTAGTGTCCTGGAAATCTGGTCCTGCCATGAATAGCTCAAGATGTTATAGTATATATCCCTGACAAAGGAAATATCATTATTTTCACATAGCAAACCAACCAGACGATACACGGGCCTCACCTAGTCCCCGGAAATTTCTTGTACCCTAATCCCGTACGGTAACGAAAACTATTATTCGGATTAGATTCCGTTTTCCTGAGTTCAAAATATGATTATTGTCTCAGAGTAAAGTCTTTCTGCCATCAAATAGTCTCTGTTAGTCATAGTCAATGTTGTGTCGTGGAAATTCAGTTTGGTCACCATTAGCTTTAGATGATCTTACAGGTAGCCCTCACAAAGAAAATATCATTGTTGTTATAAGAAAGTAACCTGACGTTATATTGGCCTCGACTTCTCATGGGTGACGTTGTGTCCTGAAAATCCGGTCCGGTAGCGAAAACTATTATTCGGATTGGTTTCCGATTCCCTGATGTCAAAATATGATTATTGTTCAATAGTAAAGTTTTTCTAGGCTAGAAAACCTTTTGTGAGTCAAAGACAATCTGTCGTGTCTCGGAAATCCGGTATGTCATCATTAGCTTTAGATGATCTTGCATGTAGACTTAACGGAGAAAATATCATTTCCTCATTATATGAAAGTTGCTTGACGTTATATGGTCCTCCGCTAAACATGGGCGACGTAGTGTCGTGGAAATTTGAGGAATTTCCCAAACTAACCATACAATGGTGTCACTTTGAGGAGTTCCTTGAAATATATATATATATATATATATATATATATATATATATATATATATATATATATAAACAAAAAAAGGATAGTCTAATAAAATAGTAAAATAAATATAAAGCTGTAAACTTTTTTTCTGAAGAGTAAGAAAGTAGACGAATTAAAAAGATCTTTATATAACGGACATTTGAAAAAAATATATATGTACAACGAACAAAATCTATAAAAAGTGTTTATTAGAGTTATATTCATTTATCCTTTCATATATATATATATATATATATATATATATATATATATATATATATATATATATATACGTCGTAAGTTTGTAGGTTCTAGGACTTTTAAGCCTTGAGTATCATCATATATATTAATACTACAAAATATTCAGTTGATTATTATGGAATACAGACTTAGAGAGGATTATTCGCTGTATTATTTAGTTCAAGTAGCCCTTTTCTAGGTATCATATGGGAAAAATTCCAAACTCAGCCTAAGCTCTCAAAACTAACAATGCATAATCAGCTCACTCATTTTTCGTGAAAAACGTCCGGCATAATTATAGCAGCTAAGTCCACTCTAAGTCTGTATTCCGTAATAATCAATTGAATATTTTGCAGTATTGATATATCGATAATATTCAAGGTTTATAAATCCTAGAATCTACAAATTTACGACGTATGTAATATATAAGATTGACAAAGTGTTTGCCTTGAAGCCGTTATATCTATATACAAACCCAACCAATTCGAGTAAATGTAGAAATTTGTCTATTATATCATCATTAATATTAAAATATTATACAAAAAAAAGTGGATCATTACCTGCTTTATATTTTCGTATCGAGAAAGAAACTCTGATATGCGGTAAATCGAGAAAAATGCAAAATCGGCCAATTAACTGAAAAAAGCCGCATAATTCTATCTTTATCGCCAAAATATTGGCTTGTGAAATTTTTTTTTCAAAAAGTTATTTACACCATTTGAAAAGGCTTCAAACATAAATAATTTGATCCAATATATTAAATCTTTTAATTGATTTGCCGATCTGTCATATAAATAGTTTAAACTTTAAACTGAAATACATTACGAAGACATGAAAACCTAAGTTGGATATGCCAAGAATTCATAAATCTCATTTTACGAAACAGGTGAATTTAATTTTACACAATTTTATATAATGCGATTTATACAGAAACTTACCTTCAAAACAGTAATCTTAAGAATGTACACTACACTAGTTGATGATATTTTTATGTAATAAACAAGAGTTGCCGTCACACTTTCTTTAAAACAAATAATTTTGGAAATAACGATTTTGAAATATAAGGGAGCCAAGCCAAATGCATATAATACAGATTAAGAGTATAAGTGCAATAAAGAGTAGGGGTATATGGTCTCAGTGCGCCGCCGTAAATGTGCGCAGTAGGTCGGCCGCCGATACAGATTGCTGCTTCGAATTCAAGTCACCACTTGTTGGCCGCTGTTACAGATTGCCGCTTCGAATTTCCGACTTACTTTGTGACAATTGTTAAGCATTTATACGTACTTGTTGCCAATTAATTTCTCGTTATGAACCAAGTTGTGTACCGTTGGCTTGTACGCGTTCTTAATTATATAAATCAGTAAGTCGGCTGCCGAATTCCCGGCTAGTTGCTATTTAAGTTGAGCATTACGTACTTGCCGCCATTTCACTTCTCGCTTTGCGAACCTCGTGTACCGCATAAAAATTTTCTTCTTCTACAGCATTTCTGTAGTTATAATTAATCGCAGTGAAAACATATTTGTGATAAAAAAAGAGTGTGAAATAATTTATAGTGGATAATTGTGGCGGTGCTGGTCGCCGATACAGATTGCCGTTACGAATTTCTATGTAGTTGCTACTTGTTGAGCATTTATTTGTCGCCATTATGTAAACCTTGTGTATTGTTGGCTCGTGCGCTAATTATTTAATTGTTAGAAATTTTTTTTCTCATCCTACTGCATTTGTGCTATGCTATTATTTAATTCGTCGCGGTGAAAAATTGTAATAAAAAAGAGTGTTTAAGTTATTTCGAAGCATTTCAAATTTCTTTTAATAATTTTACTTGCAAAAATGGCAGATAGCCAAGAAAAGCAGGTAGCTTACATAAAGTATTTGGACGGTGTAAATAGAGGAATGACAGATACGATTGAGACCGACCAAATACTTGGCCATACTTTTGACGCGTCGTGTAATTTTGATAAAACTATAAAATATAAAATGAGAGATCCTACAAGAGCACGGGAAAATTCCCCAAGTATTCAAATTTTATATATGGCAGGTGAGTAAGTAATCAATTGTTTTATTATTACATTATGACTGCAACGATTACCGAAAATCGTTCGACTTGCGCAAGGTTAATAAGCAGCTGAACGAGAGGAGCCGCGATCGGTTCGCGAGAGAGAGAGGGCGCGTAGGGGCAATGACCGGGAGGGGAGAGTTCAACAGGCAGTATGACTGTGTCCCTCAGTCGGCCTGCATCGTAGTTAACCTACTTCCGTGCCTTCAACGCGTTTCTTGTGGTGGTGCTAAATCGAACAGCGTGAACTTGAGTGCGTGGGTAGCAGCAGCAATAGCAGCAACAGCAGTAGCAGTGACAGCAGCAACAGCAACAGCAACATCCGCAGCGGCCGCAACCACAACAACAGTAATCGCGGCGGTGCAGCGAGCAGTGAAGCAGCTTTTCAGCGGCTTGTTGATCGGATACGGTTGGCCACCGTATCCTCTACTATCTCGCGGTAGGTGCACCTTCTCATTATTGTTAATAGCGTGCCATCCCGCGCAGCGTGCGCGAAAGGATTAATTGTTGCGTGCGAGCGGTTAGTTCGCGGTGACCGCGGTTTTCTCTCTCTCTCTCATACAGCGTATGTTGTCAGTCGCGCTAGCGTGCGCAAGTCTCTCAGCAAAACTCCCGTGTAATTGAATTGCCTGAATAAAGTGAACGATAGTCTTTACCGAATCTAGTCATCGTTATTTTGTCTTTCCTTTGTCTGGAGGTCGCGTCTATTTACATTCGATTCGAATTAGCCGGTAGCGTAGCACGGATCACGCGGATACCGGTAGGCGGGAATCGTCAACATAGTTTCCAGCAGCGGCCGCGCGAGCGCTACTAAGCAAGGGCGACAGCGCCGCCAAGTGGCGAGTTGGGGGAACCCAACTCGGAGTAGCGAAGAGACTCTGCGCAGGCGCACTCCAAGACAAGGTAGGTTGATGTGCTTCGAGCACATAGATAACTAGGCGTCGTTTGGTCATTATATAGGTACGTTCAAGAGATATTTTAGACTAAACGGCAGCCTGTTACATGACATAGTAATTAATATTAATGACATACTAATTAATATTAGATTATTATTATACATTACATATGATTAAAAAATGATCATATATAATTTGAACATTTATCTTTCATTGTTTTTGTTACAGAAAATAAATGCGAATTGAAAAAAAAGATTGAGAGCTTAAGGATTCCATCCTCTAAAAATTTAATTTCAGCATCTGATGAAAGTGATACCCAAGATGCAATTATTAGGCCAATCGCATCTACCAATTCACAAAAATCTACAAATACGTTCAAGGTATTACATGTATAAACATCAATTAGTTTTAACTTTAATTAGCGAGCATGTATCATATATTTCAATTTGATGAACTAGGTGAAACGAGCATCAGATTACTCTAAATTTTATAAAATTAGGCAAGAAGAGAAGGCTTTGCAAAAGAGAAAACTCAAGGTACACACACACACATGTATATCTCATCTGAATATAATGACCAAGCTTTTCAGTAATCACATTTTGTATTTATAAAATTGCAGGATTTAAGTGATCAACAAATCAAAGTCAAATCGATGAAACTGCAAGGCCAATGGAATGATTTTTTCTCAGTAGATCATAACCAAGGAAATGAATCTCATGAGGTCGATGGTGTACCAATTTTGAAACAGAAGGTGAGCATAAAATAATTATGCACACAAAAAAAATTTTTTTACTTAAATGATTAAATTAGCATTTTAACAATTAATTTACATACAATGGTGGTTTTACAAACAACATATATATGAATAAATAAATATAAAAATATATAGCTAAATACATATGAAAATTATAGGATTTAAATAAAGAAGAAGACGCTGCACTACCTATACTTTTTGACAGATGAAGAGGAACATCGCCAAAAAGTATCTGCTGAAGAAGATGAAGTACATAAATTAACAAATTTTGATTTACATGAAACTAATGTAAAGAAGGTCAGTATCCATGCAAGAATGAATGTAGTTAATATATGGATTGATATATAAATTTTCATTTAGGATAAGCATCCAGCAGGTCGTGGTAACAAACCTATAATAATCGAAGTAGGTTCAATAATATAAATATTTGTTCGAAATAATAATAATAAATTATTATTAATTAATAATTCTTTCAATTACAGGAAATTGACTTAATCAAACAAACTAATTTATTGAACAAAAAAGATAAGTAGATTTCAGAATTAAAATATGAACTCAAATGTTTAGACAGAAAATATCAAAATTTAAAAAATGATTTCAAGGATATAAAAAAAGAAAACAATGATTTGCGAGAAAAATTTTTAAACTACAAGATAATATTACGCATGATATAATGAAGATTGGAGGTAATTAAAGGTTTTTTTTAATGGTTATGTGTTATATATATATACAGTGCCGGTCAGCCACTTTTACCCCCCCACGGGCAAAATCAGTCTAACTTCAAAGTTTTATATCTCTGGTAGAAATTAACGTACAGAGACGCGCGTGGGTGCGTTTGAAAGGTCTTTCGGAGAGCTTTCAAATTATATGACTCACGGTTGCCATCGATTGTTTTTTTAAATTTTGCGACAATTATGCAAAATTGAAAATTCTGAAATTTTTTTATTATTTTTGACAATTAGCCAATTTTGGAAAAAAAATCGTACGAAAATTTGAAGTACACCATTTCCTAGCTATTACCAAGCCCTATCTGAATCACTCATCAAAAATTTATTTTCGTCAAATATGACGCGCGCACGGGCATTTTTTCCTGGAAGTGACAGTTTTTTTCAACATTTTTTATCTCCGTCAAATTGTAACAATCGAAAAAAATTTTATAGGAGAAAAAATGTTTGTTTTTTCACGTAGAATACTGCAATAATTTTTTTTTCGGTTTTTCGAAAAATTTTTTTTTTCGGTTTTTTTCAATTTTTTTTCTCACAGTCGGTACGCTAAAAAGATGAGAAACCACAAAAAAAAATTTTTTTCCACCCATTCAATAATACTACATAACAAGTATCGTAAATTACATCAAAAAAAAAATCTTTTTTTTTTCGACCTTGAAAAAAAATTTAAACCGAAAAAAAAAATTTTTCGAAAAACCGAAAAAAAAATTATTGCAGTATTCTACGTGAAAAAACAAACATTTTTTCTCCTATAAAATTTTTTCGATTGTTACAATTTGACGGAGATAAAAAATGTTGAAAAAAACTGTCACTTCCAGGAAAAAATGCCCGTGCGCGCGTCATATTTGACGAAAATAAATTTTTGATGAGTGATTCAGATAGGGCTTGGTAATAGCTAGGAAATGGTGTACTTCAAATTTTCGTACGATTTTTTTTCCAAAATTGGCTAATTGTCAAAAATAATAAAAAAATTTCAGAATTTTCAATTTTGCACAATTGTCGCAAAATTTAAAAAAACAATCGATGGCAACCGTGAGTCATATAATTTGAAAGCTCTCCGAAAGACCTTTCAAACGCACCCACGCGCGTCTCTGTACGTTAATCTCTACCAGAGATATAAAACTTTGAAGTTAGACTGATTTTGCCCGTGGGGGGGTAAAAGTGGCTGACCGGCACTGTATATATATATATATATATATATATATATATATATATATGCCGCTACTCACTTTTGACGACTTTTATATTAACGATATACGTTCATATATTAAGGTATATTAAACTATAAAGAACTCAAATATGTAAAAATAAAGTCTCTAAGACAGGTGGGACTCTTAATATACTATGTATATGTCACTACCCTGCTATAAAAGTTCCATTGAAAACCATTGAAGAATTTCTGAATGGTTTTCAATCTTCGATCTGAACACTCCAAATGACCATTGAATATGATTCCTCATCCAACAAGAAATGTCAAGATATTAAATACTATTGGTTCCAATAATATAGATTACTATTGATTCCTAATCGAGATTAATCATTATCAATAGAAAAATATACTATTAAAGTAATGGTTTTCAATAGGATTCAATGAAATTTCTCATGTATGTTACCCAATCGATTTCAATGGTAAAATTCGTGGTCAAATCGAAGATTTGAAACCATTCGAATGCGATAATCAATTTGATTGAATTGATATCAATGATTTGTTATTGCAACATTCAAGTCTCGTATCGTTGAATAATTTTCAATAGTTTTGAATACGAAAGTCGTAACAACTCAATAATATCCAGTAGAAAATATCAATCTAATTGAATGGGTATCAATGGTCTTTTATCGCATGATCAACTTTTTTTCTGACGTTGAATAATTTTCGATAGTTTTTAATGTGAAAATCACATTAATCCAATATTATGCAATAGCAGAAATTAATCCCATTGAATAAGTATGAATGGTTTGTTATTGCATAATTAAGGATTGGTGCATGGTTTACAAAAAGTGTATTTATAAAAGCACTGTATATCACAGTGAAGAATACAATCGAGCGAAGAAAACTGATGATACTGTCGTTAGACCTACTAGTGGACAATACGCTAGAATAACAAAAATTCTCGAACATGACGACGATTCATACATTGTTGTACAAACGTACAACGTATTTCTAGAATATCCATTTGAAGGAGTGACTCATCCGAAAAATTCAAAGCGAAAACGAGATTGATCTCATCAAACCCATTGGGGAAATAGTTTGCAAAATAATTTTGGTAGACGTTAGAAATGCTAGATATTTATGCAAAATGCCCAATTCATTTGAAATCCAATAATAATGTTCATGTCAATTTTTGTAATTTGTTGATGTACATAAAAAACCATTTATTTACAATTGAAAAAAAATCGAATACCCATTAAAAATTATATTCGAATATGTTTTTACTTAAAAACTATTAAAATTGATAAAAGTCTATTCAATCAAATCATATACGGAGTTTTTTCATTCATGACCTATATAAAATTATAATATCCAAAGCATAAGATACGATTCTTCAATTATAGTATCGAACAACTATTCAAATTTATAAAAAATCATTCAATTATGGAAATTTTTTCTTTCATCATCTAATGAAAAATTATAGAATAAAATTATATTTGATAAGTTTGTAGAATGAAGGATTATTCAAAACTATACAAACAACTTCTCAATAGAATACGATTGAGTTTTACTTGCATTTACCAATCATTAGATTTCATTAAAAAATATTCAATTGAAAATATATGAAATTTTTTTGTTTGCCTTTCATAAGAAATTATAGAATACTATACCTCATTGAATGCGATTGGGTTATTTTTATATTGACCAATCATTAAGATTAAAAAAAAACTATTAAATGAAATATTGCTATAGTTACAGTATTGCTTTTGCTCATATTGGCATATATGGAAAACCATTCTATAAAATATTATTGACCAACCGTGTAATTGGATAAAAATTAATATCCATATAATATGATTCAATAAAATATGATTGGACAATTATTGTATGGAAAAATTATTAAAATTCATAGAAAGATATACAATAAAATATCATTGATTAATTATTTTATTGAACTGTGATTGATATTCGTTCAATGCAATTGGATAGATTATCATTGAAACCATTCCTATACAAAGTATTATTCAGAGAGATTGAATTCTATTAAATTTAATGGTAAGTTTTACTATTAGTTATGCTTACCATGGAGTATTATTGAAAATCATTCAGTTTCAATCGTCATCGGAACATTGAACCATTCAGTTCATTGATTACCATTGAATATGAATGATCCCGAATAGGAATGAATGGAACTTATTTAGCAGGGTAACCGATTTCGACGACTATACTTATTCAATCAATAATACATTGAAAACCACTAAAATCTAAGTGAAATTAAACAATTATAGGACTAAACAGTAGTTCGGGAATTTGAAGGGAGGATGGGCCGGGCATACTGAGAAACTAAAATATATACATATTAGTGCAACGATTCATACGTCAGTTCAAGAAAGGCCTTATTCAAGCAGACTAACGATGCGACCTATTAAATATAGTCTATTTACAAAATATATTCATTCCTAGCTCAAGATATTACCAATTTTTGATATTTAATTTTATGAGGTTCAAAAAAAATACGTTGATAGGCTTGGGCATCTCGTTGGAAAAGTCGTCAAAATCGAGAAGTGTACATTATACTTGTGCTGAAAAGAACAGCAGTTAGTATAAGAGTGAATCGACTGCACAACATTACAGATTTCGAAATCCTAGAATAGTTTTAAGTGAAATTGAACAATTATGGGATTAAAAAGTAATATGGGAATTTGAAGGGAGGATGGGCCAGGCATACTGAGAAACTAAAATATATACATATTAGTGCAACGATTCATACGTCAGTTCAAGAAAGGCCTTATTCAAGCAGACTAACGATGCGACCTATTAAATATAGTCTATTTACAAAATATATTCATTCCTAGCTCAAGATATTACCAATTTTTGATATTTAATTTTATGAGGTTCAAAAAAAATACGTTGATAGGCTTGGGCATCTCGTTGGAAAAGTCGTCAAAATCGAGAAGTGTACATTATATTTGTGCTGAAAGAACAGCAGTTAGTATAGGAGTGAATCGACTGCACAACATTACAGATTTCGAAATCCTAGAATAGTTTTAAGTGAAATTGAACAATTATGGGATTAAAAAGTAATATGAGAATTTGAAGGGAGGATGGGCCAGGGATACTGAGAAACTAAAATATATACACATTAGTGCAACGATGCATACGTCAGTTCAAGAAACGGATTATTCGAGAAGAATAACGATGCAACCTATTAGAAATATTTAATTTACAAAATATATTCATTCCTAGCTCAAGATATTACCAATTTTTGATATTTAATTTTATGAGGTTCAAAAAAAATACGTTGATAGGCTTGGGCATCTCGTTGGAAAAGTCGTCAAAATCGAGAAGTGTACATTATACTTGTGCTGAAAAGAACAGCAGTTAGTATAAGAGTGAATCGACTGCACAACATTACAGATTTCGAAATCCTAGAATAGTTTTAAGTGAAATTGAACAATTATGGGATTAAAAAGTAATATGGGAATTTGAAGGGAGGATGGACCAGGGATACTGAGAAACTAAAATATATACACATTAGTGCAACGATTCATACGTCAGTTCAAGAAACGGATTATTCGAGCAGAATAACGATGCAACCTATTAGAAACATTCTATTTACAAAATATATTCATTCCTAGCTCAAGATATTACCAATTTTTGATATTTAATTTTATGAGGTTCAAAAAAAATACGTTGATAGGCTTGGACATCTCGTTGGAAAAGTCGTCAAAATCGAGAAGTGTACATTATATTTGTGCTGAAAGAACAGCAGTTAGTATAGGAGTGAATCGACTGCACAACATTACAGATTTCGAAATCGTAGAATAGTTTTAAATGAAATTACACAATTATGGGATTGAAAAGATGTTCGGAAATTTGAAAAGGAAATGGGCAAGGGATACTGAGAAACTAAAATATATACACATTAGTGCAACGATGCATACGTCAGTTCAAGAAACGGATTATTCGAGAAGAATAACGATGCAACCTATTAGAAATATTTAATTTTCAAAATATATTCATTCCTAGCTCAAGATATTACCAATTTTTGATATTTAATTTTATGAGGTTCAAAAAAAATACGTTGATAGGCTTGGGCATCTCGTTGGAAAAGTCGTCAAAATCGAGAAGTGTACATTATATTTGTGCTGAAAGAACAGCAGTTAGTATAGGAGTGAATCGACTGCACAACATTACAGATTTCGAAATCCTAGAATAGTTTTAAGTGAAATTGAACAATTATGGGATTAAAAAGTAATATGGGAATTTGAAGGGAGGATGGGCCAGGCATACTGAGAAACTAAAATATATACATATTAGTGCAACGATTCATACGTCAGTTCAAGAAAGGCCTTATTCAAGCAGACTAACGATGCGACCTATTAAATATAGTCTATTTACAAAATATATTCATTCCTAGCTCAAGATATTACCAATTTTTGATATTTAATTTTATGAGGTTCAAAAAAAATACGTTGATAGGCTTGGGCATCTCGTTGGAAAAGTCGTCAAAATCGAGAAGTGTACATTATATTTGTGCTGAAAGAACAGCAGTTAGTATAGGAGTGAATCGACTGCACAACATTACAGATTTCGAAATCCTAGAATAGTTTTAAGTGAAATTGAACAATTATGGGATTAAAAAGTAATATGAGAATTTGAAGGGAGGATGGGCCAGGGATACTGAGAAACTAAAATATATACACATTAGTGCAACGATGCATACGTCAGTTCAAGAAACGGATTATTCGAGAAGAATAACGATGCAACCTATTAGAAATATTTAATTTACAAAATATATTCATTCCTAGCTCAAGATATTACCAATTTTTGATATTTAATTTTATGAGGTTCAAAAAAAATACGTTGATAGGCTTGGGCATCTCGTTGGAAAAGTCGTCAAAATCGAGAAGTGTACATTATACTTGTGTTGAAAAGAACAGCAGTTAGTATAAGAGTGAATCGACTGCACAACATTACAGATTTCGAAATCCTAGAATAGTTTTAAGTGAAATTGAACAATTATGGGATTAAAAAGTAATATGGGAATTTGAAGGGAGGATGGGCC
This sequence comes from Phymastichus coffea, assembly GCF_024137745.1. Lineage (NCBI taxonomy): Eukaryota > Metazoa > Arthropoda > Insecta > Hymenoptera > Eulophidae > Phymastichus > Phymastichus coffea. The sequence continues at coordinate 2,670,194 of NW_026706836.1, read as the reverse complement.
AGGGATACTGAGAAACTAAAATATATACACATTAGTGCAACGATTCATACGTCAGTTCAAGAAACGGATTATTCGAGCAGAATAACGATGCAACCTATTAGAAATATTCTATTTACAAAATATATTCATTCCTAGCTCAAGATATTACCAATTTTTGATATTTAATTTTATGGGGTTCAAAAAAAATACGTTGATAGGCTTGGGCATCTCGTTGGAAAAGTCGTCAAAATCGAGAAGTGTACATTATATTTGTGCTTAAAGAACAGCAGTTAGTATAGGAGTGAATCGACTGCACAACATTACAGATTTCGAAATCCTAGAATAGTTTTAAGTGAAATTACACAATTATGGGATTGAAAAGAAGTTCGGGAATTTGAAAAGGAAATGGGCAAGGGATACTGAGAAACTAAAATATATACACATTAGTGCAACGATGCATACGTCAGTTCAGGAAACGGATTATTCGAGAAGAATAACGATGCAACCTATTAGAAATATTTAATTAACAAAATATATTCATTCCTAGCTCAAGATATTACCAATTTTTGATATTTAATTTTATGGGGTTCAAAAAAAAATACGTTGATAGGCTTTGGGCATCTCGTTGGAAAAGTCGTCAAAATCGAGAAGTGTACATTATACTTGTGCTGAAAAGAACAGCAGTTAGTATAGGAGTGAATCGACTGCACAACATTACAGATTTCGAAATCCTAGAATAGTTTTAAGTGAAATTGAACAATTATGGGATTAAAAAGTAATATGGGAATTTGAAGGGAGGATGGACCAGGGATACTGAGAAACTAAAATATATACACATTAGTGCAACCATTCATACGTCAGTTCAAGAAACGGATTATTCGAGCAGAATAACGATGCAACCTATTAGAAACATTCTATTTACAAAATATATTCATTCCTAGCTCAAGATATTACCAATTTTTGATATTTAATTTTATGGGGTTCAAAAAAAATACGTTGATAGGCTTGGGCATCTCGTTGGAAAAGTCGTCAAAATCGAGAAGTGTACATTATATTTGTGCTTAAAGAACAGCAGTTAGTATAGGAGTGAATCGACTGCACAACATTACAGATTTCGAAATCCTAGAATAGTTTTAAGTGAAATTACACAATTATGGGATTGAAAAGAAGTTCGGGAATTTGAAAAGGAAATGGGCAAGGGATACTGAGAAACTAAAATATATACACATTAGTGCAACGATGCATACGTCAGTTCAAGAAACGGATTATTCGAGAAGAATAACGATGCAACCTATTAGAAATATTTAATTTTCAAAATATATTCATTCCTAGCTCAAGATATTACCAATTTTTGATATTTAATTTTATGGGGTTCAAAAAAAATACGTTGATAGGCTTTGGGCATCTCGTTGGAAAAGTCGTCAAAATCGAGAAGTGTACATTATACTTGTGCTGAAAAGAACAGCAGTTAGTATAGGAGTGAATCGACTGCACAACATTACAGATTTCGAAATCCTAGAATAGTTTTAAGTGAAATTGAACAATTATGGGATTAAAAAGTAATATGGGAATTTGAAGGGAGGATGGGCCAGGGATACTGAGAAACTAAAATATATACACATTAGTGCAACGATTCATACGTCAGTTCAAGAAACGGATTATTCGAGCAGAATAACGATGCAACCTATTAGAAACATTCTATTTACAAAATATATTCATTCCTAGCTCAAGATATTACCAATTTTTGATATTTAATTTTATGAGGTTCAAAAAAAATACGTTGATAGGCTTGGGCATCTCGTTGGAAAAGTCGTCAAAATCGAGAAGTGTACATTATATTTGTGCTGAAAGAACAGCAGTTAGTATAGGAGTGAATCGACTGCACAACATTACAGATTTCGAAATCCTAGAATAGTTTTAAGTGAAATTGAACAATTATGGGATTAAAAAGTAATATGGGAATTTGAAGGGAGGATGGGCCAGGGATACTGAGAAACTAAAATATATACACATTAGTGCAACGATTCATACGTAAGTTCAAGAAAAGGATTATTCGAGCAGAATAACGATGCAACCTATTAGAAATATTCTATTTACAAAATATATTCATTCCTAGCTCAAGATATTACCAATTTTTGATATTTAATTTTATGAGGTTAAAAAATAATACGTTGATAGGCTTTGGGCATCTCGTTGGAAAAGTCGTCAAAATCGACAATTGTACATTATATTTGTGCTGAAAAGAACAGCAGTTAGTATAGGAGTGAATCGACTGCACAATATTACAGATTTCGAAATCCTAGAATAGTTTTAAGTGAAATTGAACAATTATGGGATTAAAAAGTAATATGGGAATTTGAAGGGAGGATGGACCAGGGATACTGAGAAACTAAAATATATACACATTAGTGCAACGATTCATACGTCAGTTCAAGAAACGGATTATTCGAGCAGAATAACGATGCAACCTATTAGAAACATTCTATTTACAAAATATATTCATTCCTAGCTCAAGATATTACCAATTTTTGATATTTAATTTTATGAGGTTCAAAAAAAATACGTTGATAGGCTTGGACATCTCGTTGGAAAAGTCGTCAAAATCGAGAAGTGTACATTATATTTGTGCTGAAAGAACAGCAGTTAGTATAGGAGTGAATCGACTGCACAACATTACAGATTTCGAAATCCTAGAATAGTTTTAAATGAAATTACACAATTATGGGATTGAAAAGATGTTCGGAAATTTGAAAAGGAAATGGGCAAGGGATACTGAGAAACTAAAATATATACACATTAGTGCAACGATGCATACGTCAGTTCAAGAAACGGATTATTCGAGAAGAATAACGATGCAACCTATTAGAAACATTCTATTTACAAAATATATTCATTCCTAGCTCAAGATATTACCAATTTTTGATATTTAATTTTATGAGGTTCAAAAAAAATACGTTGATAGGCTTGGGCATCTCGTTGGAAAAGTCGTCAAAATCGAGAAGTGTACATTATATTTGTGCTGAAAGAACAGCAGTTAGTATAGGAGTGAATCGACTGCACAACATTACAGATTTCGAAATCCTAGAATAGTTTTAAGTGAAATTGAACAATTATGGGATTAAAAAGTAATATGGGAATTTGAAGGGAGGATGGGCCAGGGATACTGAGAAACTAAAATATATACACATTAGTGCAACGATTCATACGTAAGTTCAAGAAAAGGATTATTCGAGCAGAATAACGATGCAACCTATTAGAAATATTCTATTTACAAAATATATTCATTCCTAGCTCAAGATATTACCAATTTTTGATATTTAATTTTATGAGGTTAAAAAATAATACGTTGATAGGCTTTGGGCATCTCGTTGGAAAAGTCGTCAAAATCGACAATTGTACATTATATTTGTGCTGAAAAGAACAGCAGTTAGTATAGGAGTGAATCGACTGCACAATATTACAGATTTCGAAATCCTAGAATAGTTTTAAGTGAAATTGAACAATTATGGGATTAAAAAGTAATATGGGAATTTGAAGGGAGGATGGACCAGGGATACTGAGAAACTAAAATATATACACATTAGTGCAACGATTCATACGTCAGTTCAAGAAACGGATTATTCGAGCAGAATAACGATGCAACCTATTAGAAACATTCTATTTACAAAATATATTCATTCCTAGCTCAAGATATTACCAATTTTTGATATTTAATTTTATGAGGTTCAAAAAAAATACGTTGATAGGCTTGGACATCTCGTTGGAAAAGTCGTCAAAATCGAGAAGTGTACATTATATTTGTGCTGAAAGAACAGCAGTTAGTATAGGAGTGAATCGACTGCACAACATTACAGATTTCGAAATCCTAGAATAGTTTTAAATGAAATTACACAATTATGGGATTGAAAAGATGTTCGGAAATTTGAAAAGGAAATGGGCAAGGGATACTGAGAAACTAAAATATATACACATTAGTGCAACGATGCATACGTCAGTTCAAGAAACGGATTATTCGAGAAGAATAACGATGCAACCTATTAGAAACATTCTATTTACAAAATATATTCATTCCTAGCTCAAGATATTACCAATTTTTGATATTTAATTTTATGAGGTTCAAAAAAAATACGTTGATAGGCTTGGGCATCTCGTTGGAAAAGTCGTCAAAATCGAGAAGTGTACATTATATTTGTGCTGAAAGAACAGCAGTTAGTATAGGAGTGAATCGACTGCACAACATTACAGATTTCGAAATCCTAGAATAGTTTTAAGTGAAATTGAACAATTATGGGATTAAAAAGTAATATGGGAATTTGAAGGGAGGATGGGCCAGGGATACTGAGAAACTAAAATATATACACATTAGTGCAACGATTCATACGTAAGTTCAAGAAAAGGATTATTCGAGCAGAATAACGATGCAACCTATTAGAAATATTCTATTTACAAAATATATTCATTCCTAGCTCAAGATATTACCAATTTTTGATATTTAATTTTATGAGGTTAAAAAATAATACGTTGATAGGCTTTGGGCATCTCGTTGGAAAAGTCGTCAAAATCGACAATTGTACATTATATTTGTGCTGAAAAGAACAGCAGTTAGTATAGGAGTGAATCGACTGCACAATATTACAGATTTCGAAATCCTAGAATAGTTTTAAGTGAAATTGAACAATTATGGGATTAAAAAGTAATATGGGAATTTGAAGGGAGGATGGACCAGGGATACTGAGAAACTAAAATATATACACATTAGTGCAACGATTCATACGTCAGTTCAAGAAACGGATTATTCGAGCAGAATAACGATGCATCCTATTAGAAACATTCTATTTACAAAATATATTCATTCCTAGCTCAAGATATTACCAATTTTTGATATTTAATTTTATGAGGTTCAAAAAAAATACGTTGATAGGCTTGGACATCTCGTTGGAAAAGTCGTCAAAATCGAGAAGTGTACATTATATTTGTGCTGAAAGAACAGCAGTTAGTATAGGAGTGAATCGACTGCACAACATTACAGATTTCGAAATCCTAGAATAGTTTTAAATGAAATTACACAATTATGGGATTGAAAAGATGTTCGGAAATTTGAAAAGGAAATGGGCAAGGGATACTGAGAAACTAAAATATATACACATTAGTGCAACGATGCATACGTCAGTTCAAGAAACGGATTATTCGAGAAGAATAACGATGCAACCTATTAGAAATATTTAATTTTCAAAATATATTCATTCCTAGCTCAAGATATTACCAATTTTTGATATTTAATTTTATGGGGTTCAAAAAAAATACGTTGATAGGCTTTGGGCATCTCGTTGGAAAAGTCGTCAAAATCGAGAAGTGTACATTATACTTGTCCTGAAAAGAACAGCAGTTAGTATAGGAGTGAATCGACTGCACAACATTACAGATTTCGAAATCCTAGAATAGTTTTAAGTGAAATTGAACAATTATGGGATTAAAAAGTAATATGGGAATTTGAAGGGAGGATGGGCCAGGGATACTGAGAAACTAAAATATATACACATTAGTGCAACGATTCATACGTAAGTTCAAGAAACGGATTATTCGAGCAGAATAACGATGCAACCTATTAGAAACATTCTATTTACAAAATATATTCATTCCTAGCTCAAGATATTACCAATTTTTGATATTTAATTTTATGAGGTTCAAAAAAAATACGTTGATAGGCTTGGGCATCTCGTTGGAAAAGTCGTCAAAATCGAGAAGTGTACATTATATTTGTGCTGAAAGAACAGCAGTTAGTATAGGAGTGAATCGACTGCACAACATTACAGATTTCGAAATCCTAGAATAGTTTTAAGTGAAATTGAACAATTATGGGATTAAAAAGTAATATGGGAATTTGAAGGGAGGATGGGCCAGGGATACTGAGAAACTAAAATATATACACATTAGTGCAACGATTCATACGTAAGTTCAAGAAACGGATTATTCGAGCAGAATAACGATGCAACCTATTAGAAATATTCTATTTACAAAATATATTCATTCCTAGCTCAAGATATTACCAATTTTTGATATTTAATTTTATGAGGTTAAAAAATAATACGTTGATAGGCTTTGGGCATCTCGTTGGAAAAGTCGTCAAAATCGACAATTGTACATTATATTTGTGCTGAAAAGAACAGCAGTTAGTATAGGAGTGAATCGACTGCACAATATTACAGATTTCGAAATCCTAGAATAGTTTTAAGTGAAATTGAACAATTATGGGATTAAAAAGTAATATGGGAATTTGAAGGGAGGATGGACCAGGGATACTGAGAAACTAAAATATATACACATTAGTGCAACGATTCATACGTCAGTTCAAGAAACGGATTATTCGAGCAGAATAACGATGCAACCTATTAGAAACATTCTATTTACAAAATATATTCATTCCTAGCTCAAGATATTACCAATTTTTGATATTTAATTTTATGAGGTTCAAAAAAAATACGTTGATAGGCTTGGACATCTCGTTGGAAAAGTCGTCAAAATCGAGAAGTGTACATTATATTTGTGCTGAAAGAACAGCAGTTAGTATAGGAGTGAATCGACTGCACAACATTACAGATTTCGAAATCCTAGAATAGTTTTAAATGAAATTACACAATTATGGGATTGAAAAGATGTTCGGAAATTTGAAAAGGAAATGGGCAAGGGATACTGAGAAACTAAAATATATACACATTAGTGCAACGATGCATACGTCAGTTCAAGAAACGGATTATTCGAGAAGAATAACGATGCAACCTATTAGAAATATTTAATTTTCAAAATATATTCATTCCTAGCTCAAGATATTACCAATTTTTGATATTTAATTTTATGGGGTTCAAAAAAAATACGTTGATAGGCTTTGGGCATCTCGTTGGAAAAGTCGTCAAAATCGAGAAGTGTACATTATACTTGTGCTGAAAAGAACAGCAGTTAGTATAGGAGTGAATCGACTGCACAACATTACAGATTTCGAAATCCTAGAATAGTTTTAAGTGAAATTGAACAATTATGGGATTAAAAAGTAATATGGGAATTTGAAGGGAGGATGGGCCAGGGATACTGAGAAACTAAAATATATACACATTAGTGCAACGATTCATACGTCAGTTCAAGAAACGGATTATTCGAGCAGAATAACGATGCAACCTATTAGAAACATTCTATTTACAAAATATATTCATTCCTAGCTCAAGATATTACCAATTTTTGATATTTAATTTTATGAGGTTCAAAAAAAATACGTTGATAGGCTTGGGCATCTCGTTGGAAAAGTCGTCAAAATCGAGAAGTGTACATTATATTTGTGCTGAAAGAACAGCAGTTAGTATAGGAGTGAATCGACTGCACAACATTACAGATTTCGAAATCCTAGAATAGTTTTAAGTGAAATTGAACAATTATGGGATTAAAAAGTAATATGGGAATTTGAAGGGAGGATGGGCCAGGGATACTGAGAAACTAAAATATATACACATTAGTGCAACGATTCATACGTCAGTTCAAGAAACGGATTATTCGAGCAGAATAACGATGCAACCTATTAGAAATATTCTATTTACAAAATATATTCATTCCTAGCTCAAGATATTACCAATTTTTGATATTTAATTTTATGAGGTTAAAAAATAATACGTTGATAGGCTTTGGGCATCTCGTTGGAAAAGTCGTCAAAATCGACAATTGTACATTATATTTGTGCTGAAAAGAACAGCAGTTAGTATAGGAGTGAATCGACTGCACAATATTACAGATTTCGAAATCCTAGAATAGTTTTAAGTGAAATTGAACAATTATGGGATTAAAAAGTAATATGGGAATTTGAAGGGAGGATGGACCAGGGATACTGAGAAACTAAAATATATACACATTAGTGCAACGATTCATACGTCAGTTCAAGAAACGGATTATTCGAGCAGAATATCGATGCAACCTATTAGAAACATTCTATTTACAAAATATATTCATTCCTAGCTCAAGATATTACCAATTTTTGATATTTAATTTTATGAGGTTCAAAAAAAATACGTTGATAGGCTTGGACATCTCGTTGGAAAAGTCATCAAAATCGAGAAGTGTACATTATATTTGTGCTGAAAGAACAGCAGTTAGTATAGGAGTGAATCGACTGCACAACATTACAGATTTCGAAATCCTAGAATAGTTTTAAATGAAATTACACAATTATGGGATTGAAAAGATGTTCGGAAATTTGAAAAGGAAATGGGCAAGGGATACTGAGAAACTAAAATATATACACATTAGTGCAACGATTCATACGTCAGTTCAAGAAACGGATTATTCGAGAAGAATAACGATGCAACCTATTAGAAATATTTAATTTTCAAAATATATTCATTCCTAGCTCAAGATATTACCAATTTTTGATATTTAATTTTATGGGGTTCAAAAAAAATACGTTGATAGGCTTTGGGCATCTCGTTGGAAAAGTCGTCAAAATCGAGAAGTGTACATTATACTTGTGCTGAAAAGAACAGCAGTTAGTATAGGAGTGAATCGACTGCACAACATTACAGATTTCGAAATCCTAGAATAGTTTTAAGTGAAATTGAACAATTATGGGATTAAAAAGTAATATGGGAATTTGAAGGGAGGATGGGCCAGGGATACTGAGAAACTAAAATATATACACATTAGTGCAACGATTCATACGTCAGTTCAAGAAACGGATTATTCGAGCAGAATAACGATGCAACCTATTAGAAACATTCTATTTACAAAATATATTCATTCCTAGCTCAAGATATTACCAATTTTTGATATTTAATTTTATGAGGTTCAAAAAAAATACGTTGATAGGCTTGGGCATCTCGTTGGAAAAGTCGTCAAAATCGAGAAGTGTACATTATATTTGTGCTGAAAGAACAGCAGTTAGTATAGGAGTGAATCGACTGCACAACATTACAGATTTCGAAATCCTAGAATAGTTTTAAGTGAAATTGAACAATTATGGGATTAAAAAGTAATATGGGAATTTGAAGGGAGGATGGGCCAGGCATACTGAGAAACTAAAATATATACATATTAGTGCAACGATTCATACGTCAGTTCAAGAAAGGCCTTATTCAAGCAGACTAACGATGCGACCTATTAAATATAGTCTATTTACAAAATATATTCATTCCTAGCTCAAGATATTACCAATTTTTGATATTTAATTTTATGAGGTTCAAAAAAAATACGTTGATAGGCTTGGGCATCTCGTTGGAAAAGTCGTCAAAATCGAGAAGTGTACATTATATTTGTGCTGAAAGAACAGCAGTTAGTATAGGAGTGAATCGACTGCACAACATTACAGATTTCGAAATCCTAGAATAGTTTTAAGTGAAATTGAACAATTATGGGATTAAAAAGTAATATGAGAATTTGAAGGGAGGATGGGCCAGGGATACTGAGAAACTAAAATATATACACATTAGTGCAACGATGCATACGTCAGTTCAAGAAACGGATTATTCGAGAAGAATAACGATGCAACCTATTAGAAATATTTAATTTACAAAATATATTCATTCCTAGCTCAAGATATTACCAATTTTTGATATTTAATTTTATGAGGTTCAAAAAAAATACGTTGATAGGCTTGGGCATCTCGTTGGAAAAGTCGTCAAAATCGAGAAGTGTACATTATACTTGTGCTGAAAAGAACAGCAGTTAGTATAGGAGTGAATCGACTGCACAACATTACAGATTTCGAAATCCTAGAATAGTTTTAAGTGAAATTGAACAATTATGGGATTAAAAAGTAATATGGGAATTTGAAGGGAGGATGGGCCAGGGATACTGAGAAACTAAAATATATACACATTAGTGCAACGATTCATACGTCAGTTCAAGAAACGGATTATTCGAGCAGAATAACGATGCAACCTATTAGAAATATTCTATTTACAAAATATATTCATTCCTAGCTCAAGATATTACCAATTTTTGATATTTAATTTTATGGGGTTCAAAAAAAATACGTTGATAGGCTTGGGCATCTCGTTGGAAAAGTCGTCAAAATCGAGAAGTGTACATTATATTTGTGCTTAAAGAACAGCAGTTAGTATAGGAGTGAATCGACTGCACAACATTACAGATTTCGAAATCCTAGAATAGTTTTAAGTGAAATTACACAATTATGGGATTGAAAAGTAATATGAGAATTTGAAGGGAGGATGGGCCAGGGATACTGAGAAACTAAAATATATACACATTAGTGCAACGATGCATACGTCAGTTCAAGAAACGGATTATTCGAGAAGAATAACGATGCAACCTATTAGAAATATTTAATTTACAAAATATATTCATTCCTAGCTCAAGATATTACCAATTTTTGATATTTAATTTTATGAGGTTCAAAAAAAATACGTTGATAGGCTTGGGCATCTCGTTGGAAAAGTCGTCAAAATCGAGAAGTGTACATTATACTTGTGCTGAAAAGAACAGCAGTTAGTATAGGAGTGAATCGACTGCACAACATTACAGATTTCGAAATCCTAGAATAGTTTTAAGTGAAATTGAACAATTATGGGATTAAAAAGTAATATGGGAATTTGAAGGGAGGATGGGCCAGGGATACTGAGAAACTAAAATATATACACATTAGTGCAACGATTCATACGTCAGTTCAAGAAACGGATTATTCGAGCAGAATAACGATGCAACCTATTAGAAATATTCTATTTACAAAATATATTCATTCCTAGCTCAAGATATTACCAATTTTTGATATTTAATTTTATGGGGTTCAAAAAAAATACGTTGATAGGCTTGGGCATCTCGTTGGAAAAGTCGTCAAAATCGAGAAGTGTACATTATATTTGTGCTTAAAGAACAGCAGTTAGTATAGGAGTGAATCGACTGCACAACATTACAGATTTCGAAATCCTAGAATAGTTTTAAGTGAAATTGAACAATTATGGGATTAAAAAGTAATATGGGAATTTGAAGGGAGGATGGGCCAGGGATACTGAGAAACTAAAATATATACACATTAGTGCAACGATGCATACGTCAGTTCAAGAAACGGATTATTCGAGAAGAATAACGATGCAACCTATTAGAAATATTTAATTTACAAAATATATTCATTCCTAGCTCAAGATATTACCAATTTTTGATATTTAATTTTATGAGGTTCAAAAAAAATACGTTGATAGGCTTGGGCATCTCGTTGGAAAAGTCGTCAAAATCGAGAAGTGTACATTATACTTGTGCTGAAAAGAACAGCAGTTAGTATAGGAGTGAATCGACTGCACAACATTACAGATTTCGAAATCCTAGAATAGTTTTAAGTGAAATTGAACAATTATGGGATTAAAAAGTAATATGGGAATTTGAAGGGAGGATGGGCCAGGGATACTGAGAAACTAAAATATATACATATTAGTGCAACGATTCATACGTCAGTTCAAGAAAGGCCTTATTCAAGCAGACTAACGATGCGACCTATTAAATATAGTCTATTTACAAAATATATTCATTCCTAGCTCAAGATATTACCAATTTTTGATATTTAATTTTATGAGGTTCAAAAAAAATACGTTGATAGGCTTGGGCATCTCGTTGGAAAAGTCGTCAAAATCGAGAAGTGTACATTATATTTGTGCTGAAAGAACAGCAGTTAGTATAGGAGTGAATCGACTGCACAACATTACAGATTTCGAAATCCTAGAATAGTTTTAAGTGAAATTGAACAATTATGGGATTAAAAAGTAATATGAGAATTTGAAGGGAGGATGGGCCAGGGATACTGAGAAACTAAAATATATACACATTAGTGCAACGATGCATACGTCAGTTCAAGAAACGGATTATTCGAGAAGAATAACGATGCAACCTATTAGAAATATTTAATTTACAAAATATATTCATTCCTAGCTCAAGATATTACCAATTTTTGATATTTAATTTTATGAGGTTCAAAAAAAATACGTTGATAGGCTTGGGCATCTCGTTGGAAAAGTCGTCAAAATCGAGAAGTGTACATTATACTTGTGCTGAAAAGAACAGCAGTTAGTATAGGAGTGAATCGACTGCACAACATTACAGATTTCGAAATCCTAGAATAGTTTTAAGTGAAATTGAACAATTATGGGATTAAAAAGTAATATGGGAATTTGAAGGGAGGATGGGCCAGGGATACTGAGAAACTAAAATATATACACATTAGTGCAACGATTCATACGTCAGTTCAAGAAACGGATTATTCGAGCAGAATAACGATGCAACCTATTAGAAATATTCTATTTACAAAATATATTCATTCCTAGCTCAAGATATTACCAATTTTTGATATTTAATTTTATGGGGTTCAAAAAAAATACGTTGATAGGCTTGGGCATCTCGTTGGAAAAGTCGTCAAAATCGAGAAGTGTACATTATATTTGTGCTTAAAGAACAGCAGTTAGTATAGGAGTGAATCGACTGCACAACATTACAGATTTCGAAATCCTAGAATAGTTTTAAGTGAAATTACACAATTATGGGATTGAAAAGAAGTTCGGGAATTTGAAAAGGAAATGGGCAAGGGATACTGAGAAACTAAAATATATACACATTAGTGCAACGATGCATACGTCAGTTCAAGAAACGGATTATTCGAGAAGAATAACGATGCAACCTATTAGAAATATTTAATTTACAAAATATATTCATTCCTAGCTCAAGATATTACCAATTTTTGATATTTAATTTTATGGGGTTCAAAAAAAATACGTTGATAGGCTTTGGGCATCTCGTTGGAAAAGTCGTCAAAATCGAGAAGTGTACATTATACTTGTGCTGAAAAGAACAGCAGTTAGTATAGGAGTGAATCGACTGCACAACATTACAGATTTCGAAATCCTAGAATAGTTTTAAGTGAAATTGAACAATTATGGGATTAAAAAGTAATATGGGAATTTGAAGGGAGGATGGACCAGGGATACTGAGAAACTAAAATATATACACATTAGTGCAACGATTCATACGTCAGTTCAAGAAACGGATTATTCGAGCAGAATAACGATGCAACCTATTAGAAACATTCTATTTACAAAATATATTCATTCCTAGCTCAAGATATTACCAATTTTTGATATTTAATTTTATGGGGTTCAAAAAAAATACGTTGATAGGCTTGGGCATCTCGTTGGAAAAGTCGTCAAAATCGAAAAGTGTACATTATATTTGTGCTTAAAGAACAGCAGTTAGTATAGGAGTGAATCGACTGCACAACATTACAGATTTCGAAATCCTAGAATAGTTTTAAGTGAAATTGAACAATTATGGGATTAAAAAGTAATATGGGAATTTGAAGGGAGGATGGGCCAGGGATACTGAGAAACTAAAATATATACACATTAGTGCAACCATTCATACGTCAGTTCAAAAAACGGATTATTCGAGCAGAATAACGATGCAACCTATTAGAAATATTCTATTTACAAAATATATTCATTCCTAGCTCAAGATATTACCAATTTTTGATATTTAATTTTATGGGGTTCAAAAAAAATACGTTGATAGGCTTGGGCATCTCGTTGGAAAAGTCGTCAAAATCGAGAAGTGTACATTATATTTGTGCTTAAAGAACAGCAGTTAGTATAGGAGTGAATCGACTGCACAACATTACAGATTTCGAAATCCTAGAATAGTTTTAAGTGAAATTGAACAATTATGGGATTAAAAAGTAATATGGGAATTTGAAGGGAGGATGGGCCAGGGATACTGAGAAACTAAAATATATACACATTAGTGCAACCATTCATACGTCAGTTCAAAAAACGGATTATTCGAGCAGAATAACGATGCAACCTATTAGAAATATTCTATTTACAAAATATATTCATTCCTAGCTCAAGATATTACCAATTTTTGATATTTAATTTTATGGGGTTCAAAAAAAATACGTTGATAGGCTTGGGCATCTCGTTGGAAAAGTCGTCAAAATCGAGAAGTGTACATTATATTTGTGCTTAAAGAACAGCAGTTAGTATAGGAGTGAATCGACTGCACAACATTACAGATTTCGAAATCCTAGAATAGTTTTAAGTGAAATTACACAATTATGGGATTGAAAAGAAGTTCGGGAATTTGAAAAGGAAATGGGCAAGGGATACTGAGAAACTAAAATATATACACATTAGTGCAACGATGCATACGTCAGTTCAAGAAACGGATTATTCGAGAAGAATAACGATGCAACCTATTAGAAATATTTAATTTACAAAATATATTCATTCCTAGCTCAAGATATTACCAATTTTTGATATTTAATTTTATGGGGTTCAAAAAAAATACGTTGATAGGCTTTGGGCATCTCGTTGGAAAAGTCGTCAAACTCGAGAAGTGTACATTATACTTGTGCTGAAAAGAACAGCAGTTAGTATAGGAGTGAATCGACTGCACAACATTACAGATTTCGAAATCCTAGAATAGTTTTAAGTGAAATTGAACAATTATGGGATTAAAAAGTAATATGGGAATTTGAAGGGAGGATGGGCCAGGGATACTGAGAAACTAAAATATATACACATTAGTGCAACGATTCATACGTCAGTTCAAGAAACGGATTATTCGAGCAGAATAACGATGCAACCTATTAGAAACATTCTATTTACTAAATATATTCATTCCTAGCTCAAGATATTACCAATTTTTGATATTTAATTTTATGAGGTTCAAAAAAAATACGTTGATAGGCTTGGGCATCTCGTTGGAAAAGTCGTCAAAATCGAGAAGTGTACATTATATTTGTGCTGAAAGAACAGCAGTTAGTATAGGAGTGAATCGACTGCACAACATTACAGATTTCGAAATCCTAGAATAGTTTTAAGTGAAATTGAACAATTATGGGATTAAAAAGTAATATGGGAATTTGAAGGGAGGATGGGCCAGGCATACTGAGAAACTAAAATATATACATATTAGTGCAACGATTCATACGTCAGTTCAAGAAAGGCCTTATTCAAGCAGACTAACGATGCGACCTATTAAATATAGTCTATTTACAAAATATATTCATTCCTAGCTCAAGATATTACCAATTTTTGATATTTAATTTTATGAGGTTCAAAAAAAATACGTTGATAGGCTTGGGCATCTCGTTGGAAAAGTCGTCAAAATCGAGAAGTGTACATTATACTTGTGCTGAAAAGAACAGCAGTTAGTATAAGAGTGAATCGACTGTACAACATTACAGATTTCGAAATCCTAGAATAGTTTTAAGTGAAATTGAACAATTATGGGATTAAAAAGTAATATGGGAATTTGAAGGGAGGATGGGCCAGGGATACTGAGAAACTAAAATATATACACATTAGTGCAACGATTCATACGTCAGTTCAAGAAACGGATTATTCGAGCAGAATAACGATGCAACCTATTAGAAATATTCTATTTACAAAATATATTCATTCCTAGCTCAAGATATTACCAATTTTTGATATTTAATTTTATGGGGTTCAAAAAAAATACGTTGATAGGCTTGGGCATCTCGTTGGAAAAGTCGTCAAAATCGAGAAGTGTACATTATATTTGTGCTTAAAGAACAGCAGTTAGTATAGGAGTGAATCGACTGCACAACATTACAGATTTCGAAATCCTAGAATAGTTTTAAGTGAAATTACACAATTATGGGATTGAAAAGAAGTTCGGGAATTTGAAAAGGAAATGGGCAAGGGATACTGAGAAACTAAAATATATACACATTAGTGCAACGATGCATACGTCAGTTCAAGAAACGGATTATTCGAGAAGAATAACGATGCAACCTATTAGAAATATTTAATTTACAAAATATATTCATTCCTAGCTCAAGATATTACCAATTTTTGATATTTAATTTTATGGGGTTCAAAAAAAATACGTTGATAGGCTTTGGGCATCTCGTTGGAAAAGTCGTCAAAATCGAGAAGTGTACATTATACTTGTGCTGAAAAGAACAGCAGTTAGTATAGGAGTGAATCGACTGCACAACATTACAGATTTCGAAATCCTAGAATAGTTTTAAGTGAAATTGAACAATTATGGGATTAAAAAGTAATATGGGAATTTGAAGGGAGGATGGGCCAGGGATACTGAGAAACTAAAATATATACACATTAGTGCAACCATTCATACGTCAGTTCAAAAAACGGATTATTCGAGCAGAATAACGATGCAACCTATTAGAAATATTCTATTTACAAAATATATTCATTCCTAGCTCAAGATATTACCAATTTTTGATATTTAATTTTATGAGGTTCAAAAAAAATACGTTGATAGGCTTGGACATCTCGTTGGAAAAGTCGTCAAAATCGAGAAGTGTACATTATATTTGTGCTGAAAGAACAGCAGTTAGTATAGGAGTGAATCGACTGCACAACATTACAGATTTCGAAATCCTAGAATAGTTTTAAATGAAATTACACAATTATGGGATTGAAAAGATGTTCGGGAATTTGAAAAGGAAATGGGCAAGGGATACTGAGAAACTAAAATATATACACATTAGTGCAACGATGCATACGTCAGTTCAAGAAACGGATTATTCGAGAAGAATAACGATGCAACCTATTAGAAATATTTAATTTTCAAAATATATTCATTCCTAGCTCAAGATATTACCAATTTTTGATATTTAATTTTATGGGGTTCAAAAAAAATACGTTGATAGGCTTTGGGCATCTCGTTGGAAAAGTCGTCAAACTCGAGAAGTGTACATTATACTTGTGCTGAAAAGAACAGCAGTTAGTATAGGAGTGAATCGACTGCACAACATTACAGATTTCGAAATCCTAGAATAGTTTTAAGTGAAATTGAACAATTATGGGATTAAAAAGTAATATGGGAATTTGAAGGGAGGATGGGCCAGGGATACTGAGAAACTAAAATATATACACATTAGTGCAACGATTCATACGTCAGTTCAAGAAACGGATTATTCGAGCAGAATAACGATGCAACCTATTAGAAACATTCTATTTACAAAATATATTCATTCCTAGCTCAAGATATTACCAATTTTTGATATTTAATTTTATGAGGTTCAAAAAAAATACGTTGATAGGCTTGGGCATCTCGTTGGAAAAGTCGTCAAAATCGAGAAGTGTACATTATATTTGTGCTGAAAGAACAGCAGTTAGTATAGGAGTGAATCGACTGCACAACATTACAGATTTCGAAATCCTAGAATAGTTTTAAGTGAAATTGAACGATTATGGGATTAAAAAGTAATATGGGAATTTGAAGGGAGGATGGGCCAGGGATACTGAGAAACTAAAATATATACACATTAGTGCAACGATTCATACGTCAGTTCAAGAAACGGATTATTCGAGCAGAATAACGATGCAACCTATTAGAAATATTCTATTTACAAAATATATTCATTCCTAGCTCAAGATATTACCAATTTTTGATATTTAATTTTATGAGGTTAAAAAATAATACGTTGATAGGCTTTGGGCATCTCGTTGGAAAAGTCGTCAAAATCGACAATTGTACATTATATTTGTGCTGAAAAGAACAGCAGTTAGTATAGGAGTGAATCGACTGCACAATATTACAGATTTCGAAATCCTAGAATAATTTTAAGTAAAATTGAACAATTATGGGATTAAAAAGTAATATGGGAATTTGAAGGGAGGATGGGCCAGGGATACTGAGAAACTAAAATATATACACATTAGTGCAACGATTCATACGTCAGTTCAAGGAACAGATTATTCGAGCAGAATAACGATGCAACCTAAGTAGTAGTATAGCAATGTATGTTCCAGCACACCTGCGGGGGGTCTGTAACCCTTTGACCCCACCGGGCTTAACCCTTTGGACCCCCTGGCTATGTTAATAATAATTATTATTGTTAACAATTATTATTTAATATTCGTGGGGGGTCCCTTGGCTTAACCCTTTGATTCCCTGGCCTCTATCCCTTCTATGTTAATTATTATTATTATTAATGTTAATAATTGTTTATAATTTTTGAGGAAGGTTTCTAGGGCTCCTAGTCCCTAGGGCTCCTAGTCCCTAGGGATCCTATACCTAGTGCTTTTAGTCTAATTAAATTTAAATGTTTTTTTTAAAGTTATAAATATATATATATAACAATTTACTTGCTACATTGAGAATGAAACGAATATAGAAAATAGCGACGATTTTTTTTTGAAAAAAATGAAAAGACAGACCGGAGAATCGAACCGGAGTCCTCTGGGTTGGCAGGCTAGCGTTCTACCACTAGAGCCAATGCCACATGTACCTTAGAGGATGCATATTGTGTATATTAGCTACACACGCATACATTTGGTATAGGGCCCGAGCGTGCGGAGGAGGAGGGGAGCGCACGCTGTCTATAGTTCTGGCCTGATGGGGATGCGCTACTATAGTAGTATTAAATGTATGCTCTCTCTCTTTCTCTCTCTCTCTCTCTCTCCTACGCTCTAGCTAAACGTGGACCATGGTGCGCGGAGGGGAGCGTATGCTGTCTATAGTCAACACGTGCTCTCTCCACGAAGGGAACTGTTTTCGTGAGAATGCTAGAGACTACGAATGCAGTCGCTCGACTGACACCTCCTTGAGATGTTCCTCCTAAACATCTCTGCTAGGAGAGAACCTTATTCCCATCCATTCACCCTTTCTTACAATCATTATGATTATTTTACTATTTAAATAAGCATACATTCATTATTTATTTAATATTTTTAATTATACATTGAATAGAGTACACTTTGTCTATAATCTTTATGTTCAGTGTCTGACATAGCTATTTTTAAATATTCAGTTGAATTTTTATATGAATTATAGTCATCTGTAAATCTTTCGACTGTGTCGATCCCTTTTGATTTTGCTTGTTTTTGTCTTTCCATCATCCAATCGTGTATCTTTTGTGTATTTACTGCAGCACATACTATATTCTCGCGATTTTGACTATGATATATGCATGATGGTTTAAATTTAATACTTAAATCTTCCAATCGCGGACATCTCATTTCAGTTTCGATATCTAAAATATTTCTGTAATTAAAAAAAAAAAAAAACTAATTAAATTCGAATTTAGAATTTTGTACTATTGTATATTATTTGAACCTACTTTTCAGGAATAATTTTTTAAGCCATTGCTTCTTTTGTAATCCTTTCACATAAATATTTCTACAATTATGTAAATGACTACGTATAGTACAATTTAAAAAATTATATGGTAAAATACCATTTCTCCATAATATACCTATAAAATTGATTATATTAAATATTTCAAATAAAATCAATGTTAATTAACGATAATAAAAATAAATACCATGATGATGTAATTCCAACCACTTATTAACACTTTGATATTCAATAGACAGTTTGAGCCAATGATATGGAGGTTTAAAAAGTAGTACTGTAGGTGAAGTATTAGAACATACTGGTAAATAGGCAAACTCCTTACAAATAAAAGTATTATTAAGACTCTGAAAGCCTTGAATATCTAAAATATAGTCCATCTTAGAGTATAAATCCCATCATTCTCTATGATATGTGAGCTGAATCGTATCTCAAAGCAATAATGACTATATTTTTATTCTGAAGATCTATACAGGGTGTCCCATTTTAATTTACCACCCCCTAAAACAGGTTAATAATTTGCTCTGAGAACAAAATGTTTCAAATAAAATTTTTTGGGTTCGAAGGGGGGCATCTTTTGGCTATTTCAGCTGCGATCTTGAACATGACCTTCAAGGTCATTTGAAAGTCAAGACCAAATTTTCATATGAAATGTGCATATTTTATGGCGGATTCGGATTTTACTAAAAAAGAAAAACACTTTTTGTATGAATCATTTTTTGAAAAAATCCCAAATTTTTGTTGTAAACGGCTTTAAGAAAGTATAAAAAATCACTAGATATCTCTACCTTAAACTGAGGTTAGAATTTTTCCCACAGTTAAGAATGATTTTGATGAATGTTACTAGATTCAATGAGGGACATACTGTAGTGACCTTCACCACGAACTTGCTTAAGAGCCATCAATGTCATTTGAAGGTCATCAAGATTTTTTGAAGGTCAAATGTTTATTTACAGGTAACCATTACATTTTATCCGAGGAATTAGAATATTAGAATTAGAATATTTTTCTCGTAAATGCTTTATTTCTCGCTAAAAGACATTTTTTTGCTTCGTTATCGTTCTATTGGTAAGGCTTGTAAATTCTTACAGCTCCTCAAAGCTTCTCATCATTAGGTTTTCATTGACTTTCTGAATTTCAGATTAAATAAAAATTAAATTATTAATTTAAGATTAAATATTCCCTAAAAAATCTACCTACAACAGATAATGGCTGACTACACGCCAGTAGAGATAGTTAACATGATCAAGATTCTGGGAGAATGTCACGACAATTACAAGGCTGCAGCGAGGCTGTACGCTGAAAGGTATCCGGACGCTCGTCATCCTACTAGGAGGAATATTAAACTTCTAACGATAACAGCTTAAGGAGGTAACTTAAGAAGGAAGAGGCGACGGACGGGCCCAAGAGAGCATATTGCGCTTGGGGTTCGTGCTGTAATTGCCGAGGATCCTCATATTTCGACGCGACAAATTCAGCGAATGCATGGAGTACCCAGATCAACAGTTTCCCGTGTATTGCGTCATTTTAGATTTCATCCATATCACTTGAACCTTACACATGCCATTGAGCCTGGTGATCCTGCCAGGTGACTTAGATTCTATCAATGGGCGGAAACACGAATGCGCATAGATCCATTTTTCTTTGATCGGACTCTCTTTACAG
This sequence comes from Phymastichus coffea, assembly GCF_024137745.1. NCBI lineage: Eukaryota > Metazoa > Arthropoda > Insecta > Hymenoptera > Eulophidae > Phymastichus > Phymastichus coffea. The sequence goes on along the minus strand of NW_026706836.1, from coordinate 2,649,449 downwards.
ACGAGGCAAAGTTCGACAATATGGGAGGAGTTAATCTTCATAACGTGCATTATTATGCAGAAGAAAATAAACATTGGCAGCGAGATCACCGTACACAAAGACGGTGTTCAATTAATGTTTGAGCGGGCATAGTTGGGGAATACGTTGTGGGTCCAATTTTTTATGACCGTAATTTAAACGGCGAGCTTTATTTAGATATTCTCGAGAACCAAATTCCACCTCTTCTAGAAAACATTCCGCTAGAAATAAGGCGAGATATGTGGTTCCAGCAAGATGGTGCTCCCGCTCATCGTCGACTACTTGTCAGGAGATTTCTGAACGCGACATACCCAAATAGTTGGATTAGAATTGGTAGTCCAATCTGTGAATTCCCTGCGCGATCGCCAGATTTGACCCCATTGGACTTCTTTCTGTGGGGGGCCGTGAAGCAGAGAGTTTACGCGGAAGCCCCGACGACGGCACAAAATATGATGGAGAGAATTGTTGCAGCATTCCAGGTGTTAACCCCACAAACATTAATAGATGTCCAAAAAAGTTTTCGGCAGAGAATACAAATGTGCATTCAACAAAATGGGCAATTGATAGAGCACTTGAGACATTGAAATTTCCGTGACTAGCTGAACGAAGGGGTCTTGCCTTAAGTGGTTGGACGTGAAGGTCTTGCCTTAAGTGATCCAAAGGATACCTCTGTCTTTGTTTGAAGCTAGTAACATTCATCTAAAACATCTTATTTCTAGAACAAATTCTCTTTTCAGTTAATGGGAGAGCTACCTACCTATTGATGATCAAAAAATGATTCATACAAAAAGTGTTTTTCTTTTTTAGTAGAATCCGAATCCGCCATAAAATATGCACATTTCATATGATAATTTGGTCTTGACTTTCAAATGACCTTGAAGGTCATGTTCAAGGTCGCAGCTGAAATAGCCAAAAGATGCCCCCCTTCGAACCCAACAAATTTTATTTGAAACATTTTTTTCTCAGAGCAAATTATTAACCTGTTTTAGGGGGTGGTAAATTAAAATGGGACACCCTGTATATAAACCCTTTAATACTAAATTAATAAGTTAGATGGTGCTACAGTCGGTTCACCCCCACTCTTTCGTTTGAGCTAACCCTTCCATATACTGCCTACAGCGCCCACACTTTGTAGGCAGCGCCCTCAGTTTGCTGACAGCGCCCTCACTTAACCTTTAAAAGCAGCTTTGGCCTAGCAAAAGAGCGCAGTCTCTCGAAACAGCCTGCGAGCTAAGCTTGCCTTACCTTACGCCATTTGCAAGTAGTTCCTCAGTAGTTAGTTGAATCCTTATTGATTTGTTAAACAAATCAATATTGTTGTTTGTAATAAACGTGGACTCAGTAGTTTGAATATTATATTTATTATAAGTGATTAAGTACAGTGTAACATGGAAGGAGATTGAGAGGCTCGCAAGAGCGTGGCGTCAGCTCAACTGACCAAACGCACAAGGGTGGGGAGCGGACTAGCTAACTAATATGCACGCAAAGACAGTAGGTGGCGTCCGCTAATCACATGTGGATTTCGACATATTCTAACACTCCCACTTAAGAAATGCACACAACGCCAATATCTTTGCGCTGACGTTCGAAACATCCTTTCGCTAATCCTTTCGTTAGTATATCGGCTTGCTGCTCCTTTGTAGATACGTACTTGATACAATAAAATTTCTCTTGGTATTTTATTCTTACAAAATTGTATTTCACGTCAATGTGCTTCGTGCGACAATGGAATTGTGGGTTTTTTATAATTTTGATTGTGCTTTGGTTATCGATGCACAACATTGGGGTTTCTTGTTCGCGGTTCGTTAAATCACGAAGTAGTCTGTTTAACCATACGAGTTCTTGTACACTGGCACAAGCGGCGATGAACTCGGATTCAGTTGTCGATAAAGCGACAGATTTTTGTCTATGCGAACTCCATGCAATTAAATCATTACCTAATTTTATTATGTAGCCAGATGTGGATTTGCGCGATACATGGTCATTTGCGAAATCTGCATCGCTGTACGCTATGAACTGTAGCTTTTGATTAGGTTCGTTTTTACCGTATATCAATCCGTAATCTAATGTGCCTTTAACATATTTTATAATTCGTTTCACGCAGTTCCAGTGGCCGTTCGTAGGTCTGTCAGAATATCTGCTCAAAACTCCCACTGCGTATGATATGTCTGGTCTACTAACCATTGCCAAAAACATCAGGCTACCTATCGCTTCTTTAAATGGTAAATCACGTAAAATTGTTTCGTTCTCAAAACTATCAAGTTTAGTTTGCGAATCAAAAGGAACACAAACTGGATGTGCATTTTGCATGTTAAAACGTTGTATAATTGTTTCTGCAAATTTCCTTTGATTTATAAATAAACAACCATCAGGCATATGAGTCATTTCAATTCCTAAATACGTATTTAAATTGCAGGTAGTTGTTTTGAAGCTTTTTTGTAAATGAGCCATCAGGTTATCAATTCTCCCACTGTTTTTACATGCAATAATGCCATCGTCTACGTGTATGACAAGTATAATAAGTTCAGTGGTATTTTTACTCACAAAAATACAAGGATCCGCCGCTGTTTGATACAAATTAAAAGCCATAAGACAAGCAATAAATTTGTCGTTCCAGCATTTTGCTGCTTGTTTAAGTCCATATAAGCTTTTTTTCAATTTACACACTTTGTTATTTTTGATTGAAAAACCTTCTGGTTGATGCATGTATACAGTTTCGGGTAATTCGGCATTTAAATAGGCGACTTTTATGTCAAATTGCTTGTAAAGCATTCTGTCGCTCGCAGTGATTGATAAGAACATTCTAATTGAATTGTGACGCGCAACGGGACTAAATGTCTCATGGTAATCAATGCCATAGCGTTGTTCGTAACCTTTGACTACAAGTCGAGCTTTATACATTTTATTTCCATTTGGTTTATCTTTAATTTTAAAAATCCATCTGTTTTTCAAAATTGGAACGTTTTTCGGCATATCGACGAGTTCCCAAGTGTCGCATTCCTTCAGTGAGTCTATCTCATCTTTCATTGCTTGTTTCCATTCACGCGCGTCGTGACCTTGCACAGCGTCGTCGTAAGTAATCGGATCACTACTTTGAGTGATAAATAGCTCTTCTATGTCAAAAACTTCGTCAGATATTATCGGTATTCCGTATCTTTCGGGTGGTTGAACTCTTTTTCGTAAATTATATCGTGGTTGTTCGAGCTCTCTCTGGTTATTCAATTCATTTGGAATTTCTACATTGTCTATCATATTTTCGTTCAAACTATTATTACTTGCGTTACTCGCTACTTCGTCAAGTAAATCAACAGGTGGTTCATTAATATCGTTTGGAATGTTTACATCAGCATGGGCAAAATTTTTATTTATATTTCTATTATCAATATTTTCGTTGTTTATATTGTTTTCTACAATCTGCTGATTAGCGTTGTTTTCGATAACAATTTCTTGATTTATATTTTCATGCGCATCAATATTAACATTTTCATTCACATCAACATTTTCATTTTTATTTATTTCTATGATTTTTACATATATTGTTGGGTCAATTTTCTCATTTTTTGATTCGTTCTTGAAAACAACATTTCGGTGCAGTTCAATTTTATTTGTTTCAGAGATAAAAATCTTATACGCTTTTACATTTTCATCGTACCCAACAAAAATTCCGCTCTTAGCTTTTTCGTCCCATTTTAATCTCTTTTGCTTGGGAATGTGTACATAAACTTGAGCTCCGAATACGCGAAAATGTCGTATTCCAGTCTCTTTTCCGAACCACAATTCGTACGGACTCTTGTCATTGACTTTTGTTTTTCTCGAGCGATTTAAAACGTACGCGGCCGTGTTAATCGCTTCTGCCCAGAAACCCTTTCCTAGTGAACTTTTGATTAGAATAGTTCTAGCCGATTCCACTAGCGTTCTATTCTCTCTCTCGGCTTTGCCGTTCTGCTGAGGCGTATAGACGACCGTGCGCTCATGCTTGATACCGTTTTCGGCGGTCAAGACGGACATTTGTTTGTTTATAAATTCCAGGCCATTGTCCGTTCGTAAGATGTTAACATTGTTGCCAGTTTCATTTTTCAATCGAAGTATGAAATTTCTAAAGCAGTCTACAACGTCGCTTTTGTTCTTCAAAAAATAAATTTTCACATAACTAGAGTAGTCGTCCTTGAATAGCAAAAAATACCGCGAATTTCCTAGTGAATTTGCTTCCATAGGCCCGCATATATCAGCATGTATCAGTTCACCGACTCGTTTTGTTTCAGTATGACTCGAATTAAAAGGTAGACTATGCATTTTTCCAATCACGCAACTATCACAAAATGGTTTGGTATTACTGAATTTTATATTATTTTTAACTAAAATTTTTTTGACATGTTCAAAGTTTTGGTGAGCACAGCGCTCATGCCACAGTTGCAATACATCTGTTTTGTTGTACGTTAAGTCAACCTTTTCTGATTTGTTATTTTCATTCACGTTATTTAGCAACATGTAATCATTGTTCTTTATCATTTTGAATTTCATCTCAAACAAGGTCTTTTCATTTTTTCGTTCACCAATAGCAACAACTTCCTCCTTTTTATAAAATTTACATTTTAAATTTGTCGACTCTAAACGTATTCCTTTTGCGAGAACACTGCCCATTGAAAAGAGGTTGAATTTAATATTCGGTACGTACATTACATCGATCAAGCATTTTTCGATCCACGAATTCTCGTTAAAAGCAAGCACGCTTACATTACCTTTGCCTACTCCGTGAACAATATGACCGTCGCCAAGCCGAATTGGAATCGCATTCTCCAATTCTTGGTATTCGTGTAAGAGTTGACGGTTTCCGCACATGTGCGATGTTGCTCCGGAATCCAGAAGCCACGAGTCTTCTCTGTTTACATCACTGGCGTAGGTGGAAGAAAGCGAAGTCTCTCCCACCATGATGAGCGCGTTGTCCCCCTTGCTCCGCGATGTGCCTTCTTTCTGCGAATTGGCTGTTGGACGCTTGTGCTTGTTTTCTTCTAGGTACCAACAGTCCCTTTTGAAATGCCCTTTCTTTTTGCAATTGTAACACTCCACATCACTTTTTCTCGCATTTTTCACAGATTTATTACTTTTATCTTTCACGTTGAACTTTTGCACTCTATCACTCAAAAGAGCTACACTTTCGTCACTTTGCCGAGATTTTCTTCTGGTTTCTTCCATAACCAAACGTGATGTCAAATTGTCAATAGTTTTTTGTTCTGTATTTGTTGACTCCCAGGCAGAGATAAAATGATTATATTCTTCTGGTAGAGTCATTATTATTTTTGTAATAAGCATACTGTCTGAAATTTTTTCACCGAACAATTTTAATCTACAACACAAGTCTTGAATTTTGGAGATATGTGTCGCAATGTCGTCACTGGGATTCTTTTTGCAGTTGAACCATTCTTGTTGTAGCATATGTATGCTAGTATCTGATTTATTTTCGTAAACTTTATGGAGCTTCTCCCACATTTCTTGTGAACTGGAGCAGTTGATTATGTGAAGCATTGGCGTATTTTCCATGGACATGACAATATATTTTTGTGCAATCCCGTCATTTTTTGTCCATTTTTCGAGCTTTTCTTGATATACAGTGGGATCGTAGTTTCCAGTAGCAGCCTCTGCTGCTGTTGGCGCCGTTGGTTTTTCATTTTTACCTTCCACTATGTCAAAAATACCTTTCGACACAAATATTATTTTTATTTGAAACTTTCACACTGCCCAATTTTCACAACCCTTCAAACTACAAATTTTGAGGATTTCACTTTCCATTTTTTTTTTTTTTTTTTTGTTTATTGCGAGCCTGGGCCCATAACCTGTTGTTTGTAATAAACGTGGACTCAGTAGTTTGAATATTATATTTATTATAAGTGATTAAGTACAGTGTAACATGGAAGGAGATTGAGAGGCTCGCAAGAGCGTGGCGTCAGCTCAACTGACCAAACGCACAAGGGTGGGGAGCGGACTAGCTAACTAATATGCACGCAAAGACAGTAGGTGGCGTCCGCTAATCACATGTGGATTTCGACATATTCTAACAAATATTCATTACCAACTGAGAACAAGTTCATTTTAGAGCTGTTCACTACCTTTTCCATCCTTTCATCATAATAATCCTTTATACAACTATAGACAAGTGACTGTACAAGACAATAAAACTAGATAACTAACAACATGACTTCTATCGCCTATTTTGAAGAAACAATTAAAAATTTATGGAAAGCTTATAACCATTCGAACGATTTAGATATAGACGATTGTATTAGATGGAGAAATCTAACAGTTAATGCTATAATTTCAATTAATGAATTTATGAAACGATCTGATTTAAGTAGAGCAATTCGACAAAGGTGTCAAACTTGTGCTTGTCATTTGAATTCTATTGAAGTCAATTTAAGTAAAACTATAAAAGTTGGTGGAAGTATACAACCATTAACAGCTATTCAGGATGAAATTCTAGGAGATGGAGTTGTTTGGAGACCAATTCATTCAGCCTTTGAAAATCGAATTAGTACAGTCTGTATAGTTAATCAACATCATTTAGATATAAAAACATTTCTAGTTGCCGCAAATCAACTATTACAAATTAAAATACCTCAATTTCTTGCTATCCATAATAACTTAAAAATAAATACAGAAATGGCATCACAATTTATCATAAAGAAAAATCAAGAAGAAGATATTCAAATCAAGTATTTCAATACAGAAAATGTTTGCATTTATAAGACTACTGATCTTGATAGATGGTTTCAAAATAACGTTAAAGATATTATACTTAAACAAATCGAAGAATTTCAAGAAAGAGACTCAGGCTGGTCGTTAAAAACTATTGTCGGTCTCACTATTAATATAAATAAGTATAATCCATTTAAACCATGCTCGTATATACCATTACCATCAAGCATAGATAATAAAAGAGCCTGTGTTAATGTAAAAAATGAAGACAATGAATGTTTTAAATGGGCTGTACTTTCATGCCTTCATCCAGTTGCAAGAAATCCAAACAGAGTAATTAAGTACAAGCCCTATGAGAATGAACTGAATTTTGATGGTATAAGCTTCCCTGTAAAAATAAAAAGTATTCCTAAATTTGAAAAGTTGAATAATATAAGTGTAAATTTATATATACTAAAAAAATATGGCTCGAAATATGAAGTCTCACCGTGCTATATAACGAAATTAAAACAAACTAAACATGTGAACTTACTCTTAATACAAAACGAATATATTGATGAAAATGAGACTAATAGACCACAAATATCAATAGATGATGAAAAATTCAAATTAGAAACTCACTACGTATGGATTAAAACTTTATCTGCTCTCCTTCGTAGATAAGTTACTCAACATACTGAAAAAATTTATCTTTGCGAACGTTGCCTTCATTATTTTACTAACAAGGAAAATTTGAAATCTCATGAAGTTGACTGTTCCAAAATAAATAAGTGTCGGATTAATTTACCTGACGATGCTACTTTAGAATTTAAAAATTTTAAACATAAAGAGGAAGTTCCATTTATTATATACGCGGATTTTGAATGTCTGTTAAAACCTATAGAAGATCCTAATAGAAATCTCAATGTTAAGAGACATAGTTTCCAAGAACATGAAGCCTATAGCATTGGATTATATGTAAAATGCCGTTATGACGATAGTAAGTCGATATATAAGTCATATAGAAAAAAATTAAATGAAGACGAATCACCAGCATCATGGTTTATAAAGCAATTAAAGTCCCTAGTTATTGAGTTAGAAAAGATATATAATAATGCAATAAAAATGGATTTATCATTTATTAATGAACGGACATTCAAAACGGCAAGAAGATGTCATATTTGCAACCAATATTTTCAAGATAACCAAAAACGAGTTCGTGATCATTGTCATTTAACAGGAAAATTTAGAGGTGCAGCTCACAATCATTGCAATTTGAATTATAAAAATGCTGCTTTCATACCAGTCGTATTTCATAACTTTACAGGCTATGACTCACATTTTATTATAACAGAAATTGCTACTAACTCAGAATTTGAAGGAAAGATCTCTGTTCTCGCTGAAAACAAGGAGCGATACATATCCTTCACAAAAGAAGTTGCAAACAGTCGAATTAGCTTTCGTTTCATTGATTCCTTTCGATTTATGCCTACATCTCTAGATAAATTAGCATATTATTTACCTCAGCTAGATATTGTACAGAGAGAATTTCAGAAAGATAATTACACTTTAGAACAGATTAATTTACTCAAAAGAAAAGGAGTTTTCCCATATGAATACATACAAAATTTAAATAGACTAACTGAGACAGAGTTACCATCTATTGAAAAATTTCATAGTCAATTGACAGATAGTGATATTCCTACTGAAGAATATAAGCATGCTCAAAACGTATGGAATATTTTCGGTAGTATTTGGAAGAAAATAGATTTAGGAATGTATTCTGATCTCTATCTGAAAACTGATGTACTTTTACTAGCTGATATTTTTGAGAATTTTCGATCAACCTGTAAGAATGCATATGATCTCGATCCTGCTCATTATTACACTACTCCTGGATTAACATGGGACGCAATGTTAAAATATACAAATATGAAGCTTGAACTATTAACAGATATAGATATAGTTTTATTCATTCAAATAGGTATTCGTGGAGGTATTAGTCAATGCTGCAATAGATTTTCAAAAGCAAATAATAAATATATGGGTGAAGAATTCAATAAGGATGAGCCAAACAAATTTTTAATGTATTATGACGTAAACAACCTTTATGGTTGGGCTATGACTCAATCATTACCATTTGAGGGCTTCAAATGGGTTTCAAATGTGGATATGTCAAATTTTTTCAATATCTCTGATGATAGCGACGTAGGCTATATTTTAGAAGTAGATCTAGAGTATCCACAAGAGCTGCATGATGAACATAAAGACCTACCTCTTTGTCCTGAACATACTAAACCACCCGGATCAAAACAGAAAAAACTTTTGACAACGCTTTATGATAAAGAACGATACGTTATTCATTATAGAGCGTTAAAACAAGCTCTCAAATATGGACTAAAACTCAAAAAGATATATAGAGCGCTAGAATTCAAACAAAAACAATGGCTGAAACCATATGTTGATTTAAATACTGAAAAAAGAAAGCAAGCTAAAAATGAGTTTGAAAAATTATTTTACAAGCTTATGATTAATGCAGTATATGGAAAAACAATGGAAGACGAAAGAAAACGAAAAGATGTCAAACTGATCGATCAATGGGGTGGTAGATATGGCGCTGAAGCTCGAATTGCCCAACCAAATTTCCATAGTAGTTCCATCTTTCATGAAAATTTTGCTGCTATTCAATTATCCTGGACAACTATCAGTATTAAAAAACCTATATAAATCGGTCTATGTGTATTAGATCTTTCAAAAACATTAGTCTATGACTTTCATTATGGTTACATGAAGCATCGAATTGGTGAAAAATGTAAATTACTTTATACTGATACTGACAGCCTCATTTATGAAATTCAAGATATTGATATGTATGAGATCATAAAAGTAGACATTGATAAATTTGACACATCGGACTATCCTGCTGATAATCAATTTGGAATGCCTCTAGCTAACAAAAAAGTTCTTGGTGTTATGAAGGATGAGTGCAATGCTGCTATTATGAGGGAGTACATTGGGTTACGAAGTAAACTATACAGTATTGAAATAATAAATAAGGATCCCTTGAAAAAGGCAAAAGGAGTGAAAAAACATACAGTAAAAAATACAATAACTCATTCAGATTATCGAAGGTGTTTAAACGAAATGGAAATTATTAAACGTACTCAATGTAATATTCGATCTAAATTACATCAAGTATTAACAGAGAGAGAGGAAAAGACAGCACTAAGCCCTCATGATGATAAACGATGTATTTTTTATAATAATCCGGACACACTTCCATGGGGGCATTATAAAACTCTTGAAATTGCTGAAATGAAAGAAAGAGTTGAACAGCTACGAAGAAAGAGGTATAGAGAAGAAGACGAAGTGATAGAACAAAATAGTAATATGAAAAGATTCAGATTTGAAGAAAATAATTCTAGAGGGCAGCACTAGCGAAAGAATTCTACTCCTTCGACAGTTACTAGATGGCGCTGATGACTAGTAATGGAGAGGGAAAAACAATGGATATCTGAGTCTACAGAGTGGGAGAATGGTTTTAGATGAAGAATCATGAGAGAGGGGAGACTGAAAGAGAGGGAAGCGGCGACGGCGGCTTGAGCTTTAAGAGTGGGGATGCCACTTATAAAACTAAGAGCTCACTCTTGTTCCAAACAGTTGCTCAGCTCTCACTCAAACAACAGTCTTACCTCTAATACGTCTTCCACTAACTATTAAAACAAGTAAGATATTTAAATAATTTTAGTTTATTAATACCTTAGTAATAAATAAATAAATAATTCTTTGATTTTTTATTTTACAGAATGGATTTCTCAGCAATAAATAAAATTTCGAAGACGACTTTCCTTCCTCGGAAGGCGATGTCCCAACTAACATCGAACACGTTATACCAAGTAACAAAAGTTAGATCATTAACAACAAAATATGGATTTAGCGTTGTTATTACAGTTGACGACGAATTTGATGTGTTCCTGCCTAAAAGGGTTAACATAGTACTCGAAAAAGATGAAGAAATGTTGAACAACCTACATCAGACTAGTGAGAAAGATGAGTTATTTATTTACCATATTGTCGGTTCAAACTTCGAATTTAAACATAATTGTATTTTCAACGAATAGTAATTAAATGTATTATAATACTAATGTAAATAGCTACACTATGAATAATAATAAAAAATATATCTAATTAAATAGTCTTTTTTCCTTTATTTAACTATCCTCTTATTTCCTTTTGTGGAGAGGTAAAAAAGTTCTTAATGTAGCCCTTTCCATTGAATTTCATCTCAATGTAAAGATGACTCATGAGCGTTGATTCGAAAGGAAGTACCTCACAGGTGAGAGCGAAGGTTGGGGCTCTCACTATTCCTATAATTAACCTTAAGTTCCGATAGAGGGCAGTCATTCGAGTTCTAATATATTTATAAGAAGAATGCATAGTTTGCTTTACCATCATTCAGTGAGAAGAAATAGCTATAGCAAGACTATCCTCTTGTGGTTCATCATGGCGCCTATTAGAAGAAACAAGAAGAGCATTCGCGCTTCGAAGTATGTATAGTTCTCAGATAATATTCAAATTCATCATCTTCCTATTGAAGACAAAGACTCGAGAAAAGGAGTGTGGGAGCAGCTTGCACGAGATCGAGAACGCTTCCAACGTCGTATTATGCAACTAAGTAGTATAATATCGCGAGCACTATTTAAAAAACGTATAATAATGATGAATCATATTCTTGAACCTATACTAAAAAATCATTGTATAGTATATACACTTAACAAACTAAAAATCTAAGTGGAGGTGGAAGAAGCAGCAAGTGGAGGTGGAAGAAGTAGCAAGTGGAGGTGGAAGAAGTAGCAAGTGGAGGGAGGCGGCCGTGCCGGCTAGAAAAAGTGTAGGTGGGGTAAAGGTCTTATGAGAGAGAGAAGAGCTCGGAAAACGTCATTCTGTTAGAAGAATCATTACCAGTAGTATCCACTTCCTTCTCCACTATTCTCAAGTCTTCGATAGCAAGATGGACTTAGAAATGTTAAATAAAATAGCTATGAAGCCCTTTGATCCACTACCGGAGAAAAATCATTATGAACTTGAAGAAAATCGTTGTTATTTAGTAACAAACTTTAAGGAAGAAGATAACAATCGAATCATTCTCGAGCTCGATTGTGAATACCAACTTATTTTACCAGATCGAATTTCAAGAGCCATCATGAAACATTATGATCTTTATATATTACTTTCAGATCATGTACAAAAATATTGTTTACAGATTGAATATCATAGCGCTGGTAGATTTCAATTTATTATTTAATGTAACATCAATGTATCTTTATTTCAATAAAGTATGTACAATAAATTTATTACAAAATATATTGTGGAGAGGTAAATGAGTCACAGGTGTTTCTACTAAAGCAGGTTTCGACTTGTTCTAATGGACTCACAAGTGATGATGCTCAAATGGAAGTACCTCACAGGTGAGAGCGAAGGTTGGGGCTCTTACCATTAAAATAAAACAAAAATTATTTATTATTATTGTAATATTTATTTGAATAAAATTTACTTTACATAAACGTCTTTATTCTTTCATATGTATAAAGTCTTATCTATCCATGAATTGTGCGAATTGTCGAATCCCAACCATTTAACGTATACTTGATTACCACGTTTCCTTAAAACTTTTTCAATGAGATATACATCAGGATACATAGCTTTCTGTAGTTCTTGCTCGTAAAAACCTCCAACAATTGGATTGCCTTTATAATCTCTTAAATGATAAGTGATAGGCTTTGTCTTCGCAACTCGTTGAATAGTAAAAATCTCAGTAGACCAGTTAGGAGTGTATCCTTTTTCGAAAACGTGTTTAGACTTGATCACACGTACTTTATCGCCTACTTGAAATTTAGGGCTCTTAACGAAAAGACGTCGATCGTAAGAGAATCGTCTCAACACCTGCATTTCATTATCTTTAGTTACGTCTTTTGGCTTCATATCTATCGTACGATGTTTTCGATTATTGTAAGATTTTAATAAATCAGCTAGAATGTTGATCCATTTGTAATTTCCTTGAAGACTGAATTTTTTCCACATGACATTTTTTAGCTTGCGATTGAAACGTTCACAAATAGTTGCCTTAAGATTGCTATAGGTTGAATATAGATTTATTTTATACTTTGTCATTAGTCTTTGAAAATTTGAATTGTAGAATTCATTGCCACAATCCACATGTAGATTTCTAGGAGTGCGTCCTTTTTTTAATATAGACTTCATTGCATAAGCAACATCTACACCAGTTTTTTGTTTCACAGGAACTGCCCAAGCGTACTTTGAAAATATATCAATGACAGTTAATAGATATCGAAAGCCTTTGTTCTCTCTCGAGTAGCCTTGCATCTCTACAAGATCAGCTTGCCATGTCTCATCTATTCCGCGTACATCAACTTTTCTACGGGGATAGTTTCGACGTGCTGGTTTATGTAACTCATCCACCACTCTTTGATGTTTCATTTTAAAGTTTTTTTTTTAAATGTCAAACGGTCCAATAGTTTTTAAAATGTCAAACGGTCCAATAGTTTTTTCTTTCTCTTTATGATTACTATTATTATCTTTTTCTAACTGAGTAATAATTACTCGATGCTTTACTAATTCTGATCTTATTGTATCCAATGAATTTGAGAGATCATTTATCATACTCGTAAGCGTAGTAACGTTAGCTTCACTAGTTTTTCGCAACGTTCGTAAGTTTACAGCATCGTTACTCTCCTGAGGATCGGCTATATAACAAATTCTTTTGTCATTCGCGTCGTATTGTCCGTCTTCAGTGATATTATACCCTATACCAGGAGGACCTCTATTATCCTCCTTTTTTTTATTCAATATACGTCCAAACACATCAACACTCATTTTATTACTGAGTAATATTTAGGATTCTCTTAATATATATAGCCAGCTTCACGTAATTCTTCAATAATTGAATGAATTTCATTAACATGACTAGAATTACCGGCGGTTTGTTCGGCAATAAGCAATCTCAATCGATCAACGAGCTCGTTTGGATCATTCCAATATACATAATCAAATAACGTTCCTTTTCTAGCTATTTTATAGTTAGGAAAAAGACCTCTTCCATCAATAGTCGATTTTCGCTTCTTAGCGTTACTGCTCAAAGATAAATTTGGTCCAATATACTTTTTGAATTTATTTACATGCTTATTGCGATATTCTCCATTTGTTTCGTATCTTTTTCGATGAGCGTTAGTGATTTCGAGAATTTTTATATAATTTTCAATATCCAATGAACTGATTAATTTAGAATCAGGTTCTTTACGAAAGAGAAGTTCCATTAAACCAAGCGTCTTGCTGTATGCTTTATCATTCACAGTCACGTTATCTTTTTGGAAGGAAATTGGAGAATTGCCTATGACATATGTATTTTCATGTAAGCGAACACCAAATGTCTTGTCTAAATTACTTTTCTGCTGAGGTTCATGCAATAGTCGAACATAGTTTCCTACAATCGAATCATCCAATAGCTGTTGCCTCTGTTCTGTAGTTACAGTTGAACTACTTTTGTTCAAATTTATAGCAGTTGTATCAAGTGATGATTCATCATAATCATCATCATTATCATCAATAGAAATAGCAGACTCAAATGTAGTATCAAGCGGTTGTAATGTAGAATTTAATTCATTAGCAGTACTATTGAAATATCTAGATTTGTAGGGAGTGTCAGTTGCTACTTCTGACTTGAAAACATTATCGAACTCGATTTTCTTTTTCTTTTTCGTTGGCTGCTCAGCAGTAGTAGCGTTACTTTTATCAGTAGTTGCCTCTACGAGTTTCTTCAATGGATCAACCATAGGTTTAAAAGTTTCATGCCATGTCTTTTCTAAATCAGCTTTACCACGTTTTATTAGTTGATACTTGCGTCTTATGGCATCACGAGCCATGGATAATTGCTCGAGCACCTTCTTTTCTCTTTCAAAGTCAGCCATGTTTACGCTTCTAATTTCTGAAGTTAAATAATCTTCATCCACTCACTCATCTATATTTATAGCAAAAGAATCAATTCCCTTTCTATATCGTCCATGATTTATTGGTCTGTCTCTGTCGATAACCAAAAACCCATGATTATCGTCTCTCCAACATTTTAAACAAATTGCTTTAAACTTCTCAAAAGACATATCTGAGTTAACATGATCATTGTAAATGTGCTTAATATTCACGCCATCTTGTCGAAACAAAACAAGTAAATTCACATTATCTCGAATGAGATGCTTCGGAATGCGAGCGTACGATTGACAGAGATAGAAACTATCTACTTTTTTATGTCTACCCATACAGAAGAATGCTCTTACGTTATCTTGGTTCTCAGTGGCTATATCGTCAAAAATCATGATAGAATTTGGTCGTGTTTTATCTGGTGAAACAACTGTCTCATGCTTGCTGAAAGCATGATACTCTATATCATTAATAGGCTCTAATAAATCTTTCAAAAATGTATATTTAGGCTGATTAAGGGATTTTGAGTAGACATATACGTTTTCAAATCTAAGACCATTAGGATGAGTGATTAATGTTAATAAACAATTAGTTTTTCCACAATTACTAGGTCCGCAGAAAACGGCACGGATACTATTAAGCAATAGTTCACCATGTCTTTTTTCTTGTTTTTCCGTCTCCACCACTCTATCAAAATTAATGACTTGAAGCTTAAGAGGTTGTTCTTGGAAATCCATGTTGTTTACTCATCATTGACACCTCAATGAATGAGTTGTTAGGTATAAAAAGTCTGCTTATATATCTTTTATTTCATTAACATGCTGTCTTTCGAAGAAGTATGATCACGTACTATAAAAGAAAGACTGGTGGTGATCTAGTGAACGAGATTATAAATAACTTGCCTATTGAAGCTCACTTACCTGGATATCAGTATTGTGGTCCTGGTACAAAATTGAACAAACGATTGGCACGTGGAGATCCTGGTAAAAATCCACTAGACGTTGCTTGTAAAGAACACGATATTGCTTATGCGCAAAATCGAGAGGATATTGCGACAAGAAATAAAGCTGACGAAATTCTAGCTAACAAAGCTTGGGAAAGAGTACAAGCTAAAGATAGCAGTTTTGGTGAGAAAGCAGCTGCCTTCACTGTAGCCAACATTATGAAAGTTAAAAGTAAGCTTGGTATGGGTGTTGCTATGAAAAAAGGTAGTAAGAAACAAGGTAGAGGATTTAAAAAACGTCAAACACGAAAGAAATGTAGAAAAATCAAAAAACCGTCAGTTACATTGAATAAAATTATTAAGACGGTCTCGAAAAGTAGTGTGCCTAACAATAGAGCTCTTGTAGTTATTCGTTCGGCTATAAAAGGAGCCAATGAAGCTGTGAAAAAGGCTGGCGGTAGAAGTAAAATAAATATACCCCGTATTTTACCTATTCCCAGTAAAGTTGGTGGAGCGATTCCTTTTTTAATTCCATTATTTGCTGCTTTAAGCGCCACTGGAGCTCTAGCTGGAGGAGCTGCTTCAATAGCAAAAGCCGTTAACAGTGCTAAGGCCGCTCAAAATCAATTGAACGAAGCTCATAGACATAATAAAACTATGGAAGCTATTGCTATTGGTAAAGGACTTTATTTGAAACCATATCGTAAAGGTTATGGTCTTCATTTGAAACCATATTCAAGTGGAAAAGGTTTAAAAAAAAAAGCTCGAAATAACTTTACCTAATCGAGCACTGACAGATCATGATATAAGAAAATATGCTAAAATACTAAAAATTGCAAATTTTCGAGGTGTTTTTATGCGTAATGCTCTGCCAGCTGATGGACCACGATATAAAGAGGCAGCTATTGTAAATTTAGATGATAAACGTGGATCAGGTACTCATTGGGTAGCATACAAAAAGAAAGATGATAAGGTTATGTATTTTGATAGTTTTGGTAATCTACAACCACATATAGATCTATTGCTTTATCTCAAAGTTAATAGAATCATGTATAATTATATTAGATATCAAGATTTTAATACATATAATTGCGGCCATCTTTGTCTCAAATTTCTTTTAAACAAACTATAGAAAAGACGACTAGTATATAAAATACTCATTCAAAGAATGACTATCATTTGACATGCATCTGTCATGGAGAATACACTGACATTGAGTCTCTCAGGAACATCATCCGTACTCGAAACATATTATTTTCCACCGATCGAATTGATACCAAACAAAAAATACGTTCTTGGTCTAGTTGAGCTATTAACATTTAATTCAATACCAAACATTGACGTTGGTTATAATAAGTTTTACATTGAAGGTCAAGAAGCTATCACTTTACCAACTGGTAGCTACGAAATAGAAGATATTGAAAGCTTTCTCCAAGAAGCATTAGCATCTAAAGGTATATCGTTTAGCCTGAAACGAAATAATAATACTTTACGTTGTGTCATTCAGTGCAGTCAAAAAATACATTTTGAACCAGAAGATTCTATTGGAACAATTTTAGGCTTCACTAGACGTACGCTCGTTGAAAACAAAACACATAGTTCTGACTTACCCGTCACTATTCTCAAAGTCAACGCTTTACGTGTAGAGTGTAATATTACTACAGGCTCTTACATAAACGATCGCAAAGTACATACTATACATGAATTTTTCCCTGCAGTCCCACCTGGATATAAGATTATAGAAGTTCCCTCTCAAGTCATTTACCTTCCAGTCGCTGTGAGGAGCATTGATCATTTTCAAATTCGTATAGTTGATCAAGACGGAAACCTAGTTAACTTTCGAGGAGAAGTCATCACAGTGCGAGTACATATAAAGACCATATCTTAGTAATGGGTATCATTTACAATATAAAGTCTGGTCGAGGCTATATTAAGAGACAAAAATGTCAATCAACAATCAGTCAACAGCGAGCTATCAGACCGCTCACACCTCAGAACTGTCAATTCCTGAAAAGCTTGAGACTGAAAGTCGTCGAAAATCGTGGAAGAAAATATTGTGTATATTAGTGTGCTGTATAAAACAACAACAACAATATGGAGGGAATTCTAGACATTCATTCAGGTGTCGCTTTCGATGAGTCTATAGCTCATTATGAAGTTCATACGCATCAGCCTTATTCATTATCATATTTCAATAATAGTGATGAAATCCATATAGCAATTCAACATCAAGATTTATCTCTGCTTCCATCACGCAGTATGATTCATATTTGTGGTCGGTTGACCAAGCCGGATGGTACTACGCCAGTGGAGAACACTTTATTAGTCAACAACGCCCTCTGTCATTTGTTCGAGGAAATACGATATGAAATAAATGCTATTGAAATTGATAAAGTGAAAAATGTAGGCTTAACGAGCCTCATGAAAAATTGGCTTTCACTCAATCCATGTCAAAACTCTATCGCTGAAAATGCCGGATGGAATGGTGATAACAATGAAGTTTTAATATGTAACGCTCAAGGTTTTTTTGATGTGACTATCCCTCTCAGTATGTTACTGGGCTTTGCTGAAGATTATCGGAAAATTGTAGTCAATGTCAAGCATGAACTTATTCTCACAAGATCAAAAGATGATTTGAATGCTATTTTAAGTATTCCAGTAAGGAATCCTGATGCTTCAGAAAAATCAAAAATTACTTTAACTAAGGTTGAATGGTTGATGCCATATGTGATGGTCGCAGACAAAGAAAAAATCAAATTACTCAATCAGATTGGACGAGATCGTGCAATTACTATGAGTTATCGTACTTGGGAAATGTATGAGTATCCAAAATTACCTCGTACATCAAAGCATGTTTGGAGTGTTAAGACTTCCAATCAATTGGAAAAGCCTCGCTTTGTTATTTTAGCTTTTCAAACTAAACGTAAAAGTTCAGCAAGTGTTAATTCTAGTAATTTTGATCATTGTAATATTAGTAATGTGAAGCTATTCCTCAATTCACAATGCTATCCGTATGGAAATCTCAATTTAAATATCAATCAAAATCAGTTTGCTGTTCTCTACGATATGTATACTAATTTTCAAAACGCTTACTATGGTAAAGAAAACGAGCCGTTACTCAATAAAAAGGATTTCATTAATAAAGTGCCGTTAATAGTTATAGACTGCTCCAAACAAAATGAAACATTAAAAAGCGCTCCAGTCGATGTTCGCCTAGAATTTGAAACTCGGACCGATTTTCCTGAAGATACTGCAGCCTACTGCTTAATATTACATGATCGTATTGTACAATATAATCCAATTAGTGGTGATGTTAAAAAATTAGTTTAAAATTAACAAGACATTATATGATCAATGTACGCAATGCTTTTCAATAAAAAAAAAAAATTTTATATATATACATATACACTATATATTGTTAGAATTTAATACAAACTACCTATAATCCTAGAGAGAGAGAGAGAGAGAGAGAGAATAGCATCCACACTAAACGGCGTACGCACCTAGCAAGCTAGAGACGCTACCCCCTCTCCGAGGGCCCAAACTTAGCCAGCATAAGCTTACTATGCTTCCTACTATAGAAGAAGAGAGACCATCATACAGCTTACTAAATACCCTACCAACTTCTACAGCATCCTACCTTACCAACCTATGTAGATGAATATTGGTGGGTGAGTGGGTGAGAGTAGGTAGGTGGGTGGAATAGGTGAATGGGGGTGGGGGCACTGGTAGATCCTAAGTAAATTAAAACATTATTAATTTTTTATTTTAGTTTAATTTATTATTTTTTTTTATAAAATACATTATTTTTTATAAAAATACAATTTTTTTTCTTTTTAATATTACTATTTAATTTTTTTGGACCCGACGACCTTAGAGGGGCGAGTCGGCTTCCTGATGGTTGGTTGAGCCGGAATCAAAATTACTTTCCGTCGAACACACTCAACGTTTTTTACCACCGGAATTTTTTTCTGTAAAAAAATTTTTTAATTATTATTTTTAATTTAAATTTATTAATTCATTGTATAACTTAATTACTTACATTAGCGGTTAAATCGAGTGGTTTATCAATTTGAGTATTATCTCCTCTTTGACAGCCTGCGGATGTTGCTGTCGAAGAGGTTGTTGTTGACGTCGCTGGTGATGTTGTCCTCGACGTTGCTGTTGACGTCGCTGGTGATGTTGTCCTCGACGTTGCTGATGATGACGATGATAATGTCATCGATGTAGATGACGTTGACAGCCTCGAAGATGACCCATTACCTTCATTCACCATGGCTGTTGTTGATGGTGCAGCAATGCTGGAAAGCCTTCGCTTAACTTTCGCAGCAAGTTCGTCTTGCTGCGCTTTAGCTAAGGCGGCTTTCCGTTTCCGCTCCAATCGAGCGGATTCTTGCTGCCTCCGCATAGCATCCGCACGCTTATGTTGCACTAGTTTTGCGTTGACGCGATCATTGACAATTTTGTCAATTTGATAGGCGACTTGATGCGCCATCATTCTGACCGCTATAGATTCCTTGATCCACTGAAAAGAGATAACAATTAAATATTAATAAAAAATATAAATTGTTATAATTTTATAATAATACTTACTTGTTGAACCATTGCTTTCATTTGTATGATTTGCAGTCCTTGAGGACTGCTCTCCTCCACAAATCGTTGCAACTGAAAATAAATGATAATTAATAAATAAATAAATAAATAAATAAATAAATATATGAAAAAAAATACTTACGGTAATTAATATTAAAATTAAGAGCCGATATAACGGCTCTTTTCCGACATTCTGCATGATCGGAAGCTGAAATTGAATAATAATATTATTAAAAAATTATAAAAGTTATTATAATTATTTTTAAATTATTTAAAATTATACTTACAGTTTCTAAAAACTCACACGCTTTGGTGATACTTTCCATTGTTGTTGTTTTATTTTTATTAATTAACTTTAAAAAAATATAAAACTTACTAATGTTTAAATAATAATAAACAATTAGCACTGCACTGTGAACCGCTCGAAGTTTCCTTTAAGACTGACCAACGAAAATCCTACCGAACACTCACACTATTATCAGGTACGAATTTTCTACAATATATGTAACGCTACACACAAACGTAGACATTCTTTGAGTGAGATAGGACGTTTAGTGTACCCTTTCCCACCCCATGTAGGCTAGAAAGTTTGTCACTTTCTAAAAACTATAAATCTTGACGTCCCGCTAACTTTATGGTCATCCGCAAAAAACACATTAAACGCAGGTCACGCGTCCGCGCTATGAGTTTTGTTTGACCATCCTTAAACCGTCTATGATCTACATTTGCGATAGTCATAGGTAACATAAGATAAGAGGGAACGTAGTAAGCATAGATGCTCTCTCTTTCTGAAAGTAGTAGAGAAGCTTGATCACCCTCAAACCAGCTATGATCTACATTTATGATAGACATAATTAACTTAAGATAATAGGGTAGTTAATAAGTATAGCTGATCATGCGCTCCCCTCCTCCTCCGCACGCTCGGGCCCTATACCAAATGTATGCGTGTGTAGCTAATATACACAATATGCATCCTCTAAGGTACATGTGGCATTGGCTCTAGTGGTAGAACGCTAGCCTGCCAACCCAGAGGACTCCGGTTCGATTCTCCGGTCTGTCTTTTCATTTTTTTCAAAAAAAAATCGTCGCTATTTTCTATATTCGTTTCATTCTCAATGTAGCAAGTAAATTGTTATATATATATATATATATATTTATAACTTTAAAAAAAACATTTAAATTTAATTAGACTAAAAGCACTAGGTATAGGGTCCCTAGGGACTAGGAGCCCTAGAAACCTTCCTCAAAAATTATAAACAATTATTAACATTAATAATAATAATAATTAACATAGAAGGGATAGAGGCCAGGGAATCAAAGGGTTAAACCAAGGGACCCCCCACGAATATTAAATAATAATTGTCAACAATAATAATTATTAGTAACATAGCCAGGGGGTCCAAAGGGTTAAGCCCGGTGGGGTCAAAGGGTTACAGACCCCCCGCAGGTGTGCTGGAACATACATTGCTATACTACTAACCTATTAAAAATATTCAATTTACAAAATATATTCATTCCTAGCTCAAGATAATACTAATTTTTGATATTTAATTTTATGAGGTTCAAAAAAAATATGTTGATAGGCTTGAGCATCTCGTTGGAAAAGTCGTCAAAATCGAGAAGTGTACATTATACTTGTGCTGAAAAGAACAGCAATTAGTATAGGAGTGAATCGACTGCACAACATTACAGATTTCGAAATCCTAGAATAATTTTAAGTAAAATTGAACAATTATGGGATTAAAAAGTAATATGGGAATTTGAAGGGAGGATGGGCCAGGGATACTGAGAAACTAAAATATATACACATTAGTGCAACGATTCATACGTCAGTTCAAGGAACGGATTATTCGAGCAGAATAACGATGCAACCTATTAAAAATATTCAATTTACAAAACATATTCATTCCCAGCTCAAGATATTACCAATTTTTTATATTTAATTTTATGAGGTTAAAAAATAATACGTTGATAGGCTTTGGGCATCTCGTTGGAAAAGTCGTCAAAATCGACAAGTGTACATTATATTTGTGCTGAAAAGAACAGCAGTTAGTATAGGAGTGAATCGACTGCACAATATTACAGATTTTGAAATCCTAGAATAATTTTAAGTAAAATTGAACAATTAAGGGATTGAAAAGAATTTCGGGAATTTGAAAGGGAAATGGGCAAGGGATACTGAGAAACTAAAATATATACACATTAGTGCAACGATTCATACGTCAGTTCAAGAAACGGATTATTCGAGAAGAATAACGATGCAACCTATTAGAAATATTCTATTTACAAAATATATTCATTCCTAGCTCAAGATATTACCAATTTTTGATATTTAATTTTATGAGGTTCAAAAGAAATACGTTGATAGGCTTGGGCATCTCGTTGGAAAAGTCGTCAAAATCGAGAAGTGTACATTATATTTGTGCTGAAAGAACAGCAGTTAGTATAGGAGTGAATCGACTGTACAATATTACAGATTTCGAAATCCTAGAATAATTTTAAGTGAAATTGAACAATTATGGGATTAAAAAGTAATATGGGAATTTGAAGGGAGGATGGGCCAGGGATACTGAGAAACTAAAATATATACACATTAGTGCAACGATTCATACGTCAGTTCAAGAAACGGATTATTCGAGCAGAATAACGATGCAACCTATTAGAAATATTCTATTTACAAAATATATTCATTCCTAGCTCAAGATATTACCAATTTTTGATATTTAATTTTATGAGGTTCAAAAATAATACGTTGATAGGCTTGGGCATCTCGTTGGAAAAGTCGTCAAAATCGATAAGTGTACATTTATTTGTGCTGAAAAGAAAAGTTTCCCGAATAGTACATAGACTGCACAATATGTGATTTAGTAAATATTTATAAAGTTATAAAATCTACATTATTTCAAAAGAATCTGAAAATTCAATTCATAATATATATTCAATTATAACTGAAATAGTATAAATTTATTATTCAGAAAAAAGTACTTTAATTTACTGAAAAAAATCACAGACAAAATATAGAAAACTGGAAGAGTACATATATGTCCAACTACTCAAACCTTAATTCACGGAACGGCAGGAACCGTTCTCCAGCATACAAGTAATGTATATTCTCGACAAAGTACTAGTCCTTTCTAGAGCAAGTCATAGGATTAACATATTTGCAATGGCCAGATTTTCTTTGATTTAAATACAGTAGAATCAAATGAAATTGTAAACATTCTGAGTATTACCCAGATTGTTATGAATCACTTCCATTTTTGAAAAATAATAACATATTATATCCAGTTCTATTACACCTCGTTACTAGATCTATTCAATGATAAAAAGACAACGGCGTTTGAATTCTAATTTCCATTACCAGCCTAATGTCACACAGTAGTATGCTCTGGGCTTCAATGATTCAGAATCAGTAGAAACAGTTGAGAATCCGACGGGACATGCAGGCTTGGGTAAAGGATCGGAAATTGATTCAAAATACTATTAGATGAACCTATGAATATTTTTGGATACCATGCGTACAATAGTTTTAGATGAGAGATTTTGAGCTTTAAGAATTTGCCTGGTATTATTTCAGTATAAGTACTAGAAATACATTACGACGACATTTAATGCCGTAAAAGTAAGAAACTGTTTTTATATTGCTTGTAATCAGAATGGCACACTGGTCTCAAATGATTTAAATTGTTTCATATAAATAAATTTCTATTATTCGAAAAAGAAGAGCATTTCTGTGCAAATGAGACAGCGAACTATCAACTACAAATTCTTGAGTCTTACCCGGATTATTATGAATGACATCTATTTTTGCACAATCTTAGCATATTATACACAGTTGTATTCCACCTCATTACTAGATCTGTTTGACGATAAAGAGACAACGGCGTTTTAATTATATCTCTGATCGCCAGCCTTATGTCAGACAGTAGTATGCTCTGGGCTTCAATGATTCAGAATCAGTAGAAACAGTTGAGAATCCGACTGTACATGCAGGCTTGGGTAAGGCATCGGGAAATGATTCAAAATACTATTAGATGGACCTATGAATATTTTTGGATACCATGCGTACACTAGTTTTAGATGAGAGATTTTGAGCTTTGAGACTTTGCCTGGTATTATTTTAGTATAAATACTTGAAACACATTTCGACGACATTTGATGTTGTAAAAGTTGTAACGGTCCTATTTATGAGCTGTTATTAAATCACTGCTACTAGTCTAACGTATTAATCTGTTTAGTCAAAACAATACATTAAGCGGCGCTACCTCACTGTTTACGCGACTGCATACAAATAAGAGTCGAGTCAAAACAAATAGCGTGACGTCACAAATAATAGACATAGATATAATGAATCATAATATTGAGAAAAATATGTTAATTATAGATAATTTGAATATAACAAAGTATCAATTACATAGATTTTAACATACAGATTCACAATATCTTATTCAATCATAAATTTATAACGAATATCGATATGTAAAGTTAATTTATTTATTAACATATGAAATATTAGAAAAATATAAATAATTTATATGTAAAATGAATAAGCATAGAACATGAGTAAGAATTGGTTTCATTAATAACAGCTAAATAACAACTGTTATTAATAAATAAACAACTAATAATTTATTTAAACAATAAGCGATATATAGAACGAAAATATTAAGTTAATACTTGATAATGACAATTTTATGATTTAGAAATCTTAGATAATTAACCTAATAATCGCATATTAAGATTAAAAGAAAACCGTTACAAATATGAAAAATTAGTCATAATTCAAATGTTATTAATTAATTTAAATAATTAATTTTGGAAAATACTTCCAAAATCAATTAACTATAAAGTTATATGAAATTTTAATAATTTTCTATTGTAAATAATGTAATATCACGTTAATTAACTTTATTAGTTAATAACTTTTGACGACACTATTGGCGATAATTATATATTGTATAAAATCAACAAATAACTAGTTCTGTAAAATTTACATGTGTAAAAAACTTAATATTAATGGTTATTTACTTGTAAATGAAGAAAAATCATTTCTCAAAATTCGGGAATGTCTCTCGAATTTTCGATGAAATCTCTCCTGGAATAATAAGCGGGAAAATCTGTGTATAAATAGGCCCACCTTTGCACAGGCTAAGATTCATTCACTTCTAGCCTTGCAAAGTGAGCGCATGAGTTTGAATAAACTTGGATCAACACCTAAGTTCTTTCTCTCATTGTGATTTACCAAGCAAGACTAACCTTTCCTTATAATTTGAGCTCGACTTATAGAACATCTCGCGCTATAAGAAACTTGGGCCGAATTATATCCTATCCAAGAAAGACTTTAGCTCTGCTTATGGGACAACTCGCACCATAAGAAACTAGGGTATTGTCTGACTTTCCTCGATATATTGCACTTACTTATGTATATTTGATTTACTTATTTATTACATTTGATTTATTTATCTATTTTCTTGACAATTAGAGTAAAATCATCGGAAACAAATTCTTACTCATTAGCTAAATTACGAGAGTTCGAATTATTTTATTTATAAGTGATACGAACATCACATTTGGCGACCGTGACAGGACTCTTGTTACATTAGTTATTGTTAAGTATTTGTCATTTAGTTTATTAGTTTGTTTATTAGTTTGTAATTTTATTGTAAATTGTTATTATGCCGAAAAGAAACAAACATATGCGAGCAGTACTATGTAAGAATGCGTCATTGGAAAAAGAAATAAATGAACTACGTACATTGTATATGGAACTTGCGGAATCGTTTGTTAATTTAGGCAATAATTACAAAAAGAACATGAAATTGTTTGATACTAGTTTGAGAAATATGAGCTCTGATTTAAATCATTTGGCTGATACTGTAGAACATATGTTAGTATCTAGGCCTGCTCCAGGCGCATAAATTGTATTATTATTTATAATAAATTTGATTACTAAGATATATAATTTGAATTTGTTCAATTATTTGTTAAATCCTATATATTATTGTAAGTTGATTGATTAGTATCATCTATATATATTATTTATTATTGGTATTAGATTGATTGTATGTTTTGGATTTTCTTTGTTGATATTACAATGTCAAACGAAAAACGTTCAATGTATAATTCTACTGAATGTGCTCCCGAAACAATTCTTAACGAACTTAGTGAATCACTAATTGGTGAAGAATTGACCGTGCAACAAAAAAGAACACACGAATGGGAAAAAGCCGTAGTAGATGAATTAAAGACATTTCATACTGATCAATTTAAATTACAAAATGATTTTAAGACAATTTGTGAAACTATTAACAATTTAAGTAATAAAGTTGATAGATTAACGAATAAAATGGTTGAACAAGATCAAATAATTAAAAGTTTAGAATCAAATTTAGAAAAGTCAAATGAAATTATTGCTATTTTAAAAGATAGATGTGAAGATAATTTTAATGATATTGTTCGAGCGAAAAATAATGTTACTATGGAAATGAATGAAACATTTTCAGTACTTCGTGAGAATATTGATAAAATTAAGAATAATGAACAAAATAGATCAATTATTAATGAAACTATTATTGAAACTATTAAGCAACCTGCTTTAACGTGTCCAGTTTTTGACGATAGTTATAAATATCGACCAGTAAAATATTTAAATGATCTCAAACGTTATTTGCAAGCAAGTAATTATAATACTGCTCAATTGTTATGTTTGTTATCTCAATCTATGACGGGAGTAAATTCTTCTTGGTATGATTTAGTACAGCGGGAAATTAGAAATTTTGAAGATTTTGAAATGTTATTTAAAGAGAAATTTTGGAACGCTGAAATACGTAGAAATATTACTCGCGAAATAGAATTTGGAAAATATTTTGGTGGAAAATTATCACGTTATAATTATGCTATACGTAAGATTAATTTAGCTTTTGATATAAATGAAAATCTAGATGAAGAAGAATTAATAGATAAATTATCTCGACATTTTGATAGAGATGTGCGTTTATTAGTTCAAGCTAGACATATAAAAAAGATATCAGAGTTTATTAAAGTTTTATCTTCTTTGGATAATGATGATTACATCAGTTCACGTCATGCTCAAAAAGATAACGGCGGAGAACAACAAATTAATAGCATAACAATTGAAAATAGTAAGTCGAATAATAAGAATAATAAAGTAAATAAAAATAAGAATATTGCAAAACCGATTTTACAAGATGTACCTAGTACTTCCTCGGGAAACGAGTAAATGTTGCTTCTCGGAAATCGGATAAATGCAAAAGCTTGCAACGAGTTGCAACAATAAAATCAAGTAACAATTTATTATCAAAAGAATTATTAACTATTTTTGAAGATCCTAGACATGAAATTAACGGTGAATTATCAAATAACGATAATAGTAGTGGAGGCAGAATTTGTCCTGAAATATTTCTTTTATTAGAAAACATTCCAGTAAAAGCTCTACTTGATTCGGGTAGTGAAGTTTCTGCTATTTCAGAAGAATTTTACAATCAAAACTTAAGTAATTTTAAAGATAAACCTACTTTGCCGATTAGTGGACACGTTATTAAGGTAGCTACAGGCCAAAAATCGGTGAGATTGAAAAAACAAATTTATTTGAATGTAAAATGGGGTAGTCAATACATTGATATTATCTTCATAATTATTCCTAGATTAATTAAAGATTGTATTATCGGTTATGATACTATGAAAAATATAAAGCTCAAACTTGACACATTCAAAGTGCAAATTTATTTTGAAATTAATAATACTTTGGAAAACATGAAATATAACGATGCATTTATGGATGAAAGTACATATCAAAGCTTAACTATTCAGTATGATACTGTCTCGGATTTTGGGGATGACATACCATCACTCATTGATCTAACTCGAAATGAAATAGATGCAGGCATTACAAATAATGATTCTGATAATCTAACTCGAGGGGAAATTAATGAGAAAGTTGATGAAAGCTCTAACCTTACCGATGCTCAAAAAAATGAGATAGCTTCGCTTGTGTACGAATTTAAAGATGTATTTCGTAAAAAATTAGGTTTATTGAAAGTATATACTCATAAATTGATTTTGAAAGATAAAGAGCCATATTTCTGAAAACAGTATCCTATACCGTTAAATTATCGAGAAAATGTTCGAATTGCAATCAAAGAAATGCTAAGAGATGGCGTTATTCGACGATCAATTAGTAATTATATTAACCCAATTGTTATAAGCATTAAAAAAGACGGATCAGTGCGATTTTGTTTAGATGCTCGAAAATTGAATAAAAAATTAGTTAAAGATTATGAAGCCCCACTACATATTGATGATATTTTTCAACATTGTTTCGGAGTAAAGTTTATTTCTAGTTTTGATTTAACAAGTAGTTTTTGGCAGATTCCTCTCGATGAAGAAAGTAAAAAATATACAGCATTTATAATCGAGGGCAATACCTACGAATTTAATGTAGTTCCTTTCGGTACATGTACTAGTACAGCAGCTTTAGTGAGAGCTTTAAATTTGTCAATTGGCGATTTAAAACAATTCATTATACCATTTGTGGATGATATACTATGTATTTCTAAAACCTTCAATGAACATATTTATCATTTAAGAACATTATTTACATGTTGTCGAAGAGATAATTATACATTGAAATTTTCAAAGTCTAAATTAGTTCAAGAAGAAATTGAATTTTTGGGACATATTATAACTCCACAAGGTATAAAAGCTCAAAAAAGCAAATTAGAAATAATTCAAAATTATAAAGCTCCAAAAAATTTGAAAAGCTTGCAAAACTTTTTAGGTTTTGTTAATTTCTATACAAAATTTGCAAAAAATTATGCTGAAATATGTAGACCTTTAATGAATTTATTGCAACAAAGTAAAGGCTATCAATGGTTACCTGAGCATGAAACAGCTTTTAATAATGTGAAAAAAATATTTATTGAAACAATCACTTTAAAATTTCCTGATCCTAATAAACCTTACATATTAACTACTGATGCCAGTTATCATACTATAGCCGCTGCTTTGTCACAATTAAATAATGAAGGTGATGAAGAAGTTACAACATTTATATCTAGAACTCTAAAAGGAGCAGAATTAAATTATTTTACTACTGAAAAAGAATTATTAGCTGTAGCTTGGTCATGTTTAAAATTAGAAACGTATCTAAGAGGTGCGAAAGAAATAATTATTCGTACAGATCACGAAGCGTTGAAATTTTTAACGACTTGTAAATTTACAAATGCGAGATTAGTGAGGTGGTGCTTGTTTCTTCAAGACTACAACATTACGTATGAGTATCTACCAGGAAATAAGAATAAAGCCGCCGATTTTCTAACTAGACATATCACAGACTGCAGTAATAATTATACAGATGAAATTGAAATTGCTATGTTGATGAAAGAACCTTCACGTAATTTAATAAAATACTTCAAGAATATGGAGTCATTACAACAAAATGATGGTTATACACAAAATTTAAGAAATAAAGAAAATTTCAACCATAGATATATAATTTATAACAATTTAGTCTATAAAAAAGATAAAATTAACAATAAATTATTACTACCAGAAATAATTATTAAAGAATTGATCCAAGAGATACATGAAATATATGGTCATATTGGATCCAGAAAAATTACGAAAATGTTACAAGAAAATTTCTATATTTACAAGCTTCGCAAAAAAGTAGCTAAAACTATAAATCGCTGCGATCTCTGTCAACGTACAAAATATTATACGAAGAAGATATCATCCATAATGCAGCCTATATTAGTTGAAAAACCAAATGATTTATTGTCTTTAGATTTTTATGGACCATTGCCTACTTCACGAGGAGGGGTTAAATACATTTTAACCACAATAGATTGCTTTAGTAAATTTGTAGTAATGTATCCTATAAAAAGATCAACTACATATACTACTATTAAAAAAATATTTGAACATTATATACCAAATTATGGTAAACCATCAGCAATCATATGTGACCATGGAACACAGTTTACAGCTAAAGCATGGAAAGAAAAGCTTCTAGCCAATAACATAAAATTAGTATTTTCCAGTATTCGACATCCACAAAGCAATATTGTAGAAAGAATACATAGAGAACTGGGAAGATTTTTAAGAGCATATGCTAACGACAATCATAAAGGTTGGGCTCCACTAATTCCCAAAATACAACAAATAATGAATTGTGTATATCATGAAACAATTGAAACAACTCCTATAGAAGCTCATTTACATATAAAACCAGAGAGATTTTGGCATCGGTGGATACCTGATACCAAAACAAAGGTACCAAAAAATTATAATCAGGTAGAAGATATTAAGAAAAAAATGCACAATAAACTTATAAAACGTGCAAATAATTTCAATAAAAATATACATCATTATCAATATAAAGTTAATGATTATGTATTATTACGGAGTCAAAATATAAGTAATAAAGAAGAAGAAATTATTAAAAAATTCTTAAACTTATACGAAGGCCCGTATATAATTAAATCCATAATCGGTTTAGATACATACTTATTGAAATATAAAAATGGTAAAGATAGAGGTGTATTTCATACTTCTCTATTAAAACCGTACCAAATTTAGCCACTAGAGGATAGATTCTCTCTCTAAGCAAATTTACATATTGATCTAATATATGTAAACACTAGAGAGAGTACACTATCGATCTGGAAAGATGTCTGGAAGAAGTAACAGCACTCAGACCAATGGGTCAGATCTGAAATACTATATCCCAGCACCATTAGCCAGACCTTTTGTACCATCAATGAATATGGTGCCTTGGTCCCTGTGCAAAAGCACACAGACACCATCCAAGCCTACTTGGATGGCAAAGGCAAAAACGCAAAAAGAAACCACGATATCTTTCTTGCCTTCAAATGTGCCACGTCCTTCTGCTCCTGTGCCCGCTGCAGTTCTACCAACAACATCAAGGAAGCAAAAGCGCAGGATCCAGAAGAAGATCAAGAAGCTGGCCGCAAAAATTACAAAAACCAAAGAAAAAATCGAGGAAATAAAAAATAAAATAGAATCAAAACAGCCAGAACGACCACCAACACCTGGAAATTTTTTATAATTGTAACAATAAAGAAATAAAGAAAAATTATATAAAGAACAAATTAAAAAATACTAATAAAAGCTCATAAAATAAAAATTCTTGAAACCTTATTCTCACAGATTATTCAGTTTCAAGAGGGGGGCTATGTAACGGTCCTATTTATGAGCTGTTATTAAATCACTGCTACTAGTCTAACGTATTAATCTGTTTAGTCAAAACAATACATTAAGCGGCGCTACCTCACTGTTTACGCGACTGCATACAAATAAGAGTCTAGTCAAAACAAATAGCGTGACGTCACAAATAATAGACATAGATATAATGAATCATAATATTGAGAAAAATATGTTAATTATAGATAATTTGAATATAACAAAGTATCAATTACATAGATTTTAACATACAGATTCACAATATCTTATTCAATCATAAATTTATAACGAATATCGATATGTAAAGTTAATTTATTTATTAACATATGAAATATTAGAAAAATATAAATAATTTATATGTAAAATGAATAAGCATAGAACATGAGTAAGAATTGATTTCATTAATAACAGCTAAATAACAACTGTTATTAATAAATAAACAACTAATAATTTATTTAAACAATAAGCGATATATAGAACGAAAATATTAAGTTAATACTTGATAATGACAATTTTATGATTTAGAAATCTTAGATAATTAACCTAATAATCGCATATTAAGATTAAAAGAAAACCGTTACAAATATGAAAAATTAGTCATAATTCAAATGTTATTAATTAATTTAAATAATTAATTTTGGAAAATACTTCCAAAATCAATTAACTATAAAGTTATATGAAATTTTAATAATTTTCTATTGTAAATAATGTAATATCACGTTAATTAACTTTATTAGTTAATAACTTTTGACGACACTATTGGCGATAATTATATATTGTATAAAATCAACAAATAACTAGTTCTGTAAAATTTACATGTGTAAAAAACTTAATATTAATGGTTATTTACTTGTAAATGAAGAAAAATCATTTCTCAAAATTCGGGAATGTCTCTCGAATTTTCGATGAAATCTCTCCTGCAATAATAAGCGGGAAAATCTGTGTATAAATAGGCCCACCTTTGCACAGGCTAAGATTCATTCACTTCTAGCCTTGCAAAGTGAGCGCATGAGTTTGAATAAACTTGGATCAACACCTAAGTTCTTTCTATCATTGTGATTTACCAAGCAAGACTAACCTTTCCTTATAATTTGAGCTCGACTTATAGAACATCTCGCGCTATAAGAAACTTGGGCCGAATTATATCCTATCCAAGAAAGACTTTAGCTCTGCTTATGGGACAACTCGCACCATTAGAAACTAGGGCATTGTCTGACTTTCCTCGATATTTTATAATTACTTATATATATATTTGATTTACTTAATTATTGTATTTATTTCACTTAGCTATTTTCTTGAAATTAGAGTAAAATCATCGGAAACAAATTCTTACTCATTAGCTAAATTACGAGAGTTCGAATTATTTTTATTTATAAGTGATACGAACATCACAAAGTAGGAAACTGTTTCTATATTGCATGTAATCAGTATGGCACACTGGTTTTAAATGAATGAACTCTTTTCATAGCAAGAATTTTATATTATTCGAAAGAATAGGAGCATTTTTGGGCAGAAGAGACAGCGAACTATCAACTACAAATTCTTGAGTATTAACCGGATTATTATGAACCACGTCTATTTTTGCACAATATTAGCATATTATACACAGTTGTATTCCACATCATTACTAGATCGGTTTAATAATAAAGAGACAACGGCGTTTTAATTATATCTCTGATCGCCAGCCTAATGTCACACAGTAGTATGCTCTTGGCTTCAATGATTCAGAATCAGTAGAAACAGTTGAGAATCCGACGGTACATGCAGGCTTGGGTAAGGGATCCGGAAATGACTCAAAATACAATTAGATGGACATATAAATATTTTTGGATACCATGCGTACAATAGTTTTAGTTGAGAGATTTTGAGCTTTAAGACTTAGCCTGGTATTATTTTAGTATAAGTACTTGAAACACATTGCGACGACATTCGATGCCGTAAAAGTGGGAAACTGTTTCTATATTGTTTGTAATCAGAATGGCACACTGGTATCAAATGAATGAACTCATTCCATAGCAAGAAATTTATATTATTCGAAAAAATAAGAGCATTTTTGTGCAGATGAATCAGCCAATTGTTAACTACAAATTCTTGAGTGTAACGCGGATTAATATGAATCTCGTCCATTTTTGCAGAATATCAACATATTATATACAGTTGTATTACACCTCGTTACTAGATCTATTCAATAAAATAGAGACAAAGGCGTTTGAATTATATCTCTGATCGCTAGCTTAATGTCACACAGTAGGATGCTCTGGATTTTAAAGATTAAAATTTGAGCTTCAAGCCTTTGCCTGGTATTATTTTAGTATAAGTACTTTAAACACATTTCGACGACATTTAATGCCGTAAAAGTAGGAAACTGTTTCTATATTGCTTGTAATCAGAATGGCACACTGGTTTTAAATGAATGAATTTTTTTAATATAAAGAAATTGATATTATTCGAAAAAATAAGAGCATTTTTGTGCAGATGAATCAGCCAAGTGTTAACTACAAATTCTTGAGTGTAACGCGGATTCATATGAATCACGTCCATTTTTGCAGAATATCAACATATTATATACAGTTGTATTACACCTGGTTACTAGATCTATTCAATAAAATAGAGACAACGGCGTTTGAATTATATCTCTGATCGCCAGCCTTATGTCAGACAGTAGTATGCTCTGGGCTTCAATGATTCAGAATCAGTAGAAACAGTTGAGAATCCGACGGTACATACAGGCTTGGGTAAGGGATCGGGAAATGATTCAAAATACAATTAGATGGACCTATGAATATTTTTGGATACCATGTGTACAATAGTTTTAGATCAGAAATTCTTAGCCTTATTTCATTGCCTGGTATTTTTGTTAGTATATATACTAGTAATACATTCCGACGACATTCAATGACGTAATAGAAGAAAACTGTTCCTATATTACGTGTAATCAGAATCGCACACTGCTAACAAAGCAATAAATTGATTCAGTAGAAAGAAATTCACATTTTTGGAACCAATTAGTGCTTTTTTTTTGTATAAGCTTGAGCGAACTGTCAACTACAAATTATTTACTTTTACCTGGATTATCTAACCATACGTTTTCTCCCACAATATTATAACATATTACGATCAGTTGCTTACATTTCTTTACTACATCTGTTTGATGAAAAAGAGACTATGGTTTTTGAACTCTAATTTTGATTGCCAGTCTAAGTACACATCTAGCATTTATATAAGTACTCCTACGCTCCTACAGCGACATTCAGTGATGTTTTAATAATGTATCATACAGTTGTATTTATTTATAAATATGTTTTTTCATTTATCACAGTAAGTGGGATAAAGGATTGATATAATCATTAAAAAAGCATGCTTGTCTCAGAAAGTCATTGAAAGCGAGTACTGATATATTCATGATTTTGACGAGGTCGTTAAAAGTGGGCACTGATATACACACGATTTTGGCGAGGTCGTCAAAATCCGGTAATGATACCTTTCCATAACGGCGAGTCTCGTCAAAAGCGGAAAAGTCGTCATTTTCCGGTACCGATACCTGAAAAAGTCGCTAATAGCGAGTCGTAACACATACACACACACACACACACACACACACACACACACACACACACACACACACACACACACACACACACACACACACACACACACACACACACACACACACACATATATTATTTTATGTTATAGTTCATGTTAGTAGGTAAACTAGAGGGGCATCAACTCAGAGGGGTACTAGCTCACTGAGTTGAAGCGTGTGAGTTGAGGTGTGTGCATGTTCACCTCACCTCCCCCCCTCCCGATCGGCCCGTGCGCTGTCGACTCACCTCCCCCCCCTCCTACTGAGTTATACCGATGCGTTCTACGCACTCCCCCCTCCCCTACTGAGTTGATCTGATGTGGCGTGCGCGTTCTCTGCAGCACTTCCCCCTCTCCCACTGATTTGATTTCCTATGCACTGCGCGCGCGCGTTCTGTGTTTCGCGTTTTGATTTTCTTATTGTGTGTGTGTGTGTGTGTGTGTGTGTGTGTGTGTGTGTGTGCGCGCGCGTGTGTTAAAAATTTTTAGATTTATCTGAAAAAAACGGACGGATCGGGGGATCGAACGCGCGTCCTCCGGATCCGCAGGCCGATGCTCTACCGCTGGAGCTACAGCCACTGTTACCACGGGCAATACCGTATTGTGTATACTGGCTACACACGCGATTGATATGTGAGGGGGGGCGCCGGCGGCTGCTGCTGCTGCTGCTGGGGAGGGCCCAAGCGCTAATACATACATAAATATTTATTATAATTGGTATATAACGAATAATAATTTTTTTATGTTCGATGTATGCGCGCGGGCGCGCGCGCGTGTGTGTGTGTGTGTGTGTGCGTGCATGCGTGTCTTATCTACCGAAGATGGTTTAATAGAAAAAACGTGCAAGTACCTGCTTACTTTCTTTTATTTGTAGACTTCGTGGTTGTAAGCTACTATAAATAGCACAGCGTAAGAATTATCGAATCTTTCATCAACCAGCATTCACATAAAATGGATCGCTACTCTAAAGTAAAGTACTCTCGTCTTCCACAGGAAGACCCGGACGAAAAGAAGAACAAAGAATCATCGACATGGAAACAAAGTATTTCGAAATTTTCGAGCAATACTAAAAATTTTCCTGAACAAAAAGGCTATCAGCAGTTCAATAACGAAAAGAAGAAATAATCATATTTATACATGTCATCATTGTACACCACCTCAACTAATAAATAAACATTTTTTTGTCTAAATTCTATGTTGTATAAATTTTTTTTTGTTGATAAAAAAAATACAAAATTTATTATAAAAAGATGAACTGCTGCTACTGCTGGTGTCATCGTCAGAGTCAGCGAAGAATTTCGCTTTTTTTTTTTTTTTTCGATGGTTTAATAAAAAATAAAAGAATATTTTTTTTGTATCTATTGAAACAAAAATTTTTTTTATTGATAAAAAATATATCTTATTCTACATGTTCTTAAAAAAATACATATTATTCTACAAAGTATTTACTTAAAAAACAAAATCACTATAGAAATCCTTCAACAACTTCATCGCTCTCTTCCCAATCCATACAACAGCCATCGATATAAAACTTTTTCATTATTTTAACGTTTTGATGTGCACATGTCGTTACGTATTTGCCGTTATGATTAGGGCACACGGTAACTAATTTTAATTTTTCGAAAGGCGAATAGCCCCAATCATTCAAATCGAAAACTTTGAGGCCATATCGTTCTAACCACTCTTTTTTCAAATCTCCGGAAACGAAAATTTTTGTGGCATCTTTGAGTGTATCTGTGATGATGAATTTATGCTCTTCGTATTTATAATCGCCAGAGTTCCATGTTAATCCATGATAGTAGAGTTCTAACCAGAGATTTTCTCGCTTATATTTCTCCGTTAGCCTTCGCCATGGAAAGGGAGGTTTGAACAAGCGTACGAGCGGTTCTTCGTTGTAGTTAAGTGGGAGTATCGCTAACTCTTTCACGGCATAAGTTTTGCCAGGCATCATGAAGCCTTGCATATCCACTACGTACTCCATTGCGATAGAAAGCTACTACTGAGCTGCTTAAGGAAAGAGTCAATTCTTTAATACCCCCCCCCCCCCCCTCCTAAATAAGTTTCTTCACATCTCCATTTATCGGATTATACTGAACGATGCGATCGTGTAGAATAAGACAATACGCTGTAGTTCCTTCGGGAATATTTTCTCTGGTTTCGAACTCCAAGCGCACATCTACTGGAGCAGTCTTTAATGATTCGTTTTGTTTCGAACAGTCAATCACTACGAGTGGCATGTAATTTTTATATTCGAGTTTTTTGAGCATCGGTTCGGCATCCTTACCGTAGTATACGTTTTGAAAATTGGCATACATATCGTACAACATTGCGTACTGGTTTTTACTGAAATCAATGTTGAGATTACCGTATGGATAGCACTGAGAGTTGAGGTACAGTTTTACATTTCTGATGTTACAATGATCAAATATACTAGCGTTAGAGTTTGGTTCATTTTTTCGATTGATTTGGAAGGCTAAGATGACGTAGCGTGGTTTCTCCAACTGATTTGTCGTTTTAACTGTCCAGACGTGATTTGTGTTTGCAGGCAGCGCTGGATATTCGTACAGTTCCCAACTACGAAAACTCATTGAAATACTTCGTTCGCTTTTTAGAAAGTCGAGTAGACGTATTTTCTTTGCATTCGATGCAGTCACATAGGGCATAAGCCATTCGAGACGTGTTACATTAATCTTGAATTCTTCGTAAGCTTCAACGTTAGCCACGGTCTTCTTCATTTGATAAACTGCATTTAAATCAGTACTCGATCTTACGAGAATTAATTCATGTTTCATATTCACTAGCACTTTGCGATAGTCCTCAGCGAATCCAAGTATGAAGCTCAGAGGAATCAAAATGTCAAAGTCGCCATTCGCATTAGTTATTTTACGGTCCTCTTGTTCTAAGGTATTTATCCATCCGGCATTTTCGGCAATCAAGGTTTGACTTGGAGTGAGAGATAACCAGTTCTTCATAATGGTTGTGAGACCAACGTTCTTACATTTATCTATTTCTATAGCATTCAGCTCATACCTAATTTCTTCAAACATGTGACAAATGGCATTATTAACAAAATCAGTATTCGTTAACAAAGTGTTATTGTTGCTGCGTAATCGTCCACAAATGTGTAACGAGCTGCGAGATGGTAAAAGACACAAGTCTTGATGTTGAATTGATATACGAATCTCGTCACTATTTTTGAACGATGAATTGGTGTAAGGTTGATGAGCGT
This sequence comes from Phymastichus coffea, assembly GCF_024137745.1. Lineage (NCBI taxonomy): Eukaryota > Metazoa > Arthropoda > Insecta > Hymenoptera > Eulophidae > Phymastichus > Phymastichus coffea. Next base: position 2,611,197 of record NW_026706836.1, on the reverse strand, counting down.
GGATCTCGTAATGAGCCAAAGATTCATCGAAGACGACAGGTGACTGTATTTCGAGAATGTTCTCCATTGTTTCGTTGAAAGCAGAAGCAGCAAAAAGAAAAAATTAGGCAATTTATTTTCCACCTGGAACTACTCTTAACCCAAGACTTTTTAGGAACTTTATGCTTTGACGTGTTAAAGCTTTCGCTTTCCGATGACGATTGATGACTGGAGTTCGTCGTGTTGACGTTTTCAATTTCAGTCGACGACTGATGATGGGTTTGCATTTTTCAATGCTTATATAGTCCCTACCACTCTTTGAATCGTAAACAATTCCCATTATACGCTTTTGAGGTGTAATCTGATGGTTATGACTTCACCGCGAAAATTAATTAAATTTCCGTCTTGATCGACGATGCGTAATTGTAAATAATCTATAGACTTTTTCGTAACTGGAAGATAAATCACGCGAGAGGGAATTTCAATAATTTTATATCCAGGCGGTACTGCTGGACAAAATTCGTGAATATCGTGAACGGTGTTTCCGTTCAAGTAAGCTCCAGCGGTTATATTACACTCGACTCTCACAGCGTTCACTCTGAGAATACTGACGGGAAGATCAGAGTTGTGAGAAACGTTTGCCTCTAATGTACGTTGTGAAAAACCCAACAATCGTCCGATAGAATTCTGCGGACGAAAATCGATAGATTCGGAACACTTGATTGTACAATGCAAGGTGTTGTTGTTTGGTTTCAAACTAAATATTATATTATTATTATTATCAGTACGGAGAGGCTGCAGAGCTTTGCGAAAAAATTTATCAATGTCGTCGATCTCGTAGGTCCCGACAGGTATGTCGATAATTTGATTTGCGACGTAAAATTTATTATTATGTACGTCGATATTAGGTATCGAGTTGAACGTTAGAAACTCGACTAAGCCCAACTTGTAATGTTTATGCTGTGATAGTTCGATTGGTGGGAAATAGTGCGCTTCCAACAGTGAAGAATTACCCGAGAGCGTCAGAGTTAACGAATCCTCCATGACTGTGTGAACATGACTAGCGATATTTTCACGTTGCCTTTACTTTTATACCCTCGCACAAAAACTGTAAGCAAAGATGACCGCATACGTGAGAATTGAAATCTTGATATCTTTTCGTATTATATTTGATCTCGATATCGCCAAGATACATCATTAAATCAATAGGTGGTCTAAGATCTCCAAAGCTATCGAAATATGTGACGTTTTTTCCGATTTTGCGATAAGCCACCCAGTGCGTTCCTGTTCCTTCGACGCCGTCAAGATTGACTATAGCTGATTCGTGATAATATGGTCCAGAACTCGGTAAGTCATTTCTCATGAAGACTCCGCGAAAATTTGGTATATTCAAAACTTTTACATACTTCATCAAGTCGGCATTTGTGAGGGCTCTATCCGGTAAATTTATTTCGAACTTTTTTTTTTTTTTAAACCTGATCCCAGATAAGGTTTGAGATAAAGTCCATAGCCTTTTTTATAAGGTTTGAGATACAGGCCTTTTCCCAGAGTAATGGTCTCCATCGTTTTGTTGTGTCTCTTGTTCTCTTCCAATTGCTGTTTTGCAGACTTTGCATCGTTCACGGCTTTTGCGATTCCCGCGGCGCCACCAGCTAGAGCGCCAGTTGCACTCAAGCCTGCAAAAAGTGGTATGAGGAAGGGCAAAGCTCCACCCATCTTAGTTGATATTGGCAGAATTCGTGGAACATTGATGTTTGCTTTTCCACCAGCTTTTTTAACGGTTGTACGAGCTTTTTTCAAAGCAGAACCGATGACTTTGCGCGCACATTTACCCTTGGACCATTTGAATGTGGCCGCTTTGATCACGCTTTTCAAATTAACTAACTTTTTCGTTTTCTTGCGTCCTTTCGTCTTGGTTTTCTTTCTTCTCTTCGCGAGACCCATACCAAACTTTGATTTTAATTTCATGGCGTTAGATATAGCGTAAGCAGCTGCTTTCTCATCAAAACTAGAATCCTTAGCGAAGACTCTTTTGATCGCTTTTTCAGCTAAAATGTTGTCTGCGATATTTCTAGCCTGGATATTTTCTCGATTTTTCGAGTACGCTATATCGTGTTGCTTGCAAGCTGCGTCGAGAGGATTGATTCCTGGATCACCGCGAGCTAAACGTGTCTGTAACTTAGTTCCTGGTCCGCAATATTGATAGCCTGGAATATGGAGTTCAAACGGAAGTTTATTAATGATATTATTGACGAATCCTCGTCCTTTCTTTGCTCTTTGACGTTTGCATATGATCATCCCTCGACCAAGTCCAACACACGACTAACGTTTTAAACTATAAAAACAGGTATATATATAGCCATGTGGTCAGTTATCGTTCGAACTCTGTCTCGTGAGTATGAATTTCAAGAAACAAACTGTGAAACTTCCCGTAGAAAATTTTGACGTCATCGGGCGGGAGGATAAACAACCAAAGCGTCACGGAGATTTACTGCCGAATAGCATCAGAGCTATTTTTTGTGGTCCGTCCAACTGTGGCAAGACCAATAGTCTTTTGGCGCTTATCACTCACCCCAATGGCGTTAGATTCGAAAATGTTTACGTGTACTCGAAATAGCTCGATCAGCCAAAGTATAAATTATTGGAAGAGATGTTAAAGCCGATAGACGGAGTGAAGTATTTTTCGTTCAAGGAGCACGAATCCGTGATCGATCCCGAGCATGCATTGCCTAATTCAATTATGATATTCGACGATATCGCCTGTGAGAAACAGGACAATGTACGCGCTTTCTTTTGTATGGGCAGACATAGGAGCGTCGACTGTTTCTATCTCTCGCAAACGTACGCGCGTATTCCTAAGCATCTCGTGAGAGATAACGTCAATTTATTGGCAATTTTTCGACAAGACGAAGTAAATATGAAACATATATACGACGATCATGTGAATTCAGATATGACTTACAATCAATTTAAAGAACTTTGTGCAAAATGCTGGTTGGATGATAAATATGGGTTTTTAGTGATCGACAAAGACAGAGCTATAAACTGTGGAAGATATCGAAAGGGCTTTGATTGTTTTGTTATAAATATATCACGATAGTAATGCGGTACACAGTCTCTCGATGATCGTCGAAGCGTTAACATGGCTGATCATCAAAGGGAAAAACATGTGCTTTCTCAACTCGTAAAAGCGCAAGACGCGATAAGACGAAAATATAGTTTATTGAAGCATAACCGAGAGTATACCGACGAACCGAGCGAGGATGAGCATTTAGCTGGCGACAAGTACACGAATGCATTGGATAAAAGTGATTCGAATTTTGTGGACTTGATTTATGGAGTACGTAAAGAACGAAATGGATCATACACGCTTGGTAAATCTACGGTGATTTTTGACAAAGATAACGTAGACGTCGATGATTTCAAGTACCCAAAAACACAGGGTTTGATGGAGTTACTGGTTGCAAAGCAACCTGATCAAAGTTTAATCACTTCCAATGATCTTAAGAGCTACAAAGAAATCTTGGAGATTTCTAATATTCATAGGAAGAAAAATAATCCAAACGAGGCTATACGAGCGCACAATAGTAATAAATTCAATAACATAATTGGTCCGTTATTTGGTTTGACTAAAAAAAATACAAAAGGAGGCGAGGGGCTGCTACAGACGACTGATACGTCTTTGCCTACCTACAAGATTGCTCGAAACAATACTTCTATGGATTACATATACTGGGATGATCCGAATGAGCTCGTTGATCGTCTTCGATTGTTATTGGCTGAGCAATCAGCTGGTAACAATAATCACATCAACGAAATTCATTCGATAATCGAAGAATTACGCGAGGGTGGATATATATATATATATACTAAGAGCACACCTATCGTTCGAGCATTATCAAAATGAACGTCGACGTATTCGGACGTAAATATAAAGAGCAAGGAGTTCCCGGTCTTCGCGGTCCGCCTGGTATTGGGTTCAAGCTCACGAGCGAGTACCATTACGATCTAGAGAATAAAAGATTGGAAAATCTTGCTCCTCCGCGGAAGGCTAAAGATGCTATAAATTGGGAAACTGCGGAAAACATCGTTCAGATGGCAATCAAATCTACGAGAGACGTGATCGCACGATTAAGGAGTGATCTTGAGGATTTGGATGCAATTATCAAAGAGGAATTACCACGAATAAAGTCAAGTGTTGAAAATTTAGAAAACAGTCGATTAGATGGAAGCGGTGGTGGAGGAGTTGCACAAACCAACGAGACGTAATTATCCAAGACGAAAGTACGACGTTCGAGGTATCGATGAGACGTGGCAAGCCGATCTCGTCGATATGCAGGCCTATTCTAGACAAAATCGCGGCTATAATTGGCTTCTCACGATAATTGATAATTTTTCCAAGCACGCGTGGACTGTGCCAGTGAAAAGGAAAACCGGTCGCGATGTGACAGCGGCCATGAAATCTATTTTAGCGAAAGGTAGACGGCCAAAGAATCTTCATACGGATAGAGGCAAGGAATTCTACAATACAGATTTTCAAGCTCTCGTGAAAAAATATAATATCAATCTGTATTCTACCAATAGTTCGCTCAAAGCTTCGATATGCGAACGATTTAATCGCACGTTGAAGAACGCTATGTGGAAAAAGTTTAGTCTCCGTGGGAACTACAAATGGTTCGACGTACTACCGGAGCTCACAGCTGCTTACAATAATCGCAAACACAAAACTATTGGTATAAAACCTATCCAAGTTACAGCGGCGAATCAAGCTCAAGTATTAAAAAAATTTATACAATACGTGGGAAGAAGAAAGCCAAAGTTCAAAGTTGGCGACAAAGTCAGAGTGAGCAAAGCGAAGCAAGTATTTGAAAAGGGATATACACCAAATTGGTCAACGGAAATATTTACAATTGTGCGCGTGGCACCAACAAATCCAACTACTTATCATTTGAAAGATTATCAAAATAAGCCTATCCTAGGTGGCTTCTACGAACAGGAACTTCAGAAAACCAAATATCCCGACATCTATCTAGTGGAAAAGGTTATTAAGAGGCGTGGTAATCGAGTTTTCGTAAAGTGGTTAGGATTTGATGATTCGCACAATAGTTGGATAAATAGAACCGTATTGTAGAGAAAAAAAGAAAAACTATGTAGATTGAAGAATTAATAAATAAATAAACACACACACACACATATTTTGATTTGAAAAAAATATAAAGGAAGTTTATTCTCTTCTTTTTTTTTTCTTGTTATGCGTACATTGATATACATATATTTATGCAGTTGTAAATTCTATACAACCATTACCCTTATGGCGGAGAAATAATTTAAGTTTATTAGCGTAATCCGACATATCGTTGTACAGCTTTTCATTCACGATCAGCGCACTCGATACCTTGTTTGGTAGAAACAGCTGAAACTCCTCGTTCACTTCGGCTACGATTTTTGCACCGTATCGGGTTTCAACTTGTTTGAGTCTGGTGATCATATGCTTGGATTCTGTGTCCAATTCACGAATCTTCATAGTGGGTTTGAATTGATTACAAGCTAAATTATTCAGCTGCGCGAGATCCATCTGTAGAAAAAAAAAACAATGATATTTAAACTCAGTCGACTTGAAACAAAACACACACACACACACACACACAAAATCACAATTACCTCGTGTAATTTTTTTTTTATTTTTTTCTAATTTTATCGACGAACCGAGCTTCCAGTAACTTTCTTTTCCTCGGTGCAAGTTGACTAAGAATGAAATTCGAAGACTGCTGCTCGCTACTCGTCGTCGTCGTCAACGTTGCTGGTAACTTTGTCTCGATGAGAATGAGCTGCGAAGCCTCGGGCGTCGATTGATATAACCCGTCCCCCACTCCGCTCTTTTTCGGCGACGGCGGCTCGACAGCGGCGGCGGTGGCGGCCGGCGGCTCGACGGCGGCGGTTGGCGGCTCGACGGCGGCGGTTGGCGGCTCGACGGCGGCGGTTGGCGGCTCGACGGCGTCGGCCGGCGGCTCGATGGCGGCCGCGGCGGCGGCAGCAGCGACCGTTGGCTCGACTGCGATCATTCCCAACGCCTCTATCCGCCCCTCCCTCTCCACCAACGGAATGCCGTAATGGCCCCAAGGAAGCGTATCGGTGGTTCCGGGCAGCAAGAAGCGTTTATCGTCGTGCGCGCTGAGCGCGATCTTTGTTTGTCTCTCGCTGTACAATTGATGATGACGCGATCTGATGAACTTTTGCTGTCGGCTCATAATCACATTTTCTCGGAGACATTTGACGTAGTCGGCGAACGTAATCGTGGTATTCAGAAGCGTTTATCGTCGTGCGCGCTGAGCGCGATCTTTGTTTGTCTCTCGCTGTACAATTGATGATGACGCGATCTGATGAACTTTTGCTGTCGGCTCATAATCACATTTTCTCGGAGACATTTGACGTAGTCGGCGAACGTAATCGTGGTATTCAGCACCTAATTCTTGATCCCCTTTGCCTTCTTTATCGCATCTCTATTCCGAACTCTCACGCTGTACATTTTGCTTCTGAGTCCCACGAACTCGAGCATGAGCATTTCGGCGTTCTCGTCCTTCATCTTGCCGACCACCTTCTTATTGGCTCTGGGAATCGCGAAGCGATTCGGCTCTGGAAAATCCGACGTATCGAATTCGTGAATATCACGACGCATGACCTCGTACATGTCTACATTGGTGATCTCGTACACGAGACTGTCCGTGTCGGTGTACAGAAGCTTGCAACGCTCCTCGCCAATGGCGGCACCGAGCATGTAGTCGTAGTGGAATCGATACACGAGCGTCTTGGACAAGTCGAGAACAGCGAGACCTATGTAAATGGGTTTTCTCACGGTGATTTCCATACGCAACAGTTGAATCGCCACCAGTTCGTCGTCGAAAATGTCGCTACTGTGGAAATTTGGTCGAGCTATCAGAGCCTCGGCACCGTATCGCCCCTCCCACTTGTTCACCAACTTCACGTCGATGTGTTTCTTCTCGTTTTCCATGGTCTTGCCGTACACCGCATTGTTGAACAGTTTGTACAGCATTTTTTCGAATTCGTTTGCCGCTCGCTTACGCAACTCGCTATTCAAATCGATGTACGTCTTGAGCCATGGGCTCTGCTTAAACTTTAAAACCCGATGTATCTTCGCGAGGTGCAAGCCATGCCCTATTGCTTGTTTCAGAGCTCTGTAGTGGATTACGTAACGCTCCTTATCATGGAGAGTCGTCATGAGCTTTTTCTGCTTGGATCCCGGAGCGGCTTTGTGCTCCGGACAAAATGGCATATCTCTGTGCGCATCGTGAATTTCTTCTGGATACTCCAAATCCACCTCGAGTATGTAACCGAAGGCTGAGTCATCGGGAATATCGAAGGAAAAGTTGGCGGTGGCGTCAATGTCGCACCATTCGAAATCACCGAGTGGAAGTGGCTCGGTCATACTCCAACCGTAAAGGTTATTGACGTCAAAATACATCAAATATTTGTCATCTTTCTGTGGATCGTAGTTGTCGTCGTCCTCGTCGTCGTCGTCCATGTATGGATTGTTCGCGGCAGCGTACCTATTACAACACTGGCTAACTCCACCGCGAATGCCGCGCTCGACAAACATATACTTCAACATAGCGTCCCAACTCAGTCCGGGCGTCGTATAGTAGTGGGCCGGATCCAAACGATACGCCGTTCGACACTTGGCTCTGAAATTTTCAAAAACTTCGGCCAACAAGAGAACGTCCGTTTTGAGATACAAATCCTAATAGTGGCCGAGATCGGCGATGTCGAACGTTCTCCAAACGTTCTCCGCGTGACTGTACTCCTCGTCGCTGATATCGGAATCGTACAGACTGCTGTAAAAATCTTGCTTTCGTGGAAGCGTCGTCGTGTCCTCGAGTTTTGTAAACGACGACACATAGTCATACGGAAATACACCTTTTCTCTTGAGTAGGGCAATCTGCGGCAGTGTGTATCCGTCATCTTGCTGAAAATGTCGCTCTAGAATATCGTGTTTTTCCAAGTACGACGATAGTTTGTCGAGCGAAGACGCCATAAATCGAAACGAATCGACGAAACGCAGCTTTATATCGGTACCTTCCACGTACTTCGTAAAAGATATGTATTTTTCCTTGGTTTGAGGAATGAGGCTCACTCGACCGGGAAATTCGTTCGCCATTTCCCAGATAAATAGATGCGCATCGTATCCGCTGAGATTGTGAAAAAAAACGGGTATAGTTCGCGATTCTTGATAAGCAATGTTACACGTGCTGTGAGCAGCTCCACGATACTTTCCCGTAAAGTGACAATGATCGCGAACTTTTCTGTCTATTTTTTTTTCATTCTCGACAAAAGGCCTATTACATATATGACATAGCGTAGCACGAAGAAAGCTAATTGACTCTTGGAACGTTAAATTTTCCATAGGCTGCGGGCTTCTGTACAACTCTTGCAGATACTTGGCCAAATCGTGAAGATTGCGAACGAACCACTTGGCCGGACCAACGTCATCGACGGTTTTCTGTCTGTAGCTTCGATAACGCGAAAGAGTCATCGTAGCTACACTTGACGAAAAAGCCAACGCTGTACGGTTTGTGACGTTGATAGATCCGCTCGTCGTTGGACACCGCTTCCAAGAGACTCTCAAAATCGGCGTACACGACGAACGGTACCGCGCACTCATTTTTAAAGTTTTCAAATTGTAAATATTTATCCTTGACACTGGGAAGCACAATTTTACACTTATTCACATTTTTACAGTCGATCTCGTGCGTTTTCAATCTCTCTTCAGTTAGAAAATAGTGCAAGCAACGATCGCATATATACGACTTACATTTGCGAAATGACAACTGTCGATACATCAATCGAGATAAGTCTTTTATCCAAACGTAGTGCACTTTGTATGGTATACCGGGACGTTCCATTTGCTGCTGCTGCTGCTGCTTTTCGTTTACATCGATATAATAATTTTCCACTAGAAGAAGATTCACATGCCTGTCTTTTTTCTCATCGGTCAAATGTTGCGGCAACACATCGTAGGATCCATTATTCAAATTTAAAAAGTACACGTTCACTGAAACGTTGTTTTGCTTTTCAAATTTCACGATTTCTTTCGGGTGTACCGGAAATGATAGATTTTTGAAATTATATTTATCTTGATGAGCAGTATAGGCAGTGACACGGCATGCATTCTTTGCGACTGGATGTAACGCCGAAAGGATGGCCCATTTGAAGCATTCGTTATCGTTGTTCCGCACGTTCACACAGGCTTTCTTATTTTTAACAGGCTTGGGCAATTCAACGTAAGAACCAACTCTCATAGGATTGTACTTGCTGATATTTACGGTTAAGTTTAATATAACGCGAAGAGACCAGCCTGAGTCTTGCTCTTGAAATTCTTCCGTGCTCTTACTAATTGGTTGTAAAACGTTTTCGACGAACCACTCGTCTATGTCTGTGGTTAGGTATATCGGCGCCATCTTCGTATTGAAATGCTTCACATCGAGCTTTTCATCGCAATTATTCTTTTCGACTGCATACTCGGCATCCAGTACGGCATTAACTTTTAAAGAACTATGTTTCTTCAAGGTCTCCTTAATTTGAGCATGGAATAATGGTTTGGCATGCCTCAAAAACGCATTCAAATCCAGATGTTTCAGATTGGTTATCACACCAGTCTTTATTCTGCCTTTGAATGCACTATTGATGTCGTTCCAATGAACTGTTGAGTCTTGAGCTGGATTAACAACAGCCGGTGTAGTGGTAGTAGTAGTAGTAGTAGTAGTAGTAGTAGTAGTAGGAGTAGTAGTAGTACTAGCCGGTTCGAGACCTTCACCAACTACATCTAAAATAACGAGAGGTTCGGATATGGATTGTTCGCTATGCTTGCTCACCACAGGTTCGGCAATCGATGAGGTGGCAATGGGGGGCTGTGCCAACAGCCTACTCTTATATTCGTTTAGCAGATGTAAAACGCTTCTAATCATGCACATAGCTGCCTGCAGCTTCTGTTTGCCAGACACGATCAAGCTAGGCGAACGAGAAAGCTCATCGGCTTTGCGCAAAGCCAATGAACCCAGTGTCAACCATCTTTCGATGTCTTCGACACTAGCATAACCTGCATTCGCCAGACGATGTGCGCGCAAGAGCAACAAAGCTGTGTTCTTGAAATACTCAGCCATGATGCTAGTTACTCAACTGAGCAGATTTGACAAATCCATCGCGTTATATTCATTACTCGTCAATGCTGATTGGTTGGAAAAAGTATAGAGGGGGTGAACGATTGTGATTGATCGAAAAATTATAGTGGGGCATCAACAAGTGCAAGCTCAGTATAAAAAAACATTCATTCGTCTGTATTGACGCAGTCGTCGACGTCGATTCCTCAGTTACTACGATGGATTTTGTTGTAGACGTACAGGGCTTCAAAACTAGCTTAAACGAATTCGTATTCAAGGAGATTGCTGTTTGTCCTCTGGAAGAAGATCCAACTCCATCGGTGCTTCTGTTTAAACCACCTTACCCATGGGAGTGGTTATTAAAGAAAAATCAGTGTGAAAACCGGTGGTTAACGAGAAATTTTCATGGTATTCCGTGGGAATCTGGCGATTTACCGTACGACGATCTTGGAAAAATAATCAAAAAAACACTTTTTGGAGCAACTATTTTTGTCAAAGGTCTTGAAAAAACAAAATGGCTGAGAAATTTGTTGACCAATGCACAGTAAGTGTCTTTTCGTCGCGTATCATCTTAAAGAGAAAAAAATGATATCTAATGATTTTTTTTTACAGAACGACTGTGGTTAACGTTGAAGATTTGGGTTGTCCATCACTCAAGAATATTTCAAACGATAGCATTTCCGTATGCAGTAACCACAACGCGTATCTATCAAATCCACCGTGTGCCTTTAAAAACGCGCTGGCTATCAGTAGATGGATGCTCGCTCGCAAAAGTCGTGATATGTAATTTGATTTTTTATATCTAAGTTTGAAAATAAATTTTAAAAATTAACGTGTCGATCAATCCTTGTTTTTACTCACTTATAATATATATATATATATATTTGTGTGTGTATGTCTGTATGTTTGTGTTGTAACGGAGTGAATGCTCCGTTTTTATTCCGATAATTCGTTCGACGCGCAATCGTATCGTGATGCGCGCAGTTATATAGAAATATTCAAATTCATTAATCGGAGAGCAGGAGGGGACAGGAGTCAGTCAACCAACTTACTACTAGCTAGAAATGACAATAGAGAAATTATAATTTGAATCACATGCGAGTTAGTTTATTTACTTATACTCTACAATATACTTGGCCCGTGTATTTCTGTTTACGAAGCGCGCACGACAATAACATGCAGCGCCGGAGCGTTTGCAGCTCTTTGTTCGCAGAGTTAGCATATGCACGCCGCCGATTCTTACAGAGTACGAGGGATTATTAATTAGTTCCGCGCAGTCATATATAAAAAGTCGCGATACTAAGCCGGCCAGCTTACCTTATTATCGGTCACACTATTAGAAGGGGGGGAGAATCAAGTTCGTATGTCTGCCTCCGGGATGTCAGTCTTTTTGAATGAGGTGGCTCGCACTCTCGGTTTCGCCCTCGATGGCGAAACCTTTCACCCACACACTCACACACATTCGTAACAGCGACGACAAAAGTACAGCTTTCGGTTGATGTCTGGAGAATTCAGCTTGCTCGCTTCAGCACTCAGAAAACTCGGAAAAACTCCGATTGTTATTAACTGCAGCTGGATGCTCGGATTGCTACTCCTCGTCTGGTTCTTTCATATTCGCGCGCGTTCCGTCGCGTCTCATACCGAGTTCCTTTTTTCTATTTTCCCTAACCAGTAGGTGCGTGTTTGAGACGGTAGTGCTAACAAGACGTTTACCGTCACAGTGTGTATAAAGGTATACTAAAAGTAATTGTGAAAACTTTCCACGATTTTGTTTTCCCAGAAAATTGTTTCTAGAAATTGTAGCATTTGGTCCAAAAAAATAATCGATGATCTTAACTTAAACCCCAAAGTCATTTTTGAAGGTCATTTCAAGATTAACTTCTTTTTTAATGGAAATCGCTATTTATTATTACGGAAATGAATAGAACGTGAACTTTCTTTTTTACATATGTACTCGATCTCCATTACTTTGCTTTATGAGCCGCCTCCCTCTCTTCGTATATTAAGGAATAGTAAGAGTCCCACCTTCGCTCTTTTCCATAATGATTGAACTGATACTATATTTTCGTAAAAGATAGAGCTATATTAAAAGGTTGTGCAATTCCCACTTTTGCTCTATACCTGGGATCTTTTTTCTCTTTCGTTTTTCATTATCTATTCACAAAAAGCGTTAATCATAATCTTATGAAATAGTTTTTTAAACTCATTCGTAGCTTGTTTTCTTTTCTCAATATTAAATCCGCGTAAGGCCTTAGTCAAGCTTTTTGATTAAATTTATATACGAGGGTGGTCCGATAAGTAATTAGCCTCACCGCCTGATGGCGCCACTCTCACAAAAGAAATATTCTATCACGTAGTACAACCCTCTCGATGGTTATTGTCAAGATTTCAGCCGAATCGGAGTTGTAGTTTATTTTTGCGAGCGTGTAAAAGCAAGTGTAACCGTTGATTTTTGAAAAATGGAAAAAGAGCAGTATCGGTCGGTGATTCGATTCTTATTTTTGGAAGGGAAATCGCGCAGTGAAATCAAAAAGCGCTTGGATGCTGTGTACAGTGACTCTTCTCCTTCGATGGCGACCGTCAAAAATTGGTTTAACGAGTTTCAACGTGGTCGTACGTCGATTTTTGAAGAGTCACGTCCAGGTGCTCCGAAAACGGCTACCACGGAGGATTACGTGACAAAAATTCACGATCTCGTATTGGCAGATCGACGATTGAAGGTACGCGAGATAGCTAAGATCGTAGGCATCTCAAAAGACCGCGTGGGTCATGTCCTGCATGAAATTTTGGGCATGAGAAAGCTGTCGGCGCGATGGGTGCCGCGTTTGCGCACTCCGGACAAGAAGCGCAACCGTGAGACAACTTCAGAGCAATGTCTGACGCTGTTTAAGCGCAATCCGAAGGAGTTTCTGCGTTGTTTCGTAACAGTCGACGAAACATGGATCCACTGGTATACACTAGAGACCAAGGAACAGTCGAAACAGTGGACTTTACCCGGTGAAAGTGCTCCGAAGAAGGCGAAGACTGCCCCATCGGCCGGAAAGGTGATGGTCACCGTTTTCTGGGATTCACAAGGTGTGATCTACATCGACTACCTGGAGAAGGGCAAAACGGTCACAGAGCTGTACTATGCCGAATTATTCGACCGATTCGACGTCGAATTGCAGAAAAAACGGCCCCATTTGGCGAAGAAAAAAATGCTCTTCCACCATGACAACGCACCAACTCACACCTCCGCCGTCGCCATGGCCAAATTAGTTGAATTAGGCTACGAACTGCTACCCCGAACCCATCCACCGTATTCTCCAGATTTAGTCCCGTGCGACTTCTTTTTGTTTCCAAACTTGAAAAAATCATTCGCCGGGCAGAAATTTGAGTCGAATGAGGAGGTAATCGCTGCCACAGAAGCCTACTTTTAAGACCTCGAGAAAACGTATTTTTCAGACGGGTTAAAGAAGTTGGAGCATCGCTGGGCCAAGTGTATCGAACTAAAAGGAGACTATGTTGAAAAATAAAACGCCACTTTTCCAAAATTTTCGTTTTTCTTTTGTAGGCTAAGTACTTATCGGACCATCCTCGTATACTCGCATGGTATATATAAATTTATATAAATATATTAAATTTATATATTGTATATATTTTTGAGTTTTAAACCAAATTTTAGAGCTTACTTTGGCACTCTATAGCCTATAACATATCGCTCTTTATCATAAAGAGTTGTCAAAAATTTCTTCTGTGTCGACGAATTCTTCACGGATGATGAATGCCGGCCAATGCTTTCTCTAGTTCTCAGCAGAAGGCGAGTACGCCAGTTAATTCATGAGATTCGGAAAAGATTGAAGAAAGGCTTAGGGACGTGTTTATGAGAGCTCTACGCGGAATAGGTCGGAACGGATGGTAAGGATAAACGATAGGACGAACGAGCCGAAAAAAGAAGAAATCTAGAGCGTCGAGTAGATCGGCCAGCAAAATTGACGACAGCGAGAACGAATTCTTGAATACGAACGAATACGAGACTGACTCGGCGAAATCGGCCGTCTGCAGGCGTCAGCTCCGGAAGTAGAGGTAGCGTCGGTAGAACTGATCATCGGTAGGAAATTAAAGCTTGGAAATAAGAAAAAAACCCGCGAAGACTCGAAGAGGGGGGGGGGGGGGGGGCGAGATAACTGTGATCACGAGACAACCGAAGAAAAATAGAGTGGCACTGGCGAACGCTGGAAGCCTCGGTGATAGAAGAGCTGTTGGCATTACATCGGCCGCCCTGGCGATTCCAATGACCGATGAGAATTGCTCGAGTATGACCCAACGGGTCTGATTTCTTAGTAGTGGAACAAGCAGCAGCAGAGAGACTTGCTAATAATTGCTACTCTTGTGAGGGCAGAGGATATAAGAGCTCCCAATATCCGAGTCGAAGTAATCGCGTAAGCGATAGGCCACTGCCCACGTGTTATCGGTGCAAGCAGGTTGGTCATTTTGCGACCGCGTGCCCCGATCACGGCCGTGAGTTGTCAAGTATGCGGCACCGTGGGTTTCTTTTATTAGTATTACCCAATGTGTATCGATAAAATAGCGACTTAAGAAAACTTGCAGGCGGGGGCCGACTCGACGACTTCTGCTTAAGCTTTTTGAGGCGAACTTGGTATGCGTTAAAATTTCACTACGAATTGTTGACACAGAAATTGCATACGATGCTAATCCAGGCAAGCGCGAAGCGGAGGTCTGAACCCAGCCGAGCTTCGTTCATGTCCCCAGTCGAGTCGATGATCGAGAATAAGTTCAATGATAGAAGAGTGCACATAAAGAAAGACGCGAGTAGGGTGCCTCGGTATCTCGGGCGTCGGGGACACCGACTCTCTCGTTCGCTGTTCCATCCGTAAAGGCAAAACCAACACCATTACTAACAATTACCCTACATATACAATAAAGAAAGAGAAGAAACCAATATAACATACATCAATACATAACGCAACTCTACATCTCACTCTAGACGATACGATAATCTCTGGATCCGGCCCACGACTCGCGGCGGAACGTATCTTTTTAAATCTTTTACCTGCGCCATCGGAACCTGTCGCATGTCCTTTACCTTCAACTCATACACGACGTCCGAAATCTTTTTGCCAATCCTATACGGACCTCCAAACTCAGGCTCCAGGCTGGCGCTTCGGCCCACCGCTGCACTCGACAACGGATAAAGCTTGCGCCAAACCAGATCTCCCTCACTAAACGCAGCAAACCAGCGCTTCTTATCGTACATACTCTTCTGTCGTTCTTGAGCGCTCTCGATATACTTCCTCACTAAATCGCGCAATGCGTTTAATCGCTGCAAACGATCTTACCAAATTTCAGGACTCACTCTGATCACGGGTACTTTTCTCTTTACCTCACGCCTTAGGCTTCTCGCGGGCCGCGGATTACGTCCGAAGTTCAGAAATTCCGGAGAAACCTTCGTAGAGGACTAAGTCGCGGTATTTATCACGTGCCTAAATTCATGAAGGTATCTATCCCAATCTCTGTGATCGTTATCGACAAAAATAGCGATCATAGTCTTCAGGACTCAGTTCACTCGCTCTACCGGATCATTCTGTTGGTGATAGGTAGGACAGAACGTGCTCCATGCTATACTCGCTTAAGGTATCCTGAAATACTTTACTCTGGTACGCTTTCGCGTTATCGCTAACGAAGTAATACGGTGTTTCCCATCGCAGTAATATTAATTCTTCAAACGCGCGTGCAAGCGACTTTCTGTCCGCCGAACTCAACGGTTTAAGCTCTACCCACTTCGTGAACAAGTCCTGAAAGACTACGATATACCGGTAACGATTCTTACTCCTCGGTAACTCCACCACCTCGGTCGCAACCACCGCCCAAGGACGTTTAATCAAGCGCCTTCCCATTAACCCTTGGGGCACTCGTTGCTCGACCTTGTACCGCTGACATTCTTAGCACTGGTCGACAAAGGTCTTCACGTCATACCAGATGCCTCGCCAGTAGTAATCGCGAGCCACGCGATCATAAGTCTTTTCCTGCCCGAAATGCCCTGAGGTCGGTGCACAGTGCGCATCTCACAACACCCTTTTCCTATACTCCAACGGAACTACGAGTCACCATCACTCTTTGCGATTGGTAACTTAGTCGAGCAGATGGTTTGTCATGTACCTGTACAGTAAATTGTCCTCTACTTTCCAATCTCTACTTCTCAGGCCGTTCGAGAACCTCTTGGCGTCTTTCCAGGTACCAAGTATCCTCGATAGCCGAGAACTCGCAAACCTCCGCCGCATCCTCGAACTCCGCGCGAGAGTGCATCTGGGATATGGTGCAAAGCACCTTTCCTGTGCACGATCTCGCAATTGAGCTGTTAGAACTCTAGCACCCATAGCTCGAGTCGCCCCGCGAGGTCTCGCTTACTCAACAAGCTAGTCAATGTGCTGTGGTCCGTTAGCACCACGAAATGAAATCCCGCGATACGGCCTAAACTTCTTAATCGCAAAGCGAACCGCTAAAAACTCGATCTCGCTAACCATATACCGACGCTCATGTGGTTTTAGCATGCGACTCGCATAATAAATCGGGTGTTCACCGTCCTCAAATATCTGCACTAAGCACGCCTCTACCGCGTACGAAGAACCATCGCAGTGCAGATAAAACGATCGTTCAAAATCTGGCCGTGCAAGCACAGGAGTCTCCGTGAGCGCTCGTTTTAACCGCTTTGAACGCCTCTTGCTGCTCTTCGCCCCATACCCACGGTTGATTCTTCTTGATCAATTTAGTGGTGGGACTTTGGTATCGCTCTCGTTCTCGATGAATCGCATATACCACCCGACCATACCTAAAAATCGACGCAATTGTTCTATGTTCCTTGGCGTCTGGTAATCCAGGATCGGCTGAATCCTTTCCGGGTCGGGGCGTAGGCCCTCGTAGTCTAATCGGTAGCCGAGATATATAACTTCGGTGCAAAAGAAGTCCGACTTTTCCAAGATTATCTCCAGGCCTACCTCCACTAACCTACGCAACACTCGACCTAACCAAGCCATGTGATCCTCGAAACTCGTACTCACTACTAATAGATCATCCATATACCAGAATACATTCGGCGAGTACTCCGGGCCAAACAACGAGTCCATAAATCTCATAAACGTTGCGGGGGCATTCACTAGACCGAACGGCATTCTCTCGAATTCCCACAGTCCTGATCCCGGTACCGCGAATGCATTATACTGCTTGCTATTCTCCTCTAACGGGATCTGCCAAAATGCTGATCGCAAGTTAATTTTCGAGAGGAAAACCGCGCCGCGCAGCCGGTCTAAAATCGAATCGAGATTAAGCATCGGATATGCATCGATTTTAGTTACTTTATTCACCGGACGAAAGTCCAGGCAAAATCGATACATTCCGTCTGCCTTCTTGACCATCACCGGCACGCCACTCCACTGACTATTCGACGGTCTTATAATTCCTGCACGCCACATCCGCATCGTTTCCTCTTGCGCAAAACTCAAGATTGGAGGCGACATTCGCCTCATAGGCGTCTTGATCGACCGCGACGCCGCGCGTGGCCGGTCACGACTCCTCGCGGACTCGACCAGGCTTGCTATTCACCCGTTTCCTGTTCCTTCGCTGTCCACCATTCCGGTCATCGCGTTTTCCCGCGATTCCTCATGGAGAATACTTTCGGGCGGCCCTGGGACGAAGCCCAACGCGAAGTCTCCAGGAGCCAATGGCCGATTCAACTCAGGTCTCTCGCGCGCGATCATATACTGCAGCATGCCATCCTGCAGGTCCTCGTACGTGCCACTCACGCTTAACTGGCTTCTCTGTAGCAGAGCCATAAGCTCAGCCGGTGGAGTTGCAGTGATGCGCCGCTTCAGCGCTCGCACGCCTCGATCCTTCAAGATCTCGCGCATCACGGGATCAATCGGTCGTGGGGGTGGCATCACCGTTCTATGACACCTCTCGGCGCAAATTATCCGTCCCTGACACGAGTCACCGGCAAGATCCGTGACCTACAACTGCAATAACGCGACCAAAACCTTTGGTACAGATACGCTGACACTACACAACAAAGCGCTTTCTACAATTACTCAGGTGCGGTTTTACGTAACTTTTGTCGGGCTATGTAAAACTCTATTCGAGAAGGTTACGGATTAACGCAATTTCTTCTTGCACTAGGTACACTCGGCGGATTTACGCCAAATGTTTACCCTGCCTCCTACAGTTCCCTCTTTTTCGCAACAAACACTACACAAGAAAGTCAAATTTCATAACATGCACATTCGCCGGGCTCTCGGGCAAAGACGTGTCGACTGTTCAGTGATAATCCGCTTAGCAACAATACTACTCAACTCGGCTTTGTGCCTCACAACAAAAACAATCAACGACAATTGGTGACCTTCGGAATACTAGTCCGAAAGCAGACCCGTCCAGGCCCAAGCGCAGCGACGACAGTAAGCGGTGATGTTTGCTATCAAAGTAAAATGAAAGACAACATTCGTTCACATTCAAACACGGTATTTCGACGGCCCGCGCAGCTCTTAGCTTGTCTCACTTCGAAGACGCAGTCGGCCTGCGTGAATGTAAACAGACCGCTCGGGTTACTAACTGGCATTATTCGACCTTCGCGTGACTTCGACGCGCGCTTTCTACCCAGCCTTTGTCCTCTTAAATTCCTCGATTTTACAATTTACAAGTGCGTTGCCATCCGCACTCCGTTCCTCTTATCCCATAAATTGCCAATTTTTTCAGCTTTCCCCACAAGGAATGCCATGTTATACTGATGGTTAAAAATCTAACGCGTTATGGGGAACGGTAATTCCCATGAGCAATACAAAAACCAGTGCCCAAGTGTCGCATCACAAATTATTTTTTAAGGGGAAGGTAAGGGAGGCTCTTCCGCTCCGTTGAACGATGACGATGGGCCTCCTCACTAAATTAGCGTTTTGGGCTTCGGCTTCAGAGGAAAGCAATGTAAGGCGCACACAGTAAGCACTCGCGATAACGGTTAACAATATTTATTTTCGACTTTCAACAATAAAGAGCGACGACCCGAGTTCACGCGTCGCATGCCTGCGCTCGTGCGGACAATCGCACGAGGGCACGTTACAATGATTTGAGAAAGTACAAAGGAGGGAGTTGTTACAACTGTGGAATTCACCGTGTTCACGGAAGATCGCGATTACTTCGCTAACGCGTCGCGAACTTGCGAATGTAGAGAGAAAGATATAGAGAGAGAGAGAGAGACGACGTGACCTGGTGAGGCTGCTGGCAGGAATCGCCTCTGCAACAACTGTTGCTGGTAATTGCTGGCAGAAACTGTTGCTGGCAGAACTGCTCCAGGAACTGCAGGCAAGAAACACTGCTGGACTGCTGTCAGGTTTGGATGTGGCTTCCACAATGCAAGCGTCGTTGGAAGTCCTCTTTCCTTGCTGCTATCTGCTTATCGTCCTCTGTTTCTTTGTCTGATTTGTTCTCTTTCACATGCGCATGCTCGGTCGTCAAACGATCCGTCTAACTCTGAATCTCGGCTCGAATCTCCCCCCTAATCGTTCGTGCGTCGACTCGAGCAACGCCGGCGGCTTTGCTCTCGCGAGTGGATTGCCGCGGGTCACTCGCGCTCGCTTACTCTCTACTCGCGACGCGTCATTCTGTCTCTCTTCTTCTTGCCGCAGTTGCTCTCGCCCCCAAATGGCTCCAAATGACGATGCCCGGCTCAGGTATTGGTCCTTAAAAAAAAGCCGTGCGAGCATCGGTATCGATTCGTAATTTGAAATGCTCGCCAGGGTAACAGCGAAGGAGCGAGGCTGCGAGAGAGAGAGAGCGAGTCAGACAGGGCCAGCTATTCTAGCCAGGGTCCCGTCACAACAATATAATAAGTTAATAGGGGCAATAGTATCATGAGCCACATATCATACGATAATTAATTCCTTTCGTTCCGAGCAATCGGTATCCTAATCACCCTCTATGTTAAAGACCCGTGGGCTGCTTTATCGGCTGATGATTTATCAACCTGCTTTCTTGACATCGCTTATTTTCCGACTGTTGCGTATACTGACAAGTAGGCCCCGTTTCCCCGGACGGTAGTTACCAACTATTGAGTATGGACGAGCACAGGCCTCATGCCCCATGCCCCATGTTTTTAGAATAAGGATGTGATTGAACAATGAACGAGCAACTTAATATACATTATAATTATAATATACAATATGATAATAATAATTTGTATCTTTATATTTATATAGTGAATAAAATTCAAAATATGTAGATGTTTCAAAGTTTTTTATATCTTTAAGATTTTGGTATGGATTTGGTGTTGGTTGAATAATTTTCAGTGTATGATTTCCACTGAGAAGATTGATTTTTTTTACCATTTCCGTTTGGACGTTCACTATTGTCAGAAAGACGTCTGTACGGTACACATCTGAATGATTACAAACAAAAAATGTGCTGTCTTATATTGAGTAGCCGATGCTTCTGATTGAGTAGAAAATATAGGTGGGGTTAATTAATTATTTCTCGACTTATTTATGTCAGAGTAAACTTCTATAAATTTCATATCAAGGTCTTCTCGGTGAATATTAATTAATCTATTCAATTCTTCTTGACCAGTTATTAATTTTAATACAGTATCACATACATATATACGTATACAGTATCGTATAAGTTCTACTCAAAGAATATCCCGAACGGTTTTTCAGTTTACAGCGTCAGTAGATGAATTACCCTGCCCACATTACGGATTCGTTTATTTTCTAAGTCACACTGATTATTCTTCGTGATTTTATATCTCATACCAGGTGGACCACGGTTGCTCTCAGATTCACCCAGTTTACGTCCGAACACGTTAATGCTCCTAATTAAAGTGAATAAAATGAAGATAGTAAACTATATTTAGAAATGAATTTTATTTATTTTTGATAAAATAATTATTATACGTTATATTGATGGGTATAGTTATACGAGGTCTGTTCAAAAAGTATCGATAATTTTGAATTTCCGCGGGCTACGTAAATTTGATTTTTTATTGTTTTGTAGCGTTATGTTGGTACACATATCCCTTACTTATGCTGACAAGGTCGGTCATTTTGAAAGTTCAGTTAAATTTTGACAGTTGTTTAGCTTGAATTTGTTTTCGCGCGTCTTCGATTTTTGCCTATTCTAAAAAATGGATCAAAAAATCTGTATCAAATTTTGTGTGAAAAACAAAATAAAGTGCGCGGACTGATACCGAATGTTGATTGAGGTATATGTTGCATTGGACGTTTATCGGTGGTACAAAATGTTCTCAGAGGGCCGAGAAGATGTGAATGACGAAAAACGTGCCGGACGCCCGAACACGTCAACAACAGACGAAAACATTGATAAAGTGAAGAAAATAGTATTGGCCAATCGTCGAATCACCGTCAGAGAAGTTTCTAAGGATCTAAATATATCGATTGGCTCATGCCATTCGATCTTAACCAATGATTTGGGCATAAGTGAGGTCACCGCGAAAATCGTGCCACAACTGCTCCATTTCAACCAAAAACAGCATCGCCTTAACATTGTTCAGAAAATGTTGGACTGGATCCGTGACGACTCAAATGTGCTCCAGAGGATCATAACTGGTGATGAATCATGGGTTTATGGTTATAATGTGGAAACCAAAACTCAATCATTCCAATGGAAGCTGCCGCATGAGCCAAGACCGAAAAAAGGCGCCAAGTTCGGTCGAACGTGAAGGTTTTGCTTACAGTTTTCTTCGATTACAGGGATGTGGTATATCATGACTTCTTGCTACAGAGTAGAACGGTCAATTAGGAATAATATCTGCAAGTTATGCGCAATTTGTGGAAAGCAATTCAAAGAAACGTCTGGATTTGTGGAAGGACAAAAACTGGCTTTTGCACAATGATTACGCCCCTGCTCATACATCGTTGCTTGTGCGCGAATATTTGGACCAAAACAACATAGTAATGGTGCCGCAGCCACCATATTTCACAGATTTGGTCACTTGTGATTTTTTCCTGTTCCCAAAACTGACGAGAATCATGAAAGGATGACGCTACGCCACGATTGAGGAGATAAAGATGGCGTCAAAGGAGGAGCTGCACCAGATCACAAAAAATGATCTTTTTAAGTTTTCGAAGATTGCAAAATCAATCAAGTCTCCGTCTTGATCTATCCAACGTAGTTGTATATGATCAATAACATTGACAGTCAAAGATAGGTATATATTCTGTTTGGGCATTTCAATGATTTTGAAGCCTGGTGGTAGAGCAGGAAAGAACTCGTGAATATTGTGACCCTTATGTTGATTAATATAAGCTCTTGATGTTATGTCACATTCTACACGTAAAATTTATTGTGACCAAAGTTAATATTTGGTATTGAATTGATGTAAGAAATTCTACTAAGTCATGAACATCAGTTTTATTTTTGTCCAGTTCAATGAGTGAAAAATAATATGTTTTGCAACGGTAGTCGAGTTAATTAATCGAATCGTTCGCGATTCTACTTCTAGTGCGTTAGTTCTAACAGTTAAGAGAGAGAGGGGGCGCGCGATTCTTTGAATAGGCAGTTACGCCTCAGCTGTGAACGCGAGTTTACCGCCGAATAGTTTTTTACACTTTGTTTCGCCAAAAATAAAGTTTCTCTCGGACAAATACGTGCGGGTGTGCAACGACGATATTGCAGCAGCAAGCAGCGGTACAGAAGCAGCAGATTACAGTTGATAGAGGCAGTACAAGGCAGAGCAGCTAATAATCGAGAGGCAGCGGCAGTTGATATTTTTTACAACAACAATTACGACTGATCATCGTAATTGCAGCGCATGTTAGGTGCACCTTCCGTCATATTAAGCGATACAAAATGTATTCGGTATTTTATATATTCGTGATAGCGTTATTTTTTGTATTCGCGTCGAGCGTTAGTTCGCGGTATAATTCGAAACTTCTCTCTCTCTCTTTCTCACCGAATATAACTTTATTGTAAAATCCTATTCGCGTGCGTTAATCTTTCGGCCCCACAAAGACTGTAGTAATTTTTATTAATTAAAGTCTGTGAAATTTATTCGCCGTTTTCGTAATTTAATTTTCCTAGTAGCTTAAGTAATTGAAAAAGGCTTAGGTTTTAATCCAATTACATATAGGGGATTGAGAAGATTAGGAGTAAAGTCGTTCACACTGAAAACTCAACGAGTGTCACAAGACACGTGACTTAAGGAGAGTTCAACTCCGTTTAACAGAAGACAACTAGGATAAATCATCTGACGTTAAGGCGAATACACGTACTATCATACATGTTTAACGGAGCGGCGGTTTGCTCTGCATAGTGGGAATTTGTTCTTAAATAAATTGCCCATTTTTCAGGTAACCTCCCCCGTTACATGGCGCCCAACTGGTATTAAGACCCGTTTATTTCGAATAGGATTGTGCGTCGAAGGTAATCGACGCACGAGAGAGAGAGAGACGATTACGCGAGCGATTAGGAAGGTTTGAGCGCGTGGTAGCGCGAGAGTGTGAGCGGTATGCCCTCTGCTGGGGAAAAAACGAAATCACTTCGAACTTTTTACTTAAGGGGGGAGCCTGCTTTAGAGGCTTCAAAAAATCGATTTTTTTTTTTTTGCATAAATGTCTTCCTAAACTATCCAAGAATGTGTCCTTAAAATTTTAGAAGCATCCTCGAAATATTTTCGGAGTTATAAAAGAAATAGTGAGTAAGCGTCGAGCAGGTATACCAGCGGCCGGGTCGCTCGGAGCGCGCGCGCTCCGCCCCTTGATCTATTGTACGTATTATAATACAAAGGAATCACGGTCTTTTGAGACACTATAGATCCTTCGTAGGTCTTGCTGGAGCTATGGAAGGATAAAAGTGTATATTATAAGTAGTATACATGAGCTGGCAGAGTCGGCTTGAGCCAAGCTGTATTAGCATTCGAGTTTAGTTTTGTTTTGTGTTTCGGTACGTGAACATCTTGAAATCATGCAGAGCTATCCGAAAGGTAGTAAATATTCAACCGATCGCACTGGTAAGCCACGGAAGCGCAAATTCCATGGCAATCAGTTCGTAAATGTTTCGACATCTGACGATGAAGAAGCTAATACGAGCCGTAGTGAAAATAAATTGGCTTCAGCAACTACGGACGATGTCATAATTCATCCGTCACATTGCTATCGAATAATTGAGTTTGTCTCTGTATTTTTAGCAATTTCCGAAATAGTTATTTGCAATTCGTGTAAGCAGCGAATAACTTTTGCCGAAAGCGGCCATCGAGGTCTCGGATTCAAAATCGTTTTAGCGTGCAAATGCGGTAAACGAGAAATTCAATCTGGACCATTGATCAACACTGGCTACGAAATCAATAGAAGAATTGTGCTCGTCATGAGGCTTTTGGGTGTCGCACGAGAAGGCATTAACATTTTTTGTGGTCTTATGGACGTATCACCAGGCTTAGCTAAATTGACGTATGATCAAATCGTGCAGCACCTGTATTCAGCGTCGAAAAAAATGTTTGACAGCGCCTGCAAAAAAGCCGTCGCAGAGGAAAAAGAACTTAACGTTAAAAATGGAAGACCAGCTGACCATTTGAAAGTTTCAGGCGATGGATCTTGGAACAAACGTGTCTTTACTTCATTATACGGTGTAACTACACTTATCGGGTACTACAGTGGCAAAGTGATCGATCTCATCGTTTTTTATCTTTTAATATAGCCTCGGTCGCTCTTTCTATTGTAAATGATACCCATTACTATTATATGGTCTTTATATGTACTCGCACTGTGATGATTTATCCTCGAAATTTAACTAGGTTTCCGTCTTGATCAACTATACGAATTTGAAAATGATCAATGCTCCTCACAGCGACTGGAAGGTAAATGACTTGAGAGGGAACTTCTATAATCTTATATCCAGGTGGGACTGCAGGGAAAAATTCATGTATAGTATGTACTTTGCGATCGTTTATGTAAGAGCCTGTAGTAATACTATATTACACTCTACACGTAAAGCGTTGACTTTGAGAATAGTGACGGGTAAGTCAGAACTATGTGTTTTGTTTTCAACGAGCGTGCGTCTAGTGAAGCCTAAAATTGTTCCAATAGAATCTTCTGGTTCAAAATGTATTATTTGACTGCACTGAATGACACTACGTAAAGTATTATTATTTGGTTTCAGGCTAAACGATATACCTTTAGGTGCTAATGCTTCTTTGAGAAAGCTTTCAATATCTTCTATTTCGTAGCTACCAGTCGGTAAAGTGATAGCTTCTTGACCTTCAATGTAAAATTTATTATAACCAACGTCAATGAATTAAATGTTAATAGCTCAACTAGACCAAGAACGTGTTTTTTGTTTGGTATCAATTCGATCGGTGGAAAATAATATGATTCGAGTACGGATGATGTTCCCGAGAGACTCAATGTCAGTGTATTCTCCATGACAGATTCATATCAAATAAAAGTCATTCGTCGAATGAGTATTTTTTATAGGGGAAAGGGTTCGGTTGTGGACACCACTTTTTTTTTGGCTCATAACATTTCACCAAGTGCATATTTCTTCGGCATATGGGTATCTGTGGAAAGCTAGAGACCTTAGCTAACTGCCAACGAAGGGATAAAATTGATTCCGTCAAATAGAAACATTTTTTTGTTAATATTGTGAAGTGGTCATTTTCGGCCAAAATAGTTTTTTGGTCCGGTTGTGAGTACCCTTGCAAAATCTGCTGAAAATGGGAAAATATGAAGAAAAATCACCAAGAATATAGAAAAAGTGAAAGTTTATTTATTTTAGAATATAACTCTTTTCGAACAATATTGCAGAACAACGTTTTAGACAACTATTTTGCAATTTAGAACAACTATTTAACATTTTAGAACAACTACTTAACATTTTAGAACAAACTATTTTAGAACAACATTTTAAAAATTTATGACATTATTCTTCGTTTGAAACACAATGTTTGCATGTGAAATACTTCGCGCGCATGCCTGCACATTTCAGATGGACGGGCCGATCGCATTCGCTACAGTTGATGGAGTTGGCGTCCGTCAATTTGCGTGGCAAAAGTTTCAAACAAATCAGGCAGAAGTCCACATCGTCGTCAGATAGCGGAGACTCGTTTGGCTTAGCGTGCTTAGCCGCTGTTTTGGCTGGAGTTGGCTTAGCGCGCTTAGCCGATGGTTTGGCTGGAGTTGTATTGGCGCGCTTAGCTGGTGGTTTAGATGAAGTTGTATTGGCGCGCTTAGCTGGTGGTTTAGATGAAGTTGTATTGGCGCGCTTGCCTGGAGTTAATTTGGCGCGCTTAGATGCTGTCGCTTCTTTGGTTGCTTGTTTAGCATTCCGCTCAGCTTCTTTCCTCTTGAAACCAGAAAGAACGTCCGGAGAAGTCAGTATCGAGCTCTCCATTGGTTTGCGGCCACGGTTCAATGGCTTCTTCGGCGTCGCACCGCGCAATGGACCGACGTCATCCAAAATCGAAAGATTGCTCACTGACGTTGCACGCGAAGTCGAAGTAGATGGCTCTGGACTTTGTCCGACGTCTTTAACGTAATCAGCTTCACTGAAAATGTCTGGGTCGAATGGCATGATGCCTGTTGCCCGGAAACCAGACTTGATTGTCTTTGGTGTCAACGCCAGATCAAGCGCTTTGCAGATCAAGCTGGCCAGGTGACGGATTTCCAAGCCCTTATTGGCATTGATCTTTTGCCAAGCCGAACACTGTGACTTGTAAAAAGTCTTCACCGGTCCAAACACAGAAACATCCAAAGGCTGAAGCCGGTGGCTGCAATGCGGTGGAAATGAAAGAATATGCACGCCATTCTCGACGGCAAGGTCTAGCGCTTCTACCGACAGTTGGCTGGAGTGATTATCCAGGAGCAGCAAAACAGGAGAAGCTGGCGTTGGCTTGGCAAACGCGATAAAATGCCGCATGTAGCGAACGAATGACGGCTGATCCATCCATCCAGAGCCGTTTGCCAAAGCATCCGTACCCGAAGAGGCATTATCTAGGTAGCAGCTTTGCATGTTTTTCCTTGGATACAAGAAAAACGGCGGCAAACTGTTTCCATTAGCGTCGACTGTCAATGCCATGGTAATCATAGTGCCTCGTTCAGCGGCTTCCACCTTACCAACACGCCGTGTGCCCTTCAAGGTGATCACTCGGCCAATTTTCGTTCGAACGGTAGAAAACCCCGACTCGTCCATATTGTAGACGTGCGTAGCCGGAAAATGATGCTCATCGTACATCGCGCCGAGTTGGTCGAAAAATTTCTGCACCTTAGTCGTACAGAAAGCCTTTACGCAGTTCAACGATGTTTGCTCCGGGGTGCGCAAAGTCAATTGAGGGTGTCGACGCCTGAATTTTTTATACCATTCCATGCCCGCTTTTTCATTCTTGTTCCAACTGTTAGGGAAATCAACGCCAAGCTTCACAGCAAACTGGTATGCCAACTCACGCACCTCATTTATGCTAAGTCCGTAGTAGTGATCGGAACATTTCAAAATGTATGTGACCAAGTCATTCTCCTGGGCTGTCGAGAAGACCTGATTCGATGGCACGTGCTTGTTCCATGCTCGAAAAAAATCCAATAAAGCATCATCCTCGACGGTTTCGATGTCTTCGAAATGTTCTTCCACTTTCTTCACGTAGCGTTGAAGAGTGGTTCGGGAAATGGCATACATTGCGGCAGTCGATTTTATGGACAGCTTATCGACAGAACAACGTTTAATCGCAACAAGTAGCACATTAATTTAGTGTAAATAAATGAGTAAAATTTATTCTATTTATTTGTAGTAAGTGTTGATAAATGAATTTTAGATTATAATTTATTATATAATTTATTTATAAACCTCCCTTACCTCTTTATTTGATTATCAAATGTCACTATATGTGTAGATACTATATAATGATGAAAAAACAGTTAAATGTGTAAAAAAAACGGCCAAGTCCTAGATTTCGATTTCGTGTGGAAACGTTTCCTGAAAGTTCCTACTATCGTAATCAACAAGAAAATCCAGAGTGGTTTGCAATTCGATTTAAATTTTTTAAAACACACCGTGGGTACCAAGAAGTTTAAATCGAAGAGATAGATGTGGGACTTTTGATTTACTTGCTATTATATTAAGGGGATTCTGCAATTTCTCAAACTGAGAATTCGCACAAGATGATATAAGAAATCCACAATAATCTAGCCTAGATTTTACTAATAATTGATATAAAAGAATTAAAGTATCTGGATCCGCACCCCATCAAGTTCTTCTTAAACAACTAATAATTCTAGATAACATAATGCTTTTCCTGATTAAATAGGAAATATACTTCGACCAATTAAGTCTTTGATCCAAAATCATACCCAAAACTTTTGACATCTTTGGACAGAAAAACAAGTTCATTTTTTAATTTTAAGAAAATATGTTTGGTGTCGATATTACTTTTATTGAAAATAAGTACTTCGCATTTATGAAGCGCTCATTCAAGACCTCGACTTTTAAGGGCAGGAATAATGGAATCTATCACAATTTTCAATTTGTCAATTCCCTACTGTGGATTATCGCATTGAATGTAAAGAGTTACATCATCCGCAAATTTTAAAATTTCTAAATCAAATGTAAGAAAGGATTTTAACAAGCGAGTATAAATATAGTATGAACTACCGCGGATCCCGATCTAGCCTTTTTATACCAAAGGCTGATGTGCCCCTTCCCTTGTTTTTGCCAAATTAATATGCGGTGAGTAATATTCGCGGAAATATTATGGAGAACGTGCTTAGACTAATCTATCCCGCTAGATAGATTTAGAAATGTTCCCAGGAGGGTTGATGCGATAGGAAGTTAAATTACCGATACCCGATTAGTTACCATAACCCGTCATGTGTGACATTTACTTATCATGGTTCGTCACGTACGTTTTCTTAGTATCGACGTGACAGGTATATCCATGAAATGAATTTCATTAGAATTTGACGAATTTGAAAAATGTGAATAAATAAAAGCAGTTAAGTCATCATATAAACATAAATTCTTATCTTTAGGGATGCAAAGCTCTTCTAAACATAGTTGAGCATTTTTTTGTGGCTGATTTATTGCCGTCCAAAGACATTGGCCTATTAATACCGTGTTTAAATGCTTTGACCTTTTTCCAAACATCTGAAACTCTAGTATTCCTGTTAATAGAAGTGCAAAAGTTTCTGAAAAATTTAGTTTTTTTTTCTCTAAGGGTTCTAATAGTTTCTGCTTTAAGCTTTTTATGTTTAATAAAAGATTCTGGATTGCATCTATAATGAACGGATCTAAATGAGGCGTTACGCAGTCGATTGACGTTATCATAATTCTCATTCCACCAAATACATCTTTTCTTTTGCTTCTTCTTAAGTCTAAATAGTCTATCAGACTTCGATTTAGTCTTATATCAAGAGTCATTTAAAGCATTATATAAACAACCTAATAAAGTATTATATCTATTGACAGCTGAGTCATTATTAAACAAGAAATTATTAAATTTGGATTTATCCTTATCAAGCATTTTTAAAAAGTTATTTATATCGATTTTCTTTAAATTAATACGATATTCTTTCCTGAATTTTTGTTCTAATCTTAAATTTAAAGAGATCTTAATCGGATAGTGACTACCTCATGAGTCCTCAAGAACCGACCAATCCGCAACAAAAATGAAATTCATCGATGAGAAGGATAAATATTTATGACTACCCCAATAGGAGTGATAGGAATTAAAATCGCCAAGTTAAATAAAAGAATTCAGTTTGTTTATTTCATCTTGAAAAGAGAGACACTCGGTACTCAATAAATCATTACCCAGTTTAGGAGATCTGTAACAAGATATGATGGCTACACACCTAAGTTAGAGGATACCGAGATGGCTTCCACTTCAAGACTATTAAAATTAATGTTAAAGTCAATTTTTTCAAAGATAATATCTTTCCTTATAAAAAATGCCAAGCCGCCTTCTTTGTCAAACAACTGTCGAACCTAAGAGTATTATAGCCATTTAATAAAAAAATCTTATCCATATTAAGCCAAGTTTCGCAAATAACAATAATGTCATAATCGGATGCATAATTATGCAGACAAAGTTAGTTTAAAATTGATCTAGAGTGCCATTATAAAATTTTAATGTTATTTAAATTATTCATAATCGAAAAACAAAATATTTCGTTTAAGAAAAGGTATGATCTTCGTCGATGAACCCTGAGTCCGAAATTGTCTGCTACTAAAAAACTTGACAGATGTAACTTGCGGTTGAGTTTGAACAGAATTCAATTTTTTTCAATTTTTTATTCTTTGAGATCAATCTATCTTGTATTTTATCCATGGTATTGTCCAAGTGTTGCTGAGAATTTAAATTTAAAGTGTTTTGTCCTGACGAATTGACAGATTTTTTTAAAGTAAAATTGGAGAAGCCATCATGACTATGAGATTTTTGCAGTATAACCAAATTTTCTGTATCATTTTGAGAAATATTATAGAGAAGTCAAGACTCTTGTTTAGATCTTCATCTTGAGTAAAGACAAAATTTTAAGTGAGTATATTGTCTTGTGAATTAATATTATTGATTTTTTTTAACTAAATTTGATTAAGATTTAACATAACTGGTACGAGGTGTGTTTAAAAAGTACCCGGAATTATCGTTTTTCCAAAAAAATATTTATTTATTTGTTGACATCAATGTGGTCCCCTTCAAAGTAATCCCCCCCCAGATTTAATACACTTATGCCAGCGTTTTTTCCAATTTTCGAAGCACTCTTGATATTCACTTTTTGGTGTGTCCTTGAGCACTCTCAGCGATTCGGCCTTTATTTCTTCAATTGAGGAAAAACGCTGTCCTTTCATAGGTCTCTTCAACTTTGGGAACAGGAAAAAGTTACACGGAGCCATATCTGGTGAATATGGAGGTTGCGTCACGACTACGGTATTGTTTTTGGCCAAAAAATTACGAACAAGCAACGACGAGTGAGCAGGTGTGTTATCGTGATGCAAAAGCCATGAATTGTTTTTCCATAAATCGGGGCGTTTTTTTCGGATTGCTTCACGCAAACGTCGCATACTTCAAGGTAATACTCCTTATTAACCGTACGACCTTGTGATAAGAACTCATGATGCACCACGCCCCTGCAGTCAAAGAAAACTGTAAGCAAAACCTTCACATTTGATCGAACTTGACGTGCTTTTTTCACTCTTGGTGACGTTGAACGTTTCCAGGTGGACGATTTTGCTTTGGTTTCGACATCATAACCGTACACCCATGTTTCATCACCAGTTATGACCCTTTCAAGCAAACTTGGATCGTCGTTGACGTCGTTTAACAGCTTCTGAGCGATGTTCATGCGATTGTTTTTTTGGTTAAAGTTCAGCAGTTTTGGAATGAATTTTCATGCCCAAAACATTTGAAAAAATGTTATGACATGCGCCAATTGATATGCCAACTTCATCAGCAACTTCTCTAATTGTGATTCGGCGATCATTGAGAACCATTTTTTCCACTTTTTTCACATTTTCATCGATTGTTGACGTGCTGGGTCGACCGGAACGTTCGTCATCTTCAACGTCTTCGCGGCCATCCTGGAAACGCTTATACCACTCGTAAACACTTGTTTTTTTCATAGCAGATTCACCATAGGCTTTTTGTAACATTTCACACACTTTGTTAAACTTTATTTCATTTTTTACGCAAAATTTAATACAAATTCTTTGATCCATTTCTTTTAAAAAACGAAAATCGCCGAGCTCATAAAAACACGTGAAACCTTAGCGACTACCGCAGACAAAGTAAACAGTGAATATAGCTGAAAATTTTATCATACTTCAGCGGCATGTATACCAACACAATAAAAAAAAATTTTGACAATCGGACTCTCCAGACCCGCGAAATTTAAAAATTCCGGGTATTTTTTGAACACACCTCGTATGTGGGCTGCCATTGGATGTAATCTTGGCAAACAAATTCTCTCCCCTAATAGATTCGTGTACTGTTGGAAAGTTTTCTTTTGATTTAACTGGAGTTGTTGGATTATTAAAAATATGTTTCTTAGCCTCGACAAAAGAGAAATTATCGTGACCCATGATTACATTAACCCTATGATATTTTTTATATATTCGGCATTTGAGATCTATACTCACCAATTTGCACAAGTTGGTACTTTTGTAGAACAAACATTTTTTTCTTGATCATGACTATCCGAACCACACATAATATACTTTTTAGCACTCTTACAAGTTTTAGAAGTATAGCCACATTTGAAACAGTTAAAACACTGCATAGGTTTACGAACAAAATGTTCGACTTTAGATTTAACAGAAAAAAGTGTGACTTCTTGTGGCCAAATTTGACTAGAAAAATTCAATAACACTGTTTGGGACGGAATCCATTTGTCATTGTCACCAGTGGTGTTTCTATTTCTTTTGTTTAATCTTCTAACTTCAGTAACTAATGCAGTAGAACGAATGCCTTCTTGAATTTCACTTTCCGAAATATCTATTGGAATTCGTTTTATTAAGCCTTGCCTGAATTGTCTAAATCCGGGTATATAAAAGCTTCTCAGTTAGACTGCTTGAGCGAATCGACTTTTAATAAACAATTGGCCTCTTCTAGATTTTTAAAAACAACTTCAACTTTTAAGGCGCCTCTATTTCTAATAATGTCAAAGTATTCTATCTATTTTATAAGCACTGAGACCAAACTTATCTTCTTTTATTATTTTAATCCAAACACCAAATGGACTTTTGTTATACTTTTTGAACAGCGACTTTGTTATAAAATTTTGTTTTGTTACACTAGTAGAAGTTTCGGATTCCATTGTGTGACCTTTATCAATGGAATTCGAAACAGAATTCTGTGACTGAGAAGTCACCAACATTCTTTTCTGCACTTTCTTATTATGTGACGCACTCATCTTCTTTACACTATTATTCGTAAAATTTTCATTTTCAATATCCATTAACAATTCATTGTCCTTTTTAAAATGATCACCTGTCATTGTGACAGATGATCAACGTGATAATGCCAACCGACAAGCAGAGGCCTGTACAAAGAAAAACTTCAAAGAGGGTAGTCACAAGCTGGGCACGCTCAGATTCAAATTCACTTCAACAATTAAACAATTGTAAGATTAAAATTGATTAATAAAGATCACACACCACAGGAAAGGAATCAGATACCTCCTAGAATAAAATAACTAACAATTGCAATGATTTTACTACTAAATTTTTTTTTTAATGAGGGAGCTCATGCAAAGCGTGACTATTCGCGCCTCCGTCACAACGACGAATGGCATACCTAGCGATGAGCATTCGATCATCCATCCTAAACTTATTTTTTTCCTATTCGTAACGCATCTAGGTCATTTGTACACTTGTGGCTGTTCTATCATCATATCGTGTCCGAATTCCGCGTTTCAAGTTCGTTTTGTTTAAAAGAAGGAAAATAAGAAAATTCTCAATTGTACAATATGTAGCTGTTGTTTGATATAAATTGATGTCAGTCTCAGGAAATACTGATTACTTATTTTCAAGTACAATTCGATATGTAGCCTAGTAAAGCAAAAGTACACAGAAAGAGGTATTTTAACAAATATAGTTTATATTCGCATACTATTTTTATAAAATTAAGAAAAATGTAGACATGTCATAAATTGTCCAATCCTAATTAGTTTATTCTTATTTGAGCTCTGTAAGTCCATAGGTTATATGGTAAATTTAGTAAATTATAATTCTTGTTTGAAACATTTTAAATTCTTTATTATAGCTAGACAATGTCTAAAGCGTAATGCTGAATTAAAATTTCTAGAGCAAATTGAACAGAATATGAAGAGTTGACTTTGTTACTGTTATCGTCAGCAGTATGTTTTGACACTTCAGCATTTGGTTCAGAACTGTAATATCTAAATTAAAAATGAATTAAAAACAATAAATATCAGTCTATAAAATTTTAATAATTAAACATACTTTGACACTATTTCACAATTACTTTCAACATTTTTAGTGTTAGACTCTGTTTGGACCGAAGTCAACTCTTCCCATTCAATTCAATTTACTATTTAAATTTGCAAGAAAAATTGCAACCAACAAATTCCTCGATAATCAATTACTGTAAAGAAGCGGGACACTGGAAGAGTGATTGAGAAAAACGAAAACTCAGAAATCAAAAATTGCAACAAGCGGAAAAAGACAAGGGTTTCCAGACACTTGGCGCTGCCCGGGAACCCTTGTAAATACAGCGCCTCAAATTTCGCACGCACAAAAAACCATTCTTGTACATCTTAACAGTCAGTCATCCACAATACAGCTTGAAATAAATACAACTAACCAGGAATTAGCTTCATCGTAAACACCGGGGCAGCAGTCTCACTACTAAAAATTTCAAGCAAACCAGACGGTGTCCACATAAATATTTTAGACAGATACGAACTACGAGGGATCTCACAAAAAAGTATCTTGACATTAGGAAAAATTTCATTAATCTTTCATAACTTTGTACTAGATTTTCACCTAGTACCGGAAAATTTTCCTATATTAGAAGACGGTGTAATAGAAAGCGAGTTATTAAGAAAGTACAGAGGGCATATTGATTACGCCAGAAATCTCTTAAAAATTAACCACTTGTTTTTCCCAATTCCCACCGAAAATAAACCCTGTTACATTAGACCTATTCTCGTAGCAAAAAAAATTAATTAGGCATCCAGCAAGATATCTCTCGCAAACGAAGGACAGGCACAGTCTGGCGATAACTCGTCGCATTCACTCGACGGCCTTAGCGGGAAATTGCCGGGCCTAGCGGTCAAAACTCGGAGGACGATCGCGCCTGGATACAAAACCCATGTAAAAAAATGGTTACGATGCCATAAAACAGAATGACACACTGACTCCTAAAAAGTATATACCTCAGCTGTCTGAAAAGAAAATCCGAGAAACACAAAACAATCAGATTCCGACAATCTGTACAATCTGTCTGTTAACGACCTTTCCAAGAACTTAAAAAAAATTATCTCTGTATCTGTAACTTCTAGCATGCACATGCAAATTCTGGAACGAATCCGATTTACTCTACGCTTTAAATAAAGCATCAGAAATGATTAAAAAATCAGAAGAATATCTGTACGGCCGAAAATTCATCATCATGACTGACCATAGACCTTTGGTACATTTATATTCGATAAGCGACCCAAATTCACAAGCAACTCATCAGCGACTATTGTTACAAAATTTTTATTTCGAAGTCAGATATAAAAAAGGTCCGTCGAATGTTAATGTAGACGCACTCTCTCGAAATCATATACAGGAAGTCGAACAGCTCAATAAGCATTTGCAAGCAACTAGGCAAGATCCGGTTCAAACACTGACCTTGACAGCTCAACTAGATGATGATACCAAAAGGCCTGGAAATACGCTCGCCATGATCACGCTACGCGCGAGGTGCCGACAACCAAGTACAAAATACCTGGAAGCCATCAAGTCCCTTTAGCCGCGTCAGAAAAAGAATCCTCCTCCTCAGGAAGTAGACACGCCAGTAACAAAACCAGACACGCATACTAATTATCCTACAGTTACCGAAAACACGTACTGCTCCGAAGGCAATAAAATTGGCACACAATATAATACGCATAATGAAGACTCTAAAAATAAATAGGATACACATCCAAAACAGGATATCACCTTTTTAAAAGACGTGATGCTTGAAGACTCAGTCAACTCCCCTACTGAACTCATGACGTTACCTAATGAAAACATTATCTATTGTCGGGAAACACTATTTATGAGGCGAGACAATTAGTTATACTCCACTGAAACCTTTGGTAACCCCCTAGATGAAAGTGCACTCAGCTTATTTAAACTACTACTAATGAACAAATTACAATTAGCCGTTCCCACTGTAATCAAAATAGGGAACAAGATGCATTTTATTATCCCAATCCGTCATGAAAATAGAAAGATTACGGAAAACATTTGAAATCATATGTACCTGGCACTGAAGCAATGAGTAATGAATTTAATTAAAAATAAAATAAAAACCGTCAGTATAGCCCAAATTAAAAAAAATTGAACTCGTCGATTTCTTTGAAATTTTACGAATGATAAAAAATACACTGGGTCCTTCTCAAGTCAAGATTATAGTATGTCAGGGACTTATAGTTTTCGCCCCCATCGAGCATCGTCAACAAATAATCGAAGAGGTCCACTGTTCAGCGATAGGTGGTCATAACGGTTGCAATAGAACTTACAAACGTATCAAGAATAAATAATACTGGGTACATTTGAAGGAAGATGTGCAAGAGTTCATTCAAAAATGCTTACCATACCAATTGAGAAAATTAAATAGACATAATGTCAAACAAAAAATGATCATAACCGATACCCTACCGGTTCCTTTTCTTAAAGTCAGCATAGACGTAGTAGGCCCACTCGAACCTACCGAAACGGCAAATGCTTACTTACTTACCTGCATGTGCACGTTTACCAAATACGCCATAGCGGCACCCATGCCAGACCAAACAGCTACTACTGTAGCTGATAATCTTATTAAAAAACTAATATGTACCGTTGGAGCGCCTAACGTCATAGTAAGTGACAGAGGTACTAACTTTACTTCAAAACTAATGAAACGTATTGCAGCTCGCTTCAAAATTAAGCATATTACTATAACGGCTTATAACCCGCAGGCTAACAATGTTGAACAAATTCATTTATCATTAATTGAATATCTAAAAATATTCACTTCCAAGACCAAAAATTGAGACGAGTATGTCGAACTTGCTATATTTAATTACAATACAAGCTGGCACAGCAGCCACCAGTTCTCGCCATGGGAACTGCTGTTCGCTCGCAAGCCACGCCTACCAAGCACAGAGCCTCTACTAGAGCAAGATTTACTACCACCTACCTACGAAGGCTACGTTGAAAACTTGGTCAAACAATTACATAATATACATGAAATAGCTAGAGAAAAATTAATAACATCTAAAGAAAAAACCAAAATGCAATATGATAAAAAAACAAATCCTAGCAAATTCAAAGTCGGTCAATGGGTTTTTCTAAAAAGTGGCCCAAAGTCTCATAAACTCACAGGCAGTCACTTTGCCGGTCCCTACTTGGTCCTGGAAGTGGGAGAAAAAGAAAATATTAAAATAAAAAAAACGAAAAAGAAACTCAAACAGTCCACGCCAATCGTTTAAACAAATTATACATCGAAACAAGTAGTAATTGAAAAATTTGTCCTTGATACCATTATACATGGTTATGCCCTTCATTCTCTCTATTGCTTTAGCATATACCTACTTCGCGCATTCTCGAATTCTTTGACTAACTTGCTACTTTACCTAGCTAGGAAACCTGAAAGAGAAACAAACTCAGACAAGCTAAACAAGAAAGCCCCGCCGGCAATACAGCCCGAAGAGCGAACTGCTATTTTTAAAATTGAACGTGACGATCAACTGACCGAGAAACCAAGCTACACACAGAGACAGATTTATCCAGTATTATCGGAACCAGAAATTCCACCGTTACTCAACAAAACATAAAAGTCAACAATAGCTATATGTCTGAAAGCATGGATCACAGAGCCAAAAGAAAATTACTCGAAGACTTAATAATAGAAAAAAAGAGAGTAAGTGTATCAACACAAGAAGAAACCACAATGGAGTTCGGACACAGAATAAACACACATTTTCCAAAAATACATTGTCATGAGAAAGGCTGCGCAAATGTTCTTATTTTAAGTTACAGAAGACGAAACTCAGAGAAAAAAATTAGCTATTTACATTTTTATTAAGGGCCTCGAACATGAAATCCGACGTTACGTTTGCCCTTTTACCTTTGACGACAAATTACAAGACTCACACTTACATGTTGTACAAATAGAAAAAAATCTAATAGATATCAATCGCATCAAAAGAAGAAAATAACAATACTGAACATTACACAAAAAACAACTGTTTTGCATTATTTTCTTTTTTTAGGATACCGACAAGTAACTACAAGACATTGCAGTAGCCACCAGCTGCTAAACACCGAAAGACCTTACCTGTTATCAATTTCCTTCCGTAAAATCCCACAAAATTGCACAAAAATAATATTAAGGAACAATCACTCCCCAGCGAAGTACCTCGTACTGAAAACAAATTACATAACAAACCAAACTTAATGGAAGCAGAAGTTACTTATTACGTAAATAATAACTTTTCACCTACTAGCACAAACTGTCATTGGGCCCTACCCATGCAACAACAATTATCATATAACCTTATCTACGTCAACATCATCGGCCCTCACATACCACCATACACCATACGATCCATTAAATGCACAGACTGCATACATCATGTCGTCCGACAGTATCCCAACCTGTATAGACTCATTTCCTAAACCACCCGGCATTAGCAGCCTTTTACCTTTCCGACCAAAAAACATTCGCTCTTTAAAACAATTTTATGAACACTTCTCTAACTGCTTACACATAGCCATGAAGTATATAGCAGAGATAAGAGATATATTTGAGAAATGCACTAACAAAAACGCCCCTACAGAGACTCATTACACCACGAGTCATCATTGCGACGTCCAAGATAACAATACAATGCTCAGCGAGCTACTTAAACCCATTACTAATTACCCTTCTGACACGCTCCAACGAGTGGCACCACTCCTGCTCCGTAGAAATTATAACACCTCCCCAATCACACTAATAAATATTTTTGACTAAATAAACAATTGGGAATGGATTGAGCTTTTTAACACAATCGCTGTCTACACTAGACAAAAATTTTAAAATAAAAAAACAACTCTTCCAGCTAACACAAGCAAAATGCTCTAACCCAGAGGACTTTTCATCAGTCTACTAACTATCGTTATATGCCAAAACCAGCCAACTACAAAGCAATATGATAGTCAACCTGGAATCGCTTTTGCAAAAGAACCTAACATACGATTTATTCAAAAAAAATGGAATATTATCACCGCTCTTGACGTCAACTCAGTACTTAACTCACATTACTATTTCACCCAAACATTGGAAAAAATATCTGCAGCTTGCAAGACAATCGAGATAAACGATGTCGAGATAAAGCAGTCAGTACCTTTCTCAACACATACGCTTTTGATACACCCAACGAGGGGCAAGATGCCCTAGCATCGCCAGACAGACTCTTACTCAAACATGCCGATAATGCCCTTGAAGATGTTTTGTATATGCGCGAGAGTAATTTAACCGAACACATGGGCTAGTATGACTAGGTAATCTTATATCACCGAAAATAATTTACAATCAGAAACAAATCGTTTGCTTTTTAGAAAAGCTCGCACAGATTTCATTACAAGCCCAATGAGCCCAGTATATAATTCTATACACATTAGCCTAATTTTAGCCTAATTAGACAACATGTTACATAAATTTATCTACATATCAACTAAAGTACGTCAACTCCTGCAAAACAAACAATTTTCTTTAAATCCGGAATTTTTGCTAAACGCAATAAAAACTATCAGGGCAATTACTAATTCAAAGTTACCAATACATATGTCAAAAATTAATATCATAACACTACAATAATTTGCAGAAGTTAACGTAGTTTACTTTCATAAGAACATCATTGTTGAATGATGTTCTCTTGAATGGCACTGTATTAATACAGATTCCCCAGTTGTGCGAACTTAGAACGGAACACCATATTTATTTGAGGGCTAAGAAAAAACTAAGGGTAGAAAATTTTGTGATTCCGAAAATTTCTCTGATAACTACAAACGAAATAATAATAAAAAATCCAAAAATAAATAATAATCAGAACAGATGCGAACACTCGAACCATGTGAAATTATTACACGC
The DNA here is from genome assembly GCF_024137745.1 of Phymastichus coffea. Classification (NCBI taxonomy): domain Eukaryota; kingdom Metazoa; phylum Arthropoda; class Insecta; order Hymenoptera; family Eulophidae; genus Phymastichus; species Phymastichus coffea. The sequence continues at coordinate 2,571,249 of NW_026706836.1, read as the reverse complement.
GTATTTAGCGTTAGGAGTAATCATTGTAATCGTTATCGCATCCGTAATAGCAGTAAGTTGCATACTCTGCGCATATAGAGTGTACAGTGATAAAGACCATAGGTTCGAAAGTATACCGATACAAGAACTGAATTAGCTCTTAAACCCTCAAATAAGAATGATCTGCAAATCTTAACAGACGTTACTTGACGGAAAATATTTTACGTTATCAATCAACTACGACACTCCTCACTCCCACCCTAACCGTGCAAGCAATCCCACTTCAAGAATTTAAAACAACAGATACTCCACCACCACTCCCCACTTTCTAAAAAAAAAGGTATAAAAGGACTAAACATTCCCCTTGTCATGTCAAATACACCATAAACCAGCACCATGAAGCGCGTCGCAACCACCGCACACTCGGCCCACCACACAAGAGGGCCAACAAGTCATGGACAATGGAAGAGATCCTGAAAAACCGGACATCAACAGCAACCATAGACCAATTTATGCAAAGGTGGGAGAACCGGGAAGCTCAGATGATCATGGAGCATCCTAAGTTCCCACAGTTAGACAACGAAGGAGGCTGGAATTACCACCAGCTCACCGTATACATCTTCCAAGAAGCTAAACACGGACACTTACACATAAAGTTCCTATTCGAGGAAACTTACGGAGGTGAGGGGTTCGGACGAGCTCCATTTCACCCGTGTCGCCTCTGCGGACAAGACACCGCATATTGACAAGGATGCTTTTACTGCCGAGCATGCGTGGCAGCCGCACCAACGGACCAACAACTGGCCATGGAGGCCGAATTTATCCGCCCGGAGCATTTTATGCTTCGCAATGCTCCTTGCGCCAGGTGTATCTGCAAGGAGGTTCTTTTTAGGTTTCAGAGAAGTTTGTAGGTTCACCGTTTAGAGCTGCTACAATCCTCTCCCAAATCTTTCCTATTTCTGAATAAATAAATAAATAAAAAAAAACACAACAACAAACACAAACAAACAAAAAATATATATTTATATACAAAACACACACACACATACAGATATATATATATATATATATGACAAAAAGATAACCAAACACAACACAAAAATAAATACATAGAATAATAAGACAAAAAAAAAAGATAAAAAAAAACACAAAAAATAACAAAACACATAAAAAATATATAAAAGAGACAAAATACACAAATAAAATATATATAGAATAATTACAGCAGCGCTCGGAAAGCGCTAGTCCCTTGCTTCATCAGCAAAGGTGTCAGATTAGGTTGAGTTCGAGCATATATGAGTGTGTGTGTCTGTGTGTGTGTGGTGGCGTGATCGTCGCATTCGTTGAGTGAGCATTGCTGCTCTCTCTCTTCCACTCTCTAGTTACTTGGACTGTAGCATCCAGCCAGTCACCATGCTACACGCTCTCGCTATCCGTGCTGTTTTATTTATACAATTGTCATTATAATAAATTCCAGTTTTACCAGTTAACCTGTTTATCTCTTTTATTCACGTGATAACCATGCATAATTTCAACAGGTTATGGGCCCAGTATGGTTTTTTCGCTTTGTCTCACGTGAATTCGGAGTGCGGGTGTATGACGCAATAGAAATCGCGCGAGAACAATAGACGCTTTTGTGCTGAACGGTTTGTCGGCCATTTTGACTCTTTTTTGAATCTCTGTGCCGGCTGTGCTTGTGTGTTACGTAACCGTCGAAGATGACTGACCAACACCAGTTTCTCGTGAGGAGCATTAGAAAATTTGATGGATCGAATTTTCAAATCTGGAAAGCGGACCTGCATCGAGCTCTGAAAGGCATTGGATTGCTGAGCATGATCGATGACACTGCTACACCTCCCGGAGAAACGGCGACGCCAGAAGCTAAAGCAGAGTGGGATAAGAAAGACTCAACGGTGATGCTTTTAATGTCATCGAACATGGTTGACAGCGAAGCTGAAAATTTTCTTGGATGTGACACTGCTGCTGAAATGTGGAAAAACATGCAGGCTATTCATGAAGAACGCTCTGAAACAGGCAAGCTGACTCTACTACAAAAATTCTACCAATGCTCATTGGAGGGAAATGAGTCTGTCGTGGTGTATACCACACGTCTACAAAATATCGCACGGCGCTTGAAGGACGCGGGAGAGCAAATGTCCGACAACTGTGTCATGGCGAAAATTCTTGGTGGTTTGCCGGAAAAATATGGAAGTTTAGTAACTTCCTGGGACTCTGTGGACCCTGCTCGTCAAACGACAATACATCTGATTGAACGCCTGATCAAAGAGGAAAAGCGTTTGGACAATCAAAATACAACACTTGGTGGTTTCTCAGCTGCAAACCAAGCAGGTTCTTCGAGAAATTTCCAGAACAACAAAATGGCGTCCGGACCCAAGAAGAAGATCAAAGGAGCCTGCCATTACTGTGGGATTGACGGTCATTTTGCACGCCAATGTAAGAAGAAGAAGCGTGATCAAGCTTCAAGGGGAGTGGCTTCCGGTAACTTTCAACAAAATGGAGGCCAGCGCACACAACCTAATAGGAGCAGTGGTGTGCCGCAAGAAGGAGTCACACCTGGATTCGTGGCGTCACTTGTCGCCACTGTGAATCTACAACCTCAAGCCAACTCAACTTCGGCCAGGGATGATCGTTCGCAGTCGAGGACCCCATGTGATGAATGGCTGAAGGACAGTGGTGCCTCCTGTCACATGTCGTTTCGCCGGGATTGGTTCAAGGATTACCGTGAGTTGTCACCAGCTGTAAATGTAACGCTGGGGGACAATTCTGTTCATCAGGCAATCGGAACTGGAACCATCCAAATCCAGCGCAAGGTCGGTGAAGAGTGGCTTGTGGGTAAACTCAATGATGTGTTATATATTCCATCATTTAGTCGAAATTTGTACTCCACTAATCCTGCAACACGGAAAGGTTACGAAGTTGTGCTCAGGGGAGATGTTGTTTACATTGTCAATACAGAAAATGGCTCTGTCGTGGCACAAGGCAGGAAGCAGCTCAATAATATCTGCTCCATGGATTTTAGGGTTATTCCACCAGGTGTAGAGGTGAACAGCAGCTCTCTACAGGATCTTCATAGAAGCTTGGGACATGTCAACGTTGGAAGATTGAAGAAGATGATTGATGCCAAAGCTGTTGCCGGACTGGAGGATGTTGTTGGAGACGACTTTGTATGCAGGGGATGCATGTATGGCAAGTCTCATCGGTTGCCGAGTCGTCCTGCTGGTGTTGATGTGGTAAAATTTGGCAAGGGTGAATGCATTCATGTAGACTTGTGTGGCAAGATGAGTACATCACTGGGTGGAGCTCAGTATTTTATGCTGGTCAAAGATCGTGCTACGGGTTTCCGTCACGTGTATTTTCTGAAGCATAAATCTGATGCTGCCACAAATCTGAAAAACCACTGCATACTCATGGAGAAGCAGTATGGTATCAACATCAAGAGAGTTCGATGTGACAATGGCCTGGAGTTCTGCAACTCGACCTTGGTTGATTTCCTGAGAGGGCATGGGATCCAGATGTGTACGTCGGCTCCACATTGTCCGGAACAGAACGGCTTCATTGAACGAGACAACCGGACAATAATTGAATCCGCACGGAGTATGCTTCATGATGCAGCTTTACCACAGTCTCTTTGGGCGGAGGCTGTGAACACAGCTGTCTACGCTATGAACCGGACTATATCCAACAGTACTGGTAAGAAGACTTCGTTTGAATTGTGGCATGGTACCAGGCCATCAGTTAGGCATATGCTGCCGTTTGGTACTATGGGCTATATGCACCTGCCAAAGCTGACACGACAGAAGTAGGATGCCAAATCTTCAGAGGTGTTCCTGGTTGGCTACTTTGATGAGGTATACAACTACCGGGTCTACGATCCATCTGCTAACAGGATTCGGATTGTCCGGGACATTGATTTTGTGAAGACTGACTTCCAGGATGACAATCGGAGTATTGTCATTAACATTGGTAAGGCTAACAGTGTTCCTCAGAGACCTCAGGTATCTGTACTGAAACCACCTGATGTGTCGGGTTTGGGGGAGAAACCAGCCTTGGACCAATCCATTTTGCAGTCTGAGCAGCCTTCTGATCTGGGTGATGGGTTGATCGAGCAACAGGTCACTGCAACAGCACCAGTCCGAGGCAGGAACATGAACAAAGAAAACTTTCCACCTTTGAAGAGTAAGACCAAGTCCAAGAAGAGAAACAACTCTGAGTCGCCTAGCCGAATGCAGTTAAGATCAAGAAAGAAGATTAAACTCCCAGGACACCTTCGGGATTATGAAGTCTATAATGCCTCATGTCCTCTGGAATCACAAGGAGTCCAGGAACCATCGTCATTCAAAGAAGCTCTGGAGAGTAATGAATCTGCCAGCTGGTCTCTGGCAATTCAAGAGGAGCTTGATGCTCACGAGAAGAATGGTACCTGGACGATTGTTGAGAGGAAGGAGGGTGCTAACATTATTGACTCAAAATGGACGTTCCAGCTCAAATACGATGCAGCTGGTAACGTTAGCAGGTATAAGGTGCGTTTATGTGCTAGAGGTTTCTTGCAGGAGTATGGAGTGGACTACAATGAAACATATGCTCCGGTCGTTGGCTATGAGGCGCTGAGGGTCTTGTTTGCAGTCGCAGCCCAAGAGGACCTTGAAATGCAGGACTTTGATATCAAGACGGCGTTCTTGTACAGTGGACTGGATGAAGAAATCCAGGTGAAGATTCCGGAAGGTGTAAATGTTGAAGACTCGCCGAATAAAGTATGTAAGCTGAACAAAGCGTTGTATGGTCTTAAACAGGCCTCCAGATGTTGGAACAAGAGGTTCACTGAGTTCCTTGATAAGTTTAGTTTTGTACAGTGTGCATCTGAATGGTCTGTGTATGTGTGTAAAGAAAGATCATTGTATTTGGCTTTGTTTGTGGATGACGGAATGTTATTCGGCAAAAGTCGTGAACAAATCGACACTGTGATAAATGCTCTTAAGTCTGAATTCGACATAACCGTAGGGTCGACTGAGATGTTCATTGGGATGCAAATTGTGCGTGATAGGATGAACAAAACAATTATATTACATCAGAGTGCCTATTCACAGCGCATACTTGACAAATTTTCCATGACAAATGCAGTCCCGGTGAGCATACCAGCCGACCCCAGTATCAAGCTACATGCGTCGGGTAGCACTGACTTTCCAGAGGTTCCTTATCGTCAATTGATTGGTAGCCTTTTATTTTTAGCTAATGTCACGAGACCAGACTTGTCTTTTATTGTGAACTATCTTAGTAGATTTAACAACTCTTATGATGTATCACATTGGAAAGCAGCTAGACAAGTATTAAGATATTTAAAGAAAACAGTCCACTTTGGTATTCGTTTTGCTGGTAGTGAGAAAGGCATCACAATCCATGCATTTGCAGATGTTGACTTTGGTGGTGACCTTGATACAAGAAAATCAACTAGTGGTTGTATTGTAGGAATAGTATCTGGTCCAGTTATTTGGTTATCGCGACGTCAGGATGTAGTTGCACAGAGTACTATGGAAGCTGAATATATAGCAGCAAATATTGCAACTAGGGAAGTAGTTTGGCTTCAACGTTTTTTATCTGAAATAGGATTAGCTCGGGATGATCCGGCTTTTATATATATAGACAACCAAAGTGCAATTACGTTTGCTAATCATCCGTCTCTTGTTCGTAGTTCCAAGCACATAGATATTAAATATCACTACATTCGAAGTATTTTGGAAAGTGGAGCAATTGAAGTTTTATATGTTAATGGCGAAGAACAATTAGCTGATTGTCTTACTAAAACACTGGCCAAGCCCAGATTTGAATTTATGCGGGATCGAATAAATGTAGTGGATATACTCGAACACAGGGGAGTGTCAGATTAGGTTGAGTTAGAGCATATATGAGTGTGTGTCTGTGTGTGTGTGGTGGCGTGATCGTCGCATTCGTTGAGTGAGCATTGCTGCTCTCTCTCTTCCACTCTCTAGTTACTTGGACTGTAGTATCCAGCCAGTCACCATGCTACACGCTCTCGCTGTCCGTGCTGTTTTATTTATACAATTGTCATTATAATAAATTCCAGTTTTACCAGTTAACCTGTTTATCTCTTTTATTCACGTGATAACCATGCATAATCTCAACAAAAGGACTCCGAGGGGTGGACATGTTACGTCGATACTAAGGAAACATATGTGATGGACCATGATAAATAATTAAATATCACGGGTTATGGTAACTAATCGGGTATTAGTAATTTAACTTCCTATCGTATCAACCCCCCCGGGAACATTTGTAAATCTATCACGTTCTCCATAATATTTCCGCGAATATTACTCACCACATATTAATTTGGTAAAAACAAGGGGAGGGGCACATCAGCCTATGGTATAAAAAGGCTGGATCAGGATCCGCGGTAGCTCATATTCAAGCTAATACTCATACTCGTACTTATACTTATTTAGTTATTTCTAAGTTTCGCTACCCGGCTACTCAGAACCGGAATTATACTCTGCTAAGCATTATAAACTTGTCTTTCAACAATAATTCTCAATCAAGTGCAAACACCTGAGACTGTTTCGTAAAATATTTTCTTAAACCCAGTCTTATCAAGGTAAGAAACTAAGTTATCTACCTAAATACACTTCATATAATAAAGGCGCTATCCCTTTAATCAATCTTCACTTAACTCCAGCTGACTAAGATCCAACTTTTACCAACGCTACAGTATTTTAAACATTATTACGTCTAGCCATAACATCTTTTCGCCTAGACATAACATAGTATAATGATAGAACAGCCACAAGGGTACAACAGATCTAGATGCGTTATGAATAGGAGAAAAAGAAGTTTGAAATCGGTGACAGAATGCTGATCGCTGGGCATACCGCAGCTTAGCTAAGAGATTTACCGCCATCTAGTAAACTGAAACTGAAACAGTACTGCTGCATGACTAATAGACGAATGGTTTTTATTAATTATCTAATATTTATGTTAATAATTTTACAAAAGTAAAGAGGATGCAGTTAAGATCAGCCAAGGTGCATTTTTTTTGTCTGTTTAAATTATAGAAATATCGAATATTTACGAAGATTTGGCCATTCCAAAAATCCGTAAAGTTAGAAATTTTTTGTAGAAAAACTAGGATGGTGCGTTTAAATTAGAAGCAATTTTGGATAGTGCAGTTAGAGATATTTTAACTTGTATTTTTTGTTTTTACTGTAATTCAAGTTTGCTGGCTGGGGTGAGGTGGGTCAGTCATTCTGCAAACAGTCTATGATTCATGAAAACTGTTTATAAAATAGTTTTATGAAAACTTTATTAATTATGAAATGTAAATGTAAATTTGTTATTTGATTTGAATGAAATTTTTTCAGTATGCGTGCCTTTTACTTTTCACATAATTAGAATAGAAAATTTTTATTTTTGAATATTGTTAATGCAACAAAATTTATCCATTAAGAATGCCTATATAACATTCAAAGTAATAAGTAATTATACTTGTAAAGATATGATTATTGTAAAAATGGAAAATGCTTACAGCTGTCAATCTATTTCTATATAGAAGCATCATACTTATTGAGTACATAATTCTATATTAATAAAGGATATGATAATCAAGTTTGTGGTATTAATTTTGAGTGGTTTATAAGAAGTTATAGAATTGGTCACAAACTATGAACTAATTAAAATTATTAAGCTTAATTCCATAATTTTTATGACTATGTCAATATCATTAATGCAGACTAGTGGAATATTAATGGGATCAGCTCCAACTAATACAGCACAAGTAAGCCTTGCTCTAGCTACAACTACTGTGGGTACTGTGAGTCAATCAACAACTTATTTTTGCACCAATCCATCAACGGAAATAGCCCAATTACCTCATCAATCCAACCTGGATACACTTCAACCAGACCGACCTATTGGATATGGAGCATTTGGTGTTGTTTGGTAACTTATTATAGTTTTCTCTATTAGGCAATTTGAGAATCGAAGATTATAGATTTTATTTTTTTGAAAACCTAGATAAAAATGGTGAAATTCCAAGAACTTTTATAGATTTCAGGATTTTTTGACTATTTAGTTAATGTTTCTGAGCATTGGACTAATTAAGTTATGAAATATATAATTATAAAATTGTCAATAATTTTTTTTATACTTTCAATAGTTTTCAATAGTACTTTATTTATTAGTTTTAATAAATATAACAAAACAATTCAAATAATCAAAAGAATACAAACTATATATAAATTCACTTATCTATATTTATTTTTTAAATTTAGAAATAAATTGGTTTTGCATTTATTTGAATATTTAACTAAGAAAGATAGATTTTATAATAAACCATATTTTTTAATATAGTGTTTATCAAATATTATGAAAATTATAGCGCGTATAAAAATATTATGTTTCATATATTCCCTATAATTATATTAAATAAGATTAAATAAACTATTTTCAAAATTGATATCTAGCAACTTAAAACTTAAAAATATTATCCCAAATTTGTGAAACAAAATTTTCCACTAAAAATAAATAGGTACAGAATATGTATTAAATTTGTACATAAACATATATTAAATTTTTATAAATTTCGTACATATTTTTTCATAAAGATAAGATACTTGTACAAGTTCAGTACAATTCTAGTATAAATGTCTGAATTTTACATAAAATTTGCATGAAATTTTTACACATTTTATGGTAAACAATTCCATTTTTTTAAATATTGAATAATTAAGTAATACATGCATATTATGGATAAACTAATGTGACCAGCTTCGATAAATGATGAATTAAATACAAAAAATGAAAAAAAATAAAAGAAAGTATCTACCGAACCGAGAGTTGACCCTAGAACCTTCATGTTAGAAGATTTATAGTTTAATACTTTGGTACCAATGATACCACAGATATGGTTTTTTCATTTATATTATTTGCAATCGAAAAAATTATTTATGAATCATTTATTCGTATTCAAAAAACTGTATTTTTATAGGTGATATCGATGAACCTAAATTTAACAAAAAAATATAAATTGTAATGAACGGATGTTTGTTAAGAAACCGGCCGAAAATTCGAGAGCGTACTGAGAAGATGAGCAATGGAAGAGGAAGAGCGGCACGCCACTAGGTGAACTAGTTTTAGTTTTGTTTCAGATCCTGAACCGTAAGCAGAAATGAAAATGAATAAGAAATCTCATGGGACGGAAAAGCTTGTCGCTTTTGTTACCCATCTCCCACTTCTTGTTAACGGACGCGTTTTATCGTATGTTCGATATAACAGATTTCACGAGATTCGTCACCTTTCAGCACCAACAACTCGCGTGCCTACCCAGCCTGTCCCTCATCGTTATTTGCAATAAGGATGCTGGGGCTAGGTAGGTCAAAGTGAACATTTTCACAAGCGTTTTCATTTTTTGTTGTTTCACGTGCAATGCGCCTTAGGCTAGCTCGTGTATATATATTTTTTCTTCTATTTCTCTCTCTTTATTTCACTCGTCGCATTCAACAAGTATGTCGACTTGTTGATATCTCTGTTAGAGTGTGATTCAAATCTTTTGTCCAAGTCATTGAGCGCTGTTATTTCCATCAAAAGACAAAGATCGTATCTTTTGTATTATTTCATTTCGTATCACGTTTATATTCGCCCGATGAACGTTTAACTAATCTACACTCGCAGTAGAGAACATAACTTGATTTTTATTCATCTTTCCTTTGTCCACGCGAAACGAGTGCGCACCAACACCAAGCATAACAAGAGCGAATTAAAGTGATTGGTTAGCCTTAGACGGATAGACGAAGAATCTTTTATAACGTTAAGTAGTTGTGTTAAATCAACCGTTATAAAATGAACAAAAAGAATCTTATTACACACACATACACACACAAACACACAAATATAATTAAGCAATGTCTACTTAAATAAAATAATCTGAATTTAATAATAAAATGATTTTTTAAATATATCAGAAATAAATAACATTACCAAATTTTATGTATTTATTAATTGTTATTATCGCGCGCGTGCGTGTGTGTGTGTGTGTTTATACTTCCGTTTTTTTCGGGACTATTTGGATAAATAGTCGTTATTTTTGGGACGACTTGGAAGTTCTGTATGAACTTTCAGCTACAAAATCCAATTTTCTTGCCGTATGAATACGCAAACTGCGGTGGAATTTGATCAAACTGAAAATTCACATCTTATTTTAAAAGACCAGAAAATGTAGTTTAGTTTCGAGCTCGTCAGAGATTGTAGAGTTTGTTGTGGCCTAATGAACAGTGATGAGAATCCGATCACGCTACAAAAAATTTCATTTTCATGAAGTCGTTTCACATCTATATTGTTTATACAACTATATCCAAGATGCTCGTGGCACTGCAGAATATCAATCTTGGGCTTAGTTGTATGCGGTACGACTTAATGAAAATCAAATTTTTTGTAGCCTCATCGGATTCCTATCACTGACATTGAACAGTAATGGACATCATCAGCGCGTAGTGAACAGATGCTACACTACTGACAGCCTTGTCTGCAGATGTACTTCGCGGGTTTGCCAATAGCTACATAGCGCTACAATCGTCAGGAGCCATGTCCATTCCATACTATGGGATCCCTCTTCCTTTCCAACCCCGGGTCCGTCCCCATCCGAGCTTTATATGTACACGCGCCATCTCCGAGCTCAGTGGTGAATTTCATATTGAATGCGAGAAACGCATTTATGAAGTTACTATATCGGTGATTTACAGCTCCAATTTTATTCAACATGTAAATCGATGAGTTCGTAACCTTTCTTTCCATTATACCGTAAACCGTAATTACAACTAATTATCTATACTTTTAGTTTTATTAAATTGCAAAATACATAACGGATGAGGTCTTAAAAGTTAGTACCCAACGATTGAAATATTGAACAAAACTATAAACTAATTGTACCATTCGATTGGGCGGCTTTTAATTAATCACATATCGTTTGTGCATCGATTATGCTCATTTTCTTTATGTGAAAAACAGATAAAATTAATTACGGGTGCTGGCGCTAGCACCCAAATTTGATTCTTCAAATATAGTGGTTTATATCGTAAAAATAATTTTTTACAATATACCAATCATTAGTTCGTCTCACGCATTATTGGCACCCAACATAAAATTATTAAAAAGCTTATCATTTAATTAATTAAAATAAAATATTACTCTTGCGTATTTAAAAAGGTTATTATGACATTGTTTCGCGCATGCGCCTCGAATGGAACATTGTTGCTCAGTCGGAGACTTAATGCCATCTAGTATACCGAAGTAAAGTCAATTCAACTGAAGCATTGTTGTTCAGCTCACGAGTTCAGTCGGAGTGCGCCTTTTGTCCAGTGTCCATCAGTTTCGGCGGTGGACACTGGGACGTTTTTCAATTGAGTAAATAAAAAATATATTACTCAATTGGAACTCCATTTGATCATTTAATTACTAGTCTGATAGTAACTCTTTCATGTTCAAGTAAATAAATATATCTGTACACTGTAAGATTGGTTTTGTTTTCAAGTTTAGTTGAATTATTGTATCTCAGTATGACGGAATTAAATCAATATGCTTCAGTTGAATTTAGTTTACTTCGGTTTACTAGATGGCATTAAGTCTTCGACTGAGCAACAATGTTCTATTCGAGGCGCATGCGCGAAACAATGTCATAATAACCTTTTTAAATACGCAAGAGTATTATTTTATTTTAATTAATTAAATGATAAACTTTTTAATAATTTTATGTTGGATGCCAATAATGCGTGAGACGCACTAACGATTGGTATATTATTAAAAATTATTTTCACGATATAAACCACTATATTTGGAGAATCAAACTTTGGTGCTAGCGCCAGCACCCATAATTAATTTTATCTATTTTTCACATAACGAAAATGAGCATAATCGACGCACAAACGATATGTGATTAATTAAAAGCCGCCCAATCGAATGGTGCAATTAGTTTATAGATTTGTTCAACATTTTAGTTGTTGGGTGCTGACTTTTAAGACCTTAACGGATGCCTACAAGACGATATATCATAGATATAGCAACTTCATAGATGCGTTTCTCGCATTCAATATGAAACTCATCACCGAACTCGAAATTATAGAGATGATGTGCGCATACAGAAACTCGAACAGGGACGGACTCGGGGTCAGGGTAAGGCACCGATCATGGAGACTTATGTGGTCTCCATACACTGATCCCGTGTGGATACTGCTTTACATAATACATACTTTTTTTTTAATTACACTAATACAACAAATAGTTATACTTGGCTGGTTGGGATACAGTAGGTCACTCCAAGAATTTACTTGCGTCCCGTTTAAGTTCGGCATAGTTCGATCTTAATGTTGTGTGATGTTCGTATCACTTATAAATAATTCAAACTCTTGTATCTAGTTGCGCTAATGACTAAGAATTCATTTTTAATAAATCTACTCTATTTGTCAAATAAATTGAAAAATTAAATATAAGGTGATAAAATAAATTGAAAAATCAAATACGTATATGCGAATATGAATGAGGTGTCCAGGAAAGTCAGACTATGCCCTAGTTTCTTATGGTGCGAATTGTCCCATAAGCAGAGCTAAAGTCTTCTTGGGATTGGATATAATTCCGCCCAAGTTTCTTATAGCGCGAGATGTGCTATAAGTTGAGCTCGAATTATAGGAGAGGAAAAGTCTTGTTCAGTTAATTACAATGAGAGAAAGAACTTAGGTATTAGCCAAGTTTATTCAGACTCATGTGCTCACTTTGCAAGGCTAGAAGTGAATGCCAGCCTGTGCAATAGTGGGCGTATTTATACACAAATTTTCCCGTCTAATTTGCAGGAGCGTTTTCTTTGAGAAGTTTCGAATATTCGAGAAACATTCGCGAATTTTGAGAAATGAGTTTTCTTAATTTAAAGTAAATAAACATTGATAATGAGCTTTCAACACATGTGAACTTTACAGAATTCGTTATTTGTTGATTTAATGTAATTTACAATTATCGCAAATAGTGTCGTCAAAAGTTATTAACTAATAAAGTTAATTAATGAAATATTACAATATTACAATAGAAAATTATTAAATTTTTACATAACTTTATAGTTTATTAATTTTAGAAGTATTTTATAAAAAGAAATATTCAAATTAGTTAATAACATTTGAATTATAACAAATTTTCATATTTGTAATGGTTTGTCCTATAATCTTATAACGCAATTATTAGATTAATTATCTAAGATTTATAAATTATAAAGCTGTCATTATTAAGTATAAAATTAACGCTTTCGTTCTACATACAACTTATTGTTTAAATAAATTATTAATGTTTTATTTATTAATAACAGTTATTATTAAGCTGTTATTAATAAAACCAATTCTTACTCATGTTCATTTCTTATTCATTTTGCATTTGGATTATTTACATTTTTTTAATAATTCATATTTTTAGTGTAATAAATAAATTAACTTTGCATATTAAAATTCATTATTATTTAATAATTAAACGCAATTCGTATGACTATATTCGAAATCTACGTACTAAAATCTATATGAAATGCTTTGTTATATCAAAATTATCTCTAATTAACATATTTTTCTTAAATAACAAAAATCATTATATCTATGTATATCTATTACTTTGTGACGTCACGCTCCTTATTTTGGTTATAAAATTAGACTCTTGTACTAATACAATCAAATAATCGGTGAGGTGGCGCCGTTTAATGTACTGATTTGAGTAAACAGATACATGCGTTTGACGGGTTGCAGTGATTCAGTAACATAATCAACTAGCTCATAAATAGGACCGTTACAGTTGTTCCTCTATAAAATGATATTTTAAATAGGATCGAACAAACAAAGAAATAATACACTAAGTGAAAATACAACGCAACTTTATTATTTAGAACAGCTGTATTGATACATATATGTGTTAGAAACAGTGTAACTTAATTCGTGTTAAAATCATTCTATAATCACCCTAATATAATAAAAAAAGGCGTACTAGAAACACCTTAATCAAATGAAAAGTAATAGTAGGTTTGTTACTATTATAGGTAGTTTTATTATTAATAATGACATCACTCTATAAACTATTAAATTAAAAAAAAAAACAAAAAGTAAATATTTTAATAAAAATAATTCAATAGTTTTGATAAATTAGATTAATTCTTACTTATTATTATTATTATTATTTTTTAAAATTTTTTTTACAAGGAGTTGCGAAATCCTTTTTGCGGATTCCCCTTAGTCTTTCTGACTGAGGGCTTATGTGGGACTCCCCGAAAAAAAAATAGGCCTACCCACTAAACCGCCATCTCCTTGATGTCCTTCCCCCCAGCCAGGGACTATGTTGATATTACTTCTGATTGGAGGTTCTGTCTGTGTTCGTCCGTTCGTGTCGTTCCTCCGTATCTCGTTACGTCGCGTTACTTCGTCTGCTCAGTCATCTGTCAGGCAGCCGTCCGTGTTCTTACGTCTCAGTATAGTTTCCGTATAGGTACCGACTAAGTGCCACCATTCGGGTTCACGCAGCATCAGAGCCACGATGTTATCGGGGATGATGCTGCCGACTGTTTCTTCCAGTTCCTGTCTGAGTCTTGTCCAGCGGTCATACGCGAAAAACGTGTATTCCGCGTCATCTCGTTCGTGTCCACAGTACTTACAATTGGGTGTTCGTAGTCTGTTCATATTGTAGAGGTACCGTCGGAAGTATCCGTGGCCCGTCAAGAGCTGGGTGACGTAGAAATTTACATCACCAAATTTCCTTCCGAGCCACAGCCTCAAGTCCCGTATCAATCTTTCGTCCTATGTCCGCGCTGCTCCCATAGATCCTTTTGCGTTGAAAGGCCAGAAGATCCACGGGTATTACGCCAGCCACCACCAAAACAGCCTGCGCAGAGACTGTTCGGTAGGAGCAAGCGATTCGCAGTGCGCCCTGTCTCTGTACCATCATCATCGTCTTACAATATTTTTTTGTATTCAGGGAGTCTGCCCATATTTCCGCGCCGTATGTTCCGTATTTACCACTGCTAGATCGAGCCTTGCGGCCATTTCCAGCAGTAGTCGTCCGCGTCGATTCGTTTCGTTCATTCCCTACTCGGTCGCCCTCGCGTTAAAATCCCCCGCAAATATGACATCCCCGGGCAGGTCCCTGATCCCGTCTTCTAGGAGTCCCACCTTCCTTTCGAACTCCATCGCGGTGCAGTTGGTTGTCAGGTACGCGATGAGATAAGTGACAGCGCCAACTGTGACCCAGACGTAGTCGTCCCCGACACCGCGATTGGAGACTCTAGATTGGGTGCCGCCCCGTACCCAGATAGCAGTGGTCTCTGTCTCGTTTGTAATGTATGTCTGGGTCGTCCTTCTTCTGTATGGTTCACTCAGAATCAGGATGTCCGCGTTATATTCGTCGGCCATCTGAGGTAGGAGCATGTCTGTAGTCCTACTTCGATACAGGTTTCCCTGTATTATTTTGTCCGTCCTCTGATCCGCCCCCTGCACTCCTCCAGCGCGGCCCGGAACACGACACACCTGCCGCCTCCGGCGAGGTGGGCGACGTCCCCGTGCCCGGCCTCGGAGCACAGTGGGCAGACCGGCTTGCTTTGGCATTCCGTCGCGTAGTGTCCGGATGTGCTACACTTGCGGCAGCATTTCGTTCTATCCTTGCCTGTGCATTCAGTTTTTACATGGCCGAAGCCCAGGCATCTGTAACATTTTGTTACCGTCAGTCGTTTTTGAACGCGGCAATGCACCCAGCCAATTCCGATCCGACCACGCCGAAGCAATGCATCGGCTTCCCGCGATTCTAATTCGCAGACCGCCATATACTGCTCAGCTCGGTTTGGACCGAAAATATGGACTCGAAAGTCCGTGTCTCGTCCCGTCTCTCGTCTAAGCGCGTCCGTCTCCTCTTTCGGAGTCGCAACGCAGTCCAGATCCATGATCTCCAATTGGACCTTGGAGGTCACAGCCCTGACACTGCCCGCTTCCCCGATCGTGTCTTGGATCTGTCGTCCAAATATCTCACGTCCGACCGGCTTGTCTGCGTCTACCTGTAGCTTCAGAAGACATAAGCCGTTCTTCATCTTCCTCAGGGTTGTCACCTGCACGTGGCTCTCCTTCGGGTCGATCGTCGTCCGTATTTTCCGTACTATGTCAGAGTACTTCGCGTCCGTGCCCGGTCTGATCAGGACAGCCAGACCCCTTTTCCGGTGGGCCGGTCCCCTTCTGTCAGGCCGATTCTTTACGTCCATTTTCTTTTTTGTCTTGTCTGATCGTTTTCGTGTTACCGTCTGCCAGTCCTTGGTCGGTTCGATCGTCGGTGGCCTCTTTTGTGAGGGCTCCGGCGTGGTTCCAACCGGCGAACGTTTTCGTTTCGTCCGTGGCGTTTATTCGTTATTCGCCGCTGTCCTGTCTGTATTGTTGTTGTCTTGGAAACGTCTTTCCGAAACTGTGTCCGATCGCTTGTGCAGCGCGATGTCCACAGTCTCAAGAATCGTCTTAATTCCCGTCTTCACTGTCATGTTCATGTTCTTTTGTATGTTTGCTGCCTTGGCCATTTTCGTCGCCGTCTCTCGTATGAGCCGCAGCAGTTCCGTCACGTCTCGTGTATCGTTTGTTATTGTCGGTGTTCGTCCTGTCGTTGGTTCTTGGCTGTCAGCGGCAGAGGCGTAGCTCACCCCGCTGCCGCCGCTTGACACACTGTCCGTCCTCTGTCGTCTCGGTAAGTTCAGTAGGTTCGTGTCGTTTTTTCGTGTCTTTCTCCCCATTCCCGTGCACAAAGTACGGCCCTCAAAATCCGTGCCGCTGCCCGTGGCCACCGGAGCTTTCACCCGATCGGAACCCGGGGTGGATTCCTCCTGAGAAGAAGTTACCACTTGAGGTACATTAGTGTTTTCATTGTGCATATTCATATTTATTGTTTTGTCCCGTTGTGCTGAAGGTCCCTCGTGGTCGCGACTCCACGAACCGCGCTGGGATAACGCACGGCCCTTGAGGTCCCCCCCCCCTGTATGTTTACCCTGTGTGTTCAGTGTTCCCCCCTGTGGTGTGTGCGTGTATGTAAGTGCCCATAGGCAAAACCGGGCTTCGTTCACGGGGAGAGCCCATTTAGAGAGATCCCCTTCACTCGCTTTCGGGCGGCTCCGTTTATAGGAGTCCCCTACCATTCGCTTTTCGGTAAGACCCGTTTATAGGGTCGCCGAGCATTCACTTCCCCGTTTTGCCAGGAGGCCTGTGTGTGTGAGTGTTTGCGTAGTGTGTGTGTGTATGTGTATAAGTGATTAATGGTTGGACACATCAGCAGAATACCATTATTTTTTGCGTCATTTGTGAGCCATATCTTCCTCTTGGCCGTGTCCGTTATGGCGTTGCTGCTCAGAGCATTGACGCGACGGACAACGTTTCCACCGGGCACGTCGTGGACGTTGGAAGCTAGCATTTGCCCAGTGAGGTGTTACCACTCACTGGACCAGCCCGGCATTATTATTATTATTATTATTATTATTATTATTATTATTATTTTTTTTTTTTTTTTTTTTTACAAGGAGTTGCGGAATCCTTTTTGCGGATTCCCCTTAGTCTTGATATCTAAGGAGGTATGTGGGACTCCCCAAAAGAAGACAGGCCTACCCACTAAACCGCCATCTCCTTGTTGTCCTTCCCCCAGCCAGGGACTATGTTGATATTACTTCTGACTGGGGGTTCTGTCTGTGTTCGTTCGTTCGTATCGTTTCACCGTGCGTCGTTACGTCGCGTCAATCCGTCTGCTCAGTCGTCCTTCAGACAGTCGTCCGCGTTCTTACGTCTTAGTATGGTTTCCGTATAGGTAGTGACTAAACGCCACCATTCAGGTTTATGCAGCATCACCTCTACAATGTTATCGGGGGTGATGTTGCCAACTGTTGTCTCTAGTTCTCATCTGAGTCTTGTCCAGCGGTCGCACCCGAAAAACGTGTGTTCCGCGTCGTCTCGTTCGTGTCCACAATACTTGCAGTCGGGTGTTCGTACTCTGTTCATATTGTGGAGGTACCGTCGAAAGTACCCGTGACCCGTCAAGAGCTGGGTGACGTAAAAATTCACATCACCAAAATTCCTTCCAAGCCACGGTCTCACGTCCCGTATCAGTCGTTTCGTCCATTTGCTACCTCGTTCTTCTGTCCATCGGTCTTGCCACATGTCGATCGTCCTTTCGCGTTCAACGATTGCCGCGTTCTTTCGTCCTATGTCTGCGCTGCTCCCATAGATCATTTTGCGTTCAGAGGCAGGAAGATCCACGGGTATTACGCTCGCCACCACCAGGACAGCCTGCGCAGAGACTGTTCGGTAGGAGCAAGCGATTCGCAGAGCGCCCTGTCTCTGTACCATTGTCATTGTCTTACAGTACTTCTTTGTCTTCAAGGAATCTGCCCATATTTCCGCGCCGTATAAGAGGATCGAGTGAGCTGTCGCCATTAGCAGTCGCCGCTTTCCTGGTCTCGGTCCTGTCGTGTTTGCCATCAGGCGGCTCAAGGATGCTATCCTCTCTGCCGCTTTTCGGGCTGTCTTCTGTATGTGAGGCCAGAAGGTCATCTTCGTATCGAGGGTTACCCCAAGGTACTTGACTTCCCCCTTGGTCTCCGTTTCGTATGTACCCACTCTCATGGGTAGTATCGTCTGTATGCATCTTCTCGTGAGAAGCATAAGTTCCGTCTTTTCTGTTGCGAGTTGCAGTCCGTGTTCTGTCATCCATCGTCCAACTCGTCTCATGGTCTGGTTCAACGTCAGCTGCGCCAGCTCGGGAGATCTCTCCGTGATCACCGCCGCCACGTCATCAGCGTAGGCGACGAGGGTCACTCCGAGTGGCATCCCAAGCCGAAGCAGACTATCGTATAGACCATTCCGAAAATCGGGTCCCAGTATCGACCCCTGAGCCACCCAAGCGGTGACCTGTCTCGTTACCTGTCCTTCGATCGTCTCGTACGTTATTCGTCTGTTTCTCAGATAATCCTCCACAACCCGAACCAGGTACGGTGGGATCCGGAAGTTACTTTTCAGCGCCTCCAGGATATCCACCCACCTGGCCGAGTTAAAAGCATTTCTGATGTCGAGCGTCGCTAGCAGCACAATGGGTCGCGCCGCATGGCAGTGTCTGTCTAGTTCCAGGAAAGAATCAATCACCTTTTGGATCGCTCCAATCGTCGACCGACTCCTCCTGAAGCCGAATTACAAATCTAAGAGACCCCCTCCGGCCTGTATCGCGTCCGTCAGTCTCGGTCTGAGTAATTGTTCAAAGAGTTTACCAGTAGTGTCAAGTAAACTCAACGGTCGGTAGGCCGAAGGAGTGCCAGGGTCGCCCTTACCTTTTGGAATAAGAACGAGCCTCGCCTCCTTCCACCGATCGCTGAACGTTCCTGTCGTCAAGCACGTAATTATTATTATTATTATTATTATTATTATTATTATTAATTAGTAATAACTATTTGGTTAATTTAAAAAATTATTCTAGATTTGTTTTAAAATAAAACGAATAAAAATAAATTTTTCAATTAAAAAAAAAAAAAAAAAAAAAAAATAGTTTGAAAATAATCGCGCGACGACTCAAATTGTAGCTTTTGAAATTGTCGACAACTTTTATCTTAAACTTTTTCAGGTAAAATACATACCGTGGCTTGCAGATTGAAATAATCTGTTTTCGATAACTTTGAACCCTTATAAAAAAAAAAAAAAAAAAAAATCTGACAGAAATCTTAAGTTGCATTTTATATAGAGTTTCTATTTGCGTTACTCCGAAGCGATTTACGTTGGCTGAATCCATTCTTTAATTTTTGCACAAAACAGGCCTTTTTTGTCTCTGTTGATAAGACGAAGTGAGTAAAAGGTATGTTTTTTTAAATGATATTTAAAATTAGAAGAAAAATGTCATAAATAAACTTATAAAAAGTAAACTTTTTATGAATGATAGTACTTTTTTCATAAATAATGTATTGATTGCATGTCATAGATACATACACAGAGAAAATTAAGATTTAAAATGTAATATCATTCGCTTTCTATTTACTGAAAATTCCAATCATTACAAATAAAATTTAGCATCAAGGTACTTTTCGTGATTAAATATTTTTATTTCTCTGCGTAACGTTATGAAGCATACATAAATATTTATTAAACAAAATTTCAAATAACTTCTCATGATTTTTTTAAAACTTTGTTGCTTTGTTTGCTTTTATTTATTGAAATGTATTTATAAGTTATTATTTGCTTACTTTCGTGTAAAAAGCTCAAGTCAAGTAGATTTTCACCATTAAAGTTTGGATTGAAGTTCCGAAAAGTTCTAAGTGAATTGAAATATACGTCAAGAAACCTTTCAGAAGTTACGCCTTTCAAAATTGTAAGGCAATTCAATTGTAACATAATATAATTTTGATAAATTTCAAATTTCTTTTTGCCATATTGCCCCGCTCACCAACGCCGATCAAGGACATTGTCTGTAACAAAGCCACATCGAGCATCGGTACTCAGTATTAGCAACCAAAACACCCGGTGAGATAGCCGCGGAGGGGAAAGGCACGCGGACGAGAAATAGAAGCAAACAGGGCGAGCGATCTCTCTGATCGCTTTACCTGTCACAAGCGGACAAAAATACGAAAGAAATGATACTGGAAGGTATTACGTATGTCCGTTTTGTATCTAATTATCCATTTCTGATAATTAGACATGATTTTATTTTTTTATTTTTTGTATAAAATCACCTGACTTCAGCTCCCAGCCAAATTTCCCCTAGTATTTAGAAACAAAAAAGCGGTATCCTAATCTCTTTGTTATGTCTTTAGTTTCAATTTCAGCATAAACGCAAGACCCCAGCTTGTGATAGGAGCTCGAGTAAAATTTTTTTCACAATGCTTAAAATGTAATCAATGTGCGCCGTTTTAATCGCTTTCGTTGTTTAGCTAATATAAATATTAAGAACTATCAAGATCAAGAGCTAAAAGCAGCCGTGGCTCAGTTGGTAAAGCTACGAGTTGTGTATCAATAGGAGGCGAGTTCGATTTCCCGTAATGTCTCTATATTTTTTTCGCTCAGCTAAATCTGCATTATGTTCTATACACATATTGTAACGGGGATTTATCCCGTTGACAGAAATAATATAAAAAAAAATGAATTAGGGCTCGGTCAGACAGGAAAGCTTAGCTAAAGCTTTTTTTTTAGGAAAGCTTGTCTCCTACCTAGTACTCCAGTTCAACAGGTGTTGCCGGGGCGTCGTGGCTTCAATGACAGGTCGAAGCGCTAGACTCGCACACCTAAACCTGAAACTCAAGGGATCGGCAGGGTAGGCGTATTAATAGATAAGGAATAAGTCGCGAGAAAACAGTAAACGGCGTATTTATTTGCAATAGTACGATTGTTACAACGAACAAGCAAAAATATATATATATATACATAGGTGGCAAAGCAGAGAGAGAGAGAGAGAAAGAGAAAGCGAGAAGCCAATTTAAGAGAGACAAAAGGTAGGCAACGGTACTTACAAATCGTTGCCCCGAAGATGGTTAGCAGCAGGCGTTCAACAACAAAAAGGGCCTCCAAAGAGGTAGGCGCAGGTGGCAAAAGGCCGTCGCACGCACACAGTTATTACGAACAATGCTTCTCCCACACACAGACACTGTCCTCTCTTTCCTGTCCTTCGACTCTCCAAGCTCTCCTCTCCTGGGTGTCGCAGCCCGTCTTGTCGCCGAAAATTTGAAAAAAGGCTAAGGTTAAAAAAAAGGTGCACCGGTATTTCCTCTCTCTCTCTCTCTCTCACACACACACACACACACACACTTACAGCCGGCTGGATCATAGTGATACGTATTAATATATGTTTAATTTATAAGGGTGTATTAGGATATGGGAAAGAGAGACATAACGAGCAGGAGTCGCGCTCGTTATAATATATATAAATTATATTACATAAGTAAATTAAATTAAATTAAATTATTCAAATAAATTTTAATATATATTTAAAACGCATTTCACATTAGGAGCGGTGGGGAGAGGGCTCTCTGATAGCTCATGCACTTCAGATCACTGATCTGAGGCCCTCTCTGATTTTTGGCTTCTCTAGTTTAGCTACTAATATATCTTTGACGAATAGTTACGAAATTTCATACCGATATATTCGAAAATCGAGCATACTTAAAAATCGAAATTTCTCTTGAAATAAAAAGCATAATTTAATTTAAATGAAACCTTCAAAAAATAAAGTAAAAGTATTATATTATTTCAGAATAATTATCTGTACGTTATTTGTGAGTACAAGAATGTTTTTAATCTCAAGAACTATTTACAAATATTTGCTAATCTCTAGTACCGTTGAATCACCAGCATAATTGTTATCATCTTTTTCTTTTGTATTGTCAACACTTATTAATTTTATTTACTATTCATAATATACTTGTTTATAGCAGTACTCCCAGCGATCAATTTTTCACAATATTGCCTATTAAGTTTATTAATGGCATCTCTAGTAACGAGTTTCATACCGTGAATAAGCAAAGGTTTGCCGTTGTTATTGTAAGATTCTTATCACTCACTCTTCCATGTATACCATCCGTACAGCCATTTTAGATGAAAGTTGTTTACGACAAAGGGGGCCATCTATCTGTATAATTAGTTTTGACCTTGAACATCGTTTTCAAGGTCATTTGAAGGTCGAATTGTTTTTTTTAAATGAGAACCCCTATTTTTGACATCGGATTCGAAAAGAGCGGGAAATTTTACGTCCACAAAGATATTTTAAAATTTTTTTTCATGGCCTTGAGAAGGTCGATTTAAGGTCAAATGCTTGAAAAACTGCCTAAAAGCGTTTTTTTTAATTTTTAAGATATCGAAAAATGACCTCTACAAAATTTGTTCAGAACAGAGTGGGCCACCCAATGCCCCAAAAACCTTTGACCTTTAACCTCATTTTGAAGGTCATTTCAAGGTCGAAATATTTTTTGTAATGGAAACCCCTCTTTTTGACCCCGAATTCGCACATAGCGCGAAATCCGACGTTTGGGATAAGGTATTATGTTGAGTTTCGATTGATCCACGACGTTCATCGCTAAGGTCATGTGAAATTTAGATCCAATATTATTCGCGAAACATTTACAAAATGTTTCGGGCTAAATTTATTAAATTCTACTGGGAGCACGTCGTGGATCAATCGAAACTCAACATAATACCTTATCCAAACGTCGGATTTCCCGCTATGTGCGAATCCGGGGTCAAAAATAGGGGTTCCCATTTAAAAAAAACAATTCGACCTTTAAATGACCTTGAAAACGATGTTCAAGGTCAAAACTAATTATACAGATAGATGGCCTCCTTTGTCGTAAGCAACTTTCATCTGAAACATTTTTCACAAAAACACGAATTTTCGATTTTAAAATGGCTGTTCGGATGGTCTGGAACACCCGGTATAATCCGTTCTAAATAGAAGGAGTTTTGATTTGGAGTTTTGGTGATATGCTATTTGGAGTCGTGATGATATGCTATTAGAATATACGACCTATCAGACTGACTTGTGACTTGTGTAACAATTTTATTCATGCATTGTACTAGTAATATATGGGTAATTCTTGGCTATTTCGATTGACTTGTAACCCTTAGGTTACGGATTTTTTTTTAATTTGGCACAATTGTTGTACACATAAAACTGAGATTTTTCCCAAATTTTGGAGACGATACATTAATTATATCAAAAGTTATTAACAATTAAAGAAAAATGATAAAAAATTTTCAAACGGCTATATTTTAAAAACTAATAAAGATATCGAAGTCGGATTTTTTTCAAAATACTTATAATGCCTTAAAATTTCGGAATAATTACAACAATAAACAATAAAAATTTTTTTTCGAAAGTTATTAACTTTTTGTTTAAACAATTGCTAATATCTCAAAAAGTATATTTTTTTTTTGAAAAATTCTTGCTCCTACGTATTCCTGAGGATTTTTGCTATCGAAATCATTCATAAAATTCAAGGGCCCGACATATCGGAAAGCGTAGCCCTAATCAAAAGAAGACGCCTCGGCGTAAGGCTGCGGTAGCGCTCCAGCGGACTCACGGTCGAAAGCGACCGGACACCGAGGCATCTTCTTTTGATTAGGGCTACGCTTTCCGATATGTCGGGCCCTTGAATTTTATGAATGATTTCGATAGCAAAAATCCTCAGGAATATATAGGAGCAAGAATTTTTCAAAAAAAAAATATACTTTTTGAGATATTAGCAATTGTTTAAATAAAAAGTTAATAACTTTCGAAAAAAAATTTTTATTGTTTATTGTTGTAATTATTTCGAAATTTTAAGGCATTATAAGTATTTTGAAAAAAATCCGACTTCGATATCTTTATTAGTTTTTAAAATATAGCCGTTTGAAAATTTTTTATCATTTTTCTTTAATTGTTAATAACTTTTGATATAATTAATGTATCGTCTCCAAAATTTGGAAAAAATCTCAGTTTTATGTGTACAACAATTGTACCAAATGAAAAAAAAATCCGTAACCTAAGGGTTACAAGTCAATCGAAATAGCCAAGAATTACTCATATGTACTTTTTACATTAGATACAGAAGATAATTTTCTTATTATGTGAATAATTATTCCGTAAATAACTATTGGTCAGTATAATTTACCATTTTTTTCTCAAATATTTCTGTCATAAATAAAAAAACTTACTCAAAACTCTGAAAATAGAACTTCTAAGTTTTCTTACTCTTCATTTACTTTAGCACATAAATACTCTTTTGAGTTGAAAAGTTCATACATCTAGGTGCCTGAATTTTTTCAAAATACAGATCTGAATATCTCTAACTAGGCCGATTTCTAAGTTTCATTAGACAAAATACGTTAAATGACTTTTTTATTTGTTTCAATGAAATAACAGCGTCATTGGTTTTTATTCTATGATACGCGCTTAGCAGTATCTCGTTTTTGACTTTATACCTCGAGTTATAAAATACTTTTATATATTATATTTCTAATATACAGTTTATTGTTCATAGTCAATGTAAAAGTCACTTGATTCTTAAAAAAATATTAAAGTGGCAAAAGTGTAAGAACGAATAATAAATAAACGTGCAGATTTTCAAGTTTCGCACTTCACAATAACATGATCAAATTTTGCATGCTTGTTGTTTTACCATTAATAAGCCGTGGCTCATTAGAATTGCGTATTATTGGTTGACTGTGTGTGTTTGAAAATATCTGTATTAAATTTTACACATTTTTATATCAAACGGTACGAACGTATGTACGCAAAATATCATTTTATGACGCTGGATAGGTGATGAGAAAATATTAATAGGGATTTCCTCGGTCTCGTCCAGCTGTCGACATCCAGCTGCATGAGCATCTTAGACGTTTTATGAACCGCGAAGGTGCAGAAGAGCTGCTCGGAACGTGGGCAGAGGTGGCTTAATGCCAAAGGGCCTATGGAAAGGCCTTACTGGGGGTGGATAATGGACAGGAGTCCTCTGCAGCGCTCCCGGCGACGGCTCAAGAGAAGAAACCACACCGGATCGGAAGGCTGCTCAAATCCGATCGCAGCTGAGGGGCTGCTACATCTGCGGGCAGCCTGGGGTGACCAACTTCCAGCGGTGCCCGAGGAAGGCTACACAATGGCGATACCCAAAGCACAGAGCACCAGGTGTAGCTAAGAAGTAGTGTAGGCCTTGGAGGGCCATGAATAAAGTACCCCTAAAAAAGAACGAAAGATTTTAATCATTTGGTTCCTTTCCTCCCTTTCTTTTTCAGGTTCCTGATGACGGCGAATCGCGGGTATTCGTCCTGTCAGGGTAATCAGGACTTGAAGGGGGCTGCAATGGTAGTCCATTCGATCAATCGGTACGTTCGCAATTCGGTAGCACTCGCAATGCTAGAGCGAACGTCTAAGAGAGAGAGAGGACGCGCGAGAGTTCAAAATTGCAGTTAAGTCTAAGCTATTGCTTGTAAGAGTACCACTAAATTACTTTCTACTGTGTTATGCCGTTTTTCTGATAAAAGTTATCTTCCTGGGTTCTTTTGGATAGGTGCGTGAGTGATCACAGACAATAGAAGTCGCAGCAAAATGCAGCAGCAGCGAACAGCAGCATTAATTGCAGCAGTCTCCAATCTTCGTGACCGAGGCAGCGTAGCTGGTTTCAGAAGAGGACCAATATTCGATTTTCTTGAACAATTACGGCTGATCACCGTAATTGCACCGCAGGGTAAATGCACCTCCCTTTTTCTGCGCGACAAAATACTGACGAAAGTATTTTGTCAATCGCGACCGTTTATTTTTTGTATTCGTGCCGAGCGTTAGTTTTTTCGCTGTAGAATTTTGAATTCTCTCTCTCTCTTTCCCGGTATTATTGTTACACATTGTAAATCCTATTCGCGAGCTTGAGTCTTTCGGCATCAAAGACTGTAGTGTTCTAGTCATCAACGATTTTGATTTTATTCGTCGCATTACGTTATTTCGTTTTCTTTAAGTTTAACGGCTCCGTCACCGGTTCATTTTTAAACCGATCTCATCTAGGAGATAATTAAAGTAAACATTAGGTTCCTCACACTTAAGATAGATCGAGTGTCACAAGTCAGGTGACTAAACCCTTTAACGTGCAAATAGCCAACATTTTAACGTCAACTTCAAGCTCGTGCCTTTCAATAATAATCCGTGTGGAAAAAATATTGGGTGTCTCATCTTTCGAATGACATCGTCAGATTTATCAATAGATGAGCACAAATTGTTTATTTATAACAATAGACAAAACAAATGGTGATTTTCAACTTTTTTTTTTAAAGAATCCTTTAGGATGTCGGACCCGAAAGTTGTATTTCAAAAATATACTTTGACAAACTTTGATTTTTATTGTTAACCAATCCAAAATGGCGCCCAAATGCCTGAAATTATTGCAAAATCACAGTAATATGCACTTTTGAAGTATAATCAAAGTTGTAGCGGGAAAAATAACTTTTCTGAGTCTTTTGACAATAAATTGGATGTATATTAGCAAAATTAGCTTAGAAAATTGATTTTCAAGATGGCCGCCGTAATGAGCCAGCTAAAATAACGTACTTACACAGTTTTATAGACACTGTATAGTCTTCAATTCTCTTTATTCAATAGTCTTATGAACTATCAGCACCATTAGATCTAAATTCATTATTACCTTATCAAAATTCAAAATGGCGGATCCAAGATGGCGGACTTGGAATTCAGGAAAAATAAAAAATACAATCGTATTCTACGTGAAATTTGGAATAAAAATCCTTCTATTCACTTTCTCGGTCAGAGCCGCCATTCATAAATAAAAAATTATCAAAATACCAGAAATCGAAAATTCGCCTCCAAACTTACCAACCATGCTTTCAATAACAATAACGTTTGTTTAAGTATATTTTTGAAGTACAACTTTCGAGTTCCGCATCCTAATGGATTCTTTAAAAAAAATAAAAAAATCGGAAATCTCCATTTTTTTTGTTTATTGTTAAAAATAAACAATTTGTGCTCATTTATTGATAATCTAACGATGCCATTCAAAAGATGAAACTTTTATACCCAATATTTTTTCCACGCGGGTTATATTTGAAAGGCACGAGCTTGAAGTTGACGATAATATTTTGGCTATTTGTACGTTAAACGGTTAAGGTGAGTTCAACTCTGTTGAAAAGGAGACATCTGAACAAAAGTATCAAAGGTAAAAGCGAATACACGTATGTTCATACGTGTTTAACAGAACGGCGGTTAGATCTGCATCGTGGGAGTTTGTTCTTTAATAAACCCATTTTGTACCAGCTAATCCACCCCGTTACACTATATATTAGGTCGCATTAGATAAATAAATTTAATGAAATGGAGTTCACAAAATAATATACTCACGAATTATGTAAAATTATACTTTGGAGATTCATATTAATAAATGGCCAAATTAACCAAAATCAGTTTTAATATATGTAACGGAGCATCGGCCGTTCGCGCCTGGGTAGCTCGCGGCCATCCGCACAAATTATTTATTTCATGAATTCAGGAAGCAAAAGACGTTCTCACGATTGAATAACGCGTCGAGCATAACCACGTTAAACGCATGGATTAAGATTTGGGATGAGGAGTGACACAGCGGCTAATAAACACAACAACGGAGTAACATATTAATCCTTTACTCGTCAATGCTATACGAGTATTTTCAAGACGGCCATCTCACGCCGATAGACTACGAGCGGTACAGCAACAAATTACGAGCGCGAAGGTGAATCGGCGGTTGGTCAGCCTGTCGATTCACTTTTGAATCTAATTAACACAGTAAATACCCTATAACTAATTTCCGCCGTTAATGTGGCCGTCGGGGTAGTTGGCAGATCTGCCACACTACCCACCCATCAGCTGATGCCCAAACATTCATGAAAGAGGAAAAAAAGAACACGGAACCGACCTCGACTGTCAGTATATACTAATATTCAATTATTAATAAATTAAATCTCGGAGGAGTGCTACTCCGATACTAGGCAAATTAACTCGTGAATGGCTAATTCATTTATCTGCTAAATTCAAAATATAAATGGCTCAGCTTATTGTCATAGTCAAGGTCGTAGGTTGATAGGTAATCTATAGTTGGATTTAAGATAATTTGCTTCTGTTGGGAGCTTGATTCTCCTTCACTTGGACTCGAATGTATCGGAAACGAAATCACGACAAATACTTAGATAGATCGACAAGGCTAGAAAGGATAAGGCAATTGAGCTCATGGAACATAATAATATTTGAGCCATTTATTAATTTCCAGGAAAACGTGTGATTGTATAAAAATTAGAAATGAAATCGTGTGATGTGTAAATGTTGTACGAGTGTGTATTGGTTCGGCCTTAACTTTCTACGTAATAAAAATATTTATTTAATTTGGGAAACATAATTTAATTTAAATAATCACAAATAATGATTTGTGATTCATTATTAATAATTTAAATCAAGGAAAATTTGATAATCAGTAAAGTGAAAATGCTTTTAAAAATAATTTTCCACGGTTCATTCGTTAACAAGAAATCATTCAGAATACCGGCACGCTACGCATTTGCGAACTACAGCCAAGTGATTGTTTAAATGAGTATGCTAATGAAACAATTAGCCATGCAGTACTCACAAGTATTTAAAAGTGCATATTATATTTCACAATTAAGGCAAATCAATATAATTCGTAAGGTAATAACTGATCGATTATAAAATTATTTAAACAAAGTCACGGTGAGCACGAGCGAACTATGGTACATCCACACTTTAAAATTGTTTAACAATTACGAAAAATTTATTTGCGAAGCAGTACAGAAATTAGTTGGAATTAAAACATACGATCTAATTAAAAGGTAACGGCAGACTCTCGGCTTTTCCTCTTTCCTCATTTTCTACCTAGCCGCAAGCAGTAGATGCGAAGATTCATGATTTTTAGATAGTTCGTTTTATCTCCTCTTATTATTTCAGCGATGCTATCGGTTCATCTCATCCTATTCTAATACCAAGGCAAATTAGGCACTCGCGCTACCCTTTTCTATTTATTAAGCTATTTCTATCAGATGCTTGGATAGATAGCGTGACGAGTGGGCGTGGCCTATTCAATAGGATACTCATACGAATCCCACGACTCAAGCGCAAGATATACTATTTCTTATATTAAATAGAATATTACAGTGATGCCTATACGAGATTATGTACATCTTATATGTATATAAATATATATCAATTTATTCTAGGCTGGTATATATATATATATATAAATGTTTTTAACAAAGTAAGCGAATTGATAATAATTTTTAAGTTTATAGATTGTAAGTGTTATTATCTATGTAAATTGATGTTTTGTAAAAGGCTGGGAAGGCTATACATTGACAAATAAATAATAAAAAAAAGAATATAAATTAACTCCACTAATAACATTAAAAAATTTACTTAAACAAATATTTTTAATACGTTAAAATGTAATTTAAAGGTAATTTAAAAATGTTAATTCAAGTTCTAAAATAATCATGATGACGACGTCATGGAAGAAAAATGAGTTTCGAATGATGTAAAGTAACCCTAAAAATACATCAGTTGATAAAAATCACCAAAATTTATATCTTTGAAGGATCAGAACTTCAAAATATCGGAAAGATAGGGGTTAGGATTGGCTAAATCTTAATGTAGGTACCACATAGAACTACTTCTACCTCCTAAGATCTCTCTTGGCGATTGTCTCCTGGAGACCTTCCCTTATAAGGTAAATGTCATGACGCGTATTTTTAGCGGTATCCTCAGTAGACTTAATCCACTATAAACGTAAAATTTGTGATAGTGATGATGATATGAAAAATAGTGAGTAATTCTTAACTCACTATTAAAAAGCACCCCGAAGTAAGAGGCAAGGCGAATTCACTATAAAAAAGCACTTCGAAGGGACCAGATTCCTTCTACATCCACGTCGTTGTCCCTGGATAGCGCTAAAAGGAGGATCGGAAGTTACGATATCTTCGAACTTAAATCGTTCCCACACGTAAAATTTATCGCTCTTTTTGATTCTAGTATAAAAAATAGGGGTTTCCCTATGAAAAAATGATGTTGACCTTGAAATAACCTTAAAAATGAGGTTCAAGGTCAAATCAGAGGTCACCGTTGGGTTCCACGTTAAAAGTTACATAGGGGTTAAAAGTTACAACCCTCGTTTCATGACTAACCTCATGCGGTTTTCTGAATTTTCCGAGGTTTTCATACTTTTTCCTCACCCTGTATAAACTATCTATTACATACGAGGTGTGTTCAAAAAGTACTCGGAATTATCGTTTTTCCAAAAAAATATTTATTTATTCGTTGACATCAATGTGGTCCCCTTCAAAGTAATCCCCCCCCCCAGATATAATACACTTATGCCAGCGTTTTTTTCAATCTTCGAAGCACTCTTGATATTCACTTTTTGGTATGTCCTTGAGCACTCTCAGCGATTCGGCCTTTATTTCTTCAATCGAGGAAAAACGACGTCCTTTCATGGGTCTCTTCAACTTTGGGAACAGGAAAAAGTCACATGGAGCCATATCTGGTGAATATGGAGGTTGGGCACGACTACGGTATTGTTTTTGGCCAAAAAATTACGAACAACTAACGACGAGTGAGCAGGTGCGTTATCGTGATGCAAAAGCCATGAATTGTTTTTCCATAAATCGGGGCGTTTTTTTCGGATTGCTTCACGCAAACGTCGCATAACTTCAAGGTAATACTCCTTATTAACCGTACGACCTTGTGATAAGAACTCATGATGCACCACGCCCCTGCAGTCAAAGAAAACTGTAAGCAAAACCTTCACATTTGATCGAACTTGATGTGCTTTTTTCGCTCTTGGTGACGTTGAATGCTTCCAGGTGGACGATTGTGCTTTGGTTTCGACATCATAACCGTACACCCATGTTTCATCACCAGTTATGACCCTTTCAAGCAAACTTCGATCGTCGTTGACGTCGTTTAACAGCTCCTGAGCGATGTTCATGCGATTGTTTTTTTGGTCAAAGTTCAGCAGTTTTGGAATGAATTTTGCTGCCACCCGTTTCATGCCCAAAACATTTGAAAAAATGTTATGACATGAGCCAATTGATATGCCAACTTCATCAGCAACTTATCTAATTGTGATTCGGCGATCATTCAGAACCATTTTTTCCACTTTTTTCATATTTTCATCGATTGTTGACGTGCTGGGTCGACCGGAGCGTTCGTCATCTTCAACGTCTTCGCGGCCATCTTGGAAACGCTTATACCACTCGTAAACACTTGTTTTTTTTTCATAGCAGACTCACCATAGGCTGTTTGTAACATTTCACACACTTTGTTACACTTTATTTCATTTTTTACGCAAAATTTAATACAAATTCTTTGATCCATTTCTTTTAAAAAACGAAAATCGCCGAGCTTATAAAAACACGTGAAACCTTAGCGACTACCGCAGACAAAGTAAACGGTGAATATAGCTGAAAATTTTATCATACTTCAGGGGCATGTATACCAACACAATAAAAAAAAATTTTGACAATCGGACTCTCCAGATCCGTGAAATTTAAAAATTCCGGGTATTTTTTGAATACACCTCATATATTATAACTGGGTGGTTATTCTAGAAAATGAGAAATTTATTATCGCACAAACTCCCACGATGCAGAGCTAACCGTCGCTCCGTTAAACACGTATAGTTATACGTGTATTCACCTTAATGTTTGTTACTTTCGTTTCAGTGTCTTCTTTCCAATCGAGTTGAACTCACCTTAAGTCACCTGACTTGTGACACTCGATCTATCTTAGGTGTGAGTGACCTAATGCTTAATCCGATTAATCCCTTAGACGAAATCGGCTTAAAATTTAATCCGTGATTGATGCGTTAAACTATTAAGAAACGAAATGACGGCGAATAAAATTAATAATGTTTAATTCTAGAAAATTACAGTCTTTGATAGGCTGAAGACTAACACACGCTAATAGGATTAACCACTTGTTACTATTATATGGGGAGAGAGAGAGAGAGAGATGGAGAGAGAGGGAGGGAGAGGGAGAGAGAGAGAGAGAGAGAGAGAAATCAAAATTCTACCGCAAAAACTAACGCTCGGCGCGAATACAACAAAATTACGCTCGCGATAGACAAAATATTGTCGGAAGTATTTGGTCGTGCAATAATAGGGAGGTGCACCTACCCTGCGGTGCAATTACGGTGATCAGCCGTAAGTATTGAAGAAGATCAACGGTGCTCCTTGAATCAATCAGCTGCTCTGTCTCGATTACAAATATCTGCTGCTACTTGCTGCTGCTGTAATGCTGCTGCCGCTACTTCCTCGCTACACTCACGCACGTATCAAAATCCCAAGAAACTTTCGATTTGCAAAATAACGGCGAAACACAGTGCAAAAAACTAAATTGGCGGTACTCTCGCGAAAGCAGCTGAGGCTTAACTACCTATTTTCAAAACCTCGCGCGCCCTCTCTCTCTCATTCTTAGTCGTTCGAACTAATATCGTGAGTATACGAATCGCTATCGGATCGATTAATCGAATTGACTACTTGCAATATAACAAGTCGTTAGATTTAATCTTTTATCTTATTCAACAATCAACAGTTAAGAATAATTAAATGTTATATTTGTAAGTAATAAAAGTGTGAATAATATTTTTATTAAAGTTAATATTTTGTATTAAACAGTTTATAGTCTACCATTTCTTATAGAAACACAGTCTTTTAGGATTCAAAGATTGTTGAATATGTTAACATTAGCATATTATGTCTTAATAGTATCACAATAAATTAACTTGTAAAATAGTATTGTATTATTCTTTTTGTAAACTTTAAAAAAATATGTATTAGATCATTACATCACATTTTTATAATACGAAATATTATACCTTTAGCTAGAAATTATATTGTATCGACAATAAAAAAGACATTAGATATTAGAAAATGCAATAGAAAACGTATAATGGAATATTTTATATCGATGGACAATTTAAAAGAACTTCTTTCCAAAACTGCAATTAAGGAACTGAAAATATTTATTTTTACAAAAAAATGAAAACTGTTACTGTAATTATTCTTTGACCAATTTTCTCTTTGGGAAATTCTTTGCATTCAAAAGTTGTGCTAGGCTCATTTTAGTAGCTCCTTCATCTAAAATAATACCAGTAACATTTCTGCATTTAATTGTGGCCAAGCCGTCTAAAACACATCATATTTACTTTGTTCAGGAGTTTGCATTATAAACTCAATAGTATATATGTATATTTATCAAAATCATTGAATTAATCAATGATTCAATATTTTAAACATAACTGATTGATGGAACACACCAATCACGGTTACTTTTAAACCAGCTTCATATTCCAGGTCGCTGTAATTTGTAATCTCAACTTTGATTTTGACGATAGCATCAGTTATGGCAGCACTTCTAAAACTCATATTGCCAAAACGGCTATGAATAACCCTAAATGTTTGCTTTAGAAAGCCAGTAATAGCTGCAACATATTGAAAGTAAAAATATAATTTCAAAAATTGTTAAGTTAATAGAAACATGTAATACTTACATATAAGTTCACGGTCATGGTTCAATATACTCTCAAAGTCAACTACTATTGGCTCTATAGGAGGTGATGCTTCAGAAGCACTGACGACACGAAAGCCTAAGTAATCGATTCTCGTACTCTCCATAATAGTTATTTCCATAGGTACCAATTTTTCATCTTTCCTGTAATATTTTTTGGACATCCCATCAGTAATATGAAGGATCTGCAAGAATAATATATAAATTAGTCACTTATCATGCTAATTTATTCAAATAATTTTGTATTTATTTACTCTATTCATTTGAATATCATTTTCATGTCTGGCGATGACTTCATTCTAAATTACACATGAAACTTTTCTATTCCCATTAGTAAGAACAAATTTGAAAATCTTGAATTCCAAGTTTTTGCCAACTTTTTTGGTTACATGCAACTCATCCACGTAGTCTACAATTTCTCTGTAACAATGAAAATCAAAGATTCATTATTAATAAAAAGCATTATATTGTTATATTTAGAAAGCTATATTAAGCAAAAAAATAAAGATCCTTATGTTTTTTTGTCCCTGTCTATGAAACTATCAAACCCATCATCAGGTGACATCAAGTCTTCAACCATGAAGATGAATCGAATCAGACATATATATAATTAATATTTTTAATGAGAAACACTGCATTATATTATATCTTAATAGAAAAAGGTCTGCACAAATTTAACAATCACTATATAGTAATTATTGCTGTACAAATTTACACATACGATAAAAAAAGAAAATTACTTTTTTCTTTATATTATTTTCTTTATATTATACCCTCATACATATAATAAAAAGCAAGCTCCTTATTTGGTCACACTACGTAGATATATTTAAGGTTAAAAAAATGAATTTTTTTTTCACTTTTTCACTTTTTCTGAAAAGCAACGATTGATTATATATATATATAATAAGAAGCAAGAAATTGGCTCGTTAATTCATTTGAAATTAGATTTTTTGTAATCTTTGAAGTTATACATTACGTGGACATATTTAATGTTAAAAAATTTGAAAGATTTTGGCTCAAAAAAGGACAGTTTTATTTTTCATCATTCGTTGCTTTTCAGAAAAAGTAACGAACGATTATCACGGCAACAATAATATTCTAAAATACATAAAAAATTAGTTACTTTTTACTGAAAATCCAAGTTTTTCAAGTATCCTTTGTAGAACGTGTATACATTCCGGCGAAAGGTGGAGAAAGAATGGACGGAAATTTGAAAAGAAAAAGAACAAAAGGAAATGCAAATCATGCCATTTTTAATCATGCGCATTAAGACGTTAAACTCAGGAAACTAATCAGCTATAAGCATGGAGGGTGTATAAGCCAATTTCGACCATGCGAACAAAATTGATTAAAAGAAAAAAGTATATTTTAAAACTTTGATACATGACCGGAAAATTGAAATATAAACTAAAATTACTAATTTTTAGTTATAAAATAAGCAAATAATCAACACAATTTGTAATAACTTTAAAAATAGATTATCCTTAAGTATAAAAATTATTTAATAATTTTTAATACACACAAAAATTGTTAAACATTATTTTATGATGATACTGTAAATACAAAACTTTAGTAGACATCGTACAGTCAACAAATAAATCATTCTATTCAGAATACATTGTTTGGTAAAATTGTTTGAGTTTGTAATTTCGATTTGAAAATTTAAATTAAATAAAGGGGATTTTTATAATTTTAGTCCGAAATTAACCTTTAAATTATATTATCAGACTTTCTTTTAAGATTATTACATGTAATTATGATGTTAATCATTTAAAGTTAGTTTCTATAAAAAATCAGATTTCTAATTCAATTGAAATTAATTTGAATTCTCGCACTTTTTTCCGCCTCGATCAATTAGATTACGAATAAAATGCTTCAACATTTCTTCCATTACTATTTTCATAAGGGAAATACGAAACTTATTAATGGAATAATAATGATTCTAGAGAGAAGGTTTGGTCAGTATTTAATGGCTGTTTTTCCGTAATGAAATGGTTTTGGTTAACGATTCTCAGTAATCTATTTAATAGGTCCTCTAATCCTCTAATTAATTCTGAATAGGATCCTCACCATACAATTATCCCATAGGAGCAAATACTGCGAAATAGTGTATAGTAAAGGATCCTTAGTACGTTGGAATTCATTATTCTTGATACGTAGTTTGTAAAAGAAAAAAGATAAATATTTGGTCTTTTTGTAGATATTATGCAAGTGAAGTTTCCATTTCATGTTGTTATCAAAAATCACTCTTAGGTACTTAGTGTATTCAACTATATGTATTGTTATACCTTGTATTTTTATTTTCAGATTTTTAGGTGTGCTATTATAGTAGTTACCGAATTCAATATAAGCTGTTTTATCAATATTGAGTGACAGCGTATTAAGGGCTAACTATTTTCCTACTATTTCTAATTAATTGTTCATATTTGATTCTGATTCTTTCCAATTTTTACCAGTTGAAATGACTGCCGTATCATCAGGAAAAGATAGAATTGTATTATCTGGTAAGGCTTGTAAGATATCATTTACGAGGGTGGTCCGATAAGTACTTAGCCTCACCACCCGATGGCACCACTCTCGCAAAAGAAATATTCTATCACGTAGTAAAACCTTCTCGATGGTTACTGTCAAGATTTCAGCCGAATCGGAGTTGTAGTTTATTTTTGAGAGCGTGTGGAAGCAAGTGTGTCCGTTGATTTTTGAAAAATGGAAAAAAAGCAGTATTTGTCGGTGATTCGATTCTTGTTTTTGGAAGAGAAATAGCGCAGCGAAATCAAAAAGCGCTTGGATGCTGTGTACGGTGACTCTTCTCCTTCGATGGCGACCGTCAAAAATTGCTTTAACGAGTTTCAACGTGGTCGCACGTCGATTTTTGAAGAGCTACGTCCAGGTGCTCCGAAAACGGCTACCACGGAGGATAACGTGACAAAAATTCACGATCTCGTATTGCCAGATCGACGATTGAAGGTGCGCGAGATAGCTAAGATCGTAGGCATCTCAAAAGACCGCGTGGGTCATGTCCTGTATGAAATTTTGGGCATGAGAAAGCTGTGGGAGCGATGGGTGCCGCGATTACTCACTCCGGACAACAAGTGCAACCGTGAGACAACTTCAGAGCAATGTCTAAGCGCAATCCAAAGGAGTTTCTGCGTCTTTTCGTGACAGTCGACGAAACATGGACCCACTGGTATACACAAAAGATCAAGGAACAGTCGAAACAGTGGACTTTGCCCGGCGAAAGTGCTTCGAAGAAAGCGAAGACTGCCCCATCGGCCGGAAAGGTGATGATCACCGTTTTCTGGGATTCACAAGGTGTGATCTACATCGACTACCTGGAGAGGGGCAAAACGGTCACAGGGCTGTACTATGCCGAATTACTGGGCTGATTCGACGTCGAATTGCAGAAAAAACGGCCCCATTTGGCGAAGAAAAAAGTGCTCTTCCACCATGACAACGCACCGGCTCACACCTCCGCCGTCGCCATGGCCAAATTGGTCGAATTAGGCTACGAACTGCTGCCGCATCCACCGTATTCTCCAGATTTAGCCCCGTGCGACTTCTTTTTGTTTCCAAACTTGAAAAAGACAGTCGCCGGGCAGAAATTTGAGTCAAATGAGGAGGTAATCGCTGCCACGGAAGCCTACTTTTCAGACCTCGAGGAAACGTATTTTTCAGACGGGTTAAAGAAGTTGGAGCATCGCTGGGCCAACTGTATCGAACTAAAAGGAGACTATGTTGAAAAATAAAACGCCACTTTTCCAAAATTTTCGTTTTTCTGTTGTAGGCTAAGTACTTATCGGACCACCTTCGTATATAAATTATGAAGAGCATTGGTCCTGAAATTGTACCTTGAGGAACTCCCATCTTAACTTCCTCAGTATTACTGAGTATATTGTTGATTTTGTCTCTTTGTTTTCATTTGCTTAGATAGCTTTTAATTAGATTGTGGATACTTCCTCTTTTACTATAATTATACTCGTATAATTTATCAAGTAAAATTTTATGATAAACCGTGTCGAAAGCTTTGACTAGTACGAAAAAGAGTAACTATGGGATCACTAGAGTCCAGTTGTTTATAAATTAAATTTGATATATACTAGAGAGTATCTTTGGTTCCTTTATTTTTTGCAAATCTAATTGTTTTCTTGATATTAAGTTGTAATAGTCTATAAATTTTGTAAGTTTTTTATGAATGATTTTTTCAAAAATCTTAGCAACGTTGGAGATCAAAGATATTCATCTAGAGTTTGTTGGTAGACATTTTTCTTTTACTTTGTAGATCAGTATAATTACTACTTATTTTAATGCATCTGGCCAAATTTCTGTTTTAATGCTAGTATTTATTATATGAAGAATTAATGAAGTAATAAAGTTTATTAAAGTTTTTAGGACAATGGTTTTGATGTTATCTATTCCTCCATTTTTTTTCTTCATTTTACTAATTATGTCACAAATTTCATAATTGTTTGTTGGATACAGAAATAACTTTCTAGGGCTCATAGTAGATATGGTGATATTGTTATTTTGTGGAGCAGAAATTTTATTGCTTAGTTCCTTACCTATATTACAGAAAAAATTATTCATTTTATCTGCAATTTCTTTTGAATTTGTTCTTTTTTTGTTGTTATCAATTATATGTTCAATAGTTTTGGTTTTCATTGATCAGTTTCTTATCAAAATTTTCTTTAGCTCTGTTGATTGTTTATAATTTTCATTTTTTATCTATGTTATTGGGGTCATTACGCCAAAATTTGCAGAATTTTTCTTTAGTTTTACATGTAAGAAGTATTGCTTTAGTTATCCATGATTTTCTTGGTTTCATCTACTTGATTTTTGAAGTGGTGTTATTTATTGTTTATTTAGCGCTTTTTAATACAACGTTGTATATTGTCTATTAATTTATTGGTTGCTATGTTCAGATCAGTTACAGATGAACTATCATTTTAATGTATCGTCTTGGCGGTAGTTATCAGTTTTTAAAAATTAATATTGTTCTTGTGTTTTGGTAGGTCAATATTTTTATTCAAGCAATCCAGAGACATTAAAAGAGGATAATGATCATTAAGGGGAATTGTAAGTAGATAATTCCTGTGATTCGAGTTTTTCGATTTTATGTATATGTTGTGAATGCAAATACTTTTGTTATGATCTAAGGACGGTCGAGTAATACTACTAAATCCTGGACTATATCCATTTTCTAATAGGACTTGTAGAAATTCTTGATCAATTATGCCATCACATAGGATATTGAAGTTGAAATCCGCCAGCAAGAATTGTATTTTTGTTTGTTGTATTAACTTTTAGAAATGACTTCAAGTTCATAAAAAATTCAGTCTCATGCATGTCATGTGATCTGTATATGGCTGAGAGTAGTAGCTTGTTATTATTTTCCATGGTAATCTTAGAAATTAGTCTTTTAAGGTAATTTTTAGGTAGTTTTTTAGTTTTTTTTTTATTTTGTACTCCTTCTGTATTTTCTTTTATATCATTTCTAATATATATTACTACTCCATCGGATTTACTTATTCTACTGTCATTGTGATATATATTTTAGCCTGCAATGATGAATATTGGAAGACAATCACTATTCCAAGGTTCGGTGCATATATACCAGGTTTACTCGTATTATTTAGACAGTTAATAAAAGTTAGCAATTTGTTATAATTGATATTAATACTTCTAATATTTATGCAAATTACAGTATCTCTCTTTTGTTGAAAATATTTATTTAAAGTGCATGTATGATCATTTCATTATTGATATTTACATTAAGACTTTCCATTTTTGTTCCTGTTGATTGGTGTATTATTTGATGGACTTTACGAGGATAAAGACGACTATGATGGACTACTTGTTAGTCTCAATTGTCGATCTGTTATCCGTTGTACGCTTGTTACCTGTTGATGATTCATAGTGCGATTATTTACTCAATTATTAGTTTAGTTTATTCTGGTGTTGGCAAAAGATGTCTCGAGAAGTTTATTGACAAGTTTAGGTGGTTTTAAAATCTGGAATTATATTTTGCGTAGAATTTTTTTAATTTCTTACTATAGATACACTGCCGTCCATATTTATTTGTCCATCCAGAGAAAAAATTACATAAAATTAAAAAATTTTATGTAATTCGTCCTTCAACAGGGTTCTTATTTGCGGACCGTCGAACACTCCTTCATTTACTTTGGCTTCAGAAAGCTTGGGAAATTTAAAAAAAGATACTTGAATGCTTCACTATCTTGTTTTTTCATAGCCTTCACAAATTGTTTAACCAAGCCTAATTTGATGTCAAGTGGGGGAAGTAATACTTTATTTTTAGGTATCAAACTTTTACATACTGTGTTCTTGAAACCAGGTTCTAAATTCACTCGAGAAGGCTACTCTTTTCTAATGTAGTGCTGAGTGCGGGTACGACTATCCCATTCGCACAAGAAACACGGATACTTGGTATTACCACATTGTTGCCCTAATATAATAGATATAATTTTCCGGTTTCCACACAATAACCAATTGTGCTTATCATATTGTAATTTTAGCAACACAAATTGAAGATTTGTATATTCTTCTTTTAAAATAATAGAATGCGCTATTGGAATAGGAGCATACACATTACCATTATGTAACAAAACTGCCTTCAAACTTCTTGTTGATGAATCAAGAAAAAGTCGCCATACATTGGCATCATAAGTTATTCCAAATTCCTCAACTAAAGCTTGGACATTATTGCAGTAAACTAAATTGTTATTTTCAGAAAAAAATGTTCTAAATGGTTCATCTCGTGTGCGATAAAATGTCACTTTCGTTTTGTGGGACAAGCAATTTTCTTTCTTTCAATCTGGATGCTAACAATTCTGCATTTTCTTTCGAAAGTCCTAAGTTTCGGATCAAATCACTTAATTCATACTGGTTGAAAGTACTTTTTGATAGCTGTTCATCTTGTAAAGTTTCCTTGCTTTCAAATTCATCGGTGTCTTCAGATTGCCTACTATTTGCTAGTGAGTCAATATGCTGGTTAGCCAAGATAGGGAAAGTGACGGATCGTACATCAGGATATTGTATAGAGTTTTTGTTTCTTTTGTTGTAGCCCACTGTTTTACACAAACAAAAATAATAATCTGTGCTATGATCAAGAGGTTCTCTCCAAAGCATTGGACTAAAAATCCATTTTTCATAAGTTGCATCTTTAGCTAAGTTAGAAAAATACATGTGACATTTGTAACATATGATTCCTGGAGCCCATATATAGTCAAGAGTGTTGAATGGTATACTAAACCATTTTTCATAATTTTCTTCTACATTAGTAGTAAAACTCCTTCTTTGTTTGGGAATCACATATTTTCCGCAAACAATGCAGAAAGTATCCTTTCCTTTACAAATGAACGTTGCTGCAGAGTACTTAATCCGCCTGGAAAAAAATGATCGGAAAATAAGAAAGAAAAACATTTGATAAATGTTAAGTTGAGAATATTGCGATTTATAAAATACTTACCAAAATCAGTCTTAGATATATTCAAGTATAGTGAATGTTCAGAACTTGTTTTATCACATCAGGTTTTTTAGGGATGAAAATGTTTGAGATTTGAAAAAATCAAACGGAGGTCAGATTCGGATTCAGCGCATCAAAAAACATAAGGCTATGGAAGTGATTTCTTTGTCTTTTTTAGGTTGCATTTTGTGGTCCTGTGTTGTTGTACGGCTTTGTGATATTCTTTAATAACTAGAATACTTTATTATAAATGGAAATGATCATTTTCTTAATATGGAACAATAAAAAAATTAATACTGTAGAAAATATCAAATAATCAGTTTTTAATAATCCGTTATCGAAATAAATAATAAATATTCTGACCTCTGGCGACTGTCAAAAAGTAGTAAAAATAAATATAATAAATGAATAAATTACCAAGCCATACACTGTGACACTAACGATTAAATTAACTAGCGCGTTTTAGGGAATTATCCTTTTTAATAACTCCCACGAGCCATGTAAGGGTCCGTGCCCAAGCGCCGTGTCACAAATTATTTAAAGGGGAAGGTAAGGGAGGCTCTTACGTTCCTCTGAAACGGTGACGATGGACCTCGTCACTAAGTTGGCGTTTTGGG
Organism: Phymastichus coffea; assembly: GCF_024137745.1. Taxonomy (NCBI): domain Eukaryota; kingdom Metazoa; phylum Arthropoda; class Insecta; order Hymenoptera; family Eulophidae; genus Phymastichus; species Phymastichus coffea. Next base: position 2,529,078 of record NW_026706836.1, on the reverse strand, counting down.
CGTTGGATCGAGAGGAAGGAAATGGCGAGCGCACACAATAATCACTCCCGAGATTCTTTAACCATTTTTATTTTCAAACGTTCAACAATCAAAAGAGCGGCGACGCGGATTTACGCATCGTCCTCTGCGGTCACGTGCCTTCGCTCGTGCGAATAGACGCACGGGGGCACGTTACACTAATTGAGAGGATTTAAAAGGAGGGACTAGCCTTATTCACCGTTTTCGCTGTGCTGGCGGATGATCGCGAGCACCTCGCCGACACGTCGCGCACTCGCAAATAGAGAGAGAGAGAAAGAAAGAGAGATGACCTGACCTAGCGAAGGCTGTTGGCAGGAAATGCTGCTGGTGTTGCAGGCAGGAAATGCTGTTGGTGCTGCAGGCAGATTTGCGACAGGTCCAGGTGAAGTCCACGATGCCTTGGGCGTCGCTGGGAATTCTCTCCTGGCTGTAATCTGCTCGGCGTCGTATCGCTTCTTTGTCTCTGCTTAGCTATTTGGGTTTATAGCTTGTGCACGCTCGGCCGTCACAATTCGATCTTTCTTCCTTAAGATCTCAACTCTCTCCCCAACCGTTCGCGCGTCGGCTCGAGCAACGCCGGCGGCTTCGCTCTCGCGAGCGGATCGCCGCGGGTGGCTCGTGCTCGCTTACTTGCTACGCGCGACATGTCAATCTCTCTCTCTCTCTTCTTTTTGCCGCAGCCGCTCTCGCTCCTGATTGTCTCCCTATGACAATGCTCTGCACAGGTATTGGTCCTGAAATAAAGCGGTGCGAGCATCGGTATCAGTTCGTAATTTCCACTACGCTCGCCAGGGCAACAGCAAAGGAGCGAGCTGCGAGAGAGAGAAAGAGCCAGACAGGGTCGGCTATTTTAGCCAGGGCCCCGTCACAACACACATATACATATATATATTAACAGAAACATCCAAACAGTCAAGTCACTCCTAATAACATAACAGTATGAGAATCTCACAAAAAATTATCTATTTGAATTTGATTGAACTATCGAATTATAATACTGTAATTAAATGTTTTTTTCATCAAAATGCCAACCTTTGTTCTTGATAACTGCTTTGCAGATTCTTGGCATTCTCAGTATCAAATTTTCTAAGGTGGAAGCTAGAATCTTTTTCTATTCTTCTTGCAGTATCGTCCATAACTGTCCTCTAGACGTAGGACGAATTTTCTGTACAGCTCGATCGAGTTCTTCCCATAATAATTCAATAGGATTCAGATCAGATGATTGAGGAAGTCATGTCATGACTTGTAGTATTTCCCGGTTCTGCAAGCTCTTCAAATAATTTTTACAAATGTACGAGGTATGTTTCAGATCATTGTCCCGTTGGAAAATAAAGTTGGGATCGAGCAGACGTCTTTTAGAAGGTACTACGTTCTTTTTAAGTATACTTTTATATTTTTCTTTATTTAATATTCCTTCAATTCGGATGGAATCCCCTACTCTGGACCCTCCAAAACATCCCTAAACTATCACAGATCCTCCACCGTATTTGACAGAAGGTGCAATGCACTTCCGAGAATAACTCTCATTCTTACGCCTCCTAATATAAACTTTTCTTTTCAAACCAGAAATTTCAAATTTTGATTCGTCACTCCACAATATTTTTCTCCTGTCCTTACAGTCCAATCCTTATGCTCTTTGGCCCATTTCAATCTCTTAGCCACATTTACTTATCTTAAAAGTAGTTTTTTGACTGCTATTCTTCCATGAAGCCCTTTTTCTGCGAGCCTTCGTTTGACTGTAGTGATACTAATCGACTTACCAATACTTTTACTTAATTCTGATAATAATTCTACAGCTGTAAGGCGATGATTTCGAGCACTCAAGCGAACTATATTATCATCTTATTTCTTCGTCGTCTTCCTCGGTCTGCCTGCATTTTTTCTTGTGGTTACTGTGCCAAATCTTAAAAACTTTTTTTACGTTATAATCAACAGTACGCCATGATAACTTGAGCGTTTTAGCTATATCCCTATTGCTCTTACCGATTGTGTGAAGAGCCACGATATCATTACGGCTCTCTGTTGTTAAATTCGCAGTTTTTCCCATGCTGGCGACGAAAAAAATTGTATGAATGAAATGGCAGTTTATTAACTGAGTTTACCTAGAGTGTCACGGTGTCATTGTATGTTTTTAAACAAAGTTCAATTATGATTATGTTCAATTAATTAAAGTGAAGTGACCATTTTTTAGAGTATATCTTATTTTGATGATTCCGAAAAAATTCCACATTGTTGATTCATTGAATATGACTTTGTATTACTTATAATTTGTAATTTAGAGATGATAAAAACCTTTTGTGATAGTTTTTTTATTGTATTTATGAAAATTTCTAGATAGATTTCAAGCTTCAGAGAACTCAAAAATCATAGAAAATAAAAATAACGATTTTTTCATTCATGGAATACCACAAAGTCGTACAATAATCGACTTCAAAATGTAGGAAAAAAAATTTTCCGAAATAAATCTGAGAAAATTTAGGTCCATTGTACGCTATAAATGACACATTTTTTCCAAGTAAAATTCTTCCGTACGAGTAGATGATACCAAAATAATAATTCTCTTGTCTTGAAGAAAGAGGCATTTTTTTTGTTCAAGTGAGGACGTGTTTCTCTGATTTTTTCTTTCAGCTGACGCATAATATTGTTCAGTGATCATCTGGCTCTTTTCCAAGTAGTCGATGTAGATGATTCTATACGCATCCCAGAAAACCGTGGCCATAATCTTGCCAGCTGACTTGACTGTCTTTGCCTTCTTTGGGGCTGGTTCTCCTGCGGTAATCCATTGTTTAGACTATTCTTTGATTTCAGGAGTGTAATGGTGTACCCATGTTTCGTCTACAGTTACAAGTCGACGCCAAAAGTCCACGATGTATGCGTGCCAAAAGAGCCTCAGAGGTAACCACGCGGGTTCGTTTGTTTTCAACAGTGAGCAAACGCGGTACCCATCTTGCTGATATTTTTTCATTCCGAATTTTTCATGCATTGAAGTTCATCTTTTGTTGTTGTACGGCTGCATTTAAATTCATTTACCCGGTTATAAACAGTCTTAAACACAGGGGCAGACTCGCCATGAAAGGCATTCAACTCAACTGTGATTTCTTTTGGTGTAAGGCCTTTCAAATGAAAATGATTTATCACCGCTTGAAACTCTGTTTTTTTTCATTTTTCAAATAAATCAATAACGTTTTGTTCAACCAATGCTCACAAACAAACGACTTAATGAATCGAGCTGAAACTTTGTACGATATCTAGTTAGTAGTATTGCTTGCCAAAAACATCATAATTTAAGCGTGACGAGCGCCATCTCTTGGATTTTGTAAAGACTTATTGATCCCCCCTCGTATCTTATTGCAAATGGGATAATATTTTGATCATATTTCCGATGATATTAACAGAACCTGGATCTTTTCTATTCTTAATATTATTAATTATGTATAACACTTCCTTCATTTTAATCGATTTGTTTGGTGTACTGTTATGGACGTCAGAGCCTTGTAGTAAGACTTTATCTTCAGTGATTTTTCTTTGGTGAGACTCGAATACTATATTAAGATGATTTTCGAACGTTTTAGCAATTTTCTTTTCCGATCTCGCCTAGTTACCATTAGGTTTTTATTATTGGCGATATAAATGAAGTCGTTTAGTAGCTTTCCATAAGAGAAAATATCGAAAGAGAAAAATAAACATGGTATTGTTACGTCCTGAGACGTAAAATTAAATCATTTTGAGATCAACGGCAATCATGCGAATTGAAAGTAGCAAAATAAGCACAAAATGTATTTCACCTACTTTTTTTTATTTTACGAAACGCAAAAATTAATAAATCAAATTCAGCAGAAAACTCAATTGAGAAATTGAAACATCAACTTGATTACTCGACAACTAAATGTAAGTCAGTTAGCCAATATATAAAACAGCGTCTCAATTTTTTAGCCAGTTGATTCGCGACTCGCGACAATTCTACTGTACCAGTTGACTCTGCCACTCATTGAGTGAAATCCAATTATTAAATAAAGTGTTATTAAATATTATTAAATAAAGTGTATCAAGTTCATTTCTATAATTTCCATACGAAATAATCTCAATAATAAAGAAACCAATTTAAGAAGAAAATAATATAAAGGAACAAGGAGTAAGATAATAATTTATCAACATCTTCAACAATATATATATAACCCAGGTAAGTCCTGCCATTATACATATTATATCATAATCATACCGTGATAAAATAAATTTTACTCATATTAAACAAATACATGTCACGGCTACGGAGTCGCGACATAACAGTATAAAGAGGTATTTGAGGAAATCAAGGAGTTTAAGTATTTAGGTTTCACTTTCAATTTGGACGGCAGCTATTTGAAACACATTAATTAGAGAAGAAAGGCGTCGTGGCGGCAAAAAAACTTGAGCGCTAGGAGAGAGAGTTTGTAAAAATAATTTTAAGCGCAGTTAAAGGTTGTTTGATTATTTAGTTAGAAGCGTTATGGATTATGGGATAAAAATCTGAGTCTGGGAGGAAAAAAATCGCTACAGAAAATACAGGAAGACTATTTACGTTGAATATGTAACGGTCCAGCCTGATTTGTCCCTTTTTCCCCTCTACAAAATAGCAACCCATCGTGCACGAGACAATCAAAGAAAAGCGGTAATTGAGCGAAGGCGCTTTTCTCACATATATGCAAATATGTTAGAGCAACTCAGCGAAAACATTACCATATAAGGAGCGTGACGTCACGACCGTGGGAAATTTATTGTTTACAATGAAAAATCGAGAATTATAAAGTTTTTCAAATGAACAAAAGCATTTTTTAGTAAATTTTGATGCGCTGATCTTGAAATTCATGTTGTTATAATTCTCAAGTCTGTATTAATTAGTTTAATTTAATTTACAAGTTAATAGTGTTATTTATTTTGCAATAAATAATTATATTGTTAATTCGAATATGCGATTACGTCCGCAACGTATTGAAACAGAGAAGCAAGAATTTGAAACTTTAGTAACTGATTATTCACTGAATTATCAATAAATAAAAAAGTTATAATTTATTTAAACAATTAAAATTGCGTTGTTAGATAGCGAGTCGATTGTACATATCTGTAAAATTAATGACAATGATTGTCACTAATTTGCTGATTTTTAAATGGCTAAAAAACAAAAATGTGCAAATTCGTTGTTTAATTATTATTCAAAATTGGATGTTAATCGTTTTTAATTTGAATAATGTTCTACTAATCACAAGTGATTATTTTATGTAAAAATTTTCCGAAAATTTATTGTAAAATTGGCGTTATTTGATTATCAAATTGTATTACTTATAACTCTAAAAGGCGATTTTTCCTCAAGAAACGATTTATGTTGAAAGACTCGTTATTTCATATTTAATTTTTTAAATCATAAAATTGCAAATTCGATCAAGCCATTTTGCGACAAAACATGTGCAAAATTTGTATCAATTTCAAAAATAGCGTTGTAGGGCCTACCAAGCGTAGAAAGGAGCCGATTTCGCAAGTATAAATTCGCTCGTCGCTGCAACAAGAGGATTCACTATCCTACCTTGCTTAGCAGCGCGAGTATTGATTAGAAATAAAGGCTCAGCAATCTCCTGAGACTAATTTCTTTATTCAGTGGTTAGCCTGCTAATTCCTCTCCTTTCGATACCTAAGCGCTCAACTCATAAGACTATCTTTCTTATGAGAAAAAAGTAGCCTTAGAGATCTCCTTCCTTCAATTTTATGAATTGTTGAGAATTTAGATTGAGTATTGGTTGCGGCGCTGTCGGGCCTCTCCCCGATAGATGTAATTACGCCAATTGTATTTCAAGACGATTCATCGAGATAAAAACCTTTGCGTTTGCTACTCGACAAATTTTGATATTTCATTTCTAGTAGAATATACACGTGTCAACTTCTTGCTACTCTCGGAAACGCGATTACAAACGTGACAGAAAGAGTCCGAACTATTATTTTGATAACGCGAGATAGACTCAAACGTTACATTTGGCACCCGAACAGGGACTCTTTAGAAATTTGTAAACAGTTTTCGAGCAAAAGATCTTGGATTTGTCGCGTGCGTATTCAAAACTTTGTAATGACGAATAGCCGAAAATTAAAACTTGCTAAACGCAAAAATGCTGCGTTGAGAAAAGAAGTACAGGAATTAAGAGAGAGAATTAGTCTGTTGGAATCGCGATTCGAGACGGTATGCTACGTAACAGCAACTAACATTCGCACCGTACACGAGGATTTGTTGTTTGTACATAATATGTGCACGTTTATAGTAGATTCGTTGCTCGTTCCAGTAGCATAATTACACAAAGTTAGCGTAAATGCTTACAATAAATTTTACTTCTTACTCTATTAACTAAATATACCCATGAAGTCATGAATAATAGCATAGTCTTTCATTAGTTTGTTGTTAACTGAATTTTAAGAATTATTGTACGTTCTCATATGTATTGACTCTCTCAATATTTCTGTGATCGAGATAACGATTTAAGCTACCTTCCAAAAATGTCTGGAAATAAGCGATGTTCCATTTTTACATCAACTGAGATCACTTCAGAAGCGATCCTAAATGAATTGAATAATGATGTTCTTGATGATGATTTAAATGATCACAATCAAAAAACTCGAGAATGGGAAAAAGCAGTCGTAGGGGAGTTGAAACAATTAGATTCAGAACAAACGAAACTATTCCACGATTTTGCTGCTATGTCAGAAACGATTAACAAACTTTGCAATAAAATTGAAAGACTAACATGCAAAGTAAATGAACAAGAAGCATTGATCTCTACTTTAAAATCCAATTTGAATGATTCAAATGTAGTTATTGAATAATTGAAAGAACGTTGCGATGAGAATTTAAATGATATTATCCGCGCTAAGGATAATATTATTGACGAAATGAAAGATAACATTTCGGAGCTCCGAGTAGAGATAGAAAAATCAATAGGCAATGAAAATAGTAAACATACGGTTAATGAGACGATAGTAGAGACTTTCAAGCAACCTACATTCACTTGTCCAAAGTTTCATGACAGCTATAAATATCGTCCCATTAAATATTTGAATGATTTTAACCCATTAAGGCCGAGAACGCCCCTCCCGGTACACCGCTGTTTCACCTATCATAACTCGTGCAATTCCATGTATAAAAAATTGAAAGATACACTATTTCAAAGCTTAAGATCTCCCCTTTCCAACGGTGTGCCGAAAAATGCGATAAAAAAATGTTAACTATGTGAAAATATTGTTTAAATAAAAAAAACACGATTTTTTCATAATTTTTTTTTATAAAATCAAGTTTTCAGAATGGATCTCGGTTTGCAATCCACTTGGAACCTCAATAACTGGTGGCATAATTGTCTAAGCTTTCATAATATATATTTCCGAGATCGTTTTTTTATCTCAGTATCATCAAAGTGGCGCTTCAATGACGGAATTTTCGTTCAGACATTCATGAATTTTTTCCTTGAAAAGTATGGACTTTTCGAAAAAGTGAAAGAGAAGAAAAAGTTCTTAAAATCACTCGTATAATACATCAGAATTTTTTTGAAAAGTTTGGAGCAATTTTTTGAATTTTGCAAATTGTGAAATTTTGAACATTTTCAAAATTGACCGTAATTTTTTGAAAAAATTCGAGTGCATTCTTTGCTCAGTTTTGAAAACTTTTTATTCCTGGTAAATTTTCATATGAGTTCATTGCTTTTAAGAAAAAAATTCACAAGTGTCAAAGTAATTGCCCAATACGTAAGTCATTAACATCCACTCTTTGATCGCCTGTCCGCCGCAAACAGAGTTTGCGTTGCCCAACTATCACCAACGAGGAGGTCGACGAATATAGATAGTTTTTTTTTTTTTTCTTTTTTTTTTTCATATTTTAGTTATTTTTTTTTTTATTTTTTATTTTTTTTTATTGATGAATTTTTCTGGAATCGATAATTCATTTCGCTACCGTTCCTGCGTGTAATTTTGAAAAACACTCGATACAGTAATATTCTTTGCAATCAATGCAGTATCTGGTAGTCCTTACACAACATCCTTCGCTATTACATTTGTTTCTTGTTCTAGTATCGTGCCTGTGAGATTTGAGATCACATATTTTCGATTGCGCCAAATACTTTCTACTCACTTCTTTACACATTTCTTGCGTTTTCATTATTTTTCTATCCTTTCTGCAAAGATTGCTTATTGTTACAGCGTTCGTTATTGACATTTCAATAATTCGTGAGAAAATTTTGAATGGCCACTTCTTTGAACTGACACTTGGAGAAGCTTTCTTGCATCGAAAATCGTGCAAATCCACTCCTCCCATGTACTTGTTATACGAAGAAAAAGCACAAGGGAATTCCAATTTTGATCTTTTCTTAGCAGTTCTCGAATATCTTTCCATTGGCTCCAAGGGAGTGACGCCAGCTGACGTAGAAAGAATAGAAACTTCTTTTGAGTCAACTACACTGATGAGATTCATTCCACTGTTACGATCATAACTCGCTTTGTTCGTTCCTCGTGGTGCTTTTTTTTCAAAATCATGTTTTTGTTTCACTCTATTTTTACGAACAGTTCCTGTAGATCGTAAGCCACATTTGTTCAAGTGAACGACTAAATCAAGAGTAGTGAAATAGTTATCAAAATAGACATGATAGTCAGACAATTTTCTTTTTGAAAAGCTATGTAGAAGTGGATTAACCATTTGTAATACAACTCTGGAGCCAAGTGGACATGCGGATAAATTTATCCCAATGCTTGTATCGTTCTTACCACAATAAAGATCAACGTTGAAAATATATCCATTTGCTCCGGACAAGGCCCAGAGTTTGATCCCGTATCGGTCAGGTTTAGAAGGCAAATATTGCCTCAGACACGTGCGACCAAAAAATCTAACCATCATTTCGTCAATGGAAAGAGCAGTTGAAAAATATCCAAATTGTTTAATTTTGGTCCTAAACAATTCCAAAATATGACGGACTTTCCAAGCTTTATCATTATCATTTTTGTCAGTAGGATTTGAATATTTTATTTTAGATTTTATTTCACTAAACCGATCGCGTGTCATCGCTGATGAAACAGCAGAGCAGTTTTCGAGAGGGTCGGTTTCCCAATACTCTCTTTGATTCTTTCGAATATTGTAAGATGATAATAATAATATTCCTATGAATGTGTAGAGTTCTTTTGAAGATAATTTCAAATCATTTTCTTCACTGGCTTGAATAATATAATTTTTTATTTCTTCAGAGAAAAAGATTTCGAACAGTTCCACGTGTGACATTGAAGATATTTTCTGCTTTACGGAATCAGGCAATAACAATTGATCTTTCAAATCTACAGAGTAAACTTTTTCTCCTTCACACCACGAAAAAGTATGATTTGGCTCTAACAGTTTTTGTTTTTCTGTAAAACTTTCAAAAACAGATTGATATGAGACATTTGGTACATGAATTTCCGATTCAGAATTGTCTTCATCAGGTAGTTCTGATTCAGAATTGTCAGTATCTGACGAACTATCTCCATCAGTGCCAGAGTCATCTGGATTAGGTATAAAAATATGCTGTTTATTTTCATTCGTATCTGACTCTTCATCAGTCAATTCACAGTAACTCCTTTTCGCGGCTCTCCTTTTCGACATTTTTCTCAACCTACTGAAATAACTTCAGTGGAACGTCCTGTTGGTAGGAAGCCTGTAGCAACCAGCTGTATTATTCGGGCCGATTTACAGATTTTTGCTTCAATTGATGATAGTCAATTATACTCAATGACTTGCAAGATTCAAAATTCAATGTATTTCATGAATCATTCCAATGCGATGAATTTCGCTAAAATTGGATTTTCAGGCCACCTATGAACGAATGATGGGCTTCTGCGACACGATCGGCTATTCAGGATTTCGCTCCGATATAGATTGCAGTTGTAAGTAGATAGTTTATTTTGTTATTTTCATCACCAAATTAGGTTTTTCTAAAAACGTATTCCTTTTCATATCTTTTTTCACCAGTACAAGCTCACACACTAATTGCAGCGCAATTATTTTGACACTTGTGAATTTTTTTCTTAAAAGCAATGAACTCATATGAAAATTTACCAGGAATAAAAAGTTTTCAAAACTGAGCAAAGAATGCACTCGAATTTTTTCAAAAAATTACGGTCAATTTTGAAAATGTTCAAAATTTCACAATTTGCAAAATTCAAAAAATTGCTTCAAACTTTTCAAAAAAATTCTGATGTATTATACGAGTGATTTTAAGAACTTTTTCTTCTCTTTCACTTTTTCGAAAAGTCCATACTATTCAAGGAAAAAATTCATGAATGTCTGAACGAAAATTCCGTCATTCTAGCGCCATTTTGATGATACTGAGATAAAAAAACGATCTCGGAAATATATATTATGAAAGCTTAGACATTTATGCCACCAGTTATTGAGGTTCCAAGTGGATTGCAAACCGAGATCCATTCTGAAAACTTGATTTTATAAAAAAAACTTATGAAAAAATCGTGTTTTTTTTTTATTTAAACAATATTTTCACATAGTTAACATTTTTTTATCGCATTTTTCGGCACACCGTTGGAAAGGGGAGATCTTAAGCTTTGAAATAGTGTATCTTTCAATTTTTTATACGTGGAATTGCACGAGTTATGATAGTCGAAAGTGCGGTGTACCGGGAGGGGCATTCTTGGCCTTAACGGGTTAAAAGATATTTACAAGCGAGCAATTGCAATACGGCTCAGTTGCTCCGTCTAATTTTCCAGTCGATGGCCGGCGTAAATTCTGCATGGTATGATCTCGTACAACGAGAAATCAATAATTTCAATGATTTTGAGCGTTAGTTTAAAGAGAAATTTTGGAATACTGAAATCCGTAGAAACATTATGCGGGAGATTGAATTTGGGAAGCATTATCCGAGTGGTAAAATTTCGAGATATATTTATGCGATCCGTAAAATAAATTTAGCTTATGATATTAACCCATTAAAGCCCACGCTAAGACTGGTTGAGATAGCGACAAACAAACTGTGCTATCTTTTGCATAAGTGAAAAATAAAATATACGTATTTTTTTTTATGTTATTTTCAATTGTTTATAACAAATTATTTAAACAAATTACAAAAAAATTCATAATTATCAAAATCTAAATGCGGGAATCGATTCTGGAGGTGAAATCAAGACGAAAACCTATATAACACTTTTTTGTCAGAATTCAATTTGTTAGTGTAACGTAGGAATAAACAATTGCATGTTGGGGAGAAAAAGTGACCATGTCAAGTCCCAAGCAAAATCTATCTGGAATAGCAAAAAATAAACTGTGCTATCCTTTGCATAAGTGAAAAATAAAATATATATATTTTTTCTTATGTCATTTGCAATTGTTTATAACAAACTATTTAAACAAATTATAAAAAAATTTATAATTTTCAAAATCTGAATGCGGAAATCGATTCTGGGGGTAAAGTTTAGACGAAAACCTATATAACACTTTTCTGTCAGAGGCCAATTAGTTATTGTAATGAAGGAAGAAACATTCGGCCTCCTGAGAGTGTTTCAAAAAATCGTATAAAATGAAGCTAATTATTGTATTTATCCATCAATATTGGCATGAATTATTGTAAATATAATCGGTGGGATTGAATTATTGTTCATTGCCATGTCCTTCTTTATGACTTTTGCAAACAGGCATAGAACATTTCTCACAATACCATTCCGTTCTTGTCCGACATGTTGAAATTCCACATTTCCTAAGACTCCCATGTTTCATCACGTGTTCTTGGGATGAAGTTTCACTCTGTTTCTGTCGTTTGGGGGGACGTTTGGAAGATAACTTGTCAATATAATATTCACAAACTTCTTGAACAATATCTTTGGAACCTTTTCTTTCGTCTGGATGTAACTTATTGTAAATCACTGTAGCGTTTGCTAAGGATGCTTGGATGAGCCGTAATACAAGGCACCATGTCCATTTCTTACTTCGAATTGTAGGCATCAAAGCATTACAGTGTTGATCATGTAGATCGACGCCACCCATGTGTTCATTATACATAGAGAAACAATGAGGAAAAAGAATAGATTTTTTCGATGATTCCTGCCATCTCTGCATTTCAACTTTTGGTTCATTTCCATATTTCGAAGAGAGAATCGATACTGGCTTTGAGTCCATAACTGTAATATAATTCAATTTTGAATTCACTTCATGCATTGAAATAGTGTATCCTCTTTTAGCTTTTTTTGGCATTTCGACTTTCACTTTCACACGATTATGCCGAACAGTTCCTGTCGCCGATAAACCATTTTTTTTCAAATGAATCATAAGATCTGGGTTTGTGAAAAAGTTGTCAAAATAAATATGATACTTTTTCAGTTCTTCTCTCTGTGTTTTTTCTAATAAATTCGAAAGTAACTTTATCACCACTCTAGACCCTAAACCAACGGCAACTAAAGGATTTCGTTCATCGATTCCTGATTTACCAGTGTAAATATCAAGATCATATATATACCCATCAGAAGAACAGACTGCCCATTCTTTTATTCCAAATCTAATGGGTTTATTCCTTATACATTGCTTGATACCAAACCTACCAAAGTATTTTACCATTATCTCATCTATTGATAAATTATAGTCAAAGAAACCAAATTGCATACAATTCTCACGAAACATATCATACAGAGTTCTAACCTTCCAGACTTTATCATTTTGATCAGTTTCTTGAAGTTTATAGAATCGTATGTTCTTTTTTATGGCAACGAAATTATTTCTAGACATAAGTTCCGCAATTACTGGACACTGAAGTATTCGCTTTTTTGACCAGTAATCACGAATACTTTTTCTAGAATTGAAGATAGTAATCATTATGATTGTAATAAATTTTTCTAGATCATCCATACATAAATCAAAATGATTTTCAGAAGTGGCTTCAATGATATGGTTTTTCATTGATTTCGAAAAGAAAACCTCAAACAACTCAAAAGCATTTTTGGATTGCAATGATGAAATAGGTGAAATATTGAAGTTGCTCTCGACATGCGGAGAAATATCATTCAAAGCATCATTTTTCCAACTGTACTTATGATTCGGTTCCAACAATTTCTGAGTACTTGTGTATGTACTTTTAGCATGTTCGTAAGAACCTGATGGTAATTCATTTGATAATGTATCTTCATTTGGATCACCGTCCGAATCTCCATCTGAACTTTCATATTCATTAGGAATGAATGCTATATCAATATGTTGACCTTCATCACTATCAGAATCTTCAACTAAATTTGGTAGATCGCTAATTCTCCGTCTCGGCATTATCAGTAACGTTACCAATTTAGAACAAAATAAAAACTAAAAGTTTTCCGAAATTATTATTTCAAAGAATAGATCCAATGTATAAATGTTTTCAACCGTTAGCCCGCCACTCAAACGTGATCTCTAACACGGAAGGATTTACGAAATGAAATAAACTTATCCAATTACAGTATAAGATCTCAAAATTTATCAGTAAAAAATACTGATATGATTCCAGATACCATGTGTGAGAATGAAAACACTTATTTGTCAATAGTTTATTTCTACATAAAGATATCAAATTGAACTCTGACAAAAAAGTGTTGTATAGGTTTTCATCTCAATTTTATCCCCCGAATCGATTTCCGCATTCAGATTTTGAAAATTATGAATTTTTTTGTAATTTGTTTAAATAATTTGTTATAAACAATTGCAAATGACATAAGAAAAAATATATATATTTTATTTTTCACTTATGCAAAGGATAGCACAGTTTATTTTTTGCTATTCCAGATAGATTTTGCTTGGGACTTGACATGGTCACTTTTTCTCCCCAACATGCAATTGTTTATTCCTACGTTACACTAACAAATTGAATTCTGACAAAAAAGTGTTATATAGGTTTTCGTCTTGATTTCATCTCCAGAATCGATTCCCGCATTTAGATTTTGATAATTATGAATTTTTTTGTAATTTGTTTAAATAATTTGTTATAAACAATTGAAAATAACATAAAAAAAAATACGTATATTTTATTTTTCACTTATGCAAAGGATAGCACAGTTTATTTTTTGCTATTCCAGATAGATTTTGCTTGGGACTTGACATGGTCACTTTTTCTCCCCAACATGCAATTGTTTATTCCTACGTTACACTAACAAATTGAATTCTGACAAAAAAGTGTTATATAGGTTTTCGTCTTGATTTCATCTCCAGAATCGATTCCCGCATTTAGATTTTGATAATTATGAATTTTTTTGTAATTTGTTTAAATAATTTGTTATAAACAATTGAAAATAACATAAAAAAAAATACGTATATTTTATTTTTCACTTATGCAAAAGATAGCACAGTTTGTTTGTCGCTATCTCAACCAGTCTTAGCGTGGGCTTTAATGGGTTAACGAGAGCTTAGATGAGGAAGAACTCATCGATAAGCTCGTCATTTCGATAAAGATGTACGCTTACTAGTGCAAGCTAAAACAAAAAAATATCGGAATTTATTAGATGTACTTTCCTCATTCGACAATGATGATTATGTGAGTAATTGTAACTCATCTAAAGAACATACGAATGAACACCAAGTCAATAGTATATCGATCGATCCCTCGACTCAAAAACCGCAAAATAAACGGTGAGAATGCAACCCCAAGCTTCCCTTGAAGAAATCAGTGAAGATACAGTGAAATAACTTGAAAACACTGCATCCTTGGGAAACGAGTGAGCGTTGCTTCTCGTAACTCGGATATAAAGAAAAAATTTCAGCGAGTAGCAACGATAAAAAATTACAATTTGAGTAAAGATTCGACGGAAGGATTACTATGTATTATATTTCATAATCCTCGGGATGAGATTAAGATTGAACTCGAAAGTAACGAAGACAATACATATATTAGGAAATGTCCAGAAATTAATATAATTGTAGAGGGTATTTCGGTTATCGCATTGCTTGATTCGGGTAGCGAGATTTCAGCAATTTCCGACGAATTTTACAATCAAAATGCATCAATCTTTAAGAGAAAACCAACCTTGCCTATTAGTGGACATGTAATTAAAGTGGTTACTGGGCAAAAAACGGTAAAGTTGAAAAAACAAAGTTATTTAAACGTAAGATTGGGTGACCTTTACGTAGACCTAACCTTTCTCATTATTCCCCATTTGGTAAAAGATTGCATCATTGGTTATGATACTATGAAAAGTATAAGGATGCAACTTGATACTGAGCAGGATAGTGTAACTTTTCAAATAAACAATATAGTGGGCTATTTGAAATGTAATAAAACTTCTTTGGATGAGAAAATGTATCGGAGCTTGTCGATTTGGCACGAGTATGACCAGAATTTTGGCGAAGAAGTATCCTTGTTCGGAAATCTAACCTAAAACTACCTAGACGTAGACGCCGCAAAAGACGACGATACGAATCTAACGTGGACGAAGATTAACGAAAAAATTAGCGTATGCTCAAGCTTAACTGAAAGTCAGAAAAACGAATTAGCAGCATTGGTATACGAATTCAAAGATGTGTTCCGCAAAAAGCCCGGATTATTGAAAATTTACACTCATAAGTTAGTACTCCAGGATGAAAAACCTTACTTTTCGAAACAGTATCCAGTGTCTTTAAAACATCGCGAAAACGTGAGAACTGCAATCAAAGAAATGTTGAGAGATGGTATCATACGTAGGTCAAAAAGCAATTTTATAAATCCAGTTGTCATCAGCGTAAAGAAAGATGGATCTGTTCGGTTCTGTCTAGACGCTAGACAACTGAACAAGAAGCTGGTGAAAGATTGTGAAACTCCATTACGTATGGAAGACATTTTTCAGCAATGTTTTGGAACCAACTATATGTCAAGTTTTGATTTGACGAGTAGTTTTTGGCAAGTCCCACTAGACGAAAAGAGTAAGAAGTATACTGCCATTATAATTGAAGAAAATACATATGAATTTAACATCGTACCTTTTGGAACTTGTACTAATACAGTCGCCTTAGTAAGGGCTTTGAATCTATCCATTATCGATTTAAAACAATTTATCATCCCGTTTGTAGATGATATTCTCTGTATCTCAAAAACATTCGATGAACATATCTATCATCTTCGAGCGTTATTCATTTGCTGCCGTAGAGACAATTATACTTTAAAATTTTCAAAATCAAAGCTAGTTCAAAACGAGATGGAATTTTTAGGTCATGTTATTACACCCTCGCGTATCAAGCCCCAAAGGGAAAAATTACAGCTTCTAAGGGACTTTAAAGCTCCTAAGAATCTTAAAAGCTTGCAGAGCTTTCTCGGTTTCGTCAACTTTTATACTAAATTCGCTAAGAATTATGGAAACGTGATTACAAACGCGACAGAAAGAGTCCGAACTATTATTTTGATAACGCGAAATAGACTCAAACGTTACAGATATTAAAGTTAGAATTTTGCACCCCTAGATACAAGGTGCGAGGGTGGGTCAATAAATCCTTAAAAAATCTAAGAGATGGCGCTCAAAGCTTGCCAATTCATGTTGCACCAGCAAGCGTCACTATTAAATAGAGTTCTGCCGAAGATTCAGTCAGATCCATTAAATAGTTCCGTTTTTATCGTCGATCAAAGTGAATAACTTTTCTATTCAAAAGGTCTTACACCGAAAAAAATGAACGCTGAATTAGATGCAGTTTATGGCGTATCTGCCCTGTGTTTGCAACTGTTTACAATTGGGTAAATGAATTTAAACGTGGCCATACATCCACTGCAGATGAAATCGTTCAAGCCGTCCTGTAGACTTGAGCACTCCGGAAATGATCAATAATTATTTTTGTCGACTATTTAGAAAAAGGACAAACAATCAACGGAAAGTATTATGCGTCGTCGTTGGACTGGTTAAGCGAGAAAATAAAGGAAAAACGTCCTCATTTGAACAAAAAAAAATTCTGTTTCATCAAGACAATGCACAAGTGTACAATTGCTAATTTTCAATGGCTAAAATTAAGGAATTTAAGTTCGAATTAGTAGACGATCCACCGTATTCACCAAATTTGGCCCCTAGTGAGTTTTTTTACCCTCAAACCTAGAAAAGTGCCTTGCCGGACAACGATTCATCTCGAACGAGGAGATCATAACACAAACAAATGGCTATTTTGAGTAACGTCCAAAATTATTTTTTTCTGATGACTTGAAAAAACTTGAAAGACACCTGGAAAAATATATCAAGCTAAAAGGAGATTATGTTGAAAAATAAAAATAATCTACCAAAAATAAATTGTTTTTCTATCTTTTTCTAAGGACTTATTGACCCACCCTCGTATTTAGTATTGAAAGAAACCGACTCGTGGAAAATGAGGAGTAGGCGGGGAGAAAGGGCAGCTAAATTCGATGGGAAAATATACAGGTTAGACGACGGTAGACTGCTGAAACAGTGCTGGCTGGAAAAAATCGCCGAATACACATACTTCCAAAGTCAAGCGCTAATGGTTGATTTTTGAAGCTAATCATCTAATTACTATATTTGTGACGGGCGAATCGATCGTTGGATTCGATCGCCCTGTTCGCCTCTCTCTCTCTCTTCCGCGTGCCTTCCCCTGAGCCGCTGCCACATCGGTCTTGGTTGAGTAAAACCGAGTATCGACGCACGATGTGGTTTTGTTGCAGGTCTGATTCCTGATCGGCGGAGATGCCTGGCGTTAGGGGAATAGGCGTGAGCGGGGAGCAGAGGAGGAGAGAGAGAAATAGTGTCGCCGGCATGAGCCGCACATATGTGCGTAGCCGGCGGCGCTCGGCCGTTTTGAGTACCTGTAGGGAGGGGCGCGTAAGAAAGCGCGGAAGGCGCGAGATCGCGGGCAGTAGAGTTTTGACCGGCAATTAATTGCCAGCTAATCAAGCTTCGCGACCAAAACCAGTGTTTGTGCGGTTAATTGATATATAGCGACCATCAGCAAGAAGGAAGACCGGCTGCATCCAATCCCGCCTTCGAAGACAACATCGTTGCTCAGAGGACGTGGACTTCCGCAGCAGCGCTCCCTCTCAAGGTCAGGTACCCTTTTTGGTTTATCGGTGCGCGCCTCGATTTCTCTCTCTCCGAGCATCATATAGGCCGGACGCGGACGAGTGGTTAGATGCGTGAATTCGCATCGCCCTCGCGGAATTCGCGGGACAAATTGTAAGGTGACGTTCTGTTTCCTGTGCGTTAATTCGCACGGAACGAACTTAGCCCGGACTCGGCCGACGCACACGTCAAAAGCCGAATGTATAGTATTGTTGCAATAAAGAGTAAAATATTCGAATTGATGAGTTTATTCTGTTCGAACCTGTCTCTCTTGTAATTGATTAAATTGCGATTATCTATATTACCGGACGACATAGCCCTCGTTAAATTTTCGCGACGAAGCGAATGCGCCTTCCGAACCTTTCCCCTTAAATAATTTGTGACGCAACGTTGTTCGGGCTTAAATTATTAACGTACGTGTTACATATTATCAGAAAATATTTTTCAATAGCTCTGCATACGGCTATAAAATCATTAGCCGATCAGTTATCTAATCTCTACCGTATTCGTATAAATACCCTTTTCAGCATATGCATAACCTACGCAGCCGGACACTTGAAAGCGCTCAAAAGTCTTAATGCTGTAAAGTGTCTGTAAGTGCTCTTAGGAAACTCGGGTAACCCAAGCCTCACTAACGACAAGAGAAACTGTAGTGTAAAATAGCAGTTTTATAAGGCAAAGGACAAAGTCACCTGATGGTTTGGTCACCCAACTGAACCATCGGTTATCCAGTGGCTTAAACAGTACCGCATAAGATGTGGCCTTCTATAAGCGTCTATAGTCATTGCTTTTACTCATACGCTCATCGTTGTATTAAAATAACTTATCAATGTAAATATTGCGTTGTGCATACAGCGTGCCTAAAATTTTATACATTAACATTGAAAAAAGATTGATTAATTTACCAAAAAATATTTCAAAAAAATTTCACAAGTAATGCAGATATTAAAGAATTGAAAATTAATGACAACTTTGTGTAATCTTATACTGTTATTTACTGAAACTAGGTTATGTACTCATAATAATTATAATACTAATAATTTTAATAATTATAGTAGTAATTTATTGTCATATTAGTGGCTATATTCATATGTACTACACAATTTTAATAGCAGTAGGGATACTAAAAAATACCACATAATTTTAGTAAAATATGAGACTGGCGCTGTAGTCATAGCATGGAATAATATGATTGAGAAAACCATCAGGAAACGTAAAATTATTTACTATTATATAAATATCATTTGTTATAATGATTGTCTCATCACTATTTCATTGAATTTAATATTACAGATAGTGTTTGTACAGCAAGCTAAATATGCTCTACCAACTAAGCCAAAATATAATTCTGATAATGTTAACTTTGAATTATATGTAAAAGGTAATTCTAAAATTGAAATTTGTGAAAAATACAAGAATTCAGACAATAAAGAAACCAATACAGTTTCTATTAAAATGCTCAAATCAGATGTTAATAGTTATGTCTATAAAAAAATACGTAAGTTGTTTCTTTAGTATAATAAAAAAATATCAAAATTTATTAAATGTCTTACTATAACATCAATATATTTTTTTAGATGTTCAAGGAGTTCTTCATACAGAGTTAAACTACTGTTTTAAATAAACATGTTAATTACTATTTTGATGCTATTTCCAATTGCGTAGAGCCTCTGAAATATATATAGAGTTATATATATATATATATATATATATAAACTAGGAGGGTACCCCTTGTTTGCTACGCTCGCCAACCTCCCAATTTGAAATTCAATTATTTAATTCAATATACTTCTATTCAAACTATCTGTAACAATTTATTTTATTTTTGTTTTCTAATAAATCTATATCTCTGTTATCCTATACATTAATTTTAGTTTATAACTCTTATTATGGCATATTGTTCATTTCGGTTTGCCCTGCAAATATCTTAGTACTTATCATATTAAACGTTTACAAGAGTACTTTGATATGATGTAATTCATTATAATAAATAATTATGGTTTAGTAAATGTGTTGTAATGTAATTTGTTTTTAATGAAATATATTTTATTATTTCCATCGTCCAATATGGTAAGTATTCTCCTATCCACCACCTGGGGAGGCGCCGGATGCGGGATCACATATATATCATCATAACTCGACTTCCGATTTTTATATGTTTAATTTATTATTTTATTTTTTTCGTGTTGTCGATACCACGACATATTCATTAAATTTTTTTATGTTATCGATAATACGTTATTATCATTCTCATTATTATCATCACAAGTTTCTTCGCGCTCGCATCGAAGCACAAATCGGTGGCAGCCCTGCCGATCTGCCTTTCCTACTGCTCCTGCGCTCCACATCACAATTCAAACGCGCCTGTACAAATTTGCCATTATATTCACGTAGCAATGGTGCGGGAAACATGCGATAGAGAGATTTAGATTAGATTCGATCAAACTTTTTATCTGACCTTAGGGTATAACCCCGTAGACTTCAGGTTTAACAAAACGCAGTATAAAATAATTCAACTCACAAATAATAGGAAATACATTAAAAACTTAAACTTAAATTACAATTAAAAACTTAACACTTAACACTGAAAACAAATTAAACGCAAAAACAGGGTAAAAAGTTTTCCGAGCAAGGAGGATGACAGAGCAGATGAGATTCATAATAACTTAGAATTTAGAATCCGGATTCACAATAAATTAACTGATTAAAATCGAGAAATAGATAGTGAAAAGACGGGACTTTAGCGGAGTGAATTGAAAGGGTGAAAATCATAGTTGAGATAGTTTTCAGGTGTTTGAAAGTAGTTTGATGTGGAGGTGAAGGCAGAGATATTGAAGAAGAAAGAGACTGGCGATAGCTTTAGGAGAGACGAGGGATTTGAGAGAGACTTTGACTTGACTCTGTGATGCAGGGCTAAATGTTCGAGTACCATGAAAATTGAGAAAAGCCAGGATTTGAGTTCCATGTACCTGGTCATTTCAAAATCTGTAATGAATAATTTATTGAACAGATACATACCACCGATTGAGAAGGAAAGGTTCCAGGCCTACGTTCGTGAGACCGGATACGAGAAAGCCATGGAAATGAGCCGGTGCACTGATCTTCATACCTTTGTTCAGAGCGCTCTCTCCCATGATGTCATTTTTTAGAAGAAGGGACAAAATAATCCATAAGAAGTTGCGCTCTGGTGAGTTATAAGATCAGTTCTGGGCGAATTTGTGACGTCAGAGAAGATTTGATTCCAGTTGCTACTTGTAATCCAAAATATAAAACAAGTATCATTAACAATGAGTTAACGAGAAGCAAGATTCGACCTGTCTTAATTATACATAGGCGAGATAGGAGACGAAGCTAAACATTTACTTTTAATGTTTGTAAAGCCATGATGTGACAACTGTTTACCAAGAATTCACCTTGATTTTAGCGAAAAAGAAGCCAGCCACACAAAAACCATATGTTGAGGGAAAAATTGGAAAATACAAGCCGAGGCCTGAACATATGGCAACATTTAATTTTTTAATTATACTGCAACTACTTTATACAAGAAGTGTGGCTATCTATCCAAATTTTGTTTTGTAGTGCGCTAAAATACATAGCACGGCTACAGTAGTACAACTACATTCTTGCAAAAAGTAGTGTTGCTACAATCTTTTTTGTAATTGCATTACTTGTAGCGTCGCTCCTCATATAACCATATATGTAATGGTAACGTAAGTCCGAACTTTCCCAACACTGACATATTGATTCGATTTTTTTATGCTTGAATGAATAATAACCTGATTGTTAATAGATTTTGTTTTATTAAAATTTATTAAAAACTTTTTTTTTAAGTTTATTCTCTCGAATCAGCTATTTGCTAATAAAAATAAGATGAAAATGTTGACAATGTAAATATTTATAATTTCTAAAGCTAATACAATTGGTTAATCCGCAGGTTTCGGCAAGCATGAGATCTCGACAATCGTGAGGTTGGGGGCAAGGGATCGGACAATTTAATTTTTACCAAGCAAATCACATTTACTTGGCACATACCCCGATACAGGGCTGTCAACCGTTCATTCCCGAAACATGGCTAGAGAATCGACTATCGGTTTAAGTTTAGTAGATTTATACACGGTTAACAACGGACAAATTAACGCACGTAAAACTTCCGAATCCTTGGTCATTCGCGTACGCCCGAGAAAGGTTTCCGATTCGTAGCTTGTTTTTCCTTTGATGAGACCTAGTACTTTATAATAATTCAATTTATTTTCTATATCATTATACACATTATATAATTTTACATTTTTATTATATTCTTTTACTTTACCCTTTTCTTTCTTTTTATCATTATAATTTATAATATATGCATGTTTTGTCTTTTTCTTTTGTTAAGCAGTCTCTCTGAGAAGTTCGGTTCAAATAAGATTGACAAGTTTGGTATTAATCTGTTTTTTATGTAGATGCATCGATGCCAGTAATTTATTATCACCCCTATCGATAAATGGAAGTCATTTCCTAATATAATTTTACTAGCTAAAAAGGAAACTACTAGAAAAATGAATACAAAAGTATTTTCCGCGATTTGAACATTTAGCAGCGTTTGCATCTTTATGATTGTAGATTTTCGTCCTATTGCAACTGAGATAATCATGCCTGTGACTGGTAATTCTAAACACTCATTTGCAATAGAAATTTTAATGTAAAATTCTTTGAAAATTGCACTAATCTGACTTCCTGTATCGATGAGAAATGACATCGTATTTTCATTTATTTTGCATAATGTATGGACTGGAGGTGGTATACATTGGTGACATTGGTCCTTGATACGGACATAAATATATGTCCTTATCTAATTTTACATTAACCTCAGTATTGAATTAACGTGCCGACGGACCATAACTTAACGCATCTATTTGACATTTAAATTGCTCAACTGTCTTTGTATATTATTGTATGATGAAGGTAGGAAACGTGTATCAGGCATTAACGACGGTAATTGTTGTCTCTTATTAGGCATTTAATTGGAAAGTTCTCTTTGATTTACGTACACTGCCGCTCACATAAATTTGGCCACCCCATCAAAAATCTGTCAAACTTTGAAGTTTTGTACCTCTATACGGAATCAACCGATCTAAAAAATAGTACATTTTGAAGCTTGTACCAAGCCCTTCAATATATATGATGAAAATATTTAAAAAAATAATGTTTAATTAATTTTTTATAAACAAATGAAAAAAAAAAATTTTTAATTTTTTTCGTCCATTTTCAAATTGGCATAACTTTGTAAAAAATAATCGGATTAAAAAAAACAAAATGGAGGTTAAAGCTATGGTACTCCTCTTTAAAATACGCTATGCAGAATTTCGGTTTATTTATTTTTTAGGGAATTTTTTAATTTTATGTAAAAAAAATCACATTTTTTCAACAGCTCATAACTCAAAAACCATGAGTCAAACTAAAAAAATCATAAGAGCAAAAATTATGCGTTTTTACACAACGAATACGAATTCAACGTAAAATATTCAAATTAAAAAAAAAATTTTTTTTTGTATATGTATATGCGTATATGTATATGCGTATTGTATATGTATATGTATATGTATATGCGTATATATATATATATGCGTATTGTATATGTATATGTATATGTATATGCGTATATATATGCGTATTGTATATGTATATGCGTGCATATATGTATATATGTATATGCGTGCATTCATTGTATACGAACTACTATTATCATAGGTACCATACCATTATAAAGTAGATTGTATACCGATTTGTAAAAAATATCCATTATTTATTTTAATCAATACTAGTATACAAGTCGTATAACTCATTATATAATATTTCACTAAAAGTTTAATAAATAATTGTAAATAAAAATCTTTTTTTCCTGGTAAAAAAAGAAATTTTTTTTTTAAATTTGAATATTTTACGTTGAATTCGTATTCGTTGAGTAAAAACGCATAATTTTTGCTCTTATGATTTTTTTAGTTTGACTCATGGTTTTTGAGTTATGAGTTGTTGAAAAAATGTGATTTTTTTTACATAAAATTAAAAAATTCCCTAAAAAATAAATAAACCGAAATTCTGCATAGCGTATTTTAAAGAGGAGTACCATAGCTTTAACCTCCATTTTGTTTTTTTTAATCCGATTATTTTTTACAAAGTTATGCCAATTTGAAAATGGACGAAAAAAATTAAAAATTTTTTTTTTTCATTTGTTTATAAAAAATTAATTAAACATTATTTTTTTAAATATTTTCATCATATATATTGAAGGGCTTGGTACAAGCTTCAAAATGTACTATTTTTTAGATCGGTTGATTCCGTATAGAGGTACAAAACTTCAAAGTTTGACAGATTTTTGATGGGGTGGCCAAATTTATGTGAGCGGCAGTGTACGTCTGTCTCGAGTGATCTTGGTTTGAGAGATTTCGTGGTTGGGTATCTCTGTTTTATGTTATTTTAATCGTAGTTTTGATTAAAGTTGTTTTGATTTGCATGATGCTCTGATGATAGATTTTGATAATCCGGTTTATGTTCGAAATCGTATACTCTTACTCACTCGTTATACAAATCATCCAAGCGTACTATTGCTTAAGTCTCTCTCTACTTAAGTCGCTCGAAACATTATAGTCTATGAGAGCCAGACTCTTTTTTACTGACAAAGGAAACTGCCAGGCTATGGTTGTATTTTTTTCATACCGGAAAATGGAGGTCTTAAAAAATTGGTTTGCTTTAATTTTTTGTATTAAAACGTTTGCAAATTTTTATCATATCTACTATTAAACTTTGTATTTGACCATTTATTTTTAAAATATATTTGATTATTTGTATTATAAAATTCACTTTAAAATCTATCTGAGAATTCTTTGTATGAGGCAAAAGGAGTCTGTAAGTCGTGCCAGTGTCTAGCCTTCCCGTGTAAGGTAATTTTCAAAATTCGCAGCTTTTAATTGTCTCTTATACTTTTTATCTAACATAATCTTTCAAACTTATCAAAAAACTCAAGAGCGTTTGATATGTGTTCGTTATGGAATTCCGGCATCCTGGTGTCCACGCGAAAGCCCGTAATATTACCCACAATTGCGCAAATTTCTGCCGCACAATCTCGATTTTGAACGGGTTGTACTGACATATTTACTTGGGTTTGCTCTTGTGATTGTGACAGACGATGTTGCTGAAGTACGTCGTTTTGCACTGCTTTTGGCTTCTTCGTTGTCTCTCGGAATAATCATTTTCCGAATATTCATTGGGTATTTTTCTTTATCTAGCCCAACTGATGAGCTCGAGTTTCTAGTGTTGATATTAGTCAATCTTTTCTTTGGAGCATTTAAATTTCGGAGCCTATGCTTGGCTTGCCGTTCCGATCTCGTTACATATATACAGCCAGTACCACTCATGGAGTTCAATAAACTAAACTATTTATTCTACCGGTACATGGGCGCCAGTTGTAAATATTTATAATTTCTAAGGCTAATAGAAGCGGTAAATTGATAAGTGTAGAATCAATCTACCTTGTAATACTGTTACGTGCTGGTTATTAAATTCATAATCAACGCGTACCAATATAAATCTAATGGGTAAGGCTCACTTTAGAGAAAATAATTAAAGTCCTAACTATTTATAATATGAGCGGAGTAAATAATTATTTGTTACTATACCTTGAAAGACTTGTTAAAAGGGATATCTGATGATCCAGTTAGAGTTCGCGTACTGATATTTAGAATAAATCTTAGACAGATTTCACTTTTAGAAGGACATTTATTAAAAAGGTGGCAGATTTTTAAAATGTTTCCTTCGCAACAAATTGATAAGAGTAACACCGAAATTTGACAGACTGGCGTAGTATGGAGTTCCACGTATAAATTATTTCAAAAGAAACTTGCGATGAGAACTAAGCGCATTCAAAACTTTTTATATTCTACTTAAGATGAGTATCGCAATTAAAAGTAGTCCTTGTTTATTACATTATAATTTGCTGAATACGTGGTTTTGTTACTGGTGCGCGTTCGCATGTCCCAGTTTCAATCAGATGTATACATAAACTTAGTCTCCTTTTGAATTGTGCGAAAGAATTTCATAACCTTTGCAAAAATACGTTGCGAGACGTAACACCTCGGGGCCTAAGATATCGTAATTAATGTTGTTCTTCTTGTTTCTTATATTCAAGCTCTTAGGAATGTATGACTCAGCGGTATTCGAGTTCATTATACTTTCAGTTTTTGTAAGTATTTTAGTTTTGATTTTTACTTAGTGAGTATTTTATACGATATATAAGAGGTGTGTTGGTTTGTTTTTTTCGTTGTACAATGTTTGGCTATCCACGAAAACGTTACTCTATGGTTTGCGTAAGTACATAGATTTTGTATTTATTATAACAAGATTTTTTCTCCTTTATTTTTCTTTTATTATATATATTTATTGTTTTAGTTTGATGATTGACAGCATACCCGTGCTGTCAAACGTGCCAAGTGGCGTAATTTGCCCGTGCCCGCTCCACTCAGACCGGGCACTAGAAAATATTTGCGTATATGTGTTTTTGGTTTTCTGCTTTTGTGAGTAATTTCTTCATCTTTTTTTTTCTCTAGTTTCAGGATTCAGCGAGCTTGCGGACCTTGAGGAAATGCGACGCTTGACACGCACCTCCTATTATTTAGGAGAATATGGGCCTGAAGAAGATACCTGGAGTCTTTGTGATCTTTTCTTTTATGAACTACGCGTGTACTGTAATGGTTTTCGACGTATATATATGGAAGTTTTTAGTGATTTTTATAATGTATATATAGGTCCAAGCAATCCTCATAGGTATGCCCGTAATTGTACGAGGGTGGTCCGATAAGTATTTAGCCTACAAAAGAAAAACGAAAATTTTGGAAAAGTGGCGTTTTATTTTTCAACATAGTCTCCTTTTAGTTCGATACACTTGACCCAGCGATGCTCCAACTTCTTTAACCCGTCTGAAAAATACGTTTCCTCGAGGTCTAAAAAGTAGGCTTCCGTGGCAGCGATTACCTCCTCATTCGACTCAAATTTTTGCCCGGCGACTGACTTTTTCAAGTTTGGAAACAAAAAGAAGTCGCACGGGGCTAAATCTGGAGAATACGGTGGATGGGGCAGCAGTTCGTAGCCTAATTCGACCAATTTGGCCATGGCGACGGCGGAGGTGTGAGCCGGTGCGTTGTCATGGTGGAAGAGCACTTTTTGTTCGCCAAATGGGGCCGTTTTTTCTGCAATTCGACGTCGAATCGGCCCAGTAATTCGGCATAGTACAGCCCTGTGACCGTTTTGCCCCTCTCCAGATAGTCGATGTAGATCACACCTTGTGAATCCCAGAAAACGGTGACCATCACCTTTCCGGCCGATGGGGCAGTCTTCGCCTTCTTCGGAGCACTTTCGCCGGGTAAAGTCCACTGTTTCGACTTTTCTTTGATCTCTTGTGTATACCAGTGGGTCCATGTTTCATCGATTGTCACGAAAAGACGCAGAAACTCCTTCGGATGCGCTTAAACAGCGTCAGATATTGCTCTGAAGTTGTCTCACGGTTGCGCTTGTTGTCCGGAGTGAGCAAACGCGGCACCCATTGCGCCGACAGCTTTCTCATGCCCAAAATTTCATGCAGGACATGACCCACGCGGTCTTTTGAGATGCCTACGATCTTAGCTATCTCGCGCACCTTCAATCGTCGATCTGCCAATACGAGATCGTGAATTTTTGTCACGTTATCCTCCGTGATAGCCGTTTTCGGAACACCTGGACGTAGCTCTTCAAACATCGACGTGCGACCACGTTGAAACTCGTTAAACCAATTTTTGACGGTCGCCATCGAAGGAGAAGAGTCACCGTACACAGCATCCAAGAGCTTTTTGATTTTACTGCGCGATTTCCCTTCCAAAAACAAGAATCGAATCACCGACCGATACTGCTCTTTTTCCATTTTTCAAAAATCAACGGACACACTTGCTTTCACACGCTCTCAAAAATAAACTACAACTCCGATGCGGCTGAAATCTTGACAGTAACCATCGAGAAGGTTGTACTACATGATAGAATATTTCTTTTGCGAGAGTGGCGTCATGGGGCGGTAAGGCTAAGTACTTATCGGACCACCCTAGTATTTGAAATAAAATAAAATATTTATAAAACATGTGTTGTGTAGTTGATATGATCCCTCTGGGCCCAAGTGAGCGCCTTACATGGCGAGAAAAAAGAAAACGAAGAGAAAAGAAAATTTGAGTATTAACAGTAAATCATTGTAGACTGAATAAAGTTGTTTTTGAAATTGAAAGATCTGATCCGGAGAGGATGGTTGGTGATCTTTTTGGTATGGGAGAGGAAATTTTTGATGATGATATCTGAAATTTGGGTATTATCTTAATTTCTTTAAGTTCGGTTTCTTTTTCTCTATTTATTTCTTCTTGTTTTATGTTAATTTTCGGAGTATACTAGATTGTCGTTCGAAAATGTTGCATCTATTAGGTGCCACGTGCTGTTGGCAATATTTTTTAGTATATTTTCTTTGAATATTCCTCCTAAAGTTGTATTTCCATTGATTTCTTTTGCTATTATGCTAAGTAATGAAGCTTTCTCTATAGGGAACATTAATTGTTCTTGCATTTTTTCTGAATCGGTTTTGGAGTAGACTCCACTTGTTGCTAAGCCTTCAATTGATTCAAAAATCCATCCTATTTTTGTATTAGGTTTGGTGGTAAGGATTTTGTAGGTGTTGGCGTGAACTTTATTCACTCATTTTCGATTTTGTAGTAAGAAGGTATTATGGAGTTGCAATCAATGTTCATTCCTATTTTTATTAATATATGTATTTTTGGTGTCAAAAACCATGTCTCATTTCCACGTTGTACTGATAAATCTTTATAGCAATCATTTATATGTATAATTTTAACTGTTGTAGGTATACAATTTATAACGTGGACCACTTCTCTAGCTATTTTAGCCATATAGCCTGGTTGTTTCATAATATTGTAAGCGAATTCATCTGGTGAAAATGACGCAGTGGATAAGGAGTTTTGGATTACTTTTCTTTCAATTTCGCATTTTTCTGTTACTAAGTAAATGTATAAATAATTTGTTCGGCTTTTTAAATGCCTTTGAAAACACAAATTTGGAGTTTATACAATATGTAAATATGTCACGATTTACTTTGTTTTCCTTTCTAATAATATCATTATCAGAAATGTTTGTTTAGGTTGCTTTGTTTTTCCGCAATAGTTAATTTTGGATGTTCGGTTCGAATGCATTCCCGGTCACACTGTACTATTGTCTTTTTGGTTGATAATGCGAATGTTACTTCGTTAGAATATACCACGTAAACTATTTCATGATTATCACTGCTGGAATACTTAGTTGCCATAACCTTAAATATGACGTCGTATGTATTTGTGAAGCATTCTCCCTTTGGTAAAGATTCTCTAAAGGTATGGCCATTTTCCACATCCATGAAATTTCTTTCAGAGAATTTACAAACAACGACCGAACTTACAAGGGAACATTCTCAACCGTCTACATTCAATTTCATTGCAATTGAGATATGTTATACTTTATAAAAAAAATAAGAGACACTATATACCTGCGGCATTTGTTTATAGAGTATCGTTATTGCTCACAATATTAACAGTGACAAGAAGACGGATCTTATATATAATACAATTATTAACTTTAAAAATTTGATTGAATTTCAAGAAGAATATGATGATACCATCAAACGTATTAATTGTATTAATAAAATAAATAAACATACATCACTTGTTCTGAATTCACTTGTATAGGGGTGAATTTTTCTGCGGGTTACTCTATCTAGTGATGTTCGATTATATGCGATTAATCGATAAGCATTCGATTATTTAACAAAATATTCGATTTTTTTTTCGATTATTTTGAAACTCGATTATTACAGCTTCGATTATTTTTTGGCCAATAATCGAATCGATCTGCGCTTTGTGTAATTTGTGTTTTGCGCATGCGTGGATATTATTCTCTCTATTTACATACGTTCGAATAGAAAAGAAATTTGTGACGGTTGAATTGGAATGTGAGGTGAGAGTGAGACGTGAGCTGAGGTAGTTGCAATAGGTAGAATCATCAATCAAGAATGGATAACAATAATCATGATGTTTTCAACCCATTCGTCGAAGACAGACAAAATCAAGGTGCATAAAAAAATTTTATTTACATATTTACTACATTTAAGTTTAAAAATTTTATTGTTGTAGTTAATATATATAAATATGTGTATTCAATAAAATTGTAAAAATAACCATAAACTTGAAATTTTTGTAATTGCAGAAGAAGCTAGAAAGATGTCTGTATGGTTTCAAATAAATAATTATCTTGAAGTTAAAGTTGATGATATATCCACTGGTTACTATGCCAGGATAAAAAGTATTTTGGAATATTTTCATATTATTATTACAATTTACATTCATAATAATTAAGTATTTGTATTCTAGAGTTCAATAAAGTAGCTTTAGACTATGTTCAAGGTAATTTGCTATACTTGTTGGAAGAAGGTGAAAAATTGAAATTTGTATTTAAGTCAATTGATGGTATAGACTTGTAAGTAGATTAATTGTGTTCTATATTCTTCTATCGTTCTATGAAAAATATAATTAAATTAAACAATCTCACTTACATTTTTTTCTATCTATCTAGTGTGAAAGTCTTGGAACCAATTGATGAGTTCACTGATGATGATGAAATGGAAACAAGACTGCTACCAGATGACATTTGTTATTGTTGCAAAGCTTGCCCAACATTAGATAGTCCTAGTCAAATTCGTATGTTTACAAAGTATTGTTATCATTATCTCTAATCGATAGAAATAGGCAAAATAGTTCTACTAAATATTATTGTTACAGCTGACTCCAATAACACGGGGAATTTAATCGATCGTGGATGTACTTCAACAATTACTTCAAAAAATGGATCTCAATTGAGCACCGTACAAAGTATTTCAATGAAACAAAATCAATTCGGCACACAAAATCCTTCAGATGGATGCGATCTACCATTACAGAGTAAAGAAAATACAAATTTTACTTTTAATACCTCTAGAAAGTCAAGGTAAATTGTATAAATTTAACTTAACAATTTATCATCAATATTTTCTAACAAAATAAATTATTTGTTTAAATCATAGAGTTGTCAGTTCTATCTGGTTACATTGTAAAAAAATTACTGAAAATAAAGTACAGTTTCTTTTGTGTCAACATTGTCAAGAGAAAATAAAATATCATAGAAATACTACGAATATGATAAAACATTTATCTGCAAAACATTCTTTATTTTTTAATCAATCAGCTAACCACAAATCATATAAAAAAACAAATTTACAAGTGGCAAAGAGGCCACGCTTTGATTCTGTAAGCTAAAAAACTACCAAATTACATATACAAAGTATAAAATAACTAAATTTTATTTTACAGGATGAAGTTCAATCAACAAATACTCTTACTCCTTGTATTCAATCAGCATTTCAAAAAGTGATAAATTTTCAAGGTTTCGCTATAATAATACGACAGTTTATATGATTCAAACCAAACTATTAACTCTCTATTATATTTACAGCTGGCGGTTCAAAGGATGATGAAATTACTAACACAGTCCTTTTCATGTTGTGTAAAGATCATATGCCTCTATGTGCAGTAGAAAAAGTTGGCTTGAAAACTCTTTTGAAAAAAGCATTTCCTCTGTACAAGATACCATCTAGACACACAATAACAACTAGATTAGAGCAAAAGTATCAAGTTTTGAAACCGAAATTACAAACTACAATAAATAGTCTCAAAAGCTACTGTATCACAGCTGATAATTGGTCCGACAGAGCAAATCAGACATATATAGGTGTTACGCTTCATTTCTTAGATGAGAGCACATCAACATTTGAAAAGATATGTTTGGGTTGCATTCCATTGCATAAGGGTTTTACAAGTGAGTATCTTGAAGAGTTAATGAGGAAAATTTTCAAAGAGTTCAAAATTGATATTGATAAAATTAGCGTAATGCTTACTGATGCTGGCGCGGCAATAAAAAAAGCCGCAATCAATATTGTTAGTAAAAAGCGTCATTTAGCATGCTTAGGACATGCGATATCTCATGTTTTACCAGAATCTGTAAAAGAATCTGTAAAATTAAACGAATTGATTACCAAAATTGGAACTATTGTCACACTTATCAAAAGAAGTAATAATGCTACTGCTAAATTAAAGCAAAGCCAAGTAGACGATGATGATAATAAAAATGTCAAGACTATTGAAGATGCTCTAAAGCTAATAAATGATTGCGTTACTAGGTGGACGTCAACAATCGATATGATCGATCGATATCTAGTCTTAGAACCTTACATTTTCGTAGCTATGAGTGCATGTAACCATCCTATAGATATATTAAGTAGAGACGAAGTGAAGATTCTTGCGGATGTTTTCAAAATCATGAAACCATTCAGAGATGTAATAAACGAAATAAGCGGGGATGTATACCCTACATGTAGTATTATTATTCCTCTTGTGCAAGTACTGGAAAATATTATTTCTAATTGCCATTTGGATACAGAAGTGGGAAAATCGTTCAAAGATACAGTTCAGAAACACATGAAAAAACGTTTTGAAGGTCTAGAAAAAAATTTGATATTGGCTTGCTCAACGGTTCTAGATCCGAGATTTAGAAAAAAAGAGAATTTTACTAACCCTATGGCACGTGTTGATGCTATAGTAGAAATTGACAATCAATTGAAACAGATGAAACAAGAGAGAAATAAAATAAAAGATCAAGCAAGAAAAACACAAGAAATTCAGGCCAATTCACATCAAAGTATCAATCAGAATCTTGAAGGTATTAGTATTTGGGATGCCTATGATAAATTAAATGAGCAGCAAGTAGATGAAATTCTTCAGGTAAATCAATCTGGTTGGGAATTGGAGATCCACGCCTATCTTCAGTCGTCGAACATACCAAGAAAAGATAATATTTTTGATTTTTGGAAAAATCAAAAAAGAGATCACCCAGAGCTTAGCAAAATAGCATTGCAGCGTTTATCTAATCTTGCAACAACTCTTCCATCTGAACGCTTATTTTCTCAGGCTGGACTCATCAATAGATCTCATCGTAGTAAATTATCTGGTATGCATTTAAACATGCTCGTTTTTTTAAGTTCGTTCTCCGTAGTAGAGTGGAATTTGTAATTCTATAGTTTGGTGGTTGTGTGTTTGAAAGAGGTCATTTTCATTGTATAATAGTTAAAACCTTATTTATTTTCATGGGTATAATCAAAGGTGTATGTACTATAATCTCATTCTCAAACCTTCTTATTTGACTATTTATAATCTACAGCATATTCTATCGGTTTACTGTCGTCATCATTTGAATTCATAAAATTATTTAAAATCCTATGTTTAGCACGAAATAAAAAATTGTTCATAGAATTAATGTATTTCTAATTTTTATATCATTTCATTGGTAATATGTTATTGCTTTGGCCAAAGTTCTATTAATCATGTATCTGTAGCTTTTACCATATTTCGACTATCATATATATAACTATTTATCTATTACTGTGTGGGTTTGTATGAGACATGATTTACAAAAAATGCATGCTTAAAATGGTGATACAGTGTGTACTTCGACTTTTTCCATTTTTTCAGTTATATGTGGGTGAAATTTTTTCATTTTGTTTCAAACCATCTACGAGTAAATACAATTACTAAAAATTAAAACAGAAACTAGACTATTTAATTGATATTCTTAATCATAACAACGACAAAAAGACACCGATTTCAAATTTCGCACATTTTTTATTACGTATTTTACCATAACGCTATAATCATACCCAATACCCATAATCATTCTACAGGTGTTTATTGTAAAACTAAAGTCACAAGTGTCATCTAGGCCTGTAAGTGTAATCAATTTTAGCAATCGACAAATGTAAATTTGGAAATACATAATATATATCTTTTATTTATTTTTATAAACTAGACAATATTAATCTAAAAAGAACATCATCATGAATAATGCAGGCCACGTTTACAATGAAATTGTTAATCACAATGGTAAAGTTATTAGTTTTTAAATATCTAACCTCAAAAAATAATTTGAATACAATTCGATACATATTTTTTAGAGGCTGAAAATCCGAGAAGATTTACAATTTATTTTACTGTCAATTATAATTTAACTATTCATATTTCCAACGTACGACTGCAGCAGTATCTTCTACTAAAACATAATGACGAATATGCTGTTCAATATTGTGAAAAGTTTTTGACAAGAGAATCAATTCAAAGTTTATTTAAATCATTGGACGATGTTGAATATTTGCCTGTTAAATTGTAAATGATTGAAATAAGCAATGACCTTTTAATAAATACCATCAGAACGTAATTTGCATTGTTCAATTTATCAGTAGTTCTTATTTCCTACTTATTTTTTTATAATATTGTTGCCATATATTTATAAGCACTTTATTCTTTTTTTAAATTAAAACAACCATCGATTATTCATTCGATTAATCGATTATTTTCAAAGAAAATCGATTATCAAGAATCGATTATTTTGGTAATTCGATTATTAGGAATCGAATACCTTTTCGAATAATCGAACATCACTAACTCTATCTACGGAAATATTTCTCAAGCGGTTGACCAACCTGGGGATAAACTCGTCCAATAACCATTTATTTGGTTAAGCCTTCTGGAGATGAAATTGGAGGCTTATGTTTACGAGGGTTAACTTGACGAGTGGAGTTATTCACGGGGTATGTGAGTGAGGTTGATAAGGGGGTAAGGTTGATCAGGGGGTAGCGAGTGGGCTTGATCAGAGCGTATGTAAGTGAGGTTAATCAGGAGGTCAGGTTTATGAGAAGGTATGCGGTTGGGATCAATCAGGGGATATGAAAGTACGCTTGATGAGGGAATAAGGTTTATATATATATATATACGGTAGATATATATATATATATATATATATATATATATATATATATATATATATATACGAGGGGGGATCAATAAGTTTTTACAAAATCCAAGAGATGGCGCTCGTCACGCTTAAATTATGATGTTTTTGGCAAGCAATACTACTAACTAGATATCGCACAAAGTTTCAGCTCGATTCATTAAGTAATTTTTTTGTGAGCGTTGGTTGAAAAAAAAAGTTATTTGTTTATTTTAAAATGGAAAAAACAGAGTTTCGAGCGGTGATAAAACATTTTCATTTGAAAGGCCTTACACCAAAAGAAATCACACTTGAGTTGAATGCCGTTCATGGCAAGTCTGCCCTTGTGTTTAAGACTGTTTATAACTGGGTAAATGAATTTAAACGTGGCCGTATAACAACAGAAGATGAACCTCGTTCAGGACGCCCCGTAGAAGTGAGTACGCCCGAAAGAGTCAACAAAATCCACGATATGGTGTTGAGTGATAGAAGATTAAAATTGCGAGAATTAGTTGAGGCCACAGGGGTATCAAAGGGTACAATCATTTCAATTTTGCATGAAAAATTGGGGATGAAAAAATATCAGCAAGATGGGTGCCGCGTTTGCTCACTGTTGAAAACAAACGAACCCGTGTAGTCACCTCTGAGGCTCTTATGGCACTCATACGTCGTAATCCGGAAGACTTTTGGCGTCGACTCGCAACTGTAGATGAAACATGGGTACACCACTACACTCTTGAAACCAAAAAACAGTCCAAACAATGGATTACCGCAGGAAAACCAGCCCCAAAGAAGATAAAGACAGTAAAGTCATCTGGCAAGATTTTGGCATTTTATTTTCCATTTTATTTCATAAAAAAAAATTCATTACAACCAAAGTTACTGCTGTTTAACTATTTTTAGGGGTGACATTTGAGGGTAGTTTTCTCTTCCTAGACAGCTTTTTCTGACGATAAAAAAAATACGTATCTCTTATTTTGTTTATAAAGTATAACATATGTCAATTGCAACAAAATTGAAGGCGGACGGTTGGGAATGTTCTCTTGTTAGTCTAATTTTATCGCTGTTTAGACATACTCGTACTTCAACTTTATTTTGTATGAGTGTATTTTTGATGGTATCTTGAACAAATATATTGCTTCAGGAGTCGAAATTATCAGTGTCGGTTGTGCCTGAACACGGACGTCTATGCGCGCTGCCTGCAAAATCTATGCCTTTCATTGTTGTAACGTTTATTTGTAAATTGTCTATGATGTGTATATTATCGTAATGGAGTATGCCTATGGATGAATGTTTTTACAATGTTTGTGACTTATGTTTTCAATGTATTGTTGTTCTGCGTTTGGTACTGGAATGAGATGACCGAAGTATCCACGTTTAAAGATCGTGCGGTGAATTTCAATTATAAATTGAATAATTTGTATTTCTCGGAAGTTCGCTAATTGAATTAGTTCTATGGCTACTGTTGAACGATTCACATGAGTGTTGTGAAAATCGCATTCTTGCATTGATGCATTGCTTAGATTGAGAAGTGGAATGGTACAAATTGTGATAGTGATCATGTTTATTTTCCTAAAACAGAAAAAATGTGTTAGTTTTTCTATTTATGAATAAATAGTTTATTCGCATGGACTGTTTGTGATTTTCCTTGTTTGTTTATTGCAATATTGTTTTTATTTGTTACGTCTAGGACTTCATATGGTCCTAAATTTGGATTTCTTTCTAATTTTCTTGGTTTTGATTTTTTTATTATCATAACCAAATCGCCTATTTTGAAATTTTGCGGGTTTATAAATTGATCGTAATATATTTTTGATTTTCCTTTTACGAGTACAATATTATCATGTACGAGGTGTGTTCAAAAAGTACCCGGAATTATCGTTTTTCCAAAAAAATATTTATTTATTCGTTTACATCAATGTGGTCCCCTTCAAAGTAATCCCCCCCAGATATAATACACTTATGCCAGCATTTTTTCCAATCTTCGAAGCACTCTTGATATTCACTTTTTGGTATATCCTTGAGCACTCTCAACGATTCGGCCTTTATTTCTTCAATCGAGGAAAAACGCCGTCCTTTCATGGGTCTCTTCAACTTTAGGAACAGGAAAAAGTCACAGGGAGCCATATCTGGTGAATATGGAGGTTGGGGCACGACTACGGTATTGTTTTTGGCCAAAAAATTACGAACAAGCAACGACGAGTGAGCAGGTGCGTTATCGTGATGCAAAAGCCATGAATTGTTTTTCCATAAATCGGGGCGTTTTTTTCGGATTGCTTTACGCAAACGTCGCATAACTTCAAGGTAATACCTTATTAACCGTACGACCTCGTGATAAGAACTCATGATGCACCACGCCCCTGCAGTCAAAGAAAACTGTAAGCAAAACCTTCACATTTGATCGAACTTGACGTGCTTTTTTCGCTCTTGGTGACGTTGAATGCTTCCAGGTGGACGATTGTGCTTTGGTTTCGACATCATAACTGTACACCCATGTTTCATCACCAGTTATGACCCTTTCAAGCAAACTTGGATCGTGGTTAACGTCGTTTAACAGCTCCTGAGCAATGTCATGCGATTGTTTTGTTGGTCAAAGTTCAGCAGTTTTGGAATGAATTTTGCTGCCAAAACATTTGAAAAAATGTTGTGACATGAGCCAATTGATATGCCAACTTCATCAGCAACTTCTCTAATCGTGGTTCGGCGATCATTCAGAACCATTTTTTCCACTTTTTTTTCGACATCAATTGTTGATGTGCTGGGTCGACCGGAGCGTTCGTCATCTTTAACGTCTTCGCGGCCATCTTGGAAACGCTTATACCACTCGTAAACACTTGTTTTTTTTATAGCAGACTCACCATAGGCTTTTTGTAACATTTCACACACTTTGTTACACTTTATTTCATTTTTTACGCAAAATTTAATACAAATTCTTTGATCCATTTCTTTTAAAAAACGAAAATCGCCGAGCTCATAAAAACACGTGAAACCTTAGCGACTACAGCAGACAAAGTAAACAGTGAATATAGCTGAAAATTTTATCATAGTTCCGGGGCATGTATACCAATATAATAAAAAAAAATGTTGACAATCGGACTCTCCAGACCCGCGAAATTAAAAAATTCCGGTTATTTTTTGAACACACCTCATACTATGTCAGAAATCTCTTTCATGTTTTTTATTAAGTTAGTTATATAGTTATTGAATAGATAATTGCTCATAGGCCTTAATTGGTTCGCTTAGTGGTAATCTCGGAGGGTAAGCAAAAACTTGCTTATGTGGCGTGAAATTATGTGCGTTGTTACACTAGTGTTATATTACTTATTACACTAGTGTTAAATTACTTATTACACTAGTGTTGTAATAGAATTGTGCTAATTTTAATAGATCAGCCCATTCTATTTTCTTTGAAGTTGAATTTTTTAGGTATTCACATAATGGATGATGGGCTCTTTCTAACTAATTATTTGATTGGGGTGAAAATGCTGTTGTTTTAATTTTTGAAAATTTAAATCTTTTTGCAATTGATTTTATTAATTTGCTTGTAAAGTTTGTACCTTGATCTATTAAGATTATTTTTGGAGAGCTAAATTTG
This sequence comes from Phymastichus coffea, assembly GCF_024137745.1. Lineage (NCBI taxonomy): Eukaryota > Metazoa > Arthropoda > Insecta > Hymenoptera > Eulophidae > Phymastichus > Phymastichus coffea. Next base: position 2,490,521 of record NW_026706836.1, on the reverse strand, counting down.
CATATAAATTCTTTTATGAATGCGTCAGCTCCTGAATCGGCGGGTTCACGACGAGGTATTTTAAAAGTTGATCTTGTATTGTTAATTATTATTATTTTTTGTTATTTTTAATGGATCCACTATGTCCATAGCTGTTTTGTCAAATATTCTGAAAGGTGTGTTCGTAATAATCATGGATTGTCTAGTTTTTACTCTTTTCAATTTATTTCTTTAGCAATCCTCACATTTCTTATTCGATTTTCCTTATCCATTTTCATGTTTTTCAGACGTATTTATCTTTAATACGGTTTAATGTTCTATTTATGCCTGAATGGCCACCGAACACAGATGTGTGATGTAAACTGAATACATTATCGTGATCATTTGCTTTTACATATTCTATGTAGTTTAAATAGTGTAGTATTAATTTCGGTATCTTTGAAGGTATCATATAAGTATTTTTTTTTTAATTTGCCAGTCAAAATTTCATATTAGTAAGTCTTCAGAAATGCTGAAGTTTCTGATTTTCCTTTTGATTATCAGTTCCTTGATGAATTCGAGTGTTTGTTTGACGTTTTCTATTATTAAAGGGAATGATCGTTCCGTATCAATGCAAAGTATGAATAACTCCTTTGAATTTAGTTGTAAAACTTCTATTTCGTTTGGTTTTAAATTTTCATTAATTGTTATTATTTTTTTCTTGGTATACATTGAATGCTTTCTTTTTTCAAGTGGGTTGTGTAACTTATCGACAAACATTGCGATATTGTCTTTTTGAGATTCTACAGACATTTTTGTAATAATGATTTTATATGTGTTGAGATTATTATTACTGTTATGTGTTAAGTTTTGTTTGCTATAATTATCATGTTTGTTCTTAACTTTTTTAATTTGTTGTTAAAAAAAGCACGGTGTACTTTCTTTTTGCGTGATTTTTATATCAGATACTATTAATAAGTTTATTTGATTCGTATTTGTTGACTTCAGCTGTAACTTTTTTTCATTTATTCCTAAATATCCTTCATCTAATCTTAGTTCATGATTTAGCAGTGCTTTTATACCTGGTATCCTGTCAAAGATTATAAAAAATTTCTCACGTATTTCTCATGAAAATCAATACAAATATTATGTATTGGTATTTGTGTGGAGCCAGGGGTTTTCATCGAATCATCTGTGATACCAGAAATGATTATTTGCTTGTTATTGTTCATATTAACCCATTTCTTCCCAAGGCGCCATTTGATAGTCGATTTGTTTTTGACCGAGGAAAACCTCAAAATAATCGAAAATGTATACTAGAAGTCACTTTTCTATTGTAAAATTTCCTGCTCTTTACGAATCTACAGTCAGAATTAGGATATTTTTCACGGAAAATTACAAAATGGCGTCTTGAATGTTGATGAAAATTTAGTATTACATTAGAATTTTTCTTTCAGAATTTAGTTGCTGAAATTTATAGAATCAGGATGAAAATGTAGATTTACATTGAAAATGTTAGTTCTTTGATAAACCTAGGCATTACGAATTTTCCTGGAACATTTTTCCAAGATGGCGGCCAGCAACATGTTGACAAGCGGGGAAATCTAAAATTTTCTAAATAAAAGCCGATTAGAGAATGAATATATACTACCTATACTTTCGATGTCGCTGAATACAATGCTAGTGTCAATTTCAATTTTACAAAATGGCGGATCCAATATGACGTCGTTAATACCAAAATGATGAGCACCAGTGAGTGGGTAGTCAATTCCTATGTTTTCGATATCGCTGAATACAATGCTAATGTCCGTTTTCAATTTTACAAAATAGCGGATCTAATATGGCGTCGATAGTACCAAAATCAGGTAATGATAAAATTGCGAATCTAATTACTATATTTTTTTCTGGATTCTTTGTCCCTACAGTTCGTATTTCTCTAACGGTCTTTTTCAAGATAGTTGGAGCATATTCACTCTTTTTCTTCGGCTGCCTCTCCAATAGTCCTTTTCAGGATAATTGGCGAGATTTTCCATCTTGTGGAGGATTGAAAAGTGCGTATTTCTCTAACGGTCTTTTTCAAGATAGTTGGAGCATATTCACTCTTTTCTTCGGCTGTCTCTCCAATAGTCCTTTTCAGGATAATTGGCGAGCTTTACTATTCACCGAGTATTTTTTCAAGATAAATATTTATCAGATTCGGACTCTAAAAGAAGTTTCATAAAACTGGCAAAATCATGCCGAAACGTAAATCGATGAGGAATGCCAGTGTTGATAGCAGTGTTGTAGAAAACAATGATCATAGTGATGAAGATGAAAATGATCATGAAGTTATGTGGGTACCCGATGATGATAATAGTGACGTACAAGGTCTCGATAATGACGGAGAAGCTGATGGAACTTCTAGATTCACTGATGCAGTAGCCTTATCTTATGAAGAAGTGTATCAAAATTTTTCCGCGAACGAGAAAAAGTTAGAAGCCTCACATAAATACGAATGGATAGATCAAGAAAGACCATAAGATGTTCAACTTGAATCAGAAATATATAATTTTGAAGCAATAAAACAAAATGTACTAGGAAAGGAACCTCGAGAATGATTTGAAATGTTTTTTTGTGATAGAATGAGAGAGTACATTATTGAAGCGATAACTGAAAATGGATTTGAATTAGATCCAGATCATTTCAACAAATTTTTAGGTATTATCATTTTTTCCACTTCCAATATTCGTAAAAGCTATAGAGATTACTGGTCGACTGATGAAATGTGGCATTCCGATGTTGTTTCAGAAACGATGAATAGAAATTTGTTTGAAAAAATTAAGTCTAATTTGAAAACTTCGAAAAATTCGGATAAGACTGATAATGACAAAGTTTGGAAAGTTCGTGTAATTTTAAACATTTTCAGAGAAAATGTAAAACAGTTTGGATTTTTTTGCTCTTCTTTATCAATAGATAAAATGATGATTAAATTTTTCGGTCGCACGCTTCTAAAACAATTCATCAAAGACAAACCAATACGTTTTGGAATAAAATTATGGGCCCTTTGTACTTCTAATGGATTTGTTTTAGAAATAGATATCTATTGTGGAAAAAATGATTGTCAAAGTGACACGAAGTTCTCTAAATGCAGTTTAGGATCTCGGGCAGTGATGAATATGCTTCATGTTTTTCTAACTTCGGTCGATAAGAATGATGTAGCTAAATATCATCTATATTTTGATAGATTTTTCACATCCCCTGATTTACTGGTACACTTGAAAAAACAAAACCTGCGTGTAACAGGTACGGTTAGAGATGATCGTGTTTTTACAAAGGAGATGTTTCCAAAAGTGTTGGATAAATCAAGTAAAAACTCGAAAACATTGATCAAAAATCCCGAACAGAAGACATTGATAGATAAACATAAACTAGATAAAAAGAAAGCTGTTAGAGGATCTTATGTTGTAAGTCATGATAAAACCAGTGGTATAAATTACATTACGGTAATGGACTCGAAACCAGTGTCCATATTATCTACAGCCGTTGGCGTTACACCTACTATTCCAATGGAACGATTCGATAAAATAGCTAAACGTAAAGTACCAATTGAATTTCCTGGAGCATTTAAGACACAACAAATTTATGGGAGGAGTTGATCTTCATGATCAATACTGCAGTGATCTAAAAACGAATATTGGTTCAAAGAAATGGACATGGGTTATTTTATGTAGATTGATCGAGTCTTCACTGACAAATGCTTTGATTTTGTACAATATGGTGAACAAAAAGAGAATGTCTAGTAAAGATTTTGCAAAAAGTGTTGCAAAGTCTTATTTAGAGCAACCGATTGAAAAGTTATCAAAGCATTTGAAACTCACAATACCTGATCGTAGACGAATGTGTATAAAGTGTACCATAAGAACAATATTTTATTGCTATGAGTGCAAAACTCATTTCTGTGATACTTGTTTCAGAGAGTATCATCATATCCACAATAAATCCACAAAATCTTCACAAAGAATATGCAAAGCTAGCAATGACTGCAAGAAACGTACGAATATTTATTGCGAACAATGTCAAGAGTATCTATGTGCAAATTGTTTTGACTCTTACCATCTTGAAAAAACAGGTACGCTTGATGAATAATTTCTTCCACTATTGCATCAATTATTTTGGAAAATACTAGAAAAAGTGCTAAAAATTCAAGACAAAATGTAGCACTTAGATTTGCGATTTTATCAACACAAACTGATTTTGGTATTACCGACGCCATATTGGATCCGCCATTTTGTAAAATTGAAATTGACACTAGCATTGTATTCAGCGACATCGAAAGTATAGGTAGTATATATTCATTCTCTAAATCGGTTTTTATTTAGAAAATTTTAGATTTCCCCGCTTGTCAACATGTTGCTGGCCGCCATCTTTGAAAAATGTTCCAGGAAAATTCGTAATGCCTAGGTTTATCAAAGAACTAACATTTTCAATGTAAATCTACATTTTCATCCTGATTTTATAAATTTCAGCAACTAATTTCTGAAAGAAAAATTCTAATGTAATACTAAATTTTCATCAACATTCAAAACGCCATTTTGTAATTTTCCGTGAAAAATATCCTAATTCTGACTGCAGATTCGTAAAGAGCGGGAAATTTAACAATAAAAAAGTGACTTCTAGTATACATTTTCGATTATTTTGAGGTTTTCGTCGGTCAAAAACAAATCGATTATAAAATGGCGCCTTGGGAAGAAATGGGTTAATAAGTGAGATACTTTTTTTTTGTATTATATTTTACAGTGTTCCACTGTCGATTAATAGAGTTAATTTTTTGTTTCAGACATTGTCTATTTCTATGTATTGTAATAAATTTATAATTTATTAGTGTAGTTTAGTGTAGTTTTTTTAACTCTTTTTAAGTACGTAAGTCAATGATCTATCAACTCTAGTTATTGCTTTATTAGTTTGTTCTTCTAACATTTTTAGAATTTTCCCTTTCGTATTATTCATAATTTTAATACCTTCTTTTTTTAACATATTTTGTGCATAATTTTCGTTCCTATTTAACTTTTCACCATAGTTTTGATTATTATGTGGTTGCTTTACAGTAGTGTTCAAATGTATATTAAATTGTCGTGGGAACGTTAGTACCTGTTGTTCTCTTTCTAGGCGTTCCCTCCGGAAAGAGTTTCCTTGTTACCCGACTTATTCCTAAAACAGTTATCTATCTTATGTCCTAATGCTTTACAAGTTTCACAACAATTTTCTAATTCTCTTTTGTTTTCGAGTACTTTACTGCAATTGGTGATTGAGTGCTAAAATTTGTATCATTGGTATATGATTGCTTTGTCGGCATCTGTTTAAAGGTTGGGCAGAATTTTGCTGTATGACTAGATTCATCGGATAATTGACATTTATATTGCTGTCTGGTTTTATATTCTGCTATAAATATTTTAACTTGTTTGCAATTTTTTTCCATGTGTGTTCCATTTTCACATATTGTGCAAATCTTCAATGTTATTTGTCGTTCATCTTCTTTACAATTTTTTGTTGTTTGTCCTCTGTTATTGCATTTACCACAGATTGCATCTCGACAATTTTGACATGAATGTCCTAGATTATCACAAAATTCACGCCTGATTTCTTTTGGTTCTGATTTTTTAGAGCACAAATTTGGCTAGTGACCCACTCCATCATATTTCCAACATGCTTCATAATCTTTTATTTAAGAGCACTGATCGACATCATGCCCTAAGTCTTGACAATATTGACAGTGCATATTTTACCTTTTATTTAATCTGCATGCACTAATTCAGTGGCTTGGTTGATTACAAAATCTACAGATTAATTTGATTTTACTTTTTGCGTTTCTGCAGTTATTAGAAAGACCGTCTTGCTCTTTTTGCAGTATACGCAGCCCGTTTTTTTGCAAAAAAGAGCTTCATGCTGAAAATCTCTACAAAATTTGACAAATTAGTATTTTCATTGATTCATCATGTGTATTTCCATTACACATGTTAATGAGTACTTTGTCCATTACCTTTCTTCTTTTGATGTCATTTTCAATTTCTATAGCTCATAGTGGAATGGTGTTTACCATATTTTCTTGCCCTAATTAATATTTAATTTCCCGTTTAAATCTCTTTTTATAACTTTTAGTAGCATCATCATTCAAAGTATTGTTAAAAATTCTTTTATTTACTGCTAAGTCATGTTCTAATTTTTTTAATTCCTTTATATTTGTTACCAGTTCCCGCAGTCTATTACTATACTGTAATACTGTTTCATTTTCTCCTTGAATTATTCTCCGTAACTTTGCATATAACTCCTGGATGTCCTCCTTTATTGCGTATAGTGACCTTATTTTAGCTATTAACTCGTCAATATTGTTTATATTGGTGCCACCAAGTGCCTCACCGACTTCATCTCTCATTCTTACTTTCAGCAAATTTGTGAGATTAAGCCTCATCTACATTATCAATAACGCTTTTGACTTATTTCAATTTCTTTATATATTCTGATGTTATCAGATTTTTTCTATCATAATCGAGGACAGAATTAATAACGTGTTTCAGATGTAATTTCATTGTTCTTGATGATTGTTGCCCTTCATCCATGTTCATAATATTATCTTCTCTTGGATATTTTTCGTTAATTATATTCAGAGGAAATAATTTTTTTTCCGCTTTAAATCGTATCTGTTAAGATGTTATTTTAGTTAACACAAATATCTTTACGAATCTCTAGAATTAGGCTTGGTTTTATGATAAAGAGCGATATGTTATTCATTATATAGCGTTAAAACAGGATATAAAGTTGAGACTAAAACTCAAAAAGATTCTTAGGGTGCTAAAATTTAATCAGAAGCCTTGGCTTAAACTATATGTGGATTTGAATACAGAAAAAAGGAAGCAAGCTACAAACGAATTTTTTATAAGCTAATGGTAACGCGGCTTATGGAAAGACAATGGAAGACGAGAGAAATCGGAAAAACGTTAAATTATTTACTCAATGACTTGGTCAGTATGGTGCAGAAGCATAGATTGCTCAACCTAATTTTTATAGTAGCTCTAACTTTCATGAAAATTTAGTTGCAATGCAACTATCTTGGATGACTATTCACATTATAAAATCCATTTACATTGGTCTTTGTGTGCTGGACCTTTCAAAAACATGTGCTTATGATTTTGACTATAGATATATGAAGCATAGAATCGGTGAATAATGTAAATTACTCTATACTCATACTAACAATCTCATATATAAAATTCAAGACGTTGACATGTATAGAATCTTGAAAAATGATATTGATAAATTTGACACATCTGACTATCCGATTAACAATCGATTTGGAATACTTCGAGCTAATAAAAAGTTTTTGGTATAATGAAAGATGAATGCAATGGAAACATTATGAAGGAATTTATTATCTTAAGAAGTAAACTGTATAGTATTGAAGTAGAGAATCAACTAGCGATGAAAAAGGCAAAAGGAGTCAAAACGCATACAGTTAAGAAAACAATGTCACATGAAAATTACATCAGTTCTTTAATCGATTTCAAAATTATAACTCGAGAGTAGTGTAATATTCCAAAAACTAAAAGGGAGCATAAGATAGCTTTAAGATCTTTTGACGATAAAAGATGTATACTCGATGGTAAATTTGATACACTTCCGTGGGGACATTACAAAACGTTAGAAATCTTATAACTGAAAGATAGCTTTACAGCGCTACGCCGAAAGAGAGGTGGAAAAGAAGTCGATGAAATGTAATATGTATAAAACGTCAAGTAAAAGGTTTTATTTTCGGGAACATACCAGAGCGACGAGTGTGAGGCCGTACGAGAGACGCTAACGAGAAGTATCGATTTAGTAAAATGAGCTCGTTAAAGTAAATAAAAACTCGAACTAGGAAATAATGAGGATTCGAATAGCTGATAGGTACTCAAAATAGCGTTAGACATTAAAAGTAAGAAAGAATTGAGAAAATGCGTCGCGTGAGAAGAGACAAGTGCGTTCACGAGAAGTGTGACTCGTGGTCACCGTACACAATCCTCTACTTGAATGACTGAACCTTCGGTCAAAATTCAAAGACGCGTAATAAAAAATCAACTGCTCTCTCGGGTCAAATTGTAAGAATAAATCCACAGCTGAGTAACTGATTAGTTTAAGCTTGAGGTTAGAGGATAAGTTTGTAACGAATCTAGAATCGAGCGGTTTACGATAAATTCATTGTAGTCGATTGTGTGAGAGAAGTTGATGAACAAAGTGTGATCTTCGGTTTAGCGTGTGAGAGGATGGATGAGAAACGAGTGTTGTGATGACGTACACCGAAGCGGCTTGTCGCGGCCCCACGATTGAGTCAGCGGTACTACTCTCGGAGCTCAAACTCGACCCATGGACGTGCACGAGCGCGGGATGCGTTATGTGGCCGTGAAGTCAAAAATTTCAGATTCGCAGAGCTTGCTCCTTGAAGGCTGCAGACTTCGTGTAGAGTTCACTCTTGGACGCGTGGATCATCTCATCACACTTGAATTCCGGATAGGGTAATTATAAGATTTTTTCCTAGGACCGGTAGGCTGGCGAGCGAAAGAGTGCACGAAATTTTCATTTCGGCCATTTTTTAGAGGATATCGTGATTTGAGATATGATAAAAAAATTTTCTTATCAACTTTAACTACCGTCATCACGATTGATCATTTGGCATTTAATCCTAAAACCTTTCATCTAGAAAAAAAACCCTTTTTTTCAGGGCTTCCGAAATGCAAATTTGACTCCGGAAATCGAATGAGCATGCCAGAAAATAGTTAGATATGCTATTCTAATAAATATTTACTCGGTTTTTCTTACAAAGTTTGAAGCTCAAAGATCTATTTAAAAATCAGCATTATACCGCGTTAACGGGTTAACGAATATCATGAAAAATTGGCTTGCACTCATTACATTTCAAAGCTCTGTCGCTGAAAATGCCGATTGGAATGCTGATGACAATGAAGTTTTGATATGTAATGCTCTAGGTTATTTTAGTCCTTCTCAGTATGATACTAGGCTTTGCTGAAGATTATAGTAAAATTGTAGTCAATGTCAAGCATGAACTTATTCTCGTTAAATCAAAAGATGATTTGAATGCTAGTTTAAGCATTCCAATAGGGAATCCTACTGCTTTAGAAAAGTCCAAACTTACTTTAACTAAGGTTGAATAGTTGATGCCATATATTATGGCCGACAAAGAAAAAATCAAATTACTCAATCATATTGAACGTGATCGTGTAATTACAATAAGTTATCATACTTGGGAAATCTATAAGTATCCAAAATTACGTCGTACATTAAAGCGTGTTAGTAGGTAAACTAGAGAGGTCATAACTCAGAAGGGTATCAGCTCACTGAGTTGAGATGCCTGAGCTGATGCGTGTGCATCTTCAGCTCAGCACTGTCAACTCACTTCACCTCCCCCCTACTAAGCGGCTTGTGCATTGTCGATTTACCTCCCCCCCCCTACTGAGTTATACCGGTGCGTTTTACGCACTCCCCCTCCCCTCTCCTATACTATGCTGATGTGCTCTGATGCCCGTGCGTTCTCTACACTTCCTCCTACCGCTACTGATCTGATGTGCTCTCGATGCGCGCATTCTATGTTACGCGTTTTGATTTTTATTGTGTGTGTGTGTGTGTGTTAAATTTTTAGATTTATCGAAAAAAAAACGGTCGGATCGGGAGATCGAACGCACGTCCTCTGGATCCGTAGGCGGATGCTCTACCGCTGGAGCCACTGTCATTGGTACCGCGGACGATTCCTATTGTGTATATATAGGTTGCACGATTGATATAGAGGGGGCCCAAGCGCTAATACATACAAATAATAATAAATTTAATAAATATACTGATTATAATAAATACTAGTTTAGTTTATTTATTTACAACTTATATGTTACATTACTTTACATCTCTTATATTACTATTTGTGTCTCGTATCCAGTTTGTGTAGTTGATTAAGTATGTGTGTGTGTGTGTGTGTATATGTTGTGTAAATATGTGCCTTTGTAGGTGTGTCTGCAACTCTTGTGGCCCCGTCTTCTACGCCTGCCTGTTCCTCTTTTCTTCTCATTTTTCTTCTGATTACTCTTTTCTTCCTCTTTCTCTCTCCAAGATCTGCCTTTTCCTCTTCTGTTTTTCTCTTTCTTGCATATTTTCTTTTGCCTTTTCACCTTTGCCTTTCCTTTGCTTTTGCTCTCATTCTTGCTAATCATTTCCTCTATCTTTCACCTTATTAAGGCATTGGACACCTTTTTCTTGTTTCCTATTGCTCCCTCTGCCTTTCCTTTCCTCAACCTCACTTATTTTTCCTTAGTATCTTATGATTTGCTTTCTAGTTTACCTTTTTCTTTCTCTTATTCAAATCTTCTTCTTTTCCATTTTGCTCCGTCCTCCAATACTGCTTTCTCTCGCTTATGTAGATGCTGTTACTTGTGTCTTGTGTGTGTGTGTGTGCATGTGTATGTTTATGATTGCGCGTATGTTTCTGTTTTGTGTGTGTGTGTGTATGTGTGTGTGTGTAGATGTGTCTGCGAGTCTTGCTTCTCTGTCTTCTGTTTCCGTCTCTCCTTAGGGTCTTGTAGCTTCGTCTTCTTGCTTTTCTTTTTCTTTCTTCTCTTCATTTCTTCTTCTTTTCCATTTCAACTCCATCATCCACGCTATCTTTTCTTTACTTCCTATTATTATTTTTTCCCATTCTTCCCCTTCCATTCTGCTTTTTTCACATTTTTCTACCATGTGCTTCCAATTTTCTTCCTCTTTCATACACATTCTGCATCTCTTATTTTCTTCTTTTTCCCAATACTTGCTTCCTCTCGTTTCATTACCTAGCCTAAACCTTTCCCTTATTTGCAGGCCTTTTATTCTTCCCTCTCCTTGAATTTCCTTGAACCTATACCTTTTCATTTCTTCTTTCAGCTCTTTCCACTCGTTTATGTATCTTGATTTTTCTAGCTTTTCTTCTAGTTCTTTTTCATCTTTTTTCTTCAGCTCATCTCTTATTTCTTCCCAAAACTCTTCCCTCATTTCATCTCCCTCTTCTCTCTCTCTGTAAATTTTACTTTTTTCCAGCCTTTCCTCTCTCTCCTCCTTCTTACCCTTTTTATCTTTTTCATTTCTTTCCCTTTTCTTTAATTCTCTCCATACTTATTTTCTTATTGAGCCATCTATTTCTTCTCTTATTTTGTTTTCATACTTCATTGCTCTTTCTAATGCTGTTTCTTTCATTTCTTGTCTTCCTGTTTCCCATCGTATTAGGTAACTTGGCGTGTTTCTATCTAATCCTAAAACCCACTTTATGTATTTTAGTTGTAGTCTTTCTATTTCCTCATATCTCTTCCATCCCCAGATTTCAGCTCCATACATAATCACGCTTTTCGCCAGAGCATCGAACAGGTTCATCCTTAGCTCCCAGTTTTCTCTAAATAGCTTTTCTCCTAGCCCCCATAACTTTCCGAGTCCCATATTTATTTTCCCTTCTATCTTCTTTATCTGCTTTTTGTTTCCGTTATTTCTGCTTATCACATATCCCAAGTAGTTGTACTCTTTAACCATCTCTATCTTCTCATCTTCCCATTCGAATTCTTCTTCCTTCCCCCTTCCTCCTTATCTCCTGCATTTCATCATCTTTGATTTTCCTACATTTAACTCTAATCCCCTTTCTTCCAGGTATCTTTTTAATTTTTTCAGCATTACTTTCATTCCACTTTCACTCTTTGCCATCATCACTATATCATCTGCGAATGCTAATGTCCATATTTTCTTCCTTCCTATCACTACCCCTCCTTCCTGCACCTGCTTGATCTTCCCTTCCAGGTCGGCGAAGGCAAGATTAAATAGCGTGGTGCTCAAAGAGCACCCTTGCCTTACGCCTTTGTAAGTCTCAAACTCCTCAATTATTTCTCCTCCAACTTTTACCTTACTCCCTGTTTTCTTATATATTTCTTCTATTCTTTTCCTAATTTTTCTATTTATCCCTTTCTCTTTCATTGTTTCCCATATTTTCTTCCTCTTTATTTTATCAAAAGTGGCCTTCATGTCTGCAAAGAATACGAATAGTTTTCCTCCTTTTTCCCTTATTTCCTTCCCTATTATTGTTTTTAATATAAATATCACGTCCATTGTTCCTCTTTTCTTCCTAAATTCCATCTGCGTATCACTTAGCGTTTCTTTAGCTTCTAGTTCTCTTTCCAGCTTTTTTCTCAGTATTTCCGGATATATTTTATATCCCGTGTCCATCGGCGTTATTCCTCTATAGTTTCCTATTTCTTCTTTTCTCCCTTTCTTATATATTGGTACTATTATTCCCTTTCTCCATTCTTCCGGATATCCTTCTCCGTTCCATATTCCATTTAAGCCTTTTGTCATATCTTTTATCAAGCCTTCCGTGCCTTCCACCCAAGCTTCATTTGCTATACTATCTTCTCCTGTCGTCTTTTTCTTTTTCATTTTTCTTATTACCTCTTTTACTTCTCTTTCTTTGATTTCTTCACCTTCCTCTCCTTCGCTATCTTCGGTTTCTTCCCCTTTACTTTCTTCCTGTTCTTTCTCTCCCAGTTGTTCCTTGAAGTGCTTTATCCATTCTTCTTTTCCTATATTTTCGTCTAATCCAATTCTTTTCTTCCTATTGCTATTCACTTTATCCCAGAATTTTCTTCTCGTCTTATCTGTTCTTATTTCTTCTGCCAATCTTTTCCCTTCCTCTTCTTTTGCTTTTCTTATTTCCTCTCTGTATTCTCTCTTTGCTTCTAAATATTTGCTTCTGTCTCCTTCCCCCTTTCTTACCTTATTTAACTCAGCCCTCACAAACTGGCATGATGTCGTCGTGATTGTCGACCTGCAACAAAAAAATGAAAAACTTGGAACAAACTACCCCGATTAGAAAAAAAGAAAAAAAATTCATACCTGTTCTTGTCGGCGTCTCTTGTTGCCCTGGTGAAACTAAGTTCACCAAGAGTGGTTGTGACGTCGTGATATCGTCCACGGGTGCTGCTCGATGCCTCACCAGGTCGACGTGTGTCACGCGTCGTGGTGCTCGCAATGGTGGTGGTGGACGCGAGACAATGACCTGACAAACCATCTCCACGTCGTCCTCATGGTCATCAGACCTGTAAAAAAAATTCTTTTTGAAAAAATTAATTCATATATCTATATATATACGAGGGCCGTTTGAAAAGTCCGTGCAAATATAAAAACTGCTTAATTTTTTTTAATAAATCTTTTTTATTTTTCAACATAGTCTCCTTTTAGGCTTATTCACTTCATCCAACGCTGCTCTAGTTTGTTAATCTCTTCCAAATAATAGGATTTGTCCAAGTCTGTAAAATAGGCATTCGTTTCTGCAATCACCTCCTCGTTTGAATAAAATCTTTTCCCCGCCAGCCATTTATTCATATTAGGGAACAAATAGTAGTCCGATGGAGCCAAGTCTGGAGAATAGGGGGATGTGAAACGAGTTGGAACCCTATCTCCATCAGTTTTGCGGCCACAACTGCTGAGGCATGAGCTGATGCATTGTCGTGGTGGAAGAGGACTTTTTTGTGGGCCAATCATGGACGTTTCTCTAGCAACTCGGTTTTCAAACGATCCAATAACGATGAATAATATTCGCCTGTAATGGTTTTACCCTTTTCCAGATAGTCGATGAAGATTATTCCTTGCGAATCCCAAAAGACAGTCGCCATAACCTTCCCGGCCGAAGGAATTGTCTTAGCCTTTTTCGGAGCAGATTCCCCTTTGGTAACCCATTGTTTAGATTATTCTTTGGTCTCAGAAGTGTAGTGATGTATTTATGTTTCATCTACAGTGATGAAACGACGCTTAAAGTCTTGTGGATTTTTCTGGAACAGCTGCAAACCATTCTTGCAACACTTCACACGATCTCGTTTTTGGTCAATCGTGAGCAAAATCGCGGCACCCATCTAGCGAATAGCTTTTTCATGTCCAAATGTTGGTGCAAAATATTATGTACCCGTTCGCTCGTGATGCCTACAGTACTAGCAATCTCACGCACCTTCACTCTTCTGTTAGCCATCACTATATCATGGATTTTATCAATGATTTCTGAAGTGGTAACCTCAACAGGGCGTCCAGAACATTCAACGTCTTTTGTGCTCATATGGTCACTCCGAAAATTTTGAAACCACTTATAAACCATTCTAATCGAAGGTGCACAATCACCAGAATGTTTATCAAGCTTCTGTTTAATCTCCTAAGGCGTTTTACCTTTGAATAAGTAATGTTTAATCAGTACACGAAATTTTTTTTCGTCCATTTCTTTACAACCACTCGATTTCTTTGATTGAAACGAATGTAAAACGCAAAGTAATTGGCCGATCTGGCTGAAACTTGGTGTGTGCTCTTCCAAGATATGCCACTAACTGAAAATAACCTTGATACGCACTAGTAGCACCATATCTTTGACTTTCCACGGACTTTTCAAATGACCCTCGTATATATATATATAACATTATTAAAAAATTAATAAATATTAAACTTACACATTCACCTTCGAAGACGATCAGGAGCATGGAGACGGTGGCAGTACTTATAGTAGCGACTGACACCTGCATTAATAGTATCACATATATTAATAGGAGCATATCTATACTTCGTATGAAATTCTCTATATAATCAAACTGAGAGTTCTCGAAGTAACCCTGTACTATGCTGACAACGACGACGACGACGACGAAATTCAAACATAAAGTAACGTAAAAAGAATGCGATCGAAAACAAAACAAAAAATTTTAAGTCCATGAGAGAAAGAGAGAGAGAGAGATTATATTAGATTAGATTAAACAATTTTTATTTAGCCATGAGGTAGAACCCCGTAGGCTTCAAGAACAATAAAATCGCTATTATAACAATAAGACAACAATAATATGAATAGCAAATGAGCGTTAACAGTTAAATAATTAAGACTATTCATATGCATGTTACAATTATAAGATAAGTAAATATAAGTAAAACAAGATAACTTACGCAATACATTGGCATTATAACAAGAAACATGACAAGATGAGAACGCAATAAGAAAAGCAATAAGATATGAAAGAGTGTGGAATAATAATATCACACTGATATGACAATAAGACAAACAAAAGAAAATAAAGATACGCAAGTCGCAGAACACAGAAGAAAATAAGTCGCATGAGAGATAGAGGGAAGAAAATCGTGTGAGCAAAAAGGATAGGCGGACTTAAATTAATGACCTCAAGGAGGAAGATAAATCTAATAGGTAACGACAATTACTGCGAGTCATGTGACAACGACATTACAAGGATAGAAGGAGGAGAAGAGAGATAAGAAGAAATAAAATCTAGACAGAAGATGGAGGAAGATTCAATATTGTAGTTTTTATGTGTTGAAGGGAGGAAAATTATAGGAGAGGTAGGAACCAGTTGTTTGCAGGTAATTTGAACTGTCAGTGAAGGCTGAGACGTTGAAAGGAAGAGATACTGTGGGTAATTTTCGAAGGGATGAGAGGTTTGTTAAGGATTCGGAGGTGACCCTCTGGATGAAGTGCTGATGTTCCGGGACCGTGAAGAGGGGGAACAACCATGACTTGAGCTACTTATATCTGGAAATGTCAAAGTCAGTTATGGATAGTTGTTTAGCAGATAGATGGAACGAATTGTAAAAGAGAGGTTCCAAGTCGAAGTACGCAGAGCTAGATATAAAAAAGCTGAAGGTGGATTGCGGGAGGAACGTTTTATATAAAGAGAGTTTGGTGATTGAAAATGAGTAGTAAGGTATGGGGATGAGAAAGACAAACTGTTTTGTAAGCAAGAAGGATTAGTGAAATGTTTCTGTGAGATTAAAGGGAGAGCCATCCAAGACGTAGTCTATGAAAGGTGACGTGGGTTTCAATGTCAGGGGATGGGATAAAAGGGATGTAACCAGTAGCAAAACGGATGCAGGCGTTGTGAGCAACTTGTAGAGCAAGCCGCCTCGTTTTATCCAGGTTGTGGAAGGCAATAGAAGCGTAAGTGAAGTGAGGGAAAATAAGGGATTTGATTAGGTAGGATGGGGTGGAAATCGCGAGAGACTTCCTGTAAAGCTTGAGTGAATTTAGATTCGTGTAGATCTTTCTGAGTGTATTGTTGATATGAGTTTTCCAGTGTAAGGATAAGGACATCGTGAGTCCAAGGCTTTTTACGGATGAGGAAAATGGAATGATGATATTATTGATGGAGATTTGGGGGAGGGAGTCAAGATGCAAAGAAGATAGATAAAGCTCACTGCCGATAAGAATGACACGGGTCTTGGAAACATTTAGTTACAGACCATTTGAAGTAGCCCAATCCGCGATTGCCTGAGCATCAAGTTGAATTTTAGCGAGGGCTGGAATAATTTCAGAGGGAGAACAATGATGATAGATTTGAGTGTCATCAGCATACTATATCATATAGTATATCATATAGTATATCATATGCTGACAGAAATGCAGTACCTTGAGAAGATCATTTATGAAAATGGAAAATAAAAGTGGTCCAAGGACGCTGCCCTGGGGCACTCCGGAACAGACACGCAGCCAGCCAGACAATGAGCCAGCCCGATCAATCACAGTCAAGTCAAACAAGACAAGAATCGTGAGCTTACGCATCTCAACAACGCGTCTGATATCCTACAACAGACCAACCAGAGCGGTCTCAGTAGAATGCCCCTTGTGAAAACCAGCCTGCCTTGAGTCGAAGAAATTGCTAGTCTCCAGAAAGTTCAAGAGTTGCTTATGAAGTAATCGCTCCAGAACTTTGGAGGACTCGCAAAGCTGAGCTACAGGCCGGGTGTCAGAGGGAGACTGGGGAGCTTTAATTTTTGAGAGAGGGGAAATGATAGTGCATTTCCAGGCAGAGGGAAAAACTGAAGTGAGGATGGATTGGTTTATTATGAGTGTGAGTAGGGGAGCTAGGGAGCTAAGACCAAGTTTTAGCATTTGAGAGAAGAGGCCGTTGTTACCCTTGCCTTTGGAGCGAAGGGCCAAGACCTCTGACTCAACTTCACGCTGAGAGACAGTAGAGAAGGTGAACGATTGTGGAAAATGAAAGGGAATCGGTTTGAATATCGGAGCATTAATTATGTCATCGAAAGCTTGTTTAGTTAGGGCAGAATGACGAGTGGTAACTGAAACGTATTGAGCATTCAGGATGTCAGGGGAGAAGAGGAGTAGTGGAGAAGGAAGAGGGTTGGAAGCTACACCCATGTCACGGAGGGCTCCCCATTTGTGTGTGATAGACTTTGCATTATGAATGAAGGAATTCTTTGCTGTATCTAAGGAATTTGAGATTTGATTACGAAGTGACCGGTTTTGGGAGAGTACTTTAATGGAATCTGTCTTTTTGTAGCAGAGAAAAAGATGATCACGTGTGCGCATCTTGGATCGTAGCTTCTCAGATACCCAGGGCTTTTTCTTGGATGGTATAGCGACCTTGCGAAGTGGAGCAAGCTGATCAAAAGTAGCAAGTGCATTGAGAGTGAAAACAGATTCATGCTGATCTAGTGAAGGTGAAAGGCCAGGTAAAGGTCCAGAGGAGAAAACTGAGAGATTAGTGTCGATTATCGAATTGAGGGCTGTGGGATTAATGCGTTGGAGAGGACGGGAGGAAAAAGTTTTCATAGTATTTTTGATGTATGTTGCTGAGATTGAGATAGCGATTAAGTCATGATAAAGAACAAAAAGTGAATGAGACTGAGCAAACTGTAAGATATTAGTTGAGTGGTTGGTGATAAATAAATCACGGGTTGTGCGTGTGATTTCCCCGGTAGTTGAGATAGGATGATGCGTAGGTTCAGTGGAAACAACCCTTAAAGCCAGAGAGTCCAGATGATCACGAAAAGCACGAACATGTGGAAGATCAGAGATGAGATCACAGTTAAAATCACCTATGATAAGGATATCATTGTAGTAATGAAGAAAAGTAGAGATGGAGTCAAAGAAGAAGGAAGGGATGGAGGCTGAGGGATGACGATAAACTACAGCAAAAAGTAGTTTGTTATGGTGATTCAATTCAATGTCAGCAATTATAAATTCAGGAGTATTCTCATAGACAGGATTAGACTCAGCCAGTACCTTGATCATCAATGGGTTCCGTGCATAAAAACCAACACCTCCACCTTCCCTGCCCACACGATCATGTCGTACAAAATTGTAATCCGAAAGAACAAGGTGCGCATTTGATACAAATTCATTGAGTTTGGTTTCGAAGATCGCTATTAGGTCATAAGGGACAGCCAGGACTTCAGCTTCAAGAAGAGAGTAATGTGAAGGTACATTTAATCCATTAATATTGACGTGCGCAACAGTGAAGGATGAGTTTGACTCAGCTAAATTGTTGCATTTCTGTGAATGTCAAACCGGGTTTGTGTTAATTTGAAGGGGTAGAGAAAGTGAGGGCAATGGTCCTCTGTAAGTATGAGTTTGTTGAGAGGGTGGCTTCACAGCAGACGGTGTCACGCGTTGGAGAGGCACGAGCCCGCGTAGGTCAGCCTCAGTTAAAATGGGGATCAGCTCAGAGCGCTGGGTCTGTCTACAGAATACTCTCAGATTACGGACCACCGGGCAGGCATAACCAAGCTTAGCCCTAACCTTTCTTGCTTTTGTAAGAAGATCGAAGACCGGCTTCGGCCATAGGGCGAACGTAAAGTCTCGTAGGTCCACCAGTACCAAAGATTGACTGGGCGATGTTATATTTCAACTTCGGGGAGAAGCGAAGAATCCTATCCCGAATCGACGGAGAGTCTACAAGAAAAGCAAATGAGCGAGTAGACCGACGAGCAGTGTCAGGAGGCCGCCAGCGGTCAGAGGGCGAGAGTGTGCTTTGGGGAGAGACAGAGGAAGGACTCCATTCACGCGTATGTATGATTTGCGGGAGATTGTATATCCCGCCAAAACCGAGCGCAACAAGCAGTGAAGTTGCTGCTTGGAACAGTGTGCCCTGATAGTCAGAAGGAAGGCCGTGGACGAGAAGTTCAGGCTCATCTGTAACAGCAAAAAAAGCATCTCTAACCTAGTGCTCCGAACGCAATTGAGACCACAAATCGCGCATCTCCTGATGTCTGCCGGCATTTAGTTGGGCCTCTCGCTTGAACCACTCAGGTGCATCCGCCATGGTAATAGAGTGATCTGTGCCTTGATACGAAATTAAATGCAACGATTATTGATGGTGATTCTGATTCACGGCGAAAACGTTGGTAGCAGGAACGAATGATTCAGGTGACGAATGATGAGGCGCAGTACAAGGTTGCTTGATTACAGGTGACAATGATGGCTGAGTAGGCGAGGCTAAGCGTTTCTTGGCCTGTAAGAGTATGGATGGAGAGTGTCCGGTGGGCGTGGCAAATAGCGCGGCCGTATTGGCGATAGGTAATTGGTTGGAAGGTGAAGAATTAGTACAACATACGAGGTCTGTCCGGAAAGTATCGGGCCTACGTTTATATCTTCGCGCCATAGTGTTCGAGCGACCTCTACCGGACAGAAACGTCAACAGTAAAGCCTCACGAATCTATTGGTTACTTACGGACACCTGCCGGAAGTATAGTTCATGCGCAGCGTGTATTTGTTTACAGTGCCTTTTTCGCGTTCGTCGGATTTTAATATTGTCAAAAATGACTGAAAAACAAGATCAACGAATTTGCTTCAAATTTTGCTTTCAACTCGGAAAAACGAGTTCGGAAACTGTTGAAATGAGGCAAAAGGCCTTCGGAAACGACTGTATGAGCAAAACACGAATAAAATAGTGGTATAAACGATTCAAGGATGGTCGCACTTTTGTCGATAGTGATTCTCGTTCCGGCCGATCTGCGACGACAAAAACCGCAGATAATATTGAGCGGGTGCGACTTGCAATCGAACAAGGTCGTCGTATGACTGTGCGAGAACTAGAAGAAGACCTTGGGATACCAAAAACTATCATTTCAGGAATTTTAACCAAAAATTTAGGAATGAAACGCGTGTGGGCAAAATTCATCCCAAAATTGCTCACAGCAGAGCAGAAGAATATTCGCTTAGAAAACGCTCTGGACAATCTGGAAATGATCAATAATGATGATAATTTGCCTAGAAAGGTTATTACTGGTGATGAATCATGGGTTTATGATTATGATCCTGAATCAAAACAACAATCTTCACAGTAGAAGCATTCTGAATTGCCAAGACCAAAAAAATCACGTCAAAGTCGGAGCAAAGTTAAGTTAATGTTGATTGTTTTTTTCGATTGTGAAGGTGTGCATCACGAACATGCACCAACAGTTCAGATAATCAATAAAGAATACTACGTTCAAATTTTGAAACGTTTGCGTGATGCAGTAAGAAGAAAAGGCCTGCACTTTTGGGCAAGTGGAGACTGGCTTCTCCATCACGATAATGCGCCAGCGCATTAATCCAATCTTGTGCACCAGTTTTTGAGCAAACACAATATCGCATTGCTTTGACAACCTCCATACAGTCCCGATATAGCCCTTTGTGACTTTTGTCTGTTTCCAAAACTAAAAAAACCACTCAAAGGACACCGATTCGATGACAAAACAACGGTTGAAAACAATGCGACGAGTGTACTTAAGGCTATTCCTAAAAGTGAGTTCCAGGACTGTTTTGAAAAGTGGAAACATCGATGAAACCGTGCTATTCAATCAAGTGGGGATTACTTTGAAGTATGCCACCCACCAGATGATAAAGAAAACGCTAGCTCGAAAATATAAAGGTTGGCCCGATACTTTCCGGACAGACCTCGTACAGGTGAACCATTTTAATAGAGGTGGCCAATTATCTCGTTCCGGGCGCATAATAGCGAAAAATAGTTCGAGTAAAAGTTTTAGGGTTTGGAGGGAGACAGCCCATGGTGACCTCCAACTTGACCTTGAACTTGAGTTTCAAGGTTATTTGAAGGTCAACTTTGTTTTTTAAATGGAAACCCCTATTTTTTATCCCGGATTCGGATAGTGCTGGGAATTTCACGTTCAAATCATGTAATACGTGTAGGGTTTAAGGGGGTATCCTCGTATAGATCGCGAAAAATGAAGACAAACTTTAGGAATTTTATTAAAAGAAACTATTCAATATTTTTATTTGAAATTTTATTACGTAGTTTCTTGTAGTTTGTAGAAACATGAAAAATTTTTATATATACATAATGTTAGTTAGGTGAGCCACGTAATCAAATGAAAGGTGAAGATATTTTTTTTTTGGTCTCAATTGGCGCCATGTTTCGTTGTTGCTGTGTCATTCTGAAACATAAGAAACAAAGTTTTTTGACATTATTATACCAATTCCTCGTCCACTTACCTAATTTTGAAATGTTAAAAAAATTTTTGAAAAAATGGCGGACTTTTAAAAAAAAATTCATAAAAGTTTTTTTTTTATTAATGCAAAAGAGTTATTAAATAATTTGTTAAAACAAAATCCTTTAGGTTTATCGACTAGCTAATTAAATTTCCTTTAAAATGGTATATTTTTTTTTCAATAGCCTTAAAACTCGCTGAGTAATCAGTGGCGCCAATTGGGAAAATCGAAAAATTGAGTTTTCGAGAAAAACGCGTTTAAAATTTGCGGTATACAATATATTATTTTTTAATAGAATTTTTTCATACTTACAGCTACTAATCGACTTTTGCACTATTCAGCAATGCCTGCTCCATAAAGAAGCCCTTCTTCTTCGAAATGTTGATTTTCAGATGCAGTTTTCCTTTTTTTGACCAATCGAGCTTCCTTGGATGCACTCTCCGTTCTGATGTTTTGCCGTGTTACTCGTTCAGCGTCGGTGTTCTTGGCATAAGTGGTAATGGGCAATCCGATTTTGAACTCCAGGCACTTCATCATCTTCAAAACTGCATTGAATCCGTCATTAAAAACTACGGCAGCTATATAAGCAGCAATTTCCACGGTCTTTGCGCCACAATGCAAGTGTTTTGGTGCTAAACGCCACACGAGCGCATTGAAACTCTCGTTAGCGTTTTGAGTGTAGCCACCTAAACATCTTTCCAATAAATCATCTTTGGAAAGATCTTGGTAGATTGGAAGAAGGTGTTTTTGAACGTCTGGATACAGTGGCGGAGGATGTTCATAGACGTTTGCTCCAATACATTGTGAGGCTTGCCATTCGCACCAACTGTCTACTCCAGCAGGGCAGTTTTCGTGTTGCGGGTTCTCGTCAGTTGAACACATGTGGTAGTATGTTGCTATTATAGCTTTTCTCATGTCTTCAACGGAGTTATCATTTCTTCTGATCGCAAGTCCATAATAATTGGTTAACTTTTTGATGAGCGCATCGGTGAGCTTTCCTTTTCCGCCAAGTTTTTCACTTTTTTTCAAATTTCGCAAACGCGTACCCATTCGTTTCTGAACGTGTCCAATGCACTCACATTTCTTGACAATGCAGTCTTCTCCATAAGGATTTATTTTAAGTATAGCCAAAAAAGTCTTGGAGTCACCATCACCGATGTAAGTAGTGTACATGACGCCGTAATACTCTTGCGATCTCAAAAACATTTCGACGACTGCATCGACCTCGATTTTGCCAGCGGATCCGGCGTGGTTTGCGCTGCATTCGTCTGCGTGCTCTTCATACCAGTCCAGATATTCTTGTGTGTCTTTTTTGTATTTACATGTTGCGCACGCTTGACATAACGAGCTTTTCACGACTAAATCAATGATTTTCCCGCTCTCGTATGCAATCAAACTGGTGACACCAAGTTTTGATGAGAAACCACGCTTTTTCCACGATCCATCGCCTGAAACTTTTAACTGTAGAAGTGGCCTGTCATTTTGTTCGTTGAGCTTCTTCTCCTCTTCAATAGCACTTTGGCAACTACTCATAAAACAGATCTTCGACGCTTGATGTATATGCTCCAATATGCCATCATATGCCTTTTTACTTAATCCTTCACCAAAGTCCATCAAACTTGAGAATAAATTAAGGCCTTTCAAGCCTACACCTAAAAGTCTCATCACAAACACTATTCTACGATTGACTTCGAAGCCGTTATTGATGAAAGGGCCAGAGTTTACTTGAGTGTCACTACATCTACACGAAATTACTAGTTTCCAACCGAGACCGCGATGCCCAGCCTCCTTGAAATTCACCCCTCCTTTGCATTTTTTGCAGCACAGTAGTTCACTCAATACGGTAAAAACTGTCACAAACTCGATTATGCGGTACCGATGATCATAGTCAATCGAAACATCATCAGTAGATGCTGCTGACAATTTTCGGGCACTTGCACTAGCACCTTTTGGCTCGCCCGTTTCCGTTGTATGCTGGTTTCCTTGAAAAGAACGCTTGCGTTCTGATGCTCGATACCTCCCGGCCTTTTCACCTTTAGGGTAAGACGATATTTTGCACGCAAAACAGCAGTGAACTAATCGACAGCTACGAGAATACTGAGCCAACTGTTGTAAAACTCTTCGAAATAAACCTTTCTACCTATACTTTCAGTCGGCTTAGACTGTAGTAATCCTCTTATTTACACAAGTATACGCACTAATACAACCAAAATTGGAATAGCATCTGCCATAGTACAATTGCGAAGCATCTCGAAGACCCAAACTCAGCGGGGCACCTATTGTATTCGAGCGCGTACCTGCCTACCTGCGCCGCACTCCGGCAGCGCGTCGCACAACGTTAAAGAAAATAGCCATAGCATCGAAACCGCTGCGAATTTCACTTTAAAATTTTAACAGCATACTATAGACATGTTATACTATCGACTTATGTAATAAAAAAAAAGTCGATTTTTCGATCGATCTATACGAGGATACCCCCTTAAATGACCTCCACCCCACCCCTAAAGTCATTTCGAAGTCAATCTTACTTTTTAAATGGTATCCCTCATTTTTCGTCACAGTTTTAAATGCTATGTGAAATTGTACGTTCAGATGAGATATTTATAGTGTCCGAAAAACCCCCACCCCACTGAGCTAAATATAGCTGAATTTTTCAATATCGGCCACGCAAGTCGACTACGTGCACTAACCTGTGCTCAACGGAGCAGCTAAACATTTGCGCTCAAATATGACGTCACCTTGCAGTGCTATGGATTACAATAAACGAGTCAAATCGTAAACACTACAAGGACCTAAATTTGGTTTGTTTTAAGTAAATAATAGAAATAAGCCGTATTAAATTTTATAGCTGCGGAAATTGGTGTTCGCGCGCAGATAAGCTCGTTTAATAAAAATTAAATTTAGTAAATACTAAAAACAGATGCACTAACAAACAGCTAGCGCGCCTGATAGGTGGGATCATTGTATTGCGTACTCTCTAGCTAAAGAATTTCTCGACCGGCTTAATAATATATGTAATGTGTGCTAAGCATTTTAGCTGCTAATAGAATTAAATTGAAAAAGCTTTTAAAATTTAAGTAAAGCATACTCGCACACGCAATAAAGCTACAGGAATAAAGAAAAGAATGTGGAAGAGCGAGCGTATGCGATTCCTGTAGCAATGGTATAAGCGTTTAATGCGGCGATCATTTGCCGTTATTATCAAGCAATAACAATAACTAGGTAACATCTATACAGAAGAATAATAGAATCAAGATACTAACGATTTTTATCAAACAATATTGAACAGTATAACCGCAAAAATGGATCAGATACAAAAAGATATTGACAATTGGGTACTAACGCTCGGAGAGGAAGGGATCAGTGAGTACCTAAAATAGCTTGAGCTTGAAACAAATGGAAGAAGCTCGTTCAAGCGAGGAGGTTACAGAACTGGCTGCTAGGCGATTATTCAGCGAGCGACTTTGAGCAAACAAAGACAATAGACAATAACCCTGCAAGAAGAGCAGCGCTACATTCAAAACTAATAACGTATAACGGCGGTTCAAAAAAAAAAAAAGAGAGAATAAGACAAAAAAAATACCGACCACACATTTAGCTCGTAAATTAAGATGAAAAACTGCGTGCGGATGAATAAAAACGATTTTTCCTGTGAACGGCAGTTTTCGGCTCGCGCATCTGGCGACTTTCAGGTTCTGGAGACTATCAGGGCGATTTTACGATCGCGTCATCCGGAGTAGTCAGATTGCGCGCATGTTTAGAAAGTAGAGATCTGTAGCGCACATGTGCATCCTGCCAACAGTACTATTATTTTATTTTAAATAATTTATTTTCATTTTTGCTAATTTCTTTTAAATTAAAGGAAGCAGATTTGCTGGCAGGTCTCTCGAAAAATTGCGAAATTTGTCTTCCCGTATTTATTGGTTCATTTTCTTTACGAGTTTCGTATATTTAATTGTTGGATGCGCTCAACTTTGCGTTAGACAATTTAAGAATGGCTTGAATGAAAGTTATTAATTATGTTTGTTGCAATTAACTCTGATTTTTTCAGCATTTCTCAAAGCTTTTTAATAATCAATTAATAGTTAAAACTATTAATATCGTAATTGTTCTTAGATAAATGTAATTCTTAACTTTTGTTCTATCATTTAGTTTTATTATAGATTAAGAAACATTTTTGTAAAATTAGAGTACCACACACACAATTAATTTTAAATGGAATTAGTTTAAATAGATAAAGGTCAGAATAGTACATAGAGGGCCATCTATGCGAAGAGGGCCCAAAACACTAAAATGAAGCCACACCCGCACACTCCGCCCCCAGCCAATTAGGATTCGAACCTTGCTTACGCTGAGATACTCCCCAAATTTTCCAACCAATTAAGTTGAGAAAATTTGAGTTCTTCCTGCCCAAAAATGACAAAGATTTTCGAGTGGGAGTCTCTTGTGAAAAAGTATACAAGAGATCTTTTCACTAAAATTAGATGATTATTTTTTCTAAATTCAGTTCGTTCAAAGTTAGCAGTTATTTTCTAGCTCAGATTTAGTTCATTCAGTTCGTACAACTATTTTGAATTCGTTAGCTATTCTTCAAGTTCGTCCAGACCCAGTTAATCTTTTAGTGTGTATGTGGGAAAACCATTATAAAAGTGAGTAAGAAAAATTAAATAAAAATTTTTACATTCTAACTACTCTCCTTTAACTTTTCTCTCCTTACTCTTCCTAGTTTCGCGTACGGGTTTTTCTTTCTTAGATAGTTACATTCGATTGCCAAGCGTGTGGTCGAGTGCATATTAGATAGGCTCCCTTTACGTTATTTTATTGCCAAGAGTGTGGTAAAATAACGCGAAGTATTGCTATATTGCCTAGCGTGTGGTATAGCAAAGCTTCGATCCTCCGTCGCCGAAAAAAGGAATTTCCCGCGATAGTGGTAACGCACGTCCCAGTTATTGTCCGCAACGATAGACCAAAAAGTGCGCCTGAGAATTGTTTCGTCAACCGACGTCACAAACGTCTATCTGCGCTGAACATATAGTCAACGAAGAAGAGAATGAACACTCTTTACAACAATTAATGCAAAATGCTGACGTTATATCAAAGATACAAGAAACAGCAATTAACATCTCGCACGTACAGAACCATAGTACGAGTAATAACAACACTGAAAACAACACTATAATAGCTAACGATGGCAGCCAATTCCAATTACTTCCCGCATTCGCTATTATGATACAGGATCTTTTGCTCTCGAGACCATGAAAGAAAACTCGAATTATTAAACTTAGTAAGTGAAAACCTATCGAGTTTAACAATAGTATTGGATACACTATATAACCCAATAAACCAATAACCCAATAACCCAAATAATAGCTCTAGAGAATAGAGGAAACGTAGACGCACAAGATGCCGATATGAGCCGTATAGATGATCTACAACAGCAAGGAAGCACTCGCAGAGGCATAATGTTCCAAGACACGAACACATGCCATTATGACGAGCACATGCTTCAAAGCACGCCCAGGAACTGGACAGAGGCCCACGGGGGCGACTGACAGAACACCCTGCAAGACGCTCCTTTTTGAAGGGGGTGGACAGCATCAACCTGTTACGTTTAATGCTGAAATGGACAATCACGTACCGGGCGCATATTCGAATCAACAATCGATAAACCCGTGGTCGATCACGAGCTACGTTGGTCGCATTATAAGAGGATGGGAACTCCAGTTTTCCAGAGAAGGCAACGCTAGCGTAGATATCTTCCTGTCCAGGCTTGATAAACACGAGGAAGAGCGCAAGTCTCACGAAAGAGGAAATGCTTTTGTCGGTGTCAGAACTGCTAACCACACCAGTGCTCACTTGATACGAGGTCATGAAGGAGGAATGGCTCTCCTATGTCGAGTGTTAAATCTGACGCGCGAGAATGGTTCAAAACCTGCATTCAACAGCAGCAACGACTGATTAAATAGGTTCAAAGCCGATATCGAGGCCCAGACGAATGAGTCAACGTACGAGGGTGGTCCGATAAGTACTTAGCCTCAACGCCCGATGGCGCCACTCTCGCAAAAGAAATATTCTATCACGTAGTACAACCTTCTCGATGGTTACTGTCAAGATTTCAGCCGGATCGGAGTTGTAGTTTATTTTTGAGAGCGAGTGAAAGCAAGTGTGTACGTTAATTTTTGAAAAATGGAAAAAGAGCAGTATCGGTCGGTGATTCGATTCTTGTTTTTGGAAAGGAAATCGCGCAACAAAATCAAAAAGCGCTTGGATGCTGTGTACGGTGACTCTTATCCTTCGATGGTAACCGTCAAAAATTGGTTTAACGAGTTTCAACGTGGTCGCACGTCGATTTTTGAAGAGCCACGTCCAGGTGCTCCGAAAACGGCTACCATGGAGGATAACGTGACAAAAATTCACGATCTCGTATTGGCAGATCGACGATTGAAGGTGCGCGAGATAACTAAGATCGTAGGCATCTCAAAAGTCCGCGTGGGTCATGTCCTGCATGAAATTTTGGGCATGAGAAAGCTGTCGGCGCGATGGGTGCCGCGTTTGCTCACTCCGGACAACAAGCGCAACCGCGAGACAACTTCAGAGCAATGTCTGACGCTGTTTAAGCGCAATCCAAAGGAGTTTCTGTGTCGTTTCGAGACAATTGACGAAACATAGATGGAAAAGGAACAGTCGAAACAGTGGACTTTACCCGGCGAAAGTGCTCCGAAGAAGGCGAAGACTGACCCATCGGCCGGAAAGGTCATGGCCACCGTTTTCTAGGATTCACAAGGTGTGATCTACATCGACTACCTGGAGAGGGGCAAAACGGTCACAGGGCTGTACTATGTCGAATTATTAGGCCGATTCGACGTCGAATTGCAGGAAAAACGGCCCCATTTGGCGAAGAAAAAAGTGCTCTTCCACCATGACAATGCACCGGCTCACACCTCCGCCGTCGCCATGGCCAAATTGGTCGAATTAGGCTACTAACTGCTGCCCCATCCACCGTATTCTCCAGATTTAGTCCCGTGCGACTTTTTTTTGTTTCCAAACTTGAAAAAGTCACTCGCCAGGCAGAAATTTGAGTCGAATGAGGATGTAATCGCTGCCACGGAAGCCTACTTTTCAGACCTCGAGGAAACGTACTTTTCAGACGGGTTAAAGAAGTTGGAGCATCGCTGGGCCAAGTGTATCGAACCAAAAGGAGACTATGTAGAAAAATAAAACGCCACTTTTCCAAAATTTTCATTTTTCTTTTGTAGGCTAAGTACTTATCGGACCACCCTCGTATATGTTACTAATATGATGGGTTTGATGCGGGCTTGAACCCACCGATGGCGTACAAGCGCCAATTGAACCTACTGCATGCCAATCTCCTCATGAACATTTAGAGCCAGGTGCGTAGAGCCAAAGTAAACTCTATATGCAGTCTGAATACCTTGGCCACGGCGGCTCAAAATACCGTGAACCACAGAAAGTTGGAACGCGTCATACCAGATCCTCAAACGATTCTGTATCCCGAGTTGGCTTACCGTCCTCACAATGATAAAAATAAGAGTCGCAAGACTAAGGTAGGTGTAATGGCTCACGAGAAGTCAGAGTCCCCCGATCGGCTAGACTGGATGAAAAAGGTTCTGGAAAAAGTGACACACCAGGTCGTTTATACGGCAATGCAAATAGAACCGAATCCAAATGCGGCCCTAGCTACGAGTGAGAACGATAAGCGAGGTATGCCGCCTGATATAACAAACTAGATACTATTGCCTCTTGAGAAATTGAGCCGCTTATTTTAAAAGTGGCCTAACTTCATTCATCTTCAAATCGAGATATTGAAAGTTTAGGCCATTTTCAAACTACACGGCTCAGTTATTCAATTAATTCGGAAAACTTATGTGTAAACAATGTATTATTCTCTCTGAATATAAGCAATCTGAAGTGTGTCACTGATAAATAACATGAAGTTGTACATGTAACCATTGTAAGCGGCAGAAAATTGAAAAACGGAGTTAGGTCACTTTCAAAATAAACGGCTTAATTATCACAGCCTATGAGGCCAGAAGCTCCCTGAAAACGAGAGAGGGACTTCACCAAGTCACTTAAATGTATCGAGTGTGAACTGCTGGGGTACAGTATGAGGTACTGTCCTCAATATCATAAGGGAAACGAGGAAAGGAGTGGTTAGATGGAGTTGACCCGACTCTTCTGTCCCCTTTAGTAAGGCTCGTAGTTGTGACGTCTTCGCGTACGAGTGCAGAATACGCGACGACCGATGGTTCGGCGATTGCCCGCTGCGTTACTCCCCCACCCTAGCGCCTGCAACGCGCACCACAAAAGTTTGACCATGGAAAGGATTGGTAACGGCAGATAAACCGCCGATCAGGATTGCCAAAGGACCTTCGATGATGAGGAGCAAGTCGGTTCAGCTTGATGACGCCGGCGCACTACTCTGCGAAAGCGTAGTAGCCAGCACTACGGAACGCCACGAACAAACCGACGAAACTCCTTCAGAATTGATTCCAGAGTATTCCCCAAAATAAGAAACGCGTTAGCGGCTAACAGTATAAATAGGAGACTTCAAAATTAGAGCTCTTTATAATCCTGGGGTCTCAACCATTGCAATGGGAAACAACGCTCTCCAAATGGCTTCAGCGTTAAATATAAGACTGAATAATATTCATGCAGGTGCGGCCGCAATTTGCTCGTTGTCGGCCATGTGATGCTGCCGTTCACTGTAGGTGGCATGACACTGTCGATGAGGGTGGTATATTCCCAACCCTCATCGAAAAATATGTTTTAGGAGTAAACTTCATCAAGCAATTTAGAACGGTCGTAAATCCTGACAACGACACAGTGCTGTTTAAGAAGTCACAGACCAGGATGAAATTAGAAATTGCTAGTTTACAAACTGGTCCGAGATTGGTAACCATAAGATTGGCTGAAGTGACAGCCACATAGCAAGCAACGTTACGAGAAACCATCAATAAGGCCTTGTTCCAGGCCCCCACAGGTTTAGGATGTGCTACAGGGATCGAACACGAGATTCGTGTTGGTGATATGAAGCCGATAAAGCAGCGATACTACCCAGTATCGCATAAGGTCGGGAAAGAAATGCATAGAATGGTAAAGAAAATGTTCACCCAGAGGATTATCGGCTAACAGTGGCTGGTCTAGCCCGGTGGTAATGATAAGTAAGAAGGATGAGTCATACCGATTTTATATTGATTTTCGAAAGGTCAACAACGTCATCAAGCCAAATGCGTATCCCTTACCGTTCATGCAAGATATATTAAGACGCTTGCAGAATGCACGCTATATCTCCACCCTCGACCTTAGTAGCGCGTATCACCAGATTCAGCTCAAACCGGAATCTTGAGCTATCACTGCCTTTAGAGCTAAAGCATTTTCAGTTCGTGCGGATATCTTTTGGTGTCTCGTATCTGGGATTACTGATTAATCGAGATGGAATCAACCTAGATCCCGAAAAGTTTCGCTCTATTGTGAAGTACCCCTGACCCGGAAACGTTCGACAGCTGCGAACTTTCCTCAGGGCTATCTCGTAGTACCGTCGCATCTAAGGGTACTTCGCCACGTGTGCTGAATCGTTGACCAAGCTTACAAAGAAAGGACGTGAGTATACGTGGGAACCAGACCAAGAACAAGCCTTCGCCAGAATTAAAGCACTCGTGATCTCCACAACGTTTCTCGGGCTTCCGGAACCCGAAGGCCAATATGTGCTGGAGATGGACGCTAGCGCTTCAGAAATTGGAGTCGTTCAGATCCAGAAAGTGAGTAACGAGGACCGGGTCATTGAATACACTAGTAGAGACTTTAATCCTGCTGAGCAAAACTACTCAGCCATAGAACGTGAATGCTTGGCGGTTGTACAGGCCGTACATAAGTTCCGTCCTTATATAGAAGCTTATCAATTCAAAGTTGTGATGGACCATAGCAGCTTGAAATGCCTTTATAGCCTGAAAAATCCAACAGGCCGATCTGCTTGATGGGCGCTACAGCTCCAAGATCATACCTTTGAGATCGAGTATCAGAAAGGAGCCGATAATGTCGTTTCTGACGCATTGTTGCACACATTCGATCCTGAGATTGGTACCATAGACCGATCCAAAGAAAAGAGTCCTCAAAACCCTTCGAAGGGAGAAGGATGAGCTCGCAGTCCAAGACGAGGACCTGCTTAGGTTGAGGCAATGAGACGAGTACATAAGGAACACTTGATTCGCCCTACAAGAGGCCCAAAAGGTCGCCTTAGACGAATCATTACTGCCAGGCGAGGTATTTTCATACTAAACGAAGAACCTCAGAATTCAAGAAAGGAGACTAGATATGGAAATAAAATCTATCCTTAAATGCAACCGGCGCTTCATTGTGTTTCTACCTATCCTGTCTCGATATAAGAGCGCGAATGACTGGATCGTCTCGAATCCCTATTGATCCGGACTGGAAGGGGGCTGTAACGATGAACGTTACACATTCGTGCCCCCAACTCGTCAGGGCAACTGTCCGCGAGGGGCAGCACCTGCCGGACGTGAAGAGAGGGCGCGCACAGCGCGCAAAAAGAGAGAAAGATAGAGAGCAGGAGTCTAGGAAAGATTCTTCAGTAATACGGAGATAGCCTTTGCCAAAAACGTGGTTTTATCCTCGCGAATAATAAAAGAGTGCGGCGATTTCGGATAAGAACATTAGCTGAGAGGAGAGAGTATCCTGAAAGCTGGTGTGAGCAAGAATTTTGGCGGATGACCCGTCATCATTCGACTAACCTCCCAAATGAGACCCAGAGAATAAGCGGTATTAGCCTGAGCGACGAATCGACAGGGAGCTGCTCTCACGAGGTAAGCTGACCAGTTTCGCGCTAATAAATTTGCACGTTAAAGATAAGATCGCCGGTCGATCTCACGCGAGATCGCAAAACGGTAAGCGGCCATCGCGTGCGTACCGCGAATATAGCGAGTTAACGTAGCTTTTGCGCAGCAGCGGATAAGATGGCGGCGCTCATATATGCCATGTATCGTATATCATGATAAAAGCTCAAGCCCAAAGTTTATAAAAGAATACAAGCGCAATAAAGTACACCTTAATGATAAATACAATTGGTGCAGAGTAATCATTGACTGACCCAGTGATAGCGTCTAATCCCTCATCAGTACGTTCATTTTAGCAAAACAACTTCATGCCTTGGCGCCCGTTTTTAGCTAGCGGAATTAACCCAATACTTCCGAGCGAGGCTGAGGCTGTCGTATAATGTTACGGTACAATCTTCGGTAAGCACGCAGAGCGCCGCTAAAGCGTGCGCCATTGTATGACGACGCGGCAAGGCCCGCGCAATTCGTGCTCATCCGCACACATGCATAAATACAAATACGGCCTGCAGCCAGTACACGGCGTAGCGCACTCAAATTCATACTCTGTTACTACACATTAATAATTTTAATTTAATTACACGTAAATAAATGTTAATATTTAAAACGTATTTCATATTGGGTGGTAGGAGGGCCGCGGGGCTCTCCCAAGTGATCTAAGAGTGCTGATCTGATAGCTCATGCATTCCAGATCACTGATCTAAGATCCGCACTGACCTAAGGTCCCTCTGATCTGTGGCCTCTCTAGTTTATCTACTGAAGATTATAATAATTTTAAATGTATAGTTAAAAATTAAAAAAATTTGTTAAAAATTAAAAGAATCACAGTATGATAGATCATCCACTTTTTGTTAAAGAAGATCTATATGTAATAGAAAAATGTGTATTTTATGAACTGCATTTTCCACAAGGATTTGTCTAGTATCTTTTTTGAAAAGAAATATTGCTGACGTTGAACGAAAAAAAGCTTTACTTTGACCTAAAAGGTGGAAATTAATTCTTGTAGGAAACTGTTAAAAGAAGCAGATAAACTGAATGATACTGAAATTTATGAGCACGTTTGGCTATTTAAATTGCAGCCTTATCTTGCTTTTTTTTAAGTAATTAATGAAATCGCAGATGCTTGTTTTTCTGCAAAACCAACAGCTATTTCTGATTTAGACATAAAATTTGATAGAACTTTACAGAGCTGTTGTGAGTTCAGGAATATCGCAAACTTTGAAAATCTGTGTTATTCTAGAATACCTTAAAGAAAGCTTTTTCGTTTTGGGAACTCAGCTAGTCAGTACTCCTTTTATTTTGTATTGAAATGACTTTTTAACATATGACGTTTGAGCAAATAATCTCATCAGGAACGTAAAAGCGTCAATCTTTGATGTTTGAATGTTAAATGGTAAACCAAAAAATATTTTACTTGATTTAATGACTTGTTAAAATTACGACTTTTGGGATAACGCCTGTTTTAGAATTCATCGGAATCGGATTTCTGATAAAAAATGGCAATATAATTTGTGTTAAAATGGCTTCTTTAATATATTAAGTATAAACAAGTATGAACTGTCATAAAATGGAATATACTCAATGGCTGAGGCAGTCAGTAAATGATGAATCTTTGAAACACACGACGTTCATATAGTAATGTAATAAAAGTGACCGCTTTCAGTTTCAAACCTTGTAGTGAAATATTGAGGGAGGTTTTATCCTCCGTTCATCGCGTATTTTGACTGGATTTGAGATTCTACAACTTTGTTGTAGGCGCCAGACTGTCGGCTTCAAGGTCATAGCAGTCGTCAGGAAATCGATCGCAAAAGAGAACTTGCCAATTACGTAAGACGCACGTGTTGACGTTATGGCAAGTGATATCGCTAAGGGTTAAATCGCTAAGGATTAAGGCTGTTGCTGGTCGTTGCGTAAAGATCTTTACAGTGTCCAGTTGCCCCGAATATGGCACGGCGAGAGCCCAACTCTCGACGGCTGCCCGCTCGTCGATATGGTGACAGATCTACGCGTCACGACCTCGGTCCGTGGTTAGCTGTCAGTTGAATTCTCAATATACTCGGAGCACTTCCTTGGAAACATGAGAAACTATGGACAAAGTGGAACCCTTTTGAGCTGGATTTTGGGCTATTTTCAGGGAGGAGTCCTGCTCTATCAACGGTTCAGTCTCGTTTCTCTGATGCATTACTTAATAATAATATTACTACCGTTCGTATCTTCTGGATCTCAATGCTCCGTATTACTTCCTTGCATTCACGTTCGGGTAGGCTCTATTCCATTTCCGAAATCAGGGCCTCAAACGTTAGGACCCAACGGACGATTATTATGAGTAAATTGGATTATTGAATGCTCTGATTGACATCTTGAGAATTAAAGAACGTATGATATTGTCGTACACTTTTTTTTCGTCATATAAAATTTTCTTCAAGAAAGCAATATTATGTTAACTTTAAAACTTAAAGGACTCGGTATAAACGTTATAAAGAATGCTGTTCAGTCGATTTTGATGTAACTATGAGAATAAATTCTTTTCATGTCGAAAAATAATAGTCTCTGTGGAACCAATATTCTCTAATGCACTTTCTACGAGTTATTGAACATTTATAGATTAAAAATTGGTGTCTAACATCAACCTCTTATATCTCAACCTCTGACGTCATAAAATAATTATTGCTCAAAGTTATATATTCTGTTTTCCCATCTATAGTGCGTTTCGAAATTTTACTTTTCCACAGAGGCTAAAAAAATTATTTATTCACTCGAATACATCGATGATTTAGTTACATACCATTCATATTTATTTAGTAAAAAACGTGTTTTATAAAACTTTATAGAAACTTCGGAATCGAAAGTTTTATGGACAAAATCAAGTCTTCGAGACTCGTAAAGATCACAATGATATCCAATTGAAATCTAAAATGAAACGTGTCTATCTATTTTTGTGCTAGTGAAAAAGTTATGGTCAATGAAAATTTTGCATATCATTCGTAATAATTAAGATATAAAAATAATAGTATTATGAGTGGGCTATTTGATTTTTTTAATATTTTTCAAAGATTTTTTGAATTTAATGGGTTTGTGGCAAAGTTTTATAAGTTAATATAGTAAATTCTGACAATCTCATCAATTAAAATGTTGTGCAAGTACTACTTTTGGTAAATAAAGTAGATAAACCATTAATTTAATTAAATTTAGAAAATTACATAACAACGACAAACCATTAAATTTCGATTTTTGAGTGCAGAAATATTATGCATTTTGGTTTTAATTGTTCATTGAAAAGTATTAAAAAATATTTTCATTTTTATTCACATGAGAAAAAGAATAGAATTTCTTTCAAATATTATGTCTATCTGTGTGATGTATATTGTTAAAGCGAATTAAAATAACTTTTTGTCCAGTTTATTAATTTTAAATCGGTTTATTTATTCAGGCAAATCTCTAATCAAATTTCCCATGTTTTTTTTGTGAAAATTAATAATACTAGATAATTTTCTTTTTTATTGATAAAATATAAGATCATTAAAATATCTCAAATTGATATGGAAATTCGAAATTTTGTGGTACGAGGGGGGGGGGGGGGGTCAATAAGTATTTACAAAAAGAAGGAAAAAAAAGTTTTGTGTATGTAATTTTTTTATATTTTTCAACATAATCTCCTTGAAGGTCGATACATTTTATTAAACGGCCTTCCAGTTTTTTTAAGCCATCAGAAAAATATAATTTCTGAAAACCCTCAAAATAGGCATTTGTTTCGGCGATGACTTCTTCATTCGACATGAATCGTTGTCCGGCAAGCCATTTTTTGAGGTTAGGAAATAAGAAAAAATCACTGGGAGTCAAATCAGGCGAATATGGTGGATGGTCAATTCGAACTTGAAATCGTTAATTTTTGCCATCAAAACAGCACGCGTGTGAACTCAAGCATTGATTTGAAGAGAGGCATTTTCTTTGTTCAAGTGAGGACGTTTTTCTGATTTTTTCTTTCAGCTAACCTAAGAATGACGCATAATATTGTCCAGTGATTGTCTGGTCCCTTTCCAAGTAGTCGATGTAGATGATTCCATACGCATCCCAGAAAACCGTGGCCATAATCTTGCCAACTGACTTTACTGTCTTTGCCTTCTTTGGGGCTGGTTCTCCTGCAGTAATCCATTGTTTGGACTGTTCTTTGATTTCAGGGGTGTAGTGGTGTACCCATGTTTCGTCTACAGTTACGAGTCGACTCCAAATGTCTTCCGGATTACGACGTATGCGTGCCAAAAGAGTCTCAGAGTTGACCACGCGGGTTCGTTTGTTTTCAACAGTGAGCAAACGCGGCACCCATCTTGCTGATATTTTTTTCATCCTCAATTTTTTAGGCAAAATTGAAATGATTGTACCCTTTGATACCCCTGTGACCTCATCTAATTCTCGCAATTTTAATCTTCTATCACTCGACACCATATCGTGAATTTTGTTGACCATTTCGGGCGTACTTACTTCTACGGGGCGTCGTGAATGAGGTTTATCTTTTATTGTTGTACGGCCGCATTTAAATTCATTTACCCAGTTATAAACAGTCTTACACACAGGGGTAAACTTTCCATGAACAGCGTTTAACTCAACTGTGGTTTCTTTCGGTGTAAGGCCTTTCAAATGAAAATGTTTTATCGCCGCTCGAAACTCTGTTTTTCCATTTTTCAAATAAACTAATAACTTTTTGTTCAACCAAAGCTTAGAAAAAAACGACTTAATGAATCAAGCTGAAAAATTGTACGTTATCTAGTTAGTAGTATTGCTTGCCAAAAACATCATAATTTAAGCGTGACGAGCGCCATCTCTTGGATTTTGTAAAGACTTATTGACCCCCCCTCGTAATATTCTAGAAGACATATCAAAAAACTGTTCTTTCGATTTTCACTAAAGCATATTTTTTATTTTATACCTTACTTTCATGACTTGAAAATGACTAGTTTCTCATAGAAAAACTATTTCAATATATTAAAAATTGAAAAACGAAAACTAACACATATCAAAATAAATGTGAAAAGCAGAAAAAAGTTTAGCAAGGACTGAATATTTGTTTTTATAAAAAGAATATGTAAGTGCAATGTTTCAGAGTTCTGAGTCCCAAATCAAAGAAATTAGAAATTTTACTAGAACTTCTCCTTAAATCCATTGAAGTTACTGATGTCTTGTGATAAATAATTTTCTATAAGTATATTCATATCATCTATCATTTGAAATTACTATGAATATAGGCTAAATTTAGCAAATATTAATTCGGTTGAAGTGAAAGTTAGCTTCATTTATTTTTACTATTTTCATCATTTTCTTGTGTAATTAAATTAATAGATTTCCAATAATTTTTCTATCAACTACAACACATGCTATTTTATATGAAAGTTCTATGGCAATCACGCGTACGCAAACAAAAGGTGATAGACCACAAGAAAGTAAAGTCAAAAATACTTACGTGGTGGTGGCAGGAACCGAAAACCTATTGAAAAAGCTTCTATCAAAACAAAGCAAAGAAGAGCTGTAGAAAATACAGCTTATGCCAATTATGACGTTTCTCTGTTAGAATTGGCTTTGCAAAATGCAACGAAAAAGCAATTTGCTGACCAGAATATTGAACGATTCAAATATACTAAAACAAATGTTAAATTAAAAATATACGATAACGATTCAGCGCTGACATTAATTTTACAATATAATTTCACCAAATTTGCATATAATGGTTTAGTGGCCGATGCAAGATCGAGAGGGTATACACAGAGAGTAAAATTAGTGTTCCATTGCAAATTCTGCTTGAGAAACTCGTTGAACGTCTATGTAATGCAGTAAGAAAAGGCTGGAAAGAAGAAAGTCATTGGGATGTTAAACTGAGTGTGTGAATTTGGGTTTTGCCAGCTCATCAGATTATTGATCCTCATGAAAAATTTGAAGAATCAAAAGCATCTAGTATAGATACAATATCAAGCGCCCAACAAAATCTTTTTGTAACATCTATGATCATAATTCATCTTGAAGGTTGCTGCGATAAAAATTCTGAGAAATCTATTTGGACCAATCCAACACCTAAAAGCATTCGATTTACACCACACAACCAACAGCCGCTGTGACTGTTATTTGAAAAGGAAAGTGAAGAAGCAATAGAAAAAGAACATGAAAGATTGAAAGTCGAGCTAAAAAATCTGGAAAGATACCGATTCAAGACGGTCAATAATACTTCTGTAAGATTGAAATATATTGTAACGGAAACTTTATTTGATGAAAAATGCGTAAATACGCTTACTGGTAATAAAGCAACAAGTGGATGTCCAATATGTTTACGAACATCACATCAATTTAGTAATTTGGAAGATGATTTTAAGCTAGTCGAATCATCGTTATTTTTTGGATTAAGCTTATTACATGCAGAAATTAAAATTTTCGAATATTTGTTACATCTTTCATATTGTTTAGATCTTGCAGTTTGGGATAGTCGTAAAAATATGATTGGTGAGTTATAATCGTAATCAAAATTCCTTAGACTCATCAATATAATAGTAAATGAATTTTTTATTTTTCAGAAATCTTTAATCAGCGAAAAAGAAAAATTCAAGAAAAAGTTTATGAAAAGTTTGGAGTATAGGTTGATTTAGTTTTACAAGAATATGGTACTACAAATACTGGAAACGTAGTACGCAGATGTTTAAAGCATCCAATTTTATTGGATGAATGTTTGGAAATTGATTCTAGACTTGTTTATAAATTATCCAAAATTGTATCGGCATTCAAAAGAAAAGAAAAATTAGATCTTGATACATTAGAAAATTATTGTATTGAAACTTATAATTGACATTATTAGTTATATCCATGGAGTAAAATGAATCCATCAACTCACAAACTGTTGATACATGGTTGTCAAGTAGCACGGAAATTCCCATTACCTATATCATTTTACTCTAAAGATGCAAGCGAATCATGGCAGAAGTTGTATCGGAGAAATACGAGGTGTGTTCAAAAAGTAAGGTGACTTTACAAATTTTACGGGCAACGTACTTTCGATTATCGATTTTTTTATTTTGTTATGTTGGTACACTCTTCCCGAACATCTGTACCAAGTTTCAAGTGTATAGCATTTTTTGTTTGGTTGTGAGAGGCGTAAAGGTTATAAGTGTTTTGCATGCTCGGCGATTTCTTGCTATCGAAAAATATGGATCAAAGGATTTGCATTCAATTTTGTGTAAAAAATAAAATAAAGTGCTCCGAAACACTTGAAATGTTGACGGTGGCATACGATGAAACTGTTCTGAGTAAAAAAAATGTTTACAAGTGGTACAAACTCTTCCAAGATGGCCGGGAAGATGCCAATGACGAGCCTCGCTCTGGACGCCCAAGCATGTCAACAACTGATGAAAACGTTCAAGCAGTGAAGAAAATTGTTCTGGAAAATCGTCGAATGACTATCAGAGAAGTTGCTGAGGATGTTGGTATATCGCTTGGCTCGTGCCATGAAATTTTTTCTAACGTTTTGGGCATGAGACGTGTGTCAGCGAAGTTTGTTCCGAAATTGCTAAATTTTGACCAAAAGAACCGTCGCATGAGCATCGCTCAAGAACTGTTGAATGACGTCAACGATGACCCAGATTTACTCAAAAGGGTCATAACTGGTGACGAATCATGGGTATATGGTTATGATATCGAAACCAAAGTCCAATCATTCCAATGGAAGAGCCCAGATGAGCCAAGACCGAAAAAAGCACGCCAAGTTC
This sequence comes from Phymastichus coffea, assembly GCF_024137745.1. Taxonomy (NCBI): domain Eukaryota; kingdom Metazoa; phylum Arthropoda; class Insecta; order Hymenoptera; family Eulophidae; genus Phymastichus; species Phymastichus coffea. The sequence goes on along the minus strand of NW_026706836.1, from coordinate 2,450,670 downwards.
GATCAAATGTCAAAGTTTTGCTCACTGTTTTCTTCGATTACCATGGCGTGGTGCATCAGAAGTTCTTACCATATGCACGTACGGTCAATAAACAGTATTATCTTGAAGTTATGCGCCGTTTGCGAGAAGCAATATGAAGAAAACGTCCACAATTGTGGAAAAACAATTCATGGCTTTTGCATCACGATAATGCCCCTGCTCACTCATCTTTGCTTGTGAGAGATTTTTTGGCCAAAAACAACACCACAATCATGCCTCAGCCACCATATTCACCGGATTTGGCCCCATGTGACTTTTTCTTGTTCCCAAAACTAAAGAGACTTATGAAAGGACGGAGATTTGCAACGATTGAAGAGATAAAGACTGCATCGCTGGAAGAGCTCAAGGCTATACCGAAAAGTGCTTATGAGAAGTGCTTTGAGGATTGGAAAAACCATTGGCATAAGTGTATTGTATCTGAGGGGGATTGCTTTGAAGGGGATAACATAAATATTGATAAATGAATAAATATTTTTTCTTAAAAATACAAAGTCACCTTACTTTTTGAACACACCTCGTATGAGGGAACATGGCTGACAAAGTAGCAAAAAAACAAGATTACTTGATGTATTCAACATATCAGTATATTTATTAGATCCTAAGTTATTTTTAATATTCATTCAAAAGCATTTGAAAATTATCACAAAATGAAAGAACTAGACCCTGGCATTGCAGAATTTTGTCGAATGAGGTAAGAAATATGAGCTACATAATTTTAGAAATAATCACAATAAGTTTTGTAAAGTTTATTGTTTCTTAGCCCAATGGTAATAGATGATGATGAAGATGATATGAAAACTGTGTCAATAAATCCTCATTTCAAATTATTTCAGGCTTCTGGATTAATTAATGGAAGAGAAACTTCCATATAGTTCTAACGGAAAAAAATTATTACATATGAGTACGGCAATCATGAAAGAAAATTATAAAACATGATTGACAAATTCTATATAAACGAACTCATATTAATAATTTCATATATATTTTGATACAACAATGTAAAACTAGAAATTTATTTTATGTAAAGTTGAATTTCGCTAAAACTGCTTACAATAATATTGGTAAGTTATTTTGTAAATGAATATTGCTAACTGTAGTTTTCCATATGTTGCTCATGATATTATGATTCCCTGTTTCTTTCTTTTTTCGATGTACAATGAAAAAAATAACACTATTTAATCAGAATAGTCATACCATAAATAAATATGAAATTATGTGATGAAATCAAATGATATCCGCTGTTCGTAGCTCGAAAAACTATAAAAAACGATGAGAACCTGCATTTTCTTTGACTTTGAACGCATTTTTCTCAATGACCAATATATTTCATCAAGATTCTGACGACGGATTCGGATTCCTCGTTCAAAATCTTATGAAAACACATATTTTGTTTATAAAATAAGATGATTTCCGTAGATCACAGTTCGGAAACCTACCAACAACAACAAAGACCAAGCATTCCTCGACTTTAGACGCAATTTTGTCAATCACCAATACAGTTAATCGAAATTCTAATGACAGATTCAGATTTTTCGTTTCGCAACAACTTTTGACCCTTTTTTTCAAGGTCAAAGGTAAATATTATGATAATCTGTCTAGTTTTTCTTGAATCAACATTTTATAACTTTCAAAGTACCGCTGGATTTATGTCGATATCGTTTTTAGATCAAGAGACATTTGATTTTGTTTAAAACTTTTTCTAAAAGGTCTACAGTGCGGTACTCTCTGTCCGCCCGATGATATGGTAACGGGCTTTAACCACCAGCGCAATGACGTTTAATTCCTGAGGTTTAAGACGTCCACGGTCAGTTCACTCCGATGGATAATGCAGTTTGTCCTATCTTTCACGGCGACGCACGTTGGGACACTTCAATCGCAGTGGTCTCTGCACGGCTACGAATCCATTCATCCCGGCCCACGTACTATTAATCTCTTACATTGTATTCTTTGACTACGGCGAACTCTATCAATTTCAGGCTGACATCTCGCGTCTCTGAATGTTGAATATTAACTTATAAACAAAAAAATTCTCAACTTCAATTAATAACTTTAAAATTATGATTTTTAGGATAACGTGTAAATTTCAGAAATTCATCGGAAGTGGGTATCTGATAAAATATAGCAATATATTTTGTGTTGAAAAGACGTCTTAATACGAGGGTCGTTTGAAAAGTCGGTGCAAAGTCAGAGAGATGGCGCTACTAGTGCGTATCAAGGTTATTTTCAGTTAGTAGCATCTTGGAAAAGCACACACCAAGTTTCAGTCAGATCGGCCAATTACTTTGCGTTTTACATTCGTTTCAATCAAAGAAATCGAGTGGTTGTAAAAAAATGGACGAAAAAGAATTTCGTGTACTGATTAAACATTACTTTTTCAAAGGTAAAACGCCTTAGGAGATTAAACAGAAGCTTGATAAACATTATGGTGATTGTGCACCTTCGATTAGAATGGTTTATAAGTGGTTTCAAAATTTTCGAAGTGGCCATATGAGCACAAAAGACGCTGAATGTTCTGGACGCCCTGTTCAGGTTACCACTTCAGAAATCATTGATAAAATCCATGATATCGTGATGGCTGACAGAAGAGTGAAGGTGCGTGAGATTGTTAGTATCATAGGCATCTCGAGCGAACGGGTACATAATATTTTGCACCAACATTTGGACATGAAAAAGCTATCCGCTAGATGGGTGCCGCGATTGTGCTCACGATTGACCAAAAACGAGATCGTGTGAAGTGTTGCAAGAATGGTTTGCAGCTGTTCCAGCAAAATCCGCAAGACTTTAAGCGTCGTTTCATCACTGTAGATGAAACATGGATACATCACTACACTCCTGAGACCAAAGAATAGTCTAAACAATGGGTTACCAAGGAGGAATATGCTCCGAAAAAGCCGAAGACAATTCCTTCGGCCGGGAAGGTTATGACGACTGTCTTTTGGGATTCGCAAGGAATAATCTTCATCGACTATCTGGAAAAGGGTAAAATCATTACAGGCGAATATTATTCATCGTTATTGTATCGTTTGAAAACCGAGTTGCTAGAGAAACGTCCACGATTGGCCCACAAAAAAGTCCTCTTCCACCACGACAATGCGTCAGCTCATGCCTCAGCAGTTGTGGCCGCAAAACTGATGGAGATAGGGTTCCAACTCGTTGCACATCCCACCTATTCTCCAGCCTTTGCTCCATCGGACTACTATTTGTTCCCTAATATGAAAAAATAACTGGCAGGGAAAAAATTTTATTCAAACGAGGAGGTGATTGCAGAAACGAATGCTTATTTTACAGACTTGGACAAATCCTATTATTTGGAAGGGATTAACAAACTAGAACAGCGTTGGATGAAGTGTATAAGCCTAAAAGGAGACTATGTTGAAAAATAAAAAAAAATTATTAAAAAAAATCAAGCAGTTTTTATTTTTGCGCGGACTTTTCTAACGACCCTCGTACATTTACTTTGGGTAAAAGATTTGAAGTAAAATACGAAAGCGTGAATCTCTCACGAAGTCAGTTAATCATCAAGTTTAAAAATGCACAATGTGCACATAATAAGGTGATAAAACTGATTGCTTTTAATTTGGAACTTCAATTTTTAAATTCGTCGGAAGTGGGTCTCTGATAAAACATAGCTAAATATTTGTTTTTTATAATTTGTCTAAACCGGTTTTGAAGATTATTGAAGATTTTTAGTGACGTTGAAACTGGATTAATGTTGAAATTGTGGCGAGCTTGACGAACCGAGTTCTACGTTCGAATACGAATTCTTCGTTCGAAGCTGAAGTTACCGCAGCATAATTGTTTTGTTACTATCGCATTAAAAAAAGTGTTTTATTATTTTTCTCAACAGTCGTTGTTTTGACAGCTCCGTATAAACCAATTATAATAACAGCTAATTATCAACATCAGTCTCTATACATTAATTCTCCTCATTGGTGACCCCGACTACAAAAAATAAATACTACAAAGAAGAAGAATGATATTCCCACGTGATGACGAGGTTGAAGCAGCCAACATTCGTGCGCAACTCGATCAACTTCGTGCCGACAACGAGCGGCTCGTTCAGCAACAGCAGCAGCAACAACAACAGCAGCAGAATGGAACGCTTGCAGCAGACCTCACAGCAAGCGGTGCGCTCGCCCAGGCTAACCTCATCCCTGCGCCAGCAGTTCATCGGGTTGCTGTCAAGCTACCCCCATTTTGGTCCGATCGACCAAGCATGTGGTTTGCGCAAGCGGATTCCCAATTTTTCATCTCAAACATCAACAACGAAGTAACGACATTTCATTATGTTGTTTCGCAATTGAAGACGCGCGTTGCTGTGGAAGTCGAGGATATCATAAGCAATCCTCCTAACGAGACTCCATACACATATTTGCGCAGTAAACTCATTGAGCGCCTGTCTGCTTCAGAAGAGCAGCGCGTAAAGCGTCTGATTAGTGAGGAGGAACTCGGCGACCGCAAACCCTCGCAGTTCCTTCGCTATCTTCGCACGCTCATTGGCACGACGATCATCCCGGATAACCTATTGCTTCAATTCTGGCTCCAGCGCCTTCTGTCTTACGTCCAGGCGATCGTCACTGCGCAAATAACTGTTCAAACTGCTTTGACCCTCGATAATCAATCCGAAATCGCTGACAAAATTATCGAGGTATCACCGGCAACTCTTCTATCCGTCAGAGCTGCATCTTCATTAACTTCCTTCGAGCAAGAGTCGTCGCATAGCGCGCTGATTTGCGCCATCGAGTCTCTGAGCAAACAAGTCGCAGAGCTTTCGATGCGCGATTCTCGCAGAAATGAGAATCGCAGCAACAGTCGTGGACGACGTCAACGCAGCCAATTTAGGCAAGACTCAGGCTCTGATTCTTTACGCCTCTGCTGGTGTCATCACAAGTTCCATGACAAGGCTAAGAAGTGCATCAGCCCGTGCAGTTGGAAATCGGAAAACGCCGACGGTAGTTCGTAAGGACGGCGTCGAACTGTTTGTTTCCGGGGAGCCGTATCTTTGTGACGGATCAGACATCCAATCGAAGTTTTCTTATCGACACTGGCTCTGATATTTGTTGTTATCCTCGTCGTTTTCTTCGTGAGCGTTTTTCAGCCACTAATTTTGACTTGATTGCAGCAAACAGTAGTAAAATTAAGACGTACGGTTTCCTCCCGCTCTATCTCAATTTTCGTTTGCGAAGAGAATTCAAATGGAAGTTTGTCATCGCTGACGTTGATGTGCTAGTCATCGGGTCCGATTTTCTGTCGCACTTCCATTTGCTACCTGATTGTCGTATGAAGCTTCTCGTCGATGGTACTACTAATTTAAAAACAGATGCTCAAGTAAAGAAAATTTTTCAGCTTAGTGTCAAAACAGTTGATTTATCTTCTTCACCTGAATTTTCGCACATACTCGCTAAATTTCGAGATTTGACTCGTCCTTGCGGTAAACATCGTGACATAAAGCATGAAACCGTTCATTATATTCGCACTACTCCAGGTCCTTCAGTCTCCAGCACTTTTCGACGTTTAGATCCAGATAAACTCAAGATCGCCAAGCAGCAATTCAACGATATGGTCGAAGCTGGCACAGCTCACCCCTCATCGAGTTGCTGGTCGTCGCCGTTGCACTTAGCTCCGAAAGGCGAGTCGGACTGGAGGCCTTGCGGTGATTATCGTCTTCTTAATCGTCGCACTATTTCAGATCGATATCCGGTTCGGTATATACATGACTTCACGTGCAATTTAACCGGCAATATATTTTTTTCAAAAATAGACCTCGTATAAGCTTACAATTAAATTCCTGTTTTTAAAGACGATATTTACAAAACTGCTATTTCTACACTTTTCGGACTTTTTGAATTCCCTTTCATGACGTTTGGTTTACGTAATGCTAGTCAAACGTTCCAACGTTTCATGGATGAAGTTTTATCCGGCTTAGATTTTTGCTTCGTATACATTGACGATATTTTGGTTTTCTCTCATTCCGTTGAAGAGCATAAACGACATCTCAAAATTATTTTTGAACGTCTTTCTCGTTACGGAATTGTGGTTAACGCATCAAAATGCATCTTTGGTGTGCTAAAACTCAGTTTTCTCGGATATATTATATCTTTTGATGGTATTCAAGCTCCTGAAGAGCGCATCACGGCAATTCAAAATTTTTCTTTGCCGGAAACTGCGCAGGACTTACGACGTTTTCTCGGGATGTTGGACTTCTATCGACGATTTATTCCTCACGCATCAGAGTTTGAAGCTCCTCTCCACGATGCCATTAGTAACCCCATTCTCAAAGGCAAACAAAACGTACCGTGGACTCAAAAACTTGAAAAAGATTTTCAAGCTTGTAAAGATTGTCTTTGTTCGGCCACTCTTTTAGTCCATTCTCGAATTGACGTACCTCTTGCTTTATTTACTGACGTTTCGGATTTTGCTATTTGCGGAGGTCTTCATCAATTTGTTAACGGTTTTTGGCAGCCCCTCGCATTTTTTTCAAAAAAATTGACCGCTAAACACAAGCAGAGTTACCGGCGTATTATCGGGAACTCCTTGCTATCTACGAATCAGTTCAACATTTTCGTCATTTTCTTGAAGGTCATCACTTCACCATTTTCACTGATCACAAGCCTCTAATTTACGTTTTCGAACAAAAACGTGATAAATTACCTCCTGTACAACGTAATCAGGTCGCATTTATTTCTGAATTCACCACAGATATTTAGCATATTAGCGGCGCAAGCAACATTGTTGCAAACACACTTTCTCGCGTTGAGGCAATTTCCAAACCTTTGGATTACGAGGCATTGGCAAGATCTCAAGAAATATATGAAGAAATCAAGACTTTCCTAAACCAACCTACATCTCTCCAACTCAAAAAGATCGAAGTTCCTGGGTGTCAAACACTGGTATATTGTGACGTTTCTACAGGTAAAGCAAGACCTTTTCTCTCTGCTCCATTTCGTCGTCAAGTTTTCGAACAGCTCCACAGCCTTAGTCATCCAGGTGCCAATTTGACCGTTAAACTTATTAGCGATCGTTTTGTTTGGCCTTCCATGCGTAAGGATTGTCACAATTGGGCTCGAGCTTGCTTGGATTGTCAACGCTCTAAGATCTCACGTCATGTGAAGTCATCTATTGGCACTTTTGACCTTCCAGCTCACCGTTTTTCGCACATGCATGTCGATATCATTGGTCCTTTGCCTTCTGTTCGTTCTCTTTGGTACTGCCTGACAGTCGTCGATCGTTTTACTGGATGGCCGGAAGTTTACCCTCTTGAGAACATCACAGCGGAAACCGTCGTTCAAGCATTCTTTAACTGTTGGATTTCTCGTTTTGGTTGTCCTGAAATTATTACATCAGATAGAGGTTCACAGTTTACTTCATTTTTATTTCGTGCTTTTGACAACTATTTCGGCACCAAGCATAAGCATACCACCAGTTAGCATCCTCCAGCCAACGGGCTCGTTAAATGTCTTCATCGACCCCTCAAGGGTGCTATCATGGTTCACGCTGATGTCAATTGGGTTGATGCTCTTCCACTTGTCCTCCTTGGCATTCGTTCTGCATTCAATCCAGATATTGGAGCTTCATCTGCCGAATTTGTGTTCGGGGAACCCTTGCGTCTACCAGGCGAGATGTTTTCATCCAGCGTCCCTAATTCCGAAGATATTCCAACTTTTCTTGTTGCAATTCGTGAGCACGTGGCTCGTCTCCGACCTGTACCAACTTCCGGACACTCGAAACCTGGTATATTTGTTTTCAAAGATCTCGAACACTGCACACACGTTCTGCTAAGTGAAGGGCCAGAACTACGATCTCTTCAACAACCATATAGAGGCCCTTACGAAGTTATTGAACGTAACGATAAAACAATGACTCTTAAAATCTGCAACAAGCCAATTACTGTTACAATTGACAGAGTGAAGCCTGCCTTTATCTTGAACGATCAAGAACCTCCACCGATAGCTACAGCTGATTCAACGTTACCAACAGTTTTTATATCGTCGCCGAAGCCTACATTTTCGCCTACACCGCCAGCATCAGAAAAAGTGGTTACCACACGATCTGGAAGAATAGTGCGATTTCCAGATCGTTTTCAACTCTGAACCTTCTCACTCCGCAGGGGGGTGGTCTGGCAAGCTTGACAAACCGAGTTCTACGTTCGAATGCGAATTCTTCGTTCGAAGCTAAAGTTGCCGCAGCATGATTGTTTTGTTACTATCGCATTAAAAAAAGTGTTTTATTATTTTTCTCAACAGTCGTTGTTTTGACAGCTCCGTATAAACCAATTATAATAAAAGCTAATTATCAACATCAGTCTCTATACATTAATTCTCCTCAAAATGAATGTAAATATTTAAGAATCGATTTTGGAAAAAAATACGCATCAGATTTTTTCCCAAGTCTGTCATCTCCGAAGCCCATTTTTTCAAACTATGATAAATTTTTTCTCGGGAATTTTTATTATTACTTTATTATGTTTTTTCATAAATTAATGATTACTTTGAAGAAAGAAGAAAGAAAGAATGGTGAATTTTTAAAAATAAGTACAAAGTTTTAAGAAAATATACATAATTTTAATTCTTGTATTACAGTATAGAAAAATATGAGAATGAAAGAAAATGACAAAAAATACCTTGAAAGTAAATATTATTCGTTAAATATTACGTTAAACGTTATGTAGTAGCGTAAGTAATCTAAATTAATTTTGTATGATTTTTAACAAAGGCTTCAAAGATTACACTTAATAATATTGGATTATTGGCTATGATAAATGAAATAAGAATTTATAATTTTGCGCAATTGAGATTACACTATGTTAAGTGTATTAGAAGCTATTTGTACCCAAAAACCGCCAAATATAACCGCCAAATTTTTCTGTTTTCAAAAAGTTTCAATAAAAATATACTGTGATGTTCGTATCACTTATAAATAAAATAATTCAAACTCTCGTAATCTAGCTAATGAGTAAGAATTTGTTTCCAATGATTTTACTCTAATTGTCAAGAAAATAGATAAATAAATCAAATGTAATAAATAAGTAAATCAAATATACATAAGTAAGTGCAATATTTCGAGGAAAGTCAGACAATGCCCTAGTTTCTTATGGTGCGAATTGTCCCATAAGCAGAGCTAAAGTCTTTCTTTGATAGGATATAATTCGGCCCAAGTTTCTTATAGCGCGAGATGTTCTATAAGTCGAGCTCAAAATATAAGGAAAGGATAGTCTTGCTTAGTTAATCACAATGAGAGAAAGAACTTAGGTATTAATCCAAGTTTATTCAGACTCATGCGTTCACCTTGCAAGGCTAGAAGTGAATGCTAGCCTATGCAAAGGTGGGCCTATTTATACACAGATTTTCCCGCTTATTTTTGCAGGAGAGATTTCATCGAAAATTCGAGAGACATTCGCGAATTTTGAGAAATGAGTTTTCTTAATTTACAAGTACTTTTAATACTATTAATAACCATTAATATTAAGTTTTTAACACATGTAAACTTTACAGAATTTGTTATTTGTTGATTTTATACAATATACAATTATCGCCAATAGTGTCGTCAAAAGTTATTAACTAATAAAGTTAATTAACGTGATATTACAATATTTACAATAGATAATTATTAAATTTTCATATAACTTTATAGTTGATTAATTTTGGAAGTATTTTCCAAAACTCATTATTTAAATTAATTAATAACATTTGAATTATGACTAATTTTTCATATTCGTAACGGTTTTTTCTAATCTTAATATGCAATTATTAGATTAATTATATAAGATTTCTAAATCATAAAGTTATCATTATCAAGTATAAACTTAATATTTTCGTTCTATAAATAGCTTATTGTTTAAATAAATTATTAATTGTTTATTTACTAATAACAGTTATTATTTAGCTGTTATTAATGAAACCAATTCTTACTCATGTTCTATGTTTATCCACTTTGCATATGAATTATTGATATTCATTATTATTTCATAATTGAATGAGATTTTTGTTATAATATTATTAATCTACATGCTAAAATCTATATAATCGATACTTTGTTATATTAAAATTATCTATAATTGACATATTTTTCTGTTCTGTCCGGAATGAACGTCGCAAGGCCAGTTTTGGCCAAATTTATTTTGACTCACTGCATAACAGGAAGTCGTGACGTCACTCGAAGAAAGTTTACACTGGTTTCACCTAAGGGTCAACGATTGTCCATTAACTTGTTTTCTGTTTTGCTCCCTGTATTTTGAATGAATTAACAACACTTTTGTTTTCTTCTTTTGTATTCTTAATTTTGCTACCTGTTACAACTTGCTTGGTGACGTCAGCAAACAGGCCACTACGTTCTCTGCAGGCTTTAAGGGGGTAGGCATTCCTTGGCGAGCATGATGGTGGAGTGGGAGACGGATTCGAGGCGCTCACTAGAGTTGATACGAGAGACAAGCGAGTTGGCGGGTCAGTTCTGTTCCTGCTCACCGGCGGATCGGTCATCTTCACTTCCGGCTCTCGCCAATACCTCCGTGCGGTCTCACGAGTTTATAAAACGTTATTTTATTTGATTATACAGTGCGGTGACTTATCTCTCCTTACTATGTAACCGTAAAGGTGAATAAAATAGTTATTTGGAACAACGGCGGTATTCCTCACATCAACGACCCTATCACCCCTCCATCAAACCGGCCCTTCTTAGCGAGCGTGATTTCCCTAGAAGAAGCAACTCGACTAAAATCATCTCGCGAACATTTTCTTAATATCATAAATCATTGTATCTATGTCTATTACTTTGTGACGTCACGCTGTTTATTTTGATTCGACTCTTATTTGTATACAGTCGCGTAAACAGTGAGGTAGCGCCGCTTAATGTATTGTTTTAAATAAACAGATAGATACGTTAGACTAGTTGCAGTCATTCAGTGATTTAATAAATAGCTCATATATAGGACCGTTACAATACCTTTTCATTAGAATGTCCTATATGAAATCTTATCCTTATAACCAGCAAGATTGTTAACCTGTTATGTTTCTCTTTCTCTCTATATTATCTAATAATTATCATTATCTTTTCTTTATGTAATCAATTGTTAATTACTTATGTATATATCATCTGTATCCAGACTCTGGCGCAAGGTAAGTGAGAGAAGAGAGGAGATTCGTATATGTAGCGATACGCGTGATATGTAAGAGCGTAACAAAGAAAAAGAGCGAGGAAGAGATATATATATATATATACACCGCGAACTTTTAACCGCGTGCGCTGATTGCTTAAAAACTGATGCACCGCCTGAAGAAAGAGCGAGGCCCGCGAAAGAGATTCTTCTTTGTTTTGTCCTACAAATGTGCACATATGTCCAATAAAAATTGATATAGAAAGAGTCGATTGATCTAATAACGTTAATTAGAATATCCAAGAGTGATAGAAAGCAACCACTGCGTCTACACTTATCGTATGGAAGTATGCTGGGAGCAACATTGATCAGCGAAATCGAGGGTTAAATGAAGTGTACAGAACAACAGTTATAACGTGCGTTTGTGTCGTGTGTATTCGCCTCCATGAAAACTATTACTAGGCATAAAAGCGTCTTGTATTCCTGGATCGTTTTTTAAACGTTTTTGCATCTGTATGTACTCGTTTGATTGTCTCTCTCTCTCTTTCTCTCTCGCACTGTTTGGCATATTCTCTCTCTCTCTCTCTCTCTCTCTCTCTCTCTCTCTCTCACACACACTTCACTTATGTTGCTCCTGCCTGATAATTCTGATTCATCTGATTAAACCAAAGCTCAATACAATTATATATTTATATATTTCGTAAGCTTATTCTTGTATATTATACTATATGTGCATACCGGCATATTTCTCGTTTTTCAGTCAACGCAGCGTAATCACATCGTTCCAGTCGTCTAGCAAAAGTCTCGAGCCTAATCTGCAGATCCATCCGTACATATTCCTACTTTATAATGCACATTTTATGTTAGCGTGGTGAAGTAGACAGAATCTCCGTTATATTTCAATGTTAATAATTTTACGTGTAAATTATTTTATCAGCACAGGCATTATAATAATATTATAGAAATAATAAATAATATAGGTTCATAATTTATAGATTTATGATTAAATAAAATTAAATTTGAAAAATTCATAGGTATCAAATATTAAAGAATTTATATTAAAGAATAATTTAAAGATTTGGATATGTTATTTAATACAGCAAGTAAATTCTACCTAAAAGTACAAGCAACATAATTCAGTTTTAATTTTATGATAACGTTCATATCTCCATTTGAATAGTATCTGATATTTTTGATAACTTTTTCACTACAATAAAAACTTTTCTTTATATCCCATAATTATAAGTGATGTGGTATACTGATATTTCCTTGCAATTTATGGCATAGTACTCATTTATTTATACGTTTGTAAAATTCTTTACTCATACATAAAGGATGTATTTCTTTCAGGTCTGTAACAGATCCAAGAGATGGAAAAAGAGTAGCTTTGAAAAAATTGCCAAACGTTTTTCAAAGTTTAATTAGCAGTAAAAGAGTTTTTAGAGAACTGAAAATGTTATGTTTCTTCAAACATGAGAATGTAAGATCAATTTTCAATACTTTAATTTAAATATATTATTAATCTCTACTCACCAATAAAATATAATTATTAAATATTCTTGATATTTCACTGGTTATATTTAAATGTATAAAATACCTAATACAACTATAAATGAAATCCCAATAATGGTATAATTATTTTGTCACTTGTGATGGTAAATTAATAGTTTTGTGTTAATTTGAATTTAATAATAATATATCTTCTGAAAAAAAACATATAAATAATGAAAACGACAATATAAGACGTAAGACGTAAAGATATTCATTTAGTTAGTGAACACCTGTGACCTAATTCTACTACTCAAATACGAGGGTCGTTTGAAAAGTCCATGCAAAGTCAGAGAAATGGCGCTACTAGTGCGTATCAAGGTTATTTTTAGTTAGTGGCATATCTTCGTAGAGCACACACCAAGTTTCAGCCAGATCGGCCAATTACTTTGCATTTTGCATTCGTCTCAATCAAAGAATTCGAGTGGTTGTAAAAAAATGGACGAAAAAGAATTTCGTGTACTGATTAAACATTACTTTTTCAAAGGCACAACGCCTCAGGAGATTAAACATGAGCTTGATAAACATTATGGTGATTGTGCACCTTCGATTAGAATGGTTTATAAGTGGTTTCAAAATTTTCGGAGTGACCATATGAGCACAAAAGACGCTGAATGTTCTGGACGCCCTGTTGAGGTTACCACTTCAGAAATCATTGATAAAATCCATGATATAGTGATGGCTAACAGAAGAGTGAAGGTGCGTGAGATTGCTAGTACTGTAGGCATCACGAGCGAACGGGTACATAATATTTTGCACCAACATTTGGACATGAAAAAGCTATTCACTAGATGGGTGCCGCGATTTTGCTCACGATTGACCAAAAACGAGATCGTGTGAAGTGTTGCAAGAATGGTTTGCAGCTGTTCCAGAAAAATCCACAAGACTTTAAGCGTCGTTTCATCACTGTAGATGAAACATAAATACATCACTACACTTCTGAGACCAAAGAATAATCTAAACAATGGGTTACCAAAGGGGAATCTGCTCCGAAAAAGGCTAAGACAATTCCTTCGGCCGGGAAGGTTATGGCGACTGTCTTTTGGGATTCGCAAGGAATAATCTTCATCGACTATCTGGAAAAGGGTAAAACCATTACAGGCGAATATTATTCATCGTTATTGGATCGTTTGAAGACCGAGTTGCTAGAGAAACGTTCACGATTGGCCCACAAAAAAGTCCTCTTCCACTACGACAATGCGCCAGCTCACGCCTCAGCAGTTGTGGCCGCAAAACTGATGGAGATAGGGTTCCAACTCGTTTCACATCTCCCTATTCTCCAGACTTGGCTCGATCGGACTACTATTTGTTCCCTAATATGAAAAAATGGCTGGCGGGGAAAAGATTTTATTCAAACGAGGAGGTGATTACAGAAACGAATGCCTATGTTACAGACTTGAACAAATGTTATTATTTGGAAGGGATTAACAAACTAGAGCAGCGTTGGATGAAGTGTATAAGCCTAAAAGGAGATTATGTTGAAAAATAAAAAAGATTTATTAAAAAAAATCAAGCAGTTTTTATTTTTGCACGGACTTTTCATACGACCCTTGTAATATAAATATTTCAGAAATATCTCTTGTAGACTGAAGTTATAATCCTTCATGAACGCTTTCTTTCTTAACTGTAGTATTCTGAAGAACAAATATAAGAAGATTTTTGTGACTTATATACTATACAGTTAGATTTTTATTAAAAATAATACTTCGATAGGTTTAATTTCGATTCTTCGATGCTTAGACTTATTGTATAATGAAACTAGATCAAGTATTACAGCCAACCATTTATAATTACGATTTAGCGAGAACTGTTTCTATATCTTACTTTTCAAAATTCTATTGAATTGTTCACATATTGATGCTTTTAATTTAGTGTATGTAGAATATATATAAATTTTATATTTGGTCATTAAACTTTCAAAACCTTTATTATAAAATTTACAACCTCTGTCAAGACAAATCTTCTTCGGTACTCGTTCTTTCACAAATATAGATCCCATAGCCTTTGTAACGTCTTTACCAATTTCCTGTTTAACTGCAACGTACCCAGCGTACTTCCATATGGTATCATTTCAGCAAGATCAGTTTGCCATGTTTCATCCATTCGAGGGTGGATTGATATGTTTTCGGCCTGACCAAGAAAAACAACGTTATATTATAATACAAACATCAAAAACATATCAAATCCCTTTCTATATCTTTCAGCATCTATTTTTCGATCTTTGTCTGAAACAAAAAACAGTACTCATCTTTTCAACAAGAGAATAGATGATTTTATAATGTAGTGTCTTATTTCGAAAAGCATCTAGAGATGTTAGAGAAATCTTTTATATAAATTTAGAAATAAATTAGAAAAAATATGAATTTTGCTGTCTCTTAGTTCGGTAGAATTAACCTCACTGAGGAATATTTAACCCTCGATAAAGAGAGAGTAACCTATATTTGTTTATCCGACACCTCGAAATATTTAGGAGCTACGTAGACTAATAGGTATGACCCGTAGTATCGCCGGTTTATTAAGAATTTCTATGACAACATCGAATTACTTCTAAGACTTACAAAGAGTAATGTCCGATTTTTCTGGGGACCAAATTAAGACGCAGTTCTCGTACTGATACGATAACCTCTTACGTTACCACCTATTCTAGCTTTTCTTATCTTTTTGTATCAAATGTAATGCTTTTATTACAGGCCTTGGAGTGGTGTTAATACAAACTTTCGAGAACGTTGATAAAGTAATAGCTTTTACCTCGCAAGCTCTAACTGCTCCAGTGTATAATTATTTGTTAACGGAGTGTGAGTTCCTCGCAATTTTATGTAGCATAAACAAATTTAGATATTATGTTGAAGGCGCCAAATTTAACCTCTTTATAGACCATAAATTTCTAAAATGATTACAAAGCCTCAAAAATCGCAAAGATCACCTTGCTCGATGGGCCATGGAATAAGCTTAGTACGACATGGTAATTATACACCGCA
This sequence comes from Phymastichus coffea, assembly GCF_024137745.1. NCBI lineage: Eukaryota > Metazoa > Arthropoda > Insecta > Hymenoptera > Eulophidae > Phymastichus > Phymastichus coffea. The sequence goes on along the minus strand of NW_026706836.1, from coordinate 2,435,016 downwards.
CAGCTGCACTCAACCATTTAATAGCCTTTTGATTTCGTCCAAGAACATTGATCTTTTTTTTTGGTAATACCTTCAAAGATATTATAAGTGGATCGGAATTGAAAAAAAGTCTCTCATACATATCTTTAGTTGTTTCGATTCTAAAATAATTATTATTTCAATTGTCAATCTTCTAATCATTTATATACTGATTGATTTTGCATTTAGTGAATAATAAAGATTAGTTTTTTACACATAATAATAATAATAGTAATAATAATATGTAACGGGGTATATTAGCTAGTTCAATAAGAATTTATTAAAGTACTAATTTCCACGGTGAAGAGCTAACCGTCACTTCGTTAAACACCTATGGGTATACGTGTATTCGCCTTTACATTTCATATTTTCATTTCAGTGTCTTCTTTCCAACAGAGTTGAACTCACCTTAAATCACCTGACTTGCGACACTCGATCTATATTAGATGTAAGTGACCTAATGCGAATCCACCTAATCCCCTAGATGAAATCGGTTTGAAATTTAATCCATAATAGATCCGTTATATTAATAGGAAACGAAAATGACGTATGCGGTGAATAAGATTAATAATCTTTAATTCAAATTAACTACAGCCTTTTATGGGCCGAAAGACTAATGCATGCGAATAGGAGGTGCACCTACCCTGCGGTGCAATTACGGGGATCAGCCGTAATTGTTGAAGCAAATCTTTTTTGCCAACAATTTCCTCCTTAGTAAGGCTGCGCCGGTTCACCTCGCTATCAATCTACTGTTGATTTGCTGCTACTTCGCTGCTGCTACTGTGATTCTGCTTCCTCGCTATCACTCACGCACGTCCAAAAATCGTAGGAAAAGTTTTATTATGGAAAACAGCGAAACACTGTGCAAAACTAAATTGGCGGTACTCTCTCAAGTAACAGCTGAGGCTATACTGAAACTTTTTAAACTCTCGCGCGCCTTCTCTCTCTCTCTCTCTCTCTCTCTCTTAGTCGTTCGTTCTAGCATCGCGAGTGTACTGAATCGCGAATGGATCGATTAATCGAATCGACTACTGTTACAAATAATACACATTTGAATACTGAATATGCTAAAGTATATTAACAATCTCATTTAAAAGCAAATTTTTCATTCAAAGTAATTTTTATGTTGCTAATTATCTTATGTTGCTAATTATCTTATGTTGCTTTTTGACAAAGAAATTTTAATAAATACCTACAGCATGTTTTTATAAATTTTTCTCTACATTTTTTAACATTCTTATTATTACTTTCTCAAGCTTCTTCTGAGAAATATCCAATCGATAGAATAAGTCTATCTATAATTTTCCAACCGTGTAATAAGATAACATGTACAGATGGAGACATTTAGTATAACTTGTATTTATTAAATAACTTTAATTTATTATTTATTTATTTTTAACTTTTATTTATTTATTTAACATACATTTTTGCTGTATTTTCACAAGATTTAAAATTCCTTTGTATATATTTCATATCCAGACGATATTATTACAAGCATAACATGGAGCCTTTGAAGTAGATCTTCATTGAGTCCTACAACATCAAATGTTTTATAGATTCAAATAAAATATAATGATATCCACAATTCAAAATTTACCAATTGTAATTATCAGTTATATTGGAAACTATCTTAAAGTTGTTAAAAAATTTTCTAGCGGTGTTACCATCGTTTGTATTACCAGAACCTTGTAAAAAAATATCAACTAATATACCCAGGTCGTCTCAAAGACCATATTGAATTAGTTTTTTCCGTTACTTAACTTCTTCTACATCCCTTTTAGAAATCTATAAAAATGACTAATACTAGTGATATACTTTGTGATACGACATTTTACAAAAGTGCTTCGTAACGTTCTACGATATAAAATAACAGTTCACGTTCAAATATTCCAAATTAATTTATGCAAACAGTTGAATATATACTCTGAACTGTTTTTGTTTGAAAGAATTTTGTACATAATTGGTCTAAAGTGTGACTTCATTTTTTTTCTTAAGCTTAGCGTTCAACCTCCATGTTGCATTCCGTCCCAAAACTAAACGGTAAATAATATGAAGTGCTAATTCTATAAATTTAATGTGCGCATGTAGTACGAAAAATCCATAATTCAATGATTCCTGATCAACTACCATGTTTACCACTGTTTTAATGTTGCTTAAATGAGATATTGTTTTTTTACATATAAAGCATGTTTGGCTAAAGATATTAATATGTGCACCAAAAGCCTACATCGGTTAAATATTTTATTAATATTAAATTTATAATGTCATAGACTGAAAGAAACTAAGAAAAGTTAATACCTTCCCATCATTTATTGTTAGTTCCATTTGAAAGCCTACATTATATCCATTAATACGAAGATCTTTTAAGTTATCAATTTCTTTTTAAAATTTTAATTCTTCCTTTTGAATTAATTGGATAATTTCTTTGTCACAATAAATGTTGATTGCTCAGCAAAATGTAGTTGACGAAGATTGGGGATTTTCCTAATAAACGGTATTATTTTTTTAGCTACTAATTCAACTGGAACCATATACGAATAATAAATTCCAGTACTTGTGCCTTCATTTTGAAATAACTTCTGTTTATATATTTTTATATTTGTTTCATCAAATCTATATTTACAAATTAAAATGAATCTTGTGGAATGATCTAACTCATCGTTACAATTTAATTTTTAAAATTTAAATAACCATTCAACTATGTGACAAAGATGGTATTGTAACGACACTGTATAGCCTTGCTGTTTTACTACGTAATTTTGAGGATAAGTTTTTACTTTTTCTACTAAAATCTAGAATACATGTAATGTCTTTTTAACAAAAAATTTTCAGACCATATTTTATGAAAAATTTCCAGAGCTCAAAAATCCTCATATTTGAACTAACCTTATGGTATGAAGGGTACGAATTATGACAATGTTATGAATTATTTCTAAGTTCTTGGTAAGTTAATCAATCGTGTTAATTGTAAATCGACTAATAAGCGAACTGCATTCCAAAGGTTTTATTTGTGTACTATTTAAATATTTCTGTTCGTTTTTTAAAAGAATATTTGCATAATTTTTCTGATCCAATTTATCGAAGATGTTTAAGACACTACGATTTCCTTCAATTTTAAATTTCTTTTTTGCCAAATCAAAACACTCTTCAGTAGTAATACTCTCAGATAAATTACTGATCATCCTATATTTTCTTTTGCTAGAAGCATTTTCGTACGATTCAGTAGATTTTTCTGGTTTGTAATTTTGAAAAGAAAATCATACAATAACATGAAAATAACATTTTTTAAATTTGTATGCAGGTATACGGAAACGACGGTCTAATCTAGAAAAGATTTCAATTCTAAATTAAGTATTGGAGGTTCAAAGTTAAAGTCGGCGTGAATAATTTAAATAATTATATTTAAAATAAAGAATTAATATAATCTTGAAATCAATTGAAAATAAAAATAAACAACTTTTATACGACTTATGATTTATCACCACTTACAGAAAATTCAAAACTAATTTCATGAATAAACTGGATATCTGTAGTTAATTACATTTACTCATAAAAATTAGTGTACTGCATTTAGTAACGTTCTTTTGAAGTTAAAAATCAATAAGAAAATTTCTCAACAAAGAAAGTGAATACAACTATTCGAGCTTATAAATACGGTTTGCGCATGCATACTATTCAAATTTAAAAATTTTTCTACTAATCTTCTTTCAATCTTATAATAATAAAATGAGATTTCATACAATTAGGACTCAATACTCACCATAAAATCATTCCAAATTGCAACGGTAATCGAATCGAACAATCGATATGTTCGCGATTCGGCAACACTCGAAGCGCTAGAGCAAACGGTTAGGAGAGAGAGGGGGCGCGCGCGAGTTTAAGTTTCAGTATAGCTTTAGCTGTTCACCGGTATACCGCCAAATTTTTCAACTATTTTTTTCGTCGTTCACCGAGTTGGAGTTGTGGTTTTGGTACGTGAGTGGGTGTGAAATTGATGAGCGTGAACAAGCAGCAGTCGATATAGTAACCGAGAAGGATGGACGAGGAGCAACCGCTACGCTAGCCAGGACAGAACTGCAGCAGCATCACCCGAGAGCTATAATTGTTCGTCGATAATCGGTTACGGCTGATCACGGTAACCGCACCGCAGGGTAGGTGCACGGCCTTATTTCCGCGCTACGAATTAATTCCTCTCGTAGATTTGTGAGCGGCCGTTACTTTATTCGCTTCGCCTAGCGTTGTAGTTCGCAGTAGAATTTTTAATTCAGTAGATAAACTATTGCAATTGCAATTATGCTTATTCTTATTTTTTATTTTTTTTACAAGGAGTTGCGGAATCCTTTTTGCGAATTCCCCTTAGTCTTTCTGACTGAGGGATTATGTGGGACTCCCCGAAAAAAAATAGGCCTACCCACTAAACCGCCATCTCCTTGGTGTCCTTCCCCCAGCCAAGGATAATATGTTAATATTACTTCTGACTGGAGGTTCTGTCTGTGTTCGTCCGTTCGTGTCGTTCCTCCATATCTCGTTACGTCGCGTCACTTCGTCTGCTCAGTCATCTGTCAGACAGCCGTCCGCGTTCTTACGTCTCAGTATAGTTTCCGTATAGGTAGCGACTAAGCGCCACCATTCGGGTTCACACAGCATAAGAGCCACGATGTTATCGGGGGTGATGCTGCCGACCGTTTCTTCCAGTTCCTGTCTGAGTATTGTCCAGTGGTCACACGCGAAAAACGTGTGTTCCGTGTCGTCTCCTTCGTGTCCATAGTACTTACAGTCGGGTGTTCGTAGTCTGTTCATATTGTAAAGGTACCGTCGAAAGTACCCGTGGCCCGTCAAGAGCTGAGTGACGTAGAAATTTACATCACCAAATTTCCTTCCGAGCCACAGCCTCAAGTCCCGTATCAGTCGTCTCGTCCAGTTACCACCTCGTTCCTCTGTCCATCGGCCTTGTCAAATGTCAATTATCCTGTCGCGCTCAGCGATTGCCGCGTTCTTTCGTCCTATGTCCGCCTTGCTCCCGTAGATCCTTTTGCGTTCAAAAGCCAGAAGATCCACGGGTATTACGCCAGCCACCACCAAAACAGCCTGCGCAGAGACTGCTCGGTAGGAGCAAGCGATTCGCAGTGCACCCTGTCTCTGTACCATCATCATCGACTTACAGTATTTCTTTGTCTTCAGGGAGTCTGCCCATATTTCCGCGCCGTATAGAAAGATCGAGTGAGCTGTCGCCATTAATAGTCGTCATTTTTTCGATCTCGGTCCCATCGTATTTGCCATCAGGCGACTCAAGGATGCTATCCTCTCTGCCACTTTCCGGGTTGTTTTCTGTATATGAGGCCAGAAGGTCATCTTCGTATCGAAGGTTATCCCAAGGTACTTGACTTCCCTCTTGGTCTCCATCTCGTATGTCCCCACCCTCATGTGCAGTATCGTCTGTATGCGTCTTCTCGTGAGAAACATCAGTTCCGTTTTTTCTGTTGCGAGTTGTAGTCCGTGATCTGTCATCCATCGTCCGACTCGTCTCACGGTCTGGTTCAACGCCAGCTGCGCCAGCTCGGGGGACCTCTCCGTAATCACCGCCGCCACATTATCAGCGTAGGCGACGAGGGTGTGCTTATTCTTATTCTTATTGTTATTAGTATTATTATTATTATTATTATTATTATTATTATTATTATTATTATTATTATATAATACGGACATTTCCTAAAAACACGATTTTTGAAGTTCAAACGCAGTTTTTTTATGAAGCTGAAAATTTTACTATTACAAAGCTTCTTCTAGGAGGAAGCAAAATTTTAAGACGATTGCTTTTACGATTTTCAAGATATCTTGGTCACCGAAAAACAACTCTGAAAAAGACAGGTTTCCTTAACATGGCTATAATTCCCTTAATTTAGAATATTTTTCAATACAAAAATTCATGAAAGTTTTGCAATATATCTACTTTGGAACCAATAATTTGCTGTAAACAAAAAGACAGTTTTAATTTCTCAAAAAGATCCACGAAAATCGCGTGATTTTTCGCCTTGCGACTAGGTATAAACCATCATTAGTATGTTACGCATTAAGGACGAAAAGAAGGCGATTACAGACGAGTGTGAAAGTTGTCACCCTAACGAAGTGAGAGTGGCAATCACTCATTATGATTGTCTTCTTTCCACCCATTATGCACACCACATTTTTTGTCTAATCTGCACCGTAAGTGTGTCATTATATACCTGTAAATGCGAGTGGAAATTATAGCACTATTTTCCGCCCTAGAGCGGAAAAGAGAGCCCTAGGATGGAATGTCAGCCCTACGACGGAAATTTTTTCCTTTTCTGCACTTTTTCACCCGTAAGTTTATTTTCCGCCCAAAGGCTTATTCCTCCGCCCTTGAGCGGCAAAGTATTATTTTCCGCCCGATTTACATGCATATAACAGCATACTTTCGGTGGAGGCAGGGCAAAAATATTTTCAACATGTATGTAACCATGGTGCATATATGTAATAAAGTTTTTCAACAAACTCAAAGAGTTTTTTTATAACATGTAAATAAAAACTACCATTTTCGGCGCCTATAAAGTGAACCAAAAGTAGAGTTTTCCGAACATCACAAAGTGGAACGAGAATTCTTCTCCAATGCATAAATTAATGATTTGATTCAATTTACATTCACTCGTTTTATTCTGGTAGAAAGTAGCTGTTGTACCTTACATGCAAAAACACAGCTTGTATAAATTTTACCGCTTGTTTTTATTTCAGATTGAAAAATGAAAATTAATCCGTTACACGTTCTAAACTTATTATTAGCATACTTTCAAGCGTTAAACATAGCAGATAGTGTCATGAATTATCATGAAACAGAGTTGGCCGAAAAAATAAAAGAAATTTTAATAGATGCAACACATGATTTCAACGATGTAGAAATGATTACTGATGACTCTTTGGATTTTCAAGAAGAGTATAAAGACTATAATGCGGAAATAATTGAAGGTGAAGTGCAACATCATTTTCCTGATCTGGATATAGCACCAAAAAATCAATGTACAGCAAATAATGAAGAACTAGATTTTGAATACAAAAAAAAAGCTGTAGATTTTTGGAGAAGTAGCAAAAGGAAGCAAAATTTAAGTCTCAAAACAGTGCAAAACAGATTAAAAAAAGTATCGTGTATTAGTCAGCTACGTTGTTGGGCTTATTCAATTACTAAAGGTGACACGTACGAGGTGTGTTCAAAAAGTACCCGGAATTATCGTTTTTCCAAAAAAATATTTATTTATTCGTTTACATCAATGTGGTCCCCTTCAAAGTAATCCCCCCAGATATAATACACTTATGCCAGCGTTTTTTCCAATCTTCGAAGCACTCCTGATATTCACTTTTTGGTATGTCCTTGAGCACTCTCAGCGATTCGTTCTTTATTTCTTCAATCGAGGAAAAACGCCGTCCTTTCATGGGTCTCTTCAACTTTAGGAACAGGAAAAAGTCACAGGGAGCCATATCTGGTGAATATGGAGGTTGGGGCACGACTACGGTATTGTTTTTGGCCAAAAAATTACGAACAAGCAACGACGAGTGAGCAGGTGCGTTATCGTGATACAAAAGCCATGAATTGTTTTTCCATAAATCGGGGCGTTTTTTTCGGATTGCTTCACGCAAACGTCGCATAACTTCAAGGTAATACCTTATTAACCGTACGACCTCGTGATAAGAACTCATGATGCACCATGCCCCAGCAGTCAAAGAAAACTCTAAGCAAAACCTTCACATTTGATCGAACTTGACGTGCTTTTTTCGCTCTTGGTGACGTTGAATGCTTCCAGGTGGACGATTGTGCTTTGGTTTCGACATCATAACCGTACACTCATGTTTCATCACCAGTAATGACCCTTTCAAGCAAACTTGGATCGTCGTTGACGTCGTTTAACAGCTCCTGAGCGATGTTCATGCGATTGTTTTTTTGGTTAAAGTTCAGCAGTTTTGGAATGAATTTTGCTGCCACCCGTTTCATGCCCAAAACATTTGAAAAAATGTTATGACATGAGCCAATTGATATGCCAACTTCATCAAAAACTTCTCTAATTGTGATTCGGCGATCATTCCGAACCGTTTTTTCCACTTTTTTCACATTTTCATTGTTGTTGTTGACGTGCTGGGTCGACCGGAGCGTTCGTCATCTTCAACGTCTTCGCGGCCATCTTGGAAACGCTTATACCACTCGTAAACACTTGTTTTTTTCATACGAGACTCACCATAGGCTTTTTGTAACATTTCACACACTTTGTTACACTTTATTTCATTTTTTACGTAAAATTTAATACAAATTCTTTGATCCATTTCTTTTAGAAACGAAAATCGCCGAGCTCATAAAAACACGTCAAACCTTAGCGACTACCGCAGACAAAGTAAACAGTGAATATAGCTGAAAATTTTATCATACTTCAGAGGCATGTATACCAACACAGTAAAAAAAAATTTTGACAATCGGACTCTCCAGTCCCGCGAAATTTAAAAATTCCGGGTATTTTTTGAACACACCTCGTATAGAGAGAAAGTAGCACAAATTTTTCAGTATACCCTGGATAATTTTAAAGCATCTGGTTCAACAGTTGACAGTGGTTCAACTATCCATGATGAAGATATAAATCGATGGGCCTTACAAGCTAAAAAAGAAATTGGTTTTGATGATATTAGATTCAAAGCTTCTAAACATTGGTTATGCAAATTTAAGCAAGCACACAGAATAGTTTCTAGGAAAATAAATAAGTTCATAACAAGAAAAACGCTAGAAAGTAGTGCAGAACTTACGGCTACAGTTGAAGCATTTATCGATGACGTTAAATCGTGTATACCAAGGATTGAACTCGAAAATTTGTATAATTTAGATCTGACTGGATTTCAGCTAGAAATGCATTCTGGAAGAACATTAGTAGTAGAAGGAGAAAAGCAAGTGCAATATCTGGTATAGTCAATTTCAGCAACAACGCATAGTTATACTATACAGCCACTAATATCAGCTACTGGACAACTGTTCTCACCGCTATTTCTAGTTTTAAAGGAACCAAGTGGCAAGTTTGGCCCTATTGTAGAATAAAACATATTTAGACCAGAAAGCGTGTACGGGGAAGCATCCAAATCTGGAAAATTAACAACAAGTAAGGGAACTAATAAAAATTTTTACATTGTAATATCGTTGATTAGTTAATTAATAAGTCGTTTAATTGCAGATCACTTTAACATCTGGTTGGAAAAAATATTTTATCCCCATGTAGGCCATCATTCAATATTATTACTTGATTCTTGGAGTGGTCATTGTGACAAAGTTATAGAAGAAACAATGCCACAAAATAAAATTATTAACATAAAAAAAATTCCAACTGGAACCACAGGAAAAATACCACCACTTGATGTCTATGGATTCCGTATTTGGAAAAACTTTGTCCGAACATTTTCTGATAATGTAATGTTAATGGATCATGATATGAATTTACATGTGCGAAATAATATAATTAAATTTCAATCATTGGTTCACAACCAACTGTCTTCACCCAGATATATAGATTTGTTTAAATATGCCTGGTATAAAAGCGGTTACATCAATGAAAAACCAGATAAATTTGATAATCCTATAGATTTCAGTTTTGGAAAGTCTTGTGCAACACATTGTGAAATAGAAGGGTGTACAAACATTGCAATTCTATGATGTGGTTGGTGCAAAAAAGCATTGTGCTTTAAACCATTTTATGAAGACTATCATTATTGTAAAAACGTCGTAAAATAATATATTTTATGCTCAATACAAAAAATCCGCTATGGAAAAAGCTAAAAGATTGAAGATTATTATTATTATACTCTAATATTATAAACAAAAATACATTATAAGTTAAATTTACAATAAAGGAATTTCAATAATATTCTGATAAAAATTTCTACGGAAATTATAAAACTACTTCACACACAGAATTTTTTTGTTTACAAATTTAGGAATTTGAGCTGGTTTGGTTTAAAAGCACAACCATTTAGCCTATTTGTTGTTTAGGGGTTGAGGGTTTAAGGCTCTTTAGTATACATGTACAGGCTACAAAGATCACACATTTGTAAACAAGTTTTTATGAAAGTTAAAATTTTTTTTCGACATTTTCGTCCACCACATTGGTTCCGCCATTTTAAATTTTCAAAAGCTGATATCAGATTTGTAAAGATCAATTTCGAAAACCCCTATATACAAACCTTCTACAAAATATTATGGATTGAAGTATACTTACGAGGGTCGTAAGTATACTTCAATAGTAAAGTAAGTAAAAGCTATTACTTTATCAAAGTTCTCGAAAGTTTGTATTAACACTACTCCAAGGCCTGTAATAAAAGCATTACATTTGATACAAGAAGATAAGAAAAGCTAGAATAGGTGGTAACGTAAGAGGTTTTCGTACCAGTACGAGAACTGCGTCTTACTTTGGTCCCCAGAAAAATCGGACATTACTCTTTGTAAGTGTTAGGAGTGATTCGATGTTGTCATAGAAATTCTCAATAAACCGGCGATACTACGGGTCATACCAATTAGTCTACGTAGCTCCTAAATATTTCGAGGTGTCGGATAAACAAATATAGGTTACTCTCTCTTTATCGAGGGTTAAATATTCCTCAGTGAGGTTAATTTTACCGAACTAAGAGACAGCAAAATTCATATTTTTTCTAATTTATTTCTAAATTTACATAAAAGATTTCTCTAACATCTCTAGATGCTTTTCGAAATAAGACACTACATTATAAAATCATCTATTCTCTTGTTGAAAAGATGAGTACTGTTTTTTGTTTCAGACAAAGATCGAAAAATAGATGCTGAAAGATATAGAAAGGGATTTGATATGTTTTTGATAAATATAATAAATATAATATATGTAAAAGATCTTGGGAAGTTTTTTAATTTTTCAAACAATCCGATAAATTCAAAAAGCAAAAAATCGCTCAAAGGAATTCGAAAAAATTCACACTTGTGTTTTGATGAATTTCAAGCAATTTTGTTCCTTAAATTTTTTTTCCAAAGTCATTTCCTTCTGAGTAAAAAAATCGCAAAGTTTTTTATTTTTGAAAATTTTCAAAAAATTATAACTTTTTTATTTTTCATTTTAGCGAAAATGGTCTGTGTTACTTTTTTGTAGGAAATGAGCCAGATTTTCATAAAAAAATATGAAATATTAATTTTTATAACATTTATTACTAAAAATTTGAAAAATAAAATTTTTTGTTTACGAGTTTGTCCCTTGTAGCCGCCATATTGGAGCCGCCATGTTGGATTTTGCAAAGGCGCACACAGCATCAGAAAGTAGATATCCTAAGCTTCAAAATGACCCGCGACATGATTTTTTTCGTCGCTCCAAATTTTGGCGGTAGCGGTGATCCGGTTGACGTGGAACATCCCATATATATTCTACATACACTAAATTAAAAGCATCAATACGCGAACAATTCAATAGAATTTTGAAAAGTAAGATATAGAAACAGTTCTCGCTAAATCGTAATTATAAATGGTTGGCTGTAATACTTGATCTAGTTTCATTATACAATAAGTCTAAGCATCGAAGAATCGAAATTAAACCTATCGAAGTATTATTTTTAATAAAAATCTAACTGTATAGTATATAAGTCACAAAAATCTTCTTATATTTGTTCTTCAGAATACTACAGTTAAGAAAGAAAGCGTTCATGAAGGATTATAACTTCAGTCTACAAGAGATATTTCTGAAATATTTATATTACAAGGATCGTTTGAAAAGTCCGTGCAAAAATAAAAACTGCTTGATTTTTTTTAATAAATCTTTTTTAATTTTCAACATAATCTCCTTTTAGGCTTATACACTTCATCCAACGCTGCTCTAGTTTGTTAATCCCTTCCAAATAATAGCATTTGTTCAAGTCTGTAACATAGGCATTCGTTTCTGCAATCACCTCCTCGTTTGAATAAAATCTTTTCCCCGCCAGCCATTTTTTCATATTAGGGAACAAATAGTAGTCCGATCGAGCCAAGTCTGGAGAATAGGGGGATGTGAAACGAGTTGGAACCCTATCTCCATCAGTATTACGACCACAACTGCGAAGGCGTGAGCTGGCGCATTGTCGTGGTGGAAGAGGACTTTTTTGTGGGCCAATCGTGGACGTTTCTCTAGCACCTCGGTTTTCAAACGATCCAATAACAATGAATAATATTCGCCTGTAATGGGTTTACCCTTTTCCAGTTATTCGATGAAGATTATTCATTGCAAATCCCAAAAGACAGTCACCATAACCTTCCCGGCCGAAGGAATTGTCTTCGCCTTTTTCGGAGCAGATTCCCCCTTGGTAACCCATTGTTTAGACTTTTCTTTCGTTCAGCAGTGTAGTACATCACTGTAGATGAAACATGGATACATATCCATGTTTCATCTACAGTGATGAAACGACGCTTAAAGTCATGCGGATTTTGCTGAAACAGCTGCAAACCATTCTTGCAACACTTCACACGATCTCGTTTTTGGTCAATCGTGAGCAATCGCGGCATCCATCTAGCGGATAGCTTTTTCATATCCAAATGTTGGTGCAAAATATTATGTACCCGTTCGCTCGAGAAGCCTACAATACTAGCAATCTCACGCACTTTCACTCTTCTGTCAGCCATCACCATATCATGGATTTTATCAATGATTTCTGAAGTGGTAACCTCAACAGGACTTCCACAACAATCAGCGTCTTTTGTGCTCATATGGCCACTCCGAAAATTTTGAAACCACTTATAAACCATTCTAATCGAAGGTGCACAATCACCATAATGTTTACCAAGCTTCTGTTTAATCTCTTGAGGTGTTTTGCCTTTGAGAAAGTAATGTTTAATCAATACACGAAATTCTTTTTCGTCCATTTTTTTACAACCACTCGATTTCTTTGATTGAAACGAATGTAAAATGCAAAGTAATTGGCCGATCTGGCTGAAACTTGGTGTGTGCTCTTCCAATATATGCCACTAACTAAAAATAACCTTGATACGCACTAGTAGCGCCATCTCTCTGACTTTGCCAGGACTTTTCAAACGACCCTCGTATAGTTATTTTGTGTTAGGGGTGTTTTACAACCCCCCCCCCTTAGGGGTAGTATTTACGAAAAAACCAAAAAACTTAATTTGTTTATTGTAGATGTTTACAAATTTTTTCCATTTTTTTTAGTCGTTTAAAACTGTTTTATTATTAAAAATTTTTTTTTCGATTTTTTCGTCCGCCATATTGGTTCCCCCATTTTTAATTTTCAAAATCTGATAACAGATTTGTAATCAGCGATCTCGAAAACCTCTATATACAAACTTTCTACATAATATTATGAATTTAATTACATATTTACAGTTATTTTGTGTTAAGGGTAGTTTACCTCCCTTAGGGGTAATATTTATTAAAACACCGAAAGACGTCAACTAAATTTTGTTATTGTGGATGTTTAAACGTTTTTTCCAATTTTTTTTAGTCGGTTTAAACTTTTTTATTATAAAATTATGCCAAAAAATATAAGTTTTCAACCCCTAAAAAATAGGGAATGCTAGCCTTACTCTTCAAATCACTATGAAATACTTGCTCCTTTTGTAAGAAATAACCTCCAATTTGTTTCAGAGAAAAATCTTAATTTTAAGCCGAGATATTAAAAAAAAACGCCTTTTGGTGGTTAACTTTAGGGGAGTTAACCACCTTTAAAAGTGAAAATTAACCGATAAAAAAATACGTGTCTCTTATTTTTTTATGTTCTACAATATGTATCAAAATCATCAAAATCGGTAAGTTCGGGTTGGGTTACTTTCCTTGTTAGATCAGGCGCCCCCTCTCCTCCTGAGATCTATGAGATCAGCATTCTTAGATAAGGCGCTCCTGCCGCCGCCCCCTCCTCCTTTAGTGATCTAAAGCGTATGAGCTATCAGATCAGTACTGTTAGATAATGCGTAAGAGTCCCCTCCCCCCGCCCGCCCAATGTGAAATGCGTTTTAAATATTAAAATAAATTTATGTATTTATTTGAATTTAATTAATTTGACGCAATTGATTTACGTGTAATGCACAGATTTAAATCAGTGAAAAAAATGAGCAAACACCACGGGGAATCGATCTCGCGTCCTATGGCTCGATAGACCGTAGCCTCTAGCAAGTGAGCCACGTCTGCTTTTAACTCTTGGAAGCTTTTATTGCATATACGAGATGTGATCAAAAAGTAAGGTGAATTTTGAAATTTAGCGGGCTACGTCCGTTCGATCTTCGACTTTTTTATTTGGTTATGTCGGTACACTCGTCTAGAACATACGTTCCAAATTTCAGCTTTGTAGTATGTTTGGTTTGTTTGTGAGAGGCATCAAGGTTAGAAGTGTTTTGCGTGCTCCACGATTTGCTGCTGTCTAAAAACATGGATCAAAGAGTTTGCATTAAATTTTGTGTGAAAAATGGAATCAAATGTTCCAAAACACTTGAAATGCTGAAAGTGGCATACGGTGAGTCTACTTTAAGCCAAAAAAATGTTTACAAGTGGTATAAACTCTTCCAAGAAGGCCGAGAAGACACCGACGACGAACCTCGTTCTGGACGCCCCAGCACATCAACAACTGATGAGAATGTTGAAGAAGTGAAGAAAATAGTGTTGAGAAATCGTCGAATTACCATTAGAGAAATTGCTGATGATATTGGCATCTCATTTGGTTCGTGCCAATCAATTTTGACGAGTGTTTTAGACATGAGACGTGTGTCAGCGAAGTTTGTTCCGAAATTGCTCAATTTCGACCAAAAGAAACGTTGCATGAGCATCGCCCAAGAGCTACTGAATGACGTCAACGATGATCCAGATTTACTCAACAGGGTTATAACAGGTGACGAAGCATGGGTATACGGTTATGACGTCGAGACTAAGACTCAATCGTCCCAGTGGAGGCATTCTGGATCACCAAGACCAAAAAAAGCACGCCAAGTTCGATCAAATGTAAAGGTTTTGCTTACAGGTTTCTTTGACTGCAGGGGCGTGGTGCATCATGAGTTCTTGCCACAGGGTACAACAGTAAATAAGGAATATTACCTGCAAGTTATGCGCAATTTGCGCGAAGCAATCCGCCAGAAACGTCCGAATTTGTGGAAAAATAAAAATTGGCTTTTGCACCATGATAACGCCCCTGCTCACACATCGTTGCTTGTGCACGAATTTTTGGCTAAAACCAACACAGTAACGATGCCACAGGCACCGTATTCCCCAGATCTGGCCCCCTGTGACTTCTCCTTGTTCCCAAAACTGAAGAGGCCCATGAAAGGACAGCGTTTTGCCACGATTGAGGAGATAAAGACGGCATCGAAGAATGAACTAAACAAGATCACAAAAAATGATTTTTTGAAATGCTTTGAGGATTGGAAAAAGCGTTGGCACAAGTGCATTATATCTGAGGGGGATTAATTTGAAGGAGATAAAATAAAAATTGATGAATAAATAAATATTTTTTGAGAAAAATAAAAATTCACCTTACTTTTTGATCACACCTCGTATTAGGCACACACAACCAAAAAGCGACTGGACTATGGCGCACTCTTTCCCCCCACCGCAAATTGATCCTTATGTGTGCACGTGTTTTAAGATCACGCGTTATCGTGTGTGTGTATGTGTGTGTATGTGTATTTGAATGCATATATTCATGTATATTATTTTTGATACATGCATATATATTGATTATTAATTCATGAAATAGTGGAGCAGAGAGGTGGGGGGGTAATAGTACACATTATTTTTTCTTAAATAAAATTTTTTTTATTGATATAAAATAAATCTCATTCTACAAGTCATTTATATTAAAAGAATATTTATAGAATTCCGTCAATAATTTCATCTCTTTCTTCCAAATCCATGCAGCAACCATTTAAATAAAACTTTTTCATTATTTTGACATTTTTGACTGACACACAGTAACTGATTTCATATTTTCAAAAGGGGAATATCCATTTCAAGTCGAACCACATTCTACATTCAATTCCACATTCAAGTCGAGAACTTTGAGGTCACATCGTTCTAACCACTCTTTTTTCAGATCTCCGGAAACAAAAATTTTCGTAGCTTCTTTGATCGTGTCTGTGATGATGAATTTATGCTCTTCGTACTTGAAGTTACCGGAGTCCCATTCTAATCTATGGTAGTAGATTTCCATCGAAAGATTATAACGCTTATATTTTTCAGTTAGTCTTCGCCATGGAAACGGAGGTTTGAATAATCGTACGAGTGGTTCTTCGTCGCAGTTAAGTGGAACTATCGCTACCTCCTTTAAGGCATACGTATTGACAGGGATCATGAAACCTTGCATATCCACTACGTACTTCACTCTGGCTGCTACTGAGCTGCTTGAGGGAAGAGTCATCTCTTTAGTACATCTATCTCCACTCCCTAAATAAGTTTATTCACATACCTACTTATTGGATTGGATTGAACGATGCGATCATGTAAAATGAGACAATACGCTGAAGTTCCTTCTGGAATATTTTCCCTTGTTTCAAACTTCAAGCGTACATCCACTGCAGAGTTCTTCAATGTCTCATTTTGTTTAGAGCAATCAATGACAATGAGTGGTACTTGATTTATGAAGGTAGATTTTTTTAGCATCGGTTCAGAGTCTTTACCGTCTTCTGGAAATTGGTATACATGTCGTATAAAATTGCAAACTGATGCTCATTTATGTCAATATTAAGATTACCATACGGATAACACTGTGAGTTGAGGAAAAGTTTCACGTTACTAATGTTGCAATGATCGAATACGTTTGCATTAACTGTTGAAACATTTTTTCGTTTAGTTTGAAAAGCTAAAGTGACATAGGTAACATTGGATACTCATATAATTCCAAACTACGAAAACTCATTGAAATGCTTCTTTCTGTTTTCAGAAAATCAAGTAGACGAATTTTTTGAGTATTCGATGCAGTAACGTATGGCATAAGCCATTCGATGCGTGTTATATCGATCTTGAGCTTTTCGATGATTGTTTCTAATTCCACTAATTTTGTTGTTTGGATAACGGCATTTAAATCACTGCTTCGTGTGAGAATTAGTTCATGTTTCATGTTTACCAATACTTTGCGATAACCTTCAGCAAATACGAGAATAAAGTTTAAAGGAATAGTGACATCGAAATATCCTTCGTCGTTGATTATTTTCTGATCATTTTCTGTTATCCATCCGACATTTTCAGCAATCTAATTTTGACTTGGATTAAGTGATTTTCATAATAGTTGTTAGACCAACGTTTTTACATTTATCGATTTCTATCGCGTTTAGCTCATACCCAATTTCCTCAAACAAGTGACAGATAGCGTTTTTCACAAATAAAGTATTCGTTAAGACTGCATTCTTATCATCGCACAATCTACCACAAATACGCAATGAGCTACGAGATGGTAAAAGACACAGGTCTTAATGTTGAATTGATATGCGAATTTTCATCGCTATTTTTGAAAGATGTATTGGTATACGGTTGATGAGTTTGATACTCATAATGAGTCAAGGATTCATCAAAGGTGACAGGTGACTGTATTTCTAGAACGTTCTCCATTATTTCGTTGAAAGCAGCAAAAAATAATGCAATTTACTTTCCACTAGAAATTACTTTTAAGCCGAGACTTTTAAAGAACTTTATGCTTTGATGTGTCAATCCTTTCGTTTTTCGATGACAATTAACACTCGGAATTCGCCGTGTTGTCGCTTTTACTTTCAAACAACGACTGATGGTTGGTTAATATATTTGTAACGGGCGGTTTTATATATAATAATAACAGTCGGTGAATTACTGTAAGGTGGTCCAGGAAAGGCCAGCGACAGCTCCCCGTACTGCGAATTGCACTAACGCAGTGAATTGTAAAATAATTTACAATTATCAATTTATTTATTTATTTATTTTTCATGTGCTATTACGCGATGAGCACCAGCGGTACTATTAATAAATAATTATTATAACCTGCTATTCTTCCAAAACCTCCTCCGAAAGTCGTCATACCAATAAAGGCTGTTCACTTCAAGAAGAAGAAATTAACCAACGCTACCGTAAACATATATTGCAAGAAAGAAAATAAGGAATTACGGAGACATGTCAATCAACTCAGACATGTCGATTAACTTAAGAAGAGCGTTCGAAAAATACATTTAATATGTATTTTATTTTTGCGTAATTCATTGCTTAATTTTGCGTGCATGTATAGTAAATTTTCTTTGTACTACCAACGTAGATAAAATATTTTCTTGAATTTTGCCTATTTAAATGTAGGGCAGCTTTTATGATTCGGTCTGCGTACTCAATTAAAACTAAATATTTCTGATAGCAAAAATACGTAAAAGTGTATTAATATTTGCCGCAGAAGTGTATGTCAAAATATTGAAATTATCTTCTCACAATTATCTATCAAAAATAATTGTAAAATCTATCTAATATATCCTGAGTGTAATAGCAATTAAAATGCTGCTTGATATACATATTCATATGCTGCATTAGTCACGCCCACCTATATCTATGCCTACGTTTAATAGACAGAGATAGCTTAATAGATAGAAAAGGACGGCGCATCATACTCAACTTTCCTAATAGACAGAGACAAGCCTGTATACGGATTGATACGATAGAGAGAGAGATAATATTAAACACCAAAAATCATCGAACCCGAAATTATATTGCGACGTCGAAAAATTACGACTAGGAGAAAGAGGGAGGGGAAGAATTAGCCGGAGTTTGCCGATGGCTTTTAACTGATACAGACGGATAGTCTGTGTCCTTGAACCGCTTTGCAGCTTCTTTCCGTGGTTTTCCTAGAATCGAAGTGCAATTATTTAGAAGCACCATAGCTCGCTCGTGCTCACCATGCCTGATTTATAACTGTACAAAGTCACGTTGCTAAATGTGGAAGCCGCTAATTTAACGATAGACAATTTAGATTGAATAGAAATATTAAATCTACTCCAGTCTAATAGTGAGTACCGCATGACTTATTGTTAACCAGCGATTTCACGTTTATTCATTTCACTGCATTGCACATTAGCGAAATTAAGAGTTAGGTTAATAATGCAAAGAAGTACGTAATAGCGCGTTAGCGTTCGAAACTTATTGTACCGGTGCCTAATTTCAAAGTTTAAATTTTTTATTTTGTTATTAGTTTTAAGTTATAAGTGCCTAACCTAACGGTTATTTCGATGGTCATTAATTTTGCACGAGATAATTACATAAATTGTTATTTAATAAATCGGCTCAATTTTATACCACTCCAATAATTTTACTTATTCCAATAACCTGCTTCCTCTGTCTACCCAACCTTGGATATTATTCAAATCCCACAGAAAATAAGAGGAGCTAGTAAATATTTTGAGCTGGACCTTCTCCGACTGTTTGCTATCAAGGTAAGCCACGACCTAGCATCAAAGTGAGCTTAGCCGCGGATAAGTATCGCGGATAAACAAATCTATTCACTTATTGATTCGCGAATAATATTTTATCAGCTTCGTAATTCAAGGGGATTAGCCTGACGAAATATTAGACTGCTCTATATAAAATTACTTGCAGTATTAGCTAAAATTCTTAACACCAATCATTATTATTCAGGGCGGTACTCCCCTGAAAAATTATTTATGTCTAATTAATTAGTAGTAGTGCCTGGCGCCCAATAATCTGATAAACTAATTATCGTAACTTATAATTTATATTACGCTAAGTACCATGGTGATTGTTAGTCGGCAAGACACCATGTTACATATTTTACTGCTTATATAGCCATCACTACTGTTTAAATTGTAAACGATTCCCATCACGTACTTTTCAGATGAAATCTAATTGTTATCATTTCACCTCGAAAGTTTATTAAATTTTCGTCTTGGTCAACGATACGTAATTGTAAATTATCTATACACTTTACGGTAACTGGGAGATAAATCACATTTGAAGGAACTTCGATAATTTTATATCCAGGTGGTACTGCAGAAAAAAATTCATAAATATCGTGAACCCATTCACTCTCAGAGTATTAACTTTGAGAATTTGTACTGGAAGATCCGAATGGTGAGAGTTGTCTTTTTGGAGTTTATGCCGTGTAAATCCCAGTACTCGATCAATGGAATCTTGTGGACGGAAATCGATATCTTCTGAACATTCAATTACACAACGTAAAGTATTATTGTTCGGTTTCAGACTCACTGTTATTTCAGGCTCTAAGATTTTACGGAGAAATTTTATCAGTATCTTCTATTTTATAACTGCCTACAGGTAAGGTTACAGGTTGCTTCTTACCAACGTAAAATTTATTGTTATTTATATCTATATTGGGTATTGAGTTGATAGGCGAAAATTCTACTAAACCCAAAACGTATCTTTTATTTTTGCTGATAGTTCAATGAGTGGAAAATATTGCGCTTCCAGTAGAGAAGAACTACCGGAGAGAGTAAAAGTGAATGATTCTTCCATGACTTTTTAAATACGACTGATAACTTTTTACGTTGTCTTTATTTATATAGCCCCACCTAAAAACTGCAAACAAAGATGACCGCAATTGTAGGTATCAAAATTTTGATATCTTTTTGGATTATATTTGACCTTATCTACTCCGAGATATGTCATTAGTTCAAATGGAGGTCTAAAATCTCAAAAACTATCAAAATATGTGACATTATTTCCAATTTTCCGATAAGCAACCCAGTATGTGCCTATTCCGTTTACGTCATCGAGATTAATTATAGCTGATTCTCGATAATGTGGTCCAGACTTTCGTAAGTCATTTTTCATAAACACTTCTCGGAAATTTGGTATACTTAAAATTTTGGCATACTTCATTAAGCCGATATTTGTGAGATCTCTATCTGGTAAATTTACTTCAAATTCTTTTTTTTCAAAGCTGATCCCAAGTAAGGTTTGAGGTATAGTCCAAAGCTTATTTTATATGGTTTAAAAGTTAGTTAGTTTATTTATTTACAACTTATATGTTACATTTGGTTTACATTTCTTAAATTTCTATTTGTGTCTCGTATCCAGTTTGTGTAGTTGATTATGTATGTGTTTTGTGTGTGTGTGTGTGTGTGTGTGTGAGTGCGCGCGTGCGTGTGTGTGTGTATGTGTTGTGTAAATATGTGCCTTTGTAGGTGTGTCTGCAACTCTTGTGTCCCTGTCTTCTGCGCCTGCCTGTTCCTCTTTTCTTCTCATTTTTCTTCTGATTAATCTTCTCTTCCTCTTTCTCTCTCCAAGATCTGCCTTTTCCGCTCTTCTGTTTTCTTTTCAGCTTTTCCTTTATTACTTTCTTTTGCCTTTTCACCTTTGCCTTTCCTTTGCTTTTGCTCTCCTTCTTGCTAATCATTTCATCTATCTTTCTTCTTGTTAAGGCTTTGACACCTTTTTCTTGTTTCCTATTGCTCCCTCGGCCTTTCCTTTCCTCAACCTCACTTATTTTTCCTTAGTATCTTATGATTTGCTTTCTAGTTTACCTTTTTCTTTCTCTTATTCGATTCTTCTTCTTTTCCATTTTGCTCCATCCTCCAATACCTGCTTCCTCTCGCTCGTGTAGTTGCTTTTACTTGTGTCTTGTGTGTGTGTGTGTGTGCATGTGGATGTTTATGTTTGCGCGTATGTTTGTATTTTGTGTGTATGTGTGTGTATGTATGTGTGTGTAGATTTGTCTGCGAGTCTTGCTTCTCTGTCTTCTGTTTCCGCCTCTCCTTAGGGTCTTATAGCTTCGTCTTCTTGCTTTTCTTTTTCTTTCTTCTCTTCATTTCTTCTTCTTTTCCATTTTATCTCCATCATCCACGCTATCTTTTCTTTGCTTCCTATTATTATTTTTTCCCATTCTTCCCCTTCCTTTCTGCTTTTTTCACATTTTTCTACCATGTGTTTCCAATTTTCTTCCTCTTTCATACACATTCTGCATCTCTTATTTTCTTCTTTTTCCCAATACCTGCTTCCTCTCGTTTCATTACCTAACCTGAACCTTTCCCTTATTTTCAGGCCTTTTATTCTTCCCTCTCCTTGAATTTCCTTTAACCTATACCTTTTCATTTCTTTCCCTTTTCTTTAATTCTCTCCATGCTTCTTTTCTTATTGAGCCATCTCTTTCTTCTCTTATTTTGTTTTCATACTTCATTGCTCTTTCTAATGCTGTTTCTTTCATTTCTTGTCTTACTGTTTCCTATCGTATTAGGTAACTCGGCGTGTTTCTATCTAATCCTAATACCCACTTTATGTATTTTAGTTGTAGTCTCTCTATTTCCTCATATCTCTTCCATCCCCAGATTTCCACTCCATACATAATCACGCTTTTCGCCAGAGCATCGAACAGGTTCATCCTTAACTCCCAGTTTTCTCTAAATAGCCTTTATCCTAGCCCCCATAACTTTCCGAGCCCCATATTTATTTTCCCTTCTACCTTCTTTATCTGTTTTTTATTTCCGTTATTTCTGCTTATCACATATCCTAAGTAGTTGTACTCTTTTACCATCTCTATCTTCTCATCTTCCCATTCGAATTCTTCTTCCTTCCCCCTTCCTCCTCCTCTCCTGCATTTCATCATCTTTGATTTTCCTACATTTAACTCTAACCCCCTTTCTTCCAGGTATCTTTTTAATTTTTTCAGCATTGCTTTCATTCCACTTTCACTCTTTGCCATCATCACTATATCATCTGCGTATCCTAATGTCTTATTTTCTTCCTTCCTATCACTACCCCTCCTTCCTGCACCTGCTTGATGTTCACTTCCAGGTCGGCGAAGGCAAGATTAAATAGCGTAGTGCTCAAGGGGCACCCTTGCCTTACGCCTTTGTAAGTCTCAAACTCCCCAATTATTTCTCCTCCAACTTTTACCTTACTTCCTGTTTTCTTGTATATTTCTTCTATTCTTTTCCTAATTTTTCTATTTATCCCTTTCTCTTTCATTGTTTCCCATATTTTCTTCCTCTTTATTTTATCAAAAGCGGCCTTCATATCTGCAAAGAATACGAACAGTTTTCCTCCTTTTTCTCTTATTTCCTTTCCTATTATTGTTTTTAATATAAATATCGCGTCCATTGTTCCTCTTTTCTTCCTAAATCCCATCTGCGTATCACTTAGCGTTTCTTTAGCTTCTAGTTCTCTTTCCAGCTTTTTTCTCAGTATTTGCGCATATATTTTATATCCCGTATTCATCAGCGTTATTCCTCTATAGTTTCCTACTTCTTCTTTCCTCCCTTTCTTATATATTAGTACTATTATTCCCTTCCTCCATTCTTCCTGATATCCTTCTCCGTTCCATATTCCATTTAAGCATTTTGTCATATCTTTTATCAAGTCTTCCGTGCCTTCCACCCACGCTTCATTTGCTATACCATCTTCTCCTGTCGCCTTTTTCTTTTTCATTTTTCTTATTACCTCTTTTACTTCTCTTTCTTTAATTTCTTCACCTTCCTCTCCTTCGCTGTCTTCGGTTTCTTCCTCTTTAATTTCTTCCTGTTCTTTCTCTCCCAATTGTTCCTTGAAGTGCTTTATCCATTCTTCTTTTCCTATATTTTCGTCTAATCCAATTCTTTTCTTCCTATTGCCATTCACTTTATCCCAGAATTTTCTTCTCGTCTTATCTGTTCTTATTTCTTCTGACACTTTTCCCTTCATCTTCTTTTGCTTTTCTTATTTCCTCTCTGTATTCTCTCTTTGCTTCTAGGTATTTGCCTCTGTCTCTTTCCCCTTTTCTTACCTTATTTAACTCTGCCATCACCCTATCCCTTTTTGCCTTACATTCTTTTCTCCACCAGCTTTTTTTTGATCCTTTTTTTTCCCTTATCTTCTTTTTTACAACTGCATTCTTCACTCTATTTTTTATATCTTTCCATTTATCTGTTCCCTCTATTGCGTCTATCCATTTCTGATACTCCCTTATACCTTCTTCACTCCAGTCGTCTATCATTCTTTCTTCCTCTTCTTTTCTTTCTTCCGCTATTTTGTCTCCCAGTTCCACCTCTATTGGTAAGTAGTCCGACTTTACCCTCTCCTTTATTTGAACCTTTTTTATCGCCTCATCACCTTCCTCGTTACCTACTACATAGTCTATCGTTGACATTCCTCTCGCTCTTATATATGTTATTTCTCCCTCTTCATCTCCTTCTTTTCTCCCATTCGTTATCACTAAGCCCATTTCTCCTAGCCATTTTATCATTTCTTCTCCCTCTGCGTTTAACACTTTATCCTTGGCCTTAATTTCTTCTAGGTTTTCTTCTGTCTCCCATTCCCTTCCTTCGTTTCCTGTTCTTGCGTTGAAGTCTCCTCCTATAATTATTGTTTTTCCTCTATTCTCCTCTATCTCTTCACTTAGGTATTCATAGTTTTCCTTCTTTTCATGTTGCATATACACCGATGCTATCATGTATTCCCTCCCTCCGATCTTTATTTCTCCTACTATTACCTCACTTGTCCTTTCTTTCTTCCATTCTACCTTATTCATCCCTTTCCTCTCTCTTACCGCCATTATTCCTCCCCCTATTTCTCTCCCCCTTCTTCCTTCTCTTCTTGAGTTCCTCCACTCTATGCTGTACCCTTTCAGTTGTTTCTCCACACCAGTTCTTGCCCCTTGCCTCTTCACCCAGGTTTTCGTTAGCCCTATTATGTCGAATTCCCTAACATATTCCCTGTCGTCTTCCTCCATGCTTCTCACCCCCGCCACGTTCCAGAATAGTATTTTTACTGCCTTTCTCCCCTCTCTTTCCCTTCTCTCCTCTCTCTCTCTCTTTTATCCCTATTGTTTTCGAAACCCTTCCGCCCCTTTTCTTACCATTTTTGCCTCTCTCTCACTCCACCACCATTCTTCTTCCTCTGATTTCACCCCTTTATGCCACATCTTTACCTCTTTACCTTTACTTCTTATTTCTTTCGCTTTTCTTCTTACTTCCTCTCTTATCTTTTTCTGCTTCCACGTCCAGTCCTGATCTATGTATATCTTTTTCTGTGCCAGATTCTTTTTCTTCTTCATAATTCCTTCTTTTTGTTCCCATGACGCGCATCTAATTTGCCACATGTTTTTTCTTCTTTCTCTCCGATCATATCTCTCCGCTGTTCCTCCTATTCTTCTCAGATTCACTATCTCTCCTTTCATTTCTAGTACCTCC
Source organism: Phymastichus coffea (assembly GCF_024137745.1). Taxonomy (NCBI): domain Eukaryota; kingdom Metazoa; phylum Arthropoda; class Insecta; order Hymenoptera; family Eulophidae; genus Phymastichus; species Phymastichus coffea. The sequence goes on along the minus strand of NW_026706836.1, from coordinate 2,409,902 downwards.
CTTAACCAGACCTCTGCCTCTCCCTTCTTTTCCCATCTTAACTCACCCTCTAAGTCTGTTACTATTATATTGTTTATCCTACTTTCTCTATCCATTTTTTCTCTCATATGCTCTAATTCTTCCTTATTGCCTACTTCTGTTCCTCTTTGCTTCTTGTTTCCTCCTTCTATGCTTTCTTTTAGTTTCACGCACTCCTCTTCCAACTGGTCCATCCTCTCTCCCCATTTTTCCTGCAGTTTCTTTTCTCTACATTCTGCTTTTTCCCTTTCTTCTTTCGTCTCTTTCTTTCTTTCTTCTCTCTCTCTCTCTTGTTCTTTCCTAACTTTTCCTATTTGCTTCTCCCACCTTTCTTCTCTTCTTTTCCTCTCTACCTCCATTCTTTTCATTTTTCCCATTATTTCTTTAAACATTTCTGTCCATTCTTTCCTTTCCTCCTCCCATACCTCTCTTAATTCCCTTATGTCTGTCCGTATATTTTCCATTATTTCTTCTGCACCACTACTTTTTCCCACTTCTCTTAACGTGTTGTCCAATCCTTCTCCCCCCTCCCTATCCATCTCGCTTCCCTCGCTCTCACTCTTGCATCTCTTTGCCTCTCTCATTTTTCCTCTATTATTCTCCCTCAGCTCCTCCCCGCTCTCTCTCCCCCTCACCACCTTTACTCTTTTCTTCTTTTCCTCCTCTGGGCCTTTCTTATCCAACCTTCCACCTTTATCTCTTAATTTTTCTGTTGTCACAAATCTTTCCATCCTATCCCGTACGCCTTAATTCGACTCTCTATAACTACCCGTGATCCCACCTTTATTTCCTGTCTTACCTTTTCTGTCTCTGCCTTTACTTCTTACCGTCCCTCCTCTCTGCCTGCCTTTCCCGCTTTCTGATTTTCTCTCTTAACCTCAACTTTTATTTTTTTCTTTATTCCTTTCTCTCTGCTTTTCCCTGCTCTTCTCCAGGCCTCTCTCTCTCTCTCTTCTCCACTCCTCCTCCACCTCCACGCTTTTTTCACCTCTATTTCTCTCCTCAAACACTTTTCCTCTTTGACTTTATCACCAAAACTCGCGCTCACATCCAAGACACGTCCACGCTCCCCTCGAGTGAAATCTAACCTCTTTATATGGTTTAAAATACATCCTTTTACCTAGTACAATGGCCTCCATCGTTTTGTTGTGTCTTCTGCTTTCTTCTAATTGTCGTTTTACAGACTATGCATCATTTACAGCTTTTGTGATTCCTGCAGCTCCACCACCTAGAACACTAGTTCCGCTTAGACCAGCAAACAGAGGAATGAGAAAGGGTAAAGCTCCACCCATCTTTTTGGAAATTGACAAAATTTGTGGAGTTTTGATGTTTGTTTTTCCACCAATCTTTTTAAGGGCTGCATAAGCTCTTTTTAGAGCAGTGCCGATGATCGTTCGAGCACATTTATTTTTTGGTCATTTAAAATTGGCAGCTTTGATTATGTTTTTCAAGTCTATTAACTTTTGATATTTCTTTTTGCGACCTTTTGACTTGAGTTTTTTTATCTCTTTTTTTCTTGAGTCCCATACCGAATTTAGATTTTAATTCCATGGCGTTAGCTACAGCGTAAACAGCTACTTTTTCACTAATGCTAGAATTTTTATCGAACACTCGTTTCCAAGCTTTCTCAACTAAAATTCTATCTGCAATATTTCTATACTCTACACTTTCTTGATTTTTCGAATAAGCTATATTATGTTCTCTATAAGCTACGTCAAGAGGATTGATGCCTGGATCACCTCGAGCAATTCGTTCCTGCAATTTAGTTCCCGGACCACAATACTGGTAACCTGGAATATGAAGTTCAAAGGGAAGCTTATTGATTACTTTGTTAACTAATTCACGTCCTTTCTTTACTCTCTGATATTTGTATGTATTCATCACTCTGTAAAGTCCAATACACTACTAACTTTAAAAACTAGTTTATTTATTTACAACTTATATGTTACATGTGGTTTTCATTTCTTACATTAAAATTGTGTCTCGTGTCTAGTTTGTGTAGTTGTTAATGTATGTGTTTTGTGTGTGTATGTGCGTGTGTGTGTGTGTGTATTTTGTGTATATGTGTACGAATGTAGGTATGTCTGCAACTCTTGAGTCTTTGTCTTCTGCGCCTGTCTGTTCAGCTTTTCTTCTTATTTTTCTGTTACTTAATCTTCTCTCCCTCTCTCTCTCCGAGATCTGCTTTTTCCGTTCTTCTGTTTTTCTCTTTCTTACTTATTTTCTTTTTTTTCGACTTCTTCCTTTGCTACTTTCTTTTGCCTTTTTACCTTTGCCTTTCTTTTGCTTTAGCTCTCCTTCTTGCTAATCATTTCTCTTGTCTTTCTCCTTATTAGGGCTTTGACACCTTTTTCTAATTTTTTATTGCTCCCTCTGCCTTTCATTTTCTCAACCTCACTTATTTTCCTTAGTGTCTTATAATTTTATCTTCTTGTTTTCATTTTTCTTTCTCTTCTTCGATTCTTCTTCTTTTCCATTTTTGCTCCTGCATCCAATACCTGCTTCCTCTCGCCTGTGTAGTTGCTAGTACTTGTGTTTTGTGTGTGTGTATATGTATATGTATATATTTGCACGTGTGTGTGTTTTGTGTGTATGTTTACGTATGTAGATGTGTCTGCGAGTCTTGCGTCTTTGTCTTCTGTTTCCTTCTGTCCTTAGGATCTTGAAATTTCGTCTTCTTGTTTTTCTTTTTCTTTCTCCTCTTTGTTTCTTCTTCTTTTCCATTTTAGCTCCATCATGATGTCATCAGAAAGAAGTATAATCTACTAAAGCATGCTTGAGATTGTGGCGATAAAGTCTTAAATAAGACGTTCAAGCCAATAATTGATCTGCTAAATATTATAGTGAGAAAATGGAACTAATCAAAAATTTAGTAGAACCAATCAAGAAGTTTGCGAGTAAAAATCCTCTTCCTCCTCTTCCTCCTGAAGTTTTTTCAGTTAACAAGACAGAATTTTTCAAGAAAATACTACAACATGAAAATAATTATTTTGATGCTGTTAGTGATAAGTATGAAAGCCTACAGTCTAGTATTGAAAATATTGATGCTAAAGTTACGCACAACAGTACACAAATCTATCACAATTTATCTGAACTAAGCGAGGATGAGTGACATAAAAGTGACTCTAGGTTCTTGGATTTGATTTATAGTATGCGCAAAGAAAAAAGTGTAGCTTATGTGCTTGGAAACTACACAGTGACTTTTGATGAGAATACCGTGAGCGTTGATGATTTCAAGTATTCAAAAACAAATGGTTCAATGGAGTTACTTCTGGCAAAACAGCCTGATAGAACTATAATAACGCAAGACGATCTCAAGAGATATCGAAAAATTTAGGAAAAGTCTAGCATTCATAGAAAAAGCATGAATCCAAATGAACCTATACAAGCACATAATAGTCACAAATATAATAACATCATTAGACCATTGTGTAATAAGACTATTAAACTTAAGATAGAAGTGAAGGAATTGAAAATTGTTGCATCTTTACCTAGTTATAAGGTTGCACAAAACAAGAACAACATTAATATAGATTATGTGTATTGGGATGATTCAAATGAGCTCGTTGATCGTCTTCAATAACTTTGTAGCTGAACAATTAGCAGGTAACAATAGTCATATCAACGAAATTCATTCAATAATTCAGGGAATACGCGAGGGTGGATATATATATATATATATATATATATATATATTGAGAGCATTACTACTATCCATTCATTATCAAAATGAGCGTTGACGTATTCGGACGTAAACTTAGACATCGAGCTAACGACCGTTGTGATCCACCAAGTCTTGGATTCAAGCTCACGGCAGAAGGTCATTTCGATCTGCAAAATAAAAGATTAGAGAATGTTGCTCCACCACTAAATTCTGACGATGTCGTTAATTTGCAAACTGTTCAACGTATCGTTCAGTTGGAAGTCAAAACTGTTATAGATACCATCATACATACTTGAAAAGTAATCTTAGTAACTTAGAAGTAACACTACCCAACCGTTAGTCACCGATCAGAATGAAACTTTGCACATCCATAGAACACTAAAAAATATGGAACCCCTATTTTTTCATTTTCTCGGAATTAGCTTTTAAGGGGTAGAAACCACCCCTAGAAAATGATAAAGGCGGAAACCTCCATGAACAAAATATAAAAAAAAAATATATATATATATCATACAAACTCATTCTCCCAGACCTACCCATAGAACCCATTCAAACGAAACATCCGCCTTACCCCAAATCTTACCCCTTTTCCAAATCATCCCATCCCCTTACCCGAAAATAGAGCGTCCAACTATACTAATTAAACATTTTCGTCTTGACTATACCACTCTCACGTAAATCAATCAAACCTTATTATCGCTTCCACATAAACTAACCTCATCACAACCACCCACCCACCCACCCTGGACAGGCTTTCAAGGGGTAGAATCTAACCCTAGATACTTAAACCCAATTTCCTTGATCCCCGAGCCCTGTAACCTGCGAGGCTATAACCCCAGACCCTTCACCCCAATTTCCTTAACCCCCGAGCCCTATAATCTTCGAGGCTATGACCTCAAACTCTTAACCCCAATTTTCTTAACCTCCGAACCCTGTAACCTGCGAGGCTATAACCCCAGACCCTTCACCCCAATTTCCTTAACCCCCGAGCTCTATAATCTTCGAGGCTATAACCCCAGACCCTTAACCCCAATTTTCTTAACCCCCGAGCCGGGTTTGTGGACTTGTCCTATCTTTCCTCCCTGAAATATTCGTTTTAAGTTATAGGAACGAATATTTTAATCTTCGGAAAATTAATGAAATTCGATATTTTGAAAAATGAGTATTTTGGCTGAAAGAAATATTTAAGCAAACTCAACGGTATTTGGAAGAACAGTGTAGGTCTACTTTATAGTGTTATTTTTTAAGGAAAGAAGTTGCGTTTAAAAGTTCAAAAACACGATTTTTCACTATATTTCGCGTAGTATTACGTCGTAAGCCAATTTTATTTTAAAAAACGAGTAATGCTATCTTAAAATACTACTCTTACCCTTCAAAACCCTTTTTTCAGATTTAAAAAAAATTTTTTTCCATCGAGATATCGTAGATTGAATTTGAGTGATTTAGCGATTTCGTTACAGCACGAAATAGTGGCGAATTTCCGAATAAGGAGTTATAGTGTAATTATATGTTTTTTGGGTCACTGAATCCAAATTTAACATCAGAATGACTCTATAATCTCAATTCCCTTAACCCTAGAGCCCCATAACCTGCGACGCTGTAACCCCTGACCGACATACCCCAATTTCCTTAACCCTCGAGCCCTTTAACCTGCTGCGGTATAACCCCCGACCCTCACACCCCAATTTCCTTAACCCTCGAGTTTTTAACTTGCGAAGCTATAACCCCCAACCCTCGTACCGAAATTCGCTACGCAGAATACCTCAAGCCTCCAAATTATATTCAACCCCCGAGCCCTGCAAGTCTGCAACCTCAGACTCCTTTGCCAGAATTTCCTCAATCAGCACTTCAAGCTGCTATCGTATAACCGTATGTCTCTACATTTCAATCCCTTCAATATCCAAGCCTTGCATTTTACGCAGCTTTCAAATCTTTTCGATTTAAATCTCATGTATTCAGTTTGTGAGTGTTGCATCTGAATATCTGCAACCCTACAGTTTTTCACTTCTTTTTTTTTATGAAAACGCTGTCGTTTATCTTGAAATGAACGTTTAAGAGATTTGCGTCTATGATGATCTGTCAATGTATCGTGTCGGTGTAGAGCCCAGCAATAGTCAGCCATCATGCTCTCATTCCATCTACCTTGATAATGTTCCTCTTTGTTTCTGAAATCTTGATGAAATCTTTCACCCATTTCTTCACTGAACGCCCCAACATTGCCCGGAAAGTATTCCAAATGTGAAAACAAAAAGTGTATTTTCAGGCTCATCAAACACCCTAATTTTTGAAAATTCTGTAGCATTGTCGACATAATAGTTTTGTATTTAGGGTTCCGGTGGTTTCCGAGAAAATTCTCGGTGACACTTTTGAAACTTATCCAAGCATTTCTCTCATTAGTCGTCATTGTCAAGAGGAATTCATCATCTTTCATAAGTGCTCGAATGTCTGGCCCTACAAATATGCCTTCCTTAATTTTCGCTTCAGACAATTTAGGAAATTTGCCCTGAAGATACTTGTAACATTCGCCTTCCTTATCTAGTGCCTTGACAAATTGCTTCATCAAGCCCAGTTTTATATGAAGTGGAGGTAACAAGATATGTTTAGTATCAACAAGGTTCTCATGGACGACATTATGTGATCCAACAACCATTCCGATTCTTTTCGTCCATTCTTTCCGAACCCAATGTTCTTCTCGTGCACGACTGTCCCAGAGACACAAAAAACAGGGGTGCTTCGTATTTCCAGATTGCAAGCCAACTAATATATTGATCATCTTGAAATCGCCACAAACCAGCCATTTGTTTTCATTGTAATTGATTTTCTCAAGAAGGAATCGAAAGTTATCGTGAGACTCTTTCATCACAGTGGAATGAGCAATGGGAATAGCTGCATACTCATTCCCATTGTGCAGAAGTACTGCCTTGAGACTTTGTACAGATGCATCCATGAAGAGTCGCCAGCTCTCTGGATTATAACCTCCTTGCACTCCATATAAACTGATGAGATGCTTTATATCGTTGCAGTAAACAAGGTTATCCATGCAAGTAAAATATGGCCGAAATTTAATATCTCTCTTCCTGTAAATAGAAACTTTTGTCTCAGGTAATAAAAGATTTCTTTCTTTTAGTCTTGAAGCTAAGAGTTCTGAAGAATCTTTCGGAAGATTCAAATCACGGATCAGATCATCCAAAGAATTTTGGTTGAAAAGTTTGGGCTTTTCTGAGTCAGAAAATTCTTCTTCATCACTACTGCTGCTTTTGTCTGTTACCGGAACTTCTATTGGTTGAAGTTTTTTTGGCTCAGAATCAGAATTTTTTTTTTTTTCTATTTTTCCATACTGAGCTGCTGTTACACTAGAAACGTTCGGATAAAGGAGAGAAGCTTTGTTATTATGATTAAAACCTAAAGTATCACATTTACAAAAGTAACAGTCATCATGGTGATTTTTAGGTTCAAGCCATATTGTTGGTTGGAGAACAACTTCGGTTTTAGTTTTATTCCAGTTTTCCAAACTTCGGCGACAGTCTTCACAAATATATTTAGGAACCCATGGTTTGTCTAAATTCTTCATAGGTGTCTCGTAACATTCTTCAAACTGATCTTTAATGATATCAGTGATTGATCGACGAAGTCGAGCTACCTCAAATTTACCGCAGATATTACAAAAGGAATCGATTTTTCCTTTGCATGAAATTCTACATGCCGACATCTTCAATAACTTATAAGTTAATTGGAAATCACGTGTAATATTATACATAATATTATAATTAAATTTCTAGAAGACAAAGTAATAATAAAGATCAGTAAAAGTACTGCACGCAGTGTTATATCAGAAATAATAGAAAGTATTTAATTCCAGTGACTTCTCCGTTAGCCTGCCGCTCAAACACGATCTCTAACACAGATGAAGAGTAGAACACAAAAACTTGGAGTTTTCGAGCAGTGTTAAATCACGAATAATATTATAAACTTATTCTAATACCGGAATGGGGTAACGATAAAATTTCTGAAAAATGAAGTTATAATAAAAATCAATGAAAGTACTGCACGCAGTGCTGTACGAGAAATAATACCAAAAATTCAATTCCAGTGACTTATCCGTTAGCCTGCCGCTCAAACACGATCCCTAACACGGATGAAGAACGAAGCACAAAAATTTGTAGATTTTGAGCAATGTCATACACGGTTATCCTCAAGTAAGGAAATGTAGGCCCTAAGTGAATCCGATATCTGCTAACGTAGATACTTTCTTCATCGTTAGTAGACCAGAAAAATGTAAGATTAAAAATCCTAGCTGATCGATTTCGCAAGTTATAGACACTTGTATGTAAACGTAAATTGTACTTGTATACGTAAGTTGGATATGAATTTTCCTATCACAGACAAATTCTTCTACCTTCTTTTACCGCAGAAATGACGTCTATCGTTGTTCCATTGACCCAGCGGTATTCCCCGTCCACCAAACCCGAATTTCTTCAACCCTCGATAGGGCCGGTGGTTATAGCTTCGCAGGTTAAAGGCTCGAGGGTTAAGGAAATTGGAGTGTGAGGGTCGGGGGTTAAGCGCAGCAGGTTAAAGGGCTCGAGAGTTAAGGACTTTGGAGTATGTCGTTCAGGGGTTACAGCGTCGCAGGCTATGGGGCTCTAAGGTTAAGGGAATTGAGATTATAGAGTCATTCTGACGTTAAATTTGGATTCAGTGACCCAAAAAACATATAATTACACTATAACTCCTTATTCGGAAATTCGCCACTATTTCGTGCTGTAACGAAATCGCTAAATCACTCAAATTCAATCTACGATATCTCGATGGAAAAAAAAGATTTTTTAAATCTGAAAAAAGGGTTTTGAAGGGTAAGAGTAGTACTTGGAGATAGCATTACTCTTGATAAAATGGTCCTCAAAAAAAAGGCCTTTTAAGTCGTTGCAGCTATACCACCCATGGCTTGTTCGTTGATTTTTACGACTGGTCTGCTGTGTGTGAAAAACCGTTGAACTGACGTTTATGTCTTGCCTGCTGCGTTAAAAGAAAAGGGCACGCGCACCTAAGAACACATATTAATATACCCATGCCAAGCTGCTCCGCACCAATCCTCTTAGACTTAACTACTCCCACTACTATTTATATTCGACTTATACGCGCGACAAAATCAGTGCTCTTGCACTCACTAGTGCACCCCCACCCTCTAGTGAACCAATGATCGATACGCGCTCAAATTTGATGAAAATGAATAAAATATCCTTTAGTTCCCCTCAGTGCATCAGTATACGTTTTTTAAGAGTTAGAACTACAAGTGTAAGTGTAAGAATATGTAGTGCGGAGATAATATAAACGAGTTTTTTTCACCAGAAAGTAACCTGTGGAGGGATGTTCTCGACCGAGCTATTGAAGCTCTGGGAGAAGATTTTCCCATAAACAACGAACTTGATATTGTGGAGCAAGAGATCATCGATGCACTATGGACACCAGTAAAAGGATTGAATGAAGAGGATGAGGCATCGATTCATTCGGCGCAAACTAAAAAATGCCGTTAAGACCGCCTCAATCAATTATGTAAGTTTATTGATTTAATTAACACACACTCACACCATAACGGATGATCTTAAAACACGTGCACACATAAGGATGAACTCGTGGCGGGGGGTATGCCGTAGTCCAGTCGCTTTTTGGTTATGTCTACCTAATATACGCAATAAGAGATACCAAGAGCTAAAAGCAGTCGTGGCTCACTTGCTAGAGGCTACGGTCTATCGATCCATAGGACGCGAGATCGATTCCCCGTGGTGTCTGCTCATTTTTTTCACTGAGCTAAATCTGTGCATTGCACGTAAATTACGTCAAATTAATTAAATATAATTAAATACATAAATTTATTTTAATATTTAAAACGCATTTCACATTGGGCGGGCGAGGGGAGGGAACTCTTGCGCATGATCTAACAGTGCTGATCTGATACCTCCTACGCTTCAGATCACTGAAGGAGTGGGTGGCGGCGGGGGCGCCTTATCTAAGAGTGCTTATCACATAGATCATGCACTTCAGATCACTGATCTGAGCCCCCCCCTGATCTGAGGCCCCCCTGATCTGTGGACTCTCTAATTTATATACTGTATTCTCTCTCTCTCTCTCTCTCTCTCTCTCTCTCTCTCTCTCTTTCCCCGGAGAAGTGTTAATCTTATACGTGTGCGTAAGTCTTTCGGCCCATAAAAGACTGTAACTA